>NC_091280.1:1981707-2642276 GCF_042100115.1 Alternaria dauci
TCCGAAACGACCGGCACGACCAACACGGTGAAGGTAGGCGTCAGCCTTGTCGGGCATGTCGTAGTTGATGGCGACGTTGATACGCTCGACATCAATACCACGACCGAAGATGTCAGTGGAGACACAGATACGAGTCTGGAACTCCTTGAACTCCTTGTAGCGCTTGATACTGTACACAAATTAGCATTGAACTAGCAAGCGGAAGCCGTCGAGTACATACCGCTCTTCTTGGCTGATTCCGGAGTGAACAGCAGTGCTGGGGAAGTTGCACTCGCGAAGAAGCTTGTCAAGCTCGGAGCAGCGAAGAGTCGAACGGACGAAGATGATGACCTGGTTGAATTCCAAGCTGTCGAGCAGGTCGTTGAGCTTGCGGTTCTTCTCCTTCTCGTCGAGCTTCATATAGTATTGCTGGAGACCGTGAAGTGTCAACTTCTTCTCGTCGTCGACGTAGATCTCGAGCGGGTTCTGCATGAACTTCTTGCAGACAATGCGGACCTCCTTGCTGAGCGTGGCTGAAAACATCATGACCTGCTTGTGCTGGGGAGTAGCACGGAAGATGGCCTGGACGTCGTTGCGCATGTCTATTGGGTGTTAGCAAGAGTCGGTCGGGATAGAGGACGTTTACTGACCGGGCTGGTCCAACATCTTGTCGCACTCGTCAAGGACGAAGTGCTTCAGGCTGGCAAGGCGGAGATGCCTGTCGCGTACAAGGGCGTTGATACGACCGGGGGTACCGACAATGATGTGAGGGTGAGTGTCCTTGTTGCCGAGGAGCTCGATATCCTTCTGGACGGGAGTTCCGCCGTAGAAAACACCGACCTTGACGTCTGGCAGGAACTTGGCGAAACGGTTGTACTCGTTGCGGATCTGGTAGGCCAACTCGCGAGTGTGGCACATGACCAGGATAGTGGCGACACCAGGCTCAGGCTTCTCGTCCATCTGCTGGAGAGTTGCGAGAACGAAGACGGCGGTCTTTCCGAGACCGGACTTGGCCTGGCAGAGGACATCGTTTCCTAGAATGGCCTGGGGAATGGTGACTTGCTGGACTGTAGGGCACACGTTATGTCAGAATGGTCTTTAAAGCGGTCGAAACGAAGCGTGGGAAGCGAAGCGTCCGTCCATCTTGAGCAGCCGAGGTATTCCATCTAGCGCGCGTGCCAGTCTGTCTGTCCTCCCCGTACGCTCACGGTGTGCCTCCTCTTGTACACCTGCACCATGCACTCCTCCTGGGAAACCAGTCCTTCGGGACCACGAAAGTGAGCCAATGGGCACCACTAGGCTTCTTGATGCATATACCGCTGCGCACGCCGTGATGCAGTGCGCGTCGACGCCCGTAGATAGCGGAAGGCACTGGGTCCCTCGCCACTTTGCTCGTATGTAGACAGACCAGGGCGCATTGTAGACAGAGCTCGTTTCGTAGATGGACAGACGCTTATAGGTGGATAAGGCTGAGGGGAATTATTAGACTAACCCTCGGAAGGATGTTCGAAGCCACAGTCCGTGATTGCTCGTACGAGCTCGTCCTTGAGCAAGAAGTCGCGGAAACCGGTTGAGTGGATGCCGACGTAGCTGCCCTTCTTGTCGCCGGCAGCGTCACCGGCGGTGAGGCCGCCCTTGCTTGCAGCTGCGCTGCCGTTGGCGGGCGCATCAGTCGTCTGGATCTCCTCGTCCGAGTAGTCAATGAGGTCTTCCTCGTGAGACATGATGGGTTATGCGTTGGGGTGAGAGTGCTGGTGTCGTGTAGAGTTGGCGGTTGCGCGTGTCGCAAGGAAGGCTGCGAAACAAAGTGGAGAGGTGAGAGTACCGGAGCGCGGTAATGTACTGAAAGCTACGAAGAGAAGAAATCAGCAAGTATTTCGCGAGTTCACAGTCACGCGAATTCGACGAGGTTGCTGAGGCGGTGGAGGTTCGTGGTGGGCGGTGGACAAGAGCGGTCGCTGGTCGCTGATGTCGAGGTAAAAAGCTCGGGCCGTCTTGCTGGGCGCTACACTAGGCCGCAAACGGACGGTACCGAATCACGAACCGTGTTTGCGAGCAGCACTTCCATGACCTTGTACTACCTCTCATTCTTCAACCGTGAAACCACGGGTTCGTACACAAGCATCCAACCATAGCACGGAAACCATCATGAGCAAAGTCAAAGCGCCCAAATCAAAGGGCATGCCTAACAAGCACCTGCACGCTCGTTCTACTTTTCTTTACCAAGCAGCCACATACCTGACTCTGCAAACGGCCGCCCAAGACAAGTTGGTCATTGATGTCGCACAAGACAAAGAAAGTCTTGCTCACGATGCGCCTGCGGCCCAGCGACACTCACCGCTCGCACTCGAGCTTGGATCAGACCTGCAGCAAGTATCGCGAAAAGGTCAGCTACGGCTCGCTGTCGACTTGAAACGCTCCATGTGCAAAAGCTGCAACACCGTTCTCATTCCTGGGCGGACTGTCAAACAGGCAGTCGAAAATCCGAGTAAAGGTGGCAAGAAGCCTTGGGCAGATGTTCTCGTCGTTACTTGCCTCATCTGCGGCGGCAAGAAGCGGTTTCCGGTAGGCGCAACCAAACAATTGAAGAAGTCTAAAAGGACGACCAATTCTACGACCCCGTTGTCGAAATCCGCTTCCGAAGATGGCCGACACTCAGACACTACCACTACCTTTGTCACGGGCACTGACTGAACCAACTTTATGGGGTGATCCACACCTCTCATTCGCTGCATGAATGCCCGAATCACGTGTTCGGACTTGTTGGAAGTTCTTTAGGTCATTTCCATGCTCCATTTACCAACAGAGAAGTCATGGATTGCATTGCGAAAGACCATGGATAACGCTACAAACATCGTGAAACTTCTCTTGTCACTTCCAGAGCCATGACTGCGCCACATACAGCCCAATTTTGGCACAACTGGAGATGCGGTATTTGAAGCCTGTAGCTTGCATCTTGGTGCATAGCTTGCGCAGGCTTCTCCATTCGCGAATGAAGATGAGTTATGAGACCTCATGGGAGGCATGGAGATGCTAGCAATAAAGCTCAGTAAGCGACCAGTTATCGCCATCAAGTTGTACTGTTTGCACCTGGATGAGTACTAGAGGAATGATTGTATGAACAACGAGCTGTATACTTTGTAAGTCAAAAGCACCATACTTAAGCCTATCTTCCACTTTCTTGTTTGTCTCTCTCAAAGTTCATGTGTTCATCACTCATCGCTCATCGCTCATATCTTACAGGTTGCATATAAAGGCGTTCGCAGGTCTCTAGAACTCTATCTCGACCTTCAAACCTCCCATCTAGTGATCGGAAACCTTCTCGTTACACCCACAACCCCCATTCAGATCTCAACATGGTCTTCGGAAAACCCTGGCATGACTTCGGCTTCGAGTTCCCACCCGACTTTGACTTCCACGATGCATACCACACCGACGAGCGATTCCGCAACATTGTGAACAAGATAGCCTCAATGGGTATCTGCACTCTCTTGCCCACACTCCTGCTTGCCCCCATCGGATTCGGTATGGCAGGTGTGACCGCAGGTATATTACAGTACGGCCTCTTGTATTCCGCTCTTCGTGTTAACAAGTTGCCCAGGATCAGCTGCCGTGGCCTGGCAGTCGATAATTGGAAACGTGCCAGCAGGAAGTTTGTTCTCTTTCTTGCAGAGCGCTGGAGCTGGTGGTCAGGCATTGGGATACTTGCAAACCATGTGCCAGGTACATGCTAGTGGCTGCATCACTATTTTCAGCAGCAGGTAGCATGGGTGCGATGGGTGGAAAGTCTGGAGTGTTCGCCTGCACTGTCGATGGTGTTTGTTCGAAGATCTAGGTCGAAACTCCTCAGGGAAAGACCAGATACTCCTATGCTTCTTTTCTGATGAGACGATTCTCCAAGATCAAAGTAGAGACTGGAGCCAATACTGAATAGTTCCCCTATGCAATGCATACAATCCACTCTTAATGTCGAACGATGTGTCTTATGATTATGTATATACTATCTCCGTTTAAGCACATCTTACACTACCACCACCTATAAACCCAACACCCCCCTCAGCCCCCTCACCTTACCCCTCAAATCCCCATAACCCAACCAAACAATGCCCTGGGCCATCTTCCACGCCTTCTCCCCAGCACCCTCTCCCCTCAACGGAATATCCATTGGCGGCGGAATCCCCGTCTTGATCCCTGCCCATGCCCAACGATCCCTCGTAATACTCTTCATATTGCAAAGACTCCGCAGTCCCTCTTTGCCAGCAAACCTCCCATATCCACTGCCCTTTGTACCGCCAAACGGCATCTGAACCATGTAGTACACAGCAAAGTCATTGACAGCGACCATGCCGGCTTGTAGAGATCGAACAACGAGCTCGAGGTCGCGGGTCGAGGTGCCAAAGACGGAGGAGCCCAGGGCGTAGGTGGTGCTGTTGGCAATGGAGATGGCGTCTGCGACGGATTCGGCGCGCATGAGGAGGAAGACGGGGGCGAAGAGTTCGGTTTGTGCAATCGCCATGGAGGGTGTGACGTCGGCGATGAAGGTCGGGGTGAAGTAGTGGCCTTGAGGATAGTCGGGGTGGGAGTAGCGTTTTCCACCTGCGAGGAGGCGGGCGCCGTTGTTGACAGCGTCTTGGATGAGGCTTTCGAGTTTGGAGTAACCTGCATCGGATATGGATGCGCCAATGTCGATGGGGGTGTCTGCAGAGCCGTTGAGTATGGATCCTGGGCGGAGCGCGCGGATCTTGGGTGTGAGGTACTCGATGAATCGGTCGTAGACTTTGGGTAGGGCGATGACGCGTTCGATGCCGATGCAGTTCTGGCCTGCAGACTGGAAGGTACCACGCATGAGGATACTGGCTACGCGCTTGAAGTCGCTGTTTGAGAGGTCGTCCAAGACTATAGCTGGGTCCTTGCCGCCTAGCTCCACGCAAACTGGCGTCAATGCCTTTGCCGCTGAAGCGCAGACATGGTGCGCTACTGGTCGCGATCCGATGAAAGTTATGTGTGATATTGAGGGATGTGAGGTGAGGTGGTCCGCAACGTCGGGCCAACAGACGACGGATTGGACGATGTCGGGCGAGTGGCCGCATGCTTCGAGGGCGCGGGTAGCAATCGAGGCGAAGTACGACGAGGACCAGGCGGTCGCCTCAGAGCCTTTGACGATGATGGCGTTGCCGGCGAAGATGGAGGCGATTACGGGGCTTATGAGGTTGTGGAAGGGGTAGCTGTTGGGATGTTAGACGCATCCATCAGTTACAGCAACGCCTGACACTTACTTCCAGCTCACGCAAGCTGCAACAACACCCAGCGGCTCGTATACGACCTCGTTCCACTTGTACATCATGAGGAAGTTGGTGTCTCTCCTCTCAGACTTCAGGCTCTTCTCTCCATGCTTGATCGTCCACCTCAGCTTCTCGACCGTCACCAGAATCTCGCCCAGCGCTGCGTCCACCATAGTCTTGCCTGAATCCAGGCATGCCACCTTTGCAATCTCCTCTTGGTTCTCGAGGATGAACTTGAGCATAGTGCGCAGCACCTTGCGGCGCTGGACGAAGCTTGTCTGAGCCCATTGTGCCTGCGCGGCTTTGGCTTTGGCGATTGCGCGGTCGATACCGTCGGCCGTAGAGGGGTTGATGCGCCCAAGAGCTTCACCGGTCGCAGGGGCGTAGCATTGGATCAAGGATGAGCCTGATACCTGCTCCAAGTCAGCTGTCGTCTCTGAAACGAGCACGGCGTATACAAACCTTCAACTGAGGCTTCTCGAGCACCGGGCCCTTCCATCCTTTCTTGGTTTGCTCAGGCGTGTCAATAGCATACTTGACAGGCTCCTCGGGATCCGCGCGGCAAGTAAACCAAATAAGAGAGAGGGCAGCTACCCAGAGCGTGCCGTAGAAGACGACAGCAAAGTCGTTGTCAGCACGTGCAGTGATGCGGTCCATATTGGCTGACGGCGGGCTGACGGCCAGATCTCGCGTGTCCAACAAAGTCGCATCCTGGCCCTGGACCCTGAATGGCGCTACAACGCTAAGACGCGTGGTCATCTGAAACTTAGTTTCCTACTCAGAGCGACCAAGGCAGGCAAACTTCACCGAGCGAATCACTTTTCCGCATCATTTCACTCTATCTTAAACTAGATCCGGACAGACATGTCCGAGCGAATTAATAAATCTTCCTCCTTACGCTCTTGGGCAATTTGGAACAAGTGTTGATCGCAGCGGAAAGAGGCCCGTAGCCACTCAGCGCACTCTTGTCCGGTGGGTAGTCGTCCGTAAGCTTCTACGATGGATGCACCAGTCGCGTCCTGGTCTACACCGGATGCGGAGAGCTGCTGCGCTGTAGCTGTTCCCCATATCAACCACATATCCTCTTGTAGATCACCAAATGTTTCACTAGTGCTATTCATCGTACATGTCTGATCTTCTGTGTCATTCATCCTTCGTTGATACCGTTCACTATCCGTACAAGTCGTCTCTCTTCCGCTGCCCTCGACGAACCAAGCCCCTGAGCGCGCTCATCGTGCGTTGTTCTTGGGCGCCTCAATTGGCGGGCCGTCAGGTGTGGTGTAGCACCTGGTCATACCACCGTCGATAACGAAGTCGGTACCGTTGACGAAGCTGCTCTCGTCGCTGGCGAGGAAGACGACACCCTGGGCCTGCTCGATGGCCTCGCCGAAGCGGCCAGTGGGGAAGTGAACTTCACGACGGTGACGCTTAGCTTGGTCATCACCAAGCCAGTCCTGCAAGAGTGGTGTGCTGCTGCTGTCAGTAGTCCGTACTAGCGTCTCGTTCATGGAGGAACGTACTTCAGCGGTGCCGGGCACAGCGCATTGAATCTGAAACCCTCACGTGCGTGGACCATGGCCAACTCCCGTGTCATGGCTAGTACGGCACCCTTGCTGGCTGTGTATGCAAGCTGTGGTGTTGCGCTACCCACCAATGCGACGACACTTGCAGTGTTGATAACACTCGTCTTCTTCTTGCCGTGCTTCCTGAAGCTGTTGACTGCGTGCTTGCAGCCGAACCATACGCCCTTGACGTTAATGGCTTGTGTCAGATCCCAGATCTTCTCGGGTGTGTTGACAGCATCGTCATCATCGGCGTGCATTATACCGGCATTGTTGAACAGGACATCCAGACCACCCCATGAGTCCACGTGCTCGACCATGGCCTTTACATCGGCCTCCTTGGAAACATCGGTAATCTTGGTCTCGACCTTTTTGGCCTCTGGGACTACCTCTTTCACCTTGGCCAAGGCCTTCTCCAGCGCCGGGCCGGAGATATCGCAAAGGAGAACATTGGCGCCTTCACGAGCAAAGAGGATGGCGGTCTCGAGACCGATGCCGCTGAATGTCGTTAGTGGGTCGTCGGGTGCCAGAGCATGAATTTGGGGATGGTCTTGATTCCCAGATCAATGAACATGAAAGATGGCGTTGAAGCCTTCGAAGGAACAGGGATACATGAAAGAGTACTGTATGAGATGGCGATAGAAAATGTGTTGTGGATAGCAACAGAAATGTGCCGTGGTACGTGCGGGATCGGTGCTTACCCAGCGCCTCCGGTGATGATGCAGTTCTTGCCTTCAAGACGGCCCATGTTGAATGTTTGGTCTGGTTATTGTGCTGGTACAGGTGCAGTAAAGGTGCTGTAATGGGGTCAATGGATATCGAGTGCGAGGCAAAGTTTTGTGGAAGCTGTGAAATATGACTAATATTTACTAGAGAAAGCGTCACGAGAACAGCGCGCCGCTCTGTGAATGGGGAAGGTTTGCCAAACGTGCCAACGGCCTGAACAATCTCCACACTTACCTGTGAATCGGACTTTTCAGCGCGGGCTGGCGTATGAGGCGCGTGTCGGGGTCCAGAGTGCGAAGAGAGGAAGATGATGAACGGGTAGTCTCGGACAGCCAAGGTAGTCATTCAGACAATCCAGGGTCCCGAAATCGGCCCATTGCATTTGATAGGATGGACCATGATAAGGGCTATCGCGTTGGCAGTTGTCATGTTTGAACGCCTTGCAAAGGAGCGGTGGGCGATTGCACGATAGCAGCCTCGCTTCCACAGCCAGCGTGCACGATGTAGGCCCCAAACGCCTGGCATGCAGAGAGACAGTGCAGGGCTGACTACCCCGCCATGATGGATGACGTATGGGCCTCCAGGAGTTGTCTTCTCGATATCGGCGGATCATCACAGTTGTCGCATAGGGGTATATTTTGGTCGCATTGGGAAAGACAGAGGGTGTCGCGTACGAGAGATAACGCGCGTGTGACTATGCAATATATAGCCTGTACGCGCATGCAGGACGCAGGCTATGATGTCGTTGGATGCATCTGTCGCAGCCCGCATTCCGATTGCCCCTCATTGGCCCACCTAAGCTCTATCGCACCCGACCGTCAACAGCCACTAAGCTCGATATCTGCCTCAGCCCTGATTGCGCCGCCATACTCGTCCCTCTGCACGACACTCGTTCGCCTGTAATCGTAATCTTCAACAGCGTACGGCCCTCCCACAGCCCTCATTCACCACCATGGCCACCGAATTCGATGCCTCTACGCTGACGGCCGAACAACTGCCCGAACTGCTGAAAAATGACATCGCGGTCAAAGTCGCGGGCATCGATGTCGATGGCGTGTTGCGTGGAAAGCTCATGGCCAAGAAGAAGTTTCTCGGCATAGCCAACGAGGGCTTCGGCTTCTGCAGCGTCATCTTCGGATGGGACATGCATGACCAGACCTACTTCAAGGAACTGGCCATCTCAAACAAGGAGAACGGGTACCGCGACCTGCTCGCCATACCAGACCTGACCTCGTTCAGGAGGATACCTTGGGAGGACAACATACCCTTCTTCCTCATCAGCTTCCACGACCCAGACACCAAAGAGACCATTAGCGCATGTCCAAGAAGCCTGTTGAAACGTGCTGTCGATAAGCTGAAGGAGAATGGATATGGTGCCATGGCTGGAGGTGAGTCCCTTGCCAACACAAGAGCGGGTGCTGCGCGTCGTAAATGAAGCTGATTTGTGATTGTGTAGCCGAGTACGAGTTCTACCAATTCCGCGCTCCCCAGAGCCACGATGGCTCAGAGAAAAACACGTCGAGCACCGCCGTCTTCTTGCGCGAGAACCCTGTAAACTCGCTTCCAAGTCTTACCGAGGGCATGTTCGGATACAGCATCACGCGACCCGTCCACAACCAAGAATACTACTACGGCATCTTCAACACATGCGCCCAGTTCGGCTGTGGAATTGAAGGATGGCATACAGAATCTGGGCCGGGTGTCTTTGAAGCGGTAGGCATATCAGACTAGTTGGAACGCCCAAGCTCGACTGACACAATGCAGGCTCTCGAATTTGGTGAAATCCAGGCAATGGCGGACAAAGCCTCGCTGTTCAAGCTGGTCGTCAAGTCTCTCGGTTCCAAATTCGGCATAACACCGTGCTTCATGGCTAAGCCCCGCGAGGGTCTCCCTGGAAACAGTGGGCACATGCATGTCTCCATCGTGGACAAAGAGGGCAAGAATCTGTTCTACCGAGGTGAAGAGGACAAGAACGCGCCATACTCAGACATTCGCTACCTGTCAGACCTTGGCCGACATTTCCTAGCAGGATTGATCGACGGTCTCCCAGATATCATGCCTATCCTAGCACCAAACGTCAACAGCTACAAACGGTTGGTAGAAAACTTCTGGGCACCCGTCACCGTATCCTGGGGTCTTGAGCACCGCGCTGCTTCCATCCGTCTTATCTCTCCCCCTACCTCATCCGGCAAGGCCACACGCTTCGAGGTCCGTGTACCAGGCGCAGACACAAACCCACACTTTGTTCTTGCTGCAATTCTAGCCCTGGGCTGGCGAGGTATCGAGAAGAAGATGGAGATTGGCATACCACCCCTGGGCAAGGGCGAAGACGTTGGTGGAGAGGCAGACAAGGGTGAACGACTGGCGAAGAGCTTGAAAGAAGCGACCGAGCGATTCATGAGGAAAGAGAGCGTCGCAAGGGAAGTTTTCGGCGACCAGTTTGTGGATCACTTTGGTGGAACTAGACAGCATGAGATCAGGCTATGGGATGAGGCTGTGACAGACTGGGAAGTCAGAAGATATATCGAAACGGTATAACCGTTTTACATGATTTACAGTTGAAAGACGGAAGAGGTGGGATCCATGGCATGGTGACCTACTGTTAGCATTAAGAGACTAAATTCCCTTCCGCGGTAGGCGTTTCCTTGAAAAAGCCGTTTCCAAGAGTTGTGTTCAGTAATAGCCTCGGATGCCTAGTCACACAGGGGAATATAACCGATAAATATTTCCGGTTGCGTCACTAGCAGCAACTTGAATTCACACTACGATGCAGCTACTTGATCCTTCCAAGCTTCACTAGAACACACAAAGTTACCTTTCGGCGGCCACTGTGCCGAAGACTCAAAGTCTGGGGTAGATCGTCGCTCACGATGCGGAGGTACTTGTTTGCGGATACAGTCATCCGTCTGGGCGTGCAATCAAACAAGCAAGTATTTAAATAAATGTGACGATGGACCTCGTACGTGCGTCTGGATCATACAGAAACCAAGATGAAGGCAGTGGGTTTCGTAGCAGCATGCTTCGTCGCGCAGGCAAGTGCTGCAGCAACAAAGCACATCAATGCCGCACTATCTCCAAGTACGTTCAACAAAGCCCTCATACTCGGCAACTCGACTCTTTTCACTTACAATTGCTATTCAGATGCCCAAGATCTCTTCGACTGGTCCATGCACGTCCAAGATAACCGCTACGATGCATCCTACAACTTTATTCAATACTCCGACAAAGGACCATGGTCTGTTCGCTTCACCGCGTGGTATGTAGCTGGATTGCTACATCGGAACCAAGGAGACGACTTGAAGCATGCAGAAGCCGCCATCAGGAACATGTACGTAGAGTATAAACGTGTGCAGGGAGAAGAAGAGCAAAAAGAGAGGCTAACGATGCAATTGCAGACTGGCTTGTCAAATGGTAGACGATTTCAACGCTCCATGGTACGGAACATACAAACTATCCCCGGACCAGCCCGATCCAACTCCAGATTCTGGCTTGTACCCGCCGAAGATATACACGACGTATGATCCCAACTGGCGCGACTTCATCGGCACCCAACTCATCCAAATCCTCTCTGAATTCCCACACTTGCTCTCCGCCCCACTCATCACTTCGATCGAGGATAGCCTCGAAATCGCGGCTGTGGGTAGTATGCGGAGAAATGGATCTTACCCTACTGAAGACGATAACCTCACGATTGGGTACACGAATCCGGCTATGATGCGCGCTCTGCTCTGCGAGTACATTGGTATGCGGAGGCAGAATAGCACGTTCATTTCCTTTGCCGAAGACCAGGGAAGACAGATCTTGGAGCTTTTCCGAAGAGAAGGGGCCGAGACTTTGAGCGAATATAATGCACCAACGTATTACGGTATCGATGTGTGGGCCCTAGGAGCGCAGATAAAATATGGGGCTATCAACTCTAGTATGACGGCGACTGCTCGCTATATCTTGCCTAGGATGATGGCTGATTTGGCGGATCATTATAATGGGTACTTGGGTAATGTAGTGGGCCCGTATGATAGGGCTTATACGAGGGATATTACGCAGCACTCTTCGGTATTGTCGTTGGTTCTGTGGGGGCTCTGGGGAAGAGACAGGACAACGCAGCCGAAAAAGATGGAGGGTGATTTGCTGTACGATGTTGCCCAGGGGGCCGCTATGGCACTTGTCCTTGACGAGGTTAAGCCACTACTACCTGAGGGTGTGGAAGAGACGTTTACGACAAGGGACTTTTTGGGAGAGCCGAGATGGCTGAATCGAACGGTTTACGACGATCTTGATGGAGGTCCGGCGAGGATTGCGACGAGTTGGATTAGCAAAGAGTTGATGATTGGTGGACAGCAACTGGATGAGGACGAAAACAGAGGGGATCAATTCGTTCCTGCGCTCGTTCACTGGGCGGGAGACAAGGAGCATAAGCCTTATCCGCTTAACACTTTCTTCGCCCTCTATCCATCCGCATCGTCGATCCACGCCGTCGCCTCGCCGAACCACCTATCGGTCAGCTACCCTAATCGCACGCAAGACGGAAGCGACATCTTCACGTTTGCGCTGTCGAACGTGCCGCCTAGTTGGACATTGGGGACTGGGAGACGGATAACGGGCTTTGAGGATCTGCCGTGCGTAGAGATTGCGGTTGAGGCTGATGGGCTGGTGAAGCAGAACGTGACGTATGGCACGGCGCTGAGGAACCATTTGTTTTACAACATTTCGTATGTGGTTCCTGAGGATTTCGAGGGCGTGCCAAAGGTGGAATTGGAGATCAAGTATACCTGCTAGCTCCCGGATATATAGAAGGGCTCTTCTGTCAAAGAGACTCTTGGTTTTAATCCAACGTATCGATACCAGGCTTTGTTCGGGTCTTAAGCTGTGGGAAGAATGTTCGTGGTATTAAGCTTGTAATCGAAGACACATTTCGCCAGTGGGCTCCGTTATGCACCTTGGCCGTTGGTATAGCCTGCCTCGTCCGTGTAATGTCGCGAGATGCTGGTGCTACAGCCCAGCCATCATACCTCTTCCATCGGATCCTTCTCATGCTGCCCAAACAACTCTTCAACCAACCCAACAAACTCAGCCATGGCATCTTGTTCTCCCTCTTTTCCCTGCCCATCTCTTATCCCTTTCAACTCGGCCATCGCATCCTTATCCCCCTTCTTCTGAGTCCACCTCTCTTGTGTCTCTTCTGACCTATTCCAACCACCTCTTCCTCCTCTACCTCGTCCCCGTGTACCCCGGCCTCGGAAAGCGTTCCGTTCCAGCATGCGCCGCCGCCTCTCATCTTCAGGATCTGGTTTTATGGTCTTAGCGTAGACGCGTTGGAGGGAAGCTAGTAACACCGGATGAGTCTTGAGTAGTGTTTGGAATTTCGGATTTGTGGCCAGCACGGAAAAATCGGTGCGCTGCTTGAGATAGCGTGGTATCGGGGCGGGCGGCGGTGGTTGTGGAAGAGTCGGTTCTGCTGGTTTCGGTGTGACGTCCGTAGTGTCGGAATGCGTTGTTTTGTGTGTCTTGAAACATGAGAGTGAGCAGCTATTCGCAATTAGAATTGTCCATGTTGAGAGGCTACGGATGGTGTCGTACTATGGGATCGCGCAAGTCGGGCACTTGTACTTCTTAGGCTCTGCGTTGCAGACGCCGCAGAAGACTTCAGCCATCGTTTCTTTACACGTGAGTGTCGCGGCTGTCTAATGTGTAGTGAAAAGAAGGATTTTGGCAGTAAATATGTTTGCGTTGAGAGTGTCGAAGATGACGTTCGCGTCCGGGTGGTGACTTTTGCGCTCCAAGACGCGTTCCCAATCGGGCTAAATCCCGCGGCCAACTTCGGGGTCCATTGCTCATCACTCCACCGAGGTTTCATCAATTGGAACATTGACTCTGGCAACACACCATGTCTGTCGCATCGCCACTCCGACAATTACCTTCACGGTCACTAGGCTCCTGGACTTGCCTGGCATGCTCTCGCTCCATCGCTAGGATACCGCGCGCTCGCAGCCCGGCCTTTACCGCACAGAGATGGTTGAATACCACGAAACCTGCGCGGCAGCATGGTACCGTGCCAAGAATGGACCAGATGCATGCGCAATATAAGATGAAGAACCGGACGGTCATGTATGTGCATATCTTCGTCAGATAAGAGCTCAACTGCTGACCGTCGTTCAGGAACTATGTCTTCAGTGTAATAATAGGCTTTACAGCGCTAAGCTATGGCTCAGTGCCGTTTTACAAGATGGTGCGGCATTAGATCATTGTCTCGCCTACAACCCTCAATCTAACACGCTTCCTAGATTTGCCAGGAGACTGGATGGGGAGGCCAGCCTATAAAGTCGGCAGCCCATGGCGGCGACCAGTCCGTCGATCCCTCCGAACGTCTTAAGCCCGTGGAACACCATCCACGCATCCGAATAACGTTCAACGGCTCCGTGTCCGACGTCCTGCCCTGGAAATTCGTTCCACAGCAACGAGAAGTCCGAGTCCTGCCTGGCGAAACCGCACTCGCTTTCTATACTGCGACCAACAAGTCGCCAGAAGACATTATTGGTGTAGCCACCTACTCCGTCACACCTGGGCAGGTCGCCCCATATTTTAGCAAGATCCAGTGTTTCTGCTTCGAGGAACAGAGGCTGAACGCCGGGGAAACGGTGGATATGCCGGTCTTCTTCTATATTGATCCCGAGTTTACAAAGGATCCCAGTATGAAGGGCATTGAGACGGTCACGTTGAGTTATACGTTCTTCAAGGCGAAGTACGATAAGGATGGTCATTTGACGCCCGTCCCTATGTGAGGAGAAGTTGACGCATGTACGATATGTGTATACAGTGCGTGCAGAACAGCCATACCACTACCGAAGGATGGTGCAAAAGCTGATACATCGAGCGATAAGCCCCTTAACCTCAACTATGCACTAAGTCAAGTCAAGTGTGACTACAATGATCATTCGAACCGCCCACGAGAATGTCGTCGTGTGAAGCAGCATTGATCCTCACAATGCGCCACAACACACAAAAGCGACCAGGCTAGCCCGACTGTTAGATGTTCACACATTGACTCAAACTTCCCCGCCTTGTTGTTTGAATTACCTAGTGCGACTTTCTTTCTAGAGACTAGTCTTTTACTCTGTCACTATGGCCACATCAGCAGAAGAGGAGCAGCTTCGAGAAAACTACTACATCTGCTGCCGCAGAGAAGGCTACACCATTAGCGAAGCCTCAGAACACAGCCTCACATACATCAGAAAAATCCACAACGCAAGCAAGTCTTTAGCCAATACAGCATATTTAGAGGAAGCATTTCAACACAGTAAATCACGACCTCGGTACTTCTCAAATCCTTCGCCGTATGAGGATGATTTGTATAGGCATATCGAAGATTTATTGGACTCAATGGATAGAAATAGACGCGGGATTTCTGAGACGAAGATAGACGGCTCCCCCAGCTTCTTTGCGGATATGCGGGAGCAGCATGGGCAGAATTGGAGTAAGCCGGGTCTTCGCGCTCCAGAATATATCCCTTCTCCCTTTGACTCACGTAACAACGGCCCGAAATCCACCATGCGATCTTGGAAATACACCGAAAGCCATGATAGGGCTGCTCGACCTCGTACTGATCCACTCCGTGAGTCTCACTACACTACGAAAATTCGTAAGCCCTACTACACCACCGAAGATCGTCAGCCAACTTCAGCCTACGATACGCATACTGCCGACCCTGGGCACTCTTCTCGCTCTGGTGCTGGTCCTTCTGACTCCCCCCGGTCCCGGGTACCTCCCTCGCACTCTGACACCCGACCGTCATCACCCGAACGCCCTGTCCCACCACGACCAGAAGGCAGCGAACCAACCAGAGATCTATACATCGTCCTTGGTGTCACCCGAAATGCCACGGCAGCTGAGATCAGAAAAGCGCATCGTGCTCTAAGTCTGAGGTGGCATCCTGATCGCTGTACTGAGCTGGACGCAAAGGAAGCTACTGAGAAGATGGCCGAGATTAATCAGGCGAACGATGTATTGTGTGATGAAGGGAGGAGAAGGTTCTATGATAAGTGGGGTGTGTTGCCTAATGAGCGGTAGAAGAGCATTGAGCAGGTCGATTAGAAAGCAAATTTGGTATAGTGTTTAACTTTTTCGATATAACGGTGATTCATTGTTCTCTGTAAGAAGTTGCCGAAAACCTATGTTCCTTCCTCCGACCCCAGAACCTTAAGGTGCGTCCCTAAGTGAGGAGACACACTATGTCGCGAGACAGGTTGGCAATTCGGAGCTTCGGCGCCTCCCATTTGCGGGCTTGTAAAGCTGCTATCAGTCTACTATAATTGTAAGGCTGTTGCTCTTCAAGCACATTAGCGCCCGATATGGATTGCTGCTATGTCGGCTGTGATATCGATCGTTTCGTTGCCGTCGTTAATCAGCTCGATAGCGATACCCCCCTGTCTATCAGTGACCTTAGGGACCACTGAAGCGCTCGGTGGATTGTGCGGAGAGCGCGACGTAGGAAGATCGACTTCCCAGGCTCGTGAGATCGCTCCGATGTGAGAGCGAGCATGCCGGCAGCCCCGTAGTGCGAAGCAGGAGATCTTAGGGAACGAGCCCGAGCTGGCGGGATACGCTAACATCGCTTAGCATGCATGAGCCTGCATTAGCGTTCTCATCGCCTGCTGTAACTTATCGTAAAGAATACAGCGCTATGCCAGTCGCGTATGCCTCTTAAAATAGATGCGGCGCATGCTGCTGGCTTTCTGGAAGCATCTACGGCCACGCGCGTACACAGCGGTTGTGCATAAGGCTGCTCTGTTCCCTGTTTGGAGTTTGTCTGGACGTTCCCCGTCCTTCTTTTCCCATCGCGAACAAGTCCGCCACGATGGACAAGGCCAGCCGTGCTCTAGCGCAACCCGTTCCTCCTAGCTTATCCGACTCATACCGTGCTCGTGCAGATCGTAGCGGAGTCCCTCATACGACCCTCCACCATCGCGCGCGGGGTCGTCGCTCGATCGAAGAAAAGGCCCAAAGCCAACAGTACCTCGCTCCGTACGAGGAGGACGCTCTCGTCCGTTTTCTCCTACAGTTGTCTGATCTAGGCCAGCCTGTGCGCATCAAGTACATACGCTTCCTAGCTTTCTGCGTCACCCGCCAGCGATCCGAAGCCGACCATCCGCTGAAGCCGCCTGGCAAGAACTGGACTCGGGGTTTTGAGAAACGCCATCCAGAGACACAAGCGAGAAGAGTCAAGGCGCTGGACTGGAGCCGTCACGAGAAGAACACTTACTGGAAGATAACACACTGGTTTGAAGTGATCGGAAGGGTGCTAAAAGACCCAGCTATCTCTAAGGAGAATGTATACAACATGGACGAGACTGGCGTCATGCTATCTATGCTAGGTACGGTCAAAGTCTTGGTAGGTAAGGATGACATGCGAGACTATAGAGGTGCACGTGTCAAACGCACATTAGTCACCGCGATCGAGTGCATCAGTGGTGATGGTAGGTATCTAGATCCTATGGTTATCTGGCCAGCTGCCACGCACCGGAGCAACTGGACCACCTTCCCCACCCCTGGGTGGCAGTACGCGTGCTCCGACACTGGGTACACAGACTCTTACATTAGCCTGCAATGGCTTCAGCGTATATTTGACCCTGTGACTAAGGAGCGAGCTAGAGGTAAGCCGCGAGTGCTGATCTGCGATGGCTTTAGAACGCATGAGACGCTGGAAGTGCTGGAGTTTTGCTTTGCGAACAATATCCTCCTTTGCTGTCTCCCCTCTTACACTTCTTACAAGTTGCAGCCTTGCGACGTCGCAGTGTTTTCTCCTCTTAAGGCAGCCTATCGCGAGTAAGTCGAGCGCCTAGAGCGGGGAGGCGTAAACACTATTGGTAAAGAGCACTTTACTTCCCTCTATAGCCCTGTAAGGGAGAAGGCCTTTACTTCTAAGAATATTATAGCTGGCTTTGCTGCAAGTGGTCTGTTTCCGTTCAACCCAGATAGGGTGCTTAGGAGCATGCCAAAACCTCTCGCTGATCTGATGATCCCGAAAGCTGACGAGGTGAATGTTGAGGCTTGCTGTGAGAACGAAGTTCCACAAACACCTGTCACACTGGTGTTAGCAGAGGGCCTTGCGTCGCTTCGAAATCTGATTATTGAGCAGGATGCTAGTGCTCTCGACGAGACAAGCAAACGAAACCTGCAGAGACACCTGTATAAGTTAGCTAAAGCCGCGCAGCTGTCTCTCGCAGAAGGGGCCCTCTATAAAAAACACATTCGGTTCTTGCTGACAGTTAATAGCGAAGCTAAGGTGCGACGGTCGACTACGTCGCTAGTGCTAGGTAAAGCTAAGGTGATGGGCTACGAGGAGCTTGTGGAAGCACGAGAGAAGCGTGCTGAGAAAGACGCTGCTTAGAAGGCGAAAGGTAAAGGGAGGCGAGGCAGAAAGCGTAAGAGTGCTGCGGTAGAGCATGATACAGCGGAGCTAAAGACGAAGGCGAGGCGGGTGACCGAAGAGCCGGAACCAGCGGTAACGCTAGCAACAACGTCGACTATTGTAGCTGTGGTGGGGATTGAGACTGCACCTGCCCTATGGAGGGCCCCAGTGGCGCGGATGTACTAAGTTAGTGGATTAGGACATGAGATCAAGCTTGTGATAGCCTGGGTAGGACGGCTGTCGTGATCTTGTAGCGGAGCCTCTTGGTACGCTAGCGGAAAGCCGATTGTTCTGCTGTGCTTCTTAAGATCAATAATTGTATGTGCTACTGTAAGGTTCTTATTGTCGTGACGCCGCTGTGGCGTCGTCTAATTTGTCTATTGCTATGCCTTGTGGTGGCTATTTGCGCGGTTCTTGTGTCTCTTATTGAACGTTGCCGTAGCCGAGGCAAGAGGCCTTACTGTACGTCCTTTTAGCATGTTGGCTTTACGATTACTTGACGCGTCTTAGGGGAGCTAACAGTGTATGTCGCAGACTTGAGACAGATAAGGCAGTATGCTGGCATTGAATAACTAAGGGTGGCAGGCTTGAGGATAGGGGAGTCGCGATTGGGTAGGCGGAGGTTGCGTAAACATGGTTTACAGCATGCTGCACATTAATAGCATTTCGTTTTCCGCGTTAAAGCTGCTTGCTGGCGTCAGACAAATGCGTCGCTTAAGATGTTCTGGGTTGTTTTTGACGCTGTTGTCGCTGCGCTGCGTTTTGAGCCCCAGGATGGTTGGCGGCACAGAGTCCCTGTGGCCAGTGTGTCCTTGCACGAACTAGCACGCGCTGCACAGGCATCGTGAAATCCTCTTACAGGAAACGACGATCCATAACTTATGCTTTCTACACTATCAGGTCGCGTTCACAGGCAAGAACTGCTTCTCGGCTTGCAGCACGCTGGCTGTCGCGCGATCATGCGTTTTCAGCCGTGCCCAGCCAGCCTCACGTCACGGCGCGTGCGGGCTGCGCCTCCTGCCCTATGTAGGTGTTGGAGATGCAGCCTGCCCCAACAACGAGGAGGGCAGTCGTGCTCACCTCTACCTTAGCAAACCATCACTTAGCACTCGAAACAGCCCTGATAACTACGATCTCCATGCCCTGCGCGAGCCAGCTGCCGTGCGCCGTCGATTCCGTCAGCCTGCTTTGAGGCTCCAAGACTTCCTCCCACCGCTCGCGCATACGGACAAACACACAGCCCGATGCGACTGCTATACACTACAGGCGATGGGAGACTTGGGTGGACTGAGTACCTGATCGGAGACAGGATTCCCCCATACGCGATCCTGTCGCACACTTGGAAGGAGGGGCAGGAGGTGACATTTGCCGATCTAAAAGATCTAGACAACGCAGTAGACGTCGACACACCACGCAAAGAGGGATACCAGAAGATTCGCTTCTGCGCGCAACAGGCTGAGCGGGACGGTCTGAAATACTTCTGGGTTGACACCTGCTGCATCGACAAGACGAACAGCCAAGAGCTTCAAGAAGCGATCAACTCCATGTTCTGCTGGTATCAGAAAGCGGAGAAGTGCTATGTCTTGCTTTCGGACGTCGAGAACAACTCATTAGAAGGGAATGGCAGTTTGCGCAGAAGATGGAAGGCAGCGTTCAGGAAGAGCAGGTGGTTCAACCGAGGCTGGACGCTTCAGGAACTACTGGCTCCCCGCTCTGTCGAGTTCTTTTCGAAAGAGGGAGAGCTGCTAGGGGACAAGCAGTCCCTCAAAGACACTATCAGTGAGATTACAGGGATACCTAGCGAAGCTCTGTTAGGGAAGCAAGTGTCTGAGTTTAGCGTAGCTGAGCGGTTCTCTTGGGCAGAAGATCGCCAGACGACACGCGATGAAGATGGAGCATATTGCCTGTTCGGCATATTTGACATCCATCTACCGCTGATATATGGCGAAGGCAGAGAAAACGCACGCGATCGGCTTAGAAGTGCGGTTATTCTGAAGCACAAAGGCCGCAGTCACGACCAAGAAGAGAGGCTTGGCAAGATTTGCAGCTGGCTTTCGGCGCCTGATCCGTCCACCAACTACCACAAAGCGCACAAGCAGCGGCAGGCTAAGACAGGTCTCTGGCTGCTAGAAAGTGCAAAGTTCACAGACTGGAAGAAAAGAGCAGCGTCGCGGCTGTGGCTGTACGGGATCCCAGGATGTGGAAAGACGATCCTGAGCTCTACTGTTGTTGAGAATCTGCTGCAATACTGCCATGATGACACAAACATGGTGACGGCGTACTTCTACTTCGACTTCAACGATACACAGAAACAGGACTCAGAGCTTATGCTCCGCTCGCTGCTCTGCCAGCTTGTGCAGCGGTCGGTCGTGATACCTAAGGGCGTTGATGCGTTGTTCTCATCTTGCGAGAACGGGCAACGAAAGCCATCGTCGCATGCGTTTTTACAAGTAACAAAGGAAGCGGCGCAAGAGTTCACGCACGTGTACGTTGTTCTTGATGCTCTAGATGAGTGTGCGCAGCGCTCGGAGCTGATGGACATGCTCGAAGCAGTGGCTGAGTGGCAGCTTGACAATCTGCATCTGCTCATGACTAGCCGGAAAGAGCGGGATATCGAGCGCTCCTTAGAGGAATACATTAGGGAGGAGGACGCTGTATGTCTTCAAAGGGACGTGGTGGACCAAGACATACAGCGATACATCCAACAAAGGCTGCGTGTCGACAAGGGCTTGGCGAAATGGAACAAGGATGCCGTCGTCAGGCAGGAGATTGAGGCCGCGCTAATGGGCGGAGCTCGCGGGATGTAAGTGTTTTGATTCAGTTCTCTGCTAAGCTAGAGCTGACGATAGCGTAGGTTCCGGTGGGCTGTATGCCAGCTAGACACACTAGGAAAGTGTTGCAATCGAGCGAAGCTGCGCAAATCTCTTGCTAGTCTGCCCCGGACGCTAGACCAGACATACGACCGCATTCTTACCGCGATAAGCGAGGAATATGCTGAGTATGCGATGCGAATCCTGCAGTGGCTGACGTTCTCTGCGCGGCCGCTGTCCGTCGAAGAGGTCGCCGAAGTCGTCGCCATCGACGTGGCGCGCGACCCAGTGTTCGACCGTGACGAGGTGCTAGAAGACCCGCTAGAAGCGCTAAACATCTGCTCTAGTCTAGTCACTATCACAACGAACGAAGTGGACAGAAGATCAGGGTCTGCTCAACGGATCGTTGCTCTGGCACACTACTCAGTGCAGGAGTACCTTGTGTCAGACAGGATCAGGCAAGGGTCAGCAAAGCAGTACAGCATGCAAGAGGCTGAATGTCACAATGCGATAACGAGAGGCTCTGTGAAGTACCTAATCCAGCTCCAGCAATCACTATTAGAAGAGACTCTTAAGGCATCCGCACTTGCAAGGTACACAGCCAAGTTCTGGAGCAGCCATCTTCGAAAGACAGGAGACAAGATGGAACAAGCCAGTCAGCTAACGATGGATTTAATGGCCAGAGAAGAACCTGGATATCTCAACTGGATCCGGTTGCATGATCCAGACAGCCCGTGGCAGGAGCCAAATCTAGAAAAAAGTCTCGATAGCATACCTCTGCCGCTTTACTACGCAGCACTATTAGGCTTAAGCACAATTACAAGACTGTTGCTTGACAAGAGCGCTGAGGTCAACGCGCAGGGTGGAAAGTATGGGAACGCACTGCAGGCAGCTTCAGCTGGAGGCCACGAGCAGGTTGTCAAGACGCTGCTCGGCAAGGGCGCCGATGTCAACGCGCAGGGTGGACACTTCGGCAACGCACTTCAGGCAGCTTCAGAGAGAGGTCACGAGCAGGTAGTCAAGATGCTGCACGACGCGGGCGCCAAGGTCAACGCGCAGGGTGGACACTTCGGCAACGCACTGCAGGCAGCTTCATGCGGAGGCCACAAGCAGGTGGTCAAGATGCTGCTCGACAAGGGCGCCGACGTGAACGCGCAGGGTGGACACCTCGGCAACGCACTGCAGGCAGCTTTATTTAAAGGCGACGAGCAGGTGATCAAGATGCTGCTCGACAAGGGCGCCGAGGTCAACGCGCAGGGTGGACACTTCGGCAACGCACTGCAGATAGCTTCATTTAAAGGCCACAAGCAGGTGGTCAAGATGCTTCTCGACGCGGGCGCCGAGGTCAACGCGCAGGGTGGACAGTTCGGCAACGCACTGCAGATAGCTTCAGTTGGCCACGAGGAGGTGGTTACGATGCTGCTCAACGCGGGCGCCGACGTCAACGCGCAGGGTGGAGAGTTCGGCAACGCACTGCAGGCAGCTTCGTACGGAGGCCACGAGCAGATAGTCAAGATGCTGCTTGATAAGGGCGCCAAGGTTAACGCGCAGGGTGGACGCTACGGCAACGCACTCTACGCAGCTTCAGCTAGAGGCCACGAGCAGGTAGTCAAGACGCTGCTCGATGCAGGTGCTCATCAATATCAGGAAGGCATCACTGTCTCAGGGTCCGAATAGCGTTGCTCACGCTCTAAGCAAGCATTTTCAGGCGCACAATAAACATCTTTCAGTTAGCGCACAGAAGGACACGGGTCACGGTCCTCTGCATATTGTACAGTGGAAGATGCTCCTGGAAAGCTGTCAGCATGCGCCACATCTATTTCGAGGCCAATGCAGAGTAGGCATAGCGTATGATTCATAACAGTCGATTACTAAGTAGCTAGTGGATGCGCTAATGCATGGCAGGTCCCGCCAGCTTGGGTCTCGCCGCAGGGTTCTCCTCTCCCGCTCTTCGGGACTTTCGGCGAGCTTACTCCTACCTTTAATTAAGTGAACTTTAAAACCTAGTAACATGGTTTTCGTTAACCGCTCTTCCACCTAAGGCCTTCAGTGTTCAGAGAAAATGTCCAAATCGCGAGTAGACAGGGGGTTATCGCTGGAGGGTCTTCCGACGGCGTCGGTGAAACGATCGACAGCACGACCAGCACTTCATAGATACTCATCGGAGCCTGTTAGTCTAAAGAAGAATTAGTTCATTAACACCGCATGTGAATATCAGCTCTATAAATTCTCGCAATAGAGGCGCCGAAGGCCCGAACCGTCAAACTGTCTCGGGACATGGTATGTCTCTTCACTTAGGGACGCACCTTAGACAGTCTCTTAAGGAGGACGGCCCAGATATTACCATTTCTCAAGGTATGACTCGACGCCAGGGTAACCAGATGTTGAAGTGCGTACCCTCGCCACGGCTTTCAATGCATCAACCAGAGCTTCTCTTGGATAGTCATCGAAGAATTGCATCCTGCCAGTGCCTTCGTCTGCATCATCGCACGCTTTACACGCAACAACATCAGCGACTAAGCGACGAAGTGGAGATTCTGGAGGAGTGCCCTCATAAATGATCTCGACGCTCTCCGATCCCATGTGCCAATCCAGTATCTTTTGTGCCTTGAACAGTTTCTGTAACACTGCATTCTTGTACCTCGCGTCGATGATTTTTCCTCCAAAGACGTACGCTCGTGCAAGCGCGATAAAGATTTCCTCTATTTGTTCAGCTCTCTCTTCGTCGTCGTCCTCGGCTGCTTCGAGGCGCAGGTCGATTGATATCTTGTTGGTGTACAGCCATTTAATGTAGTCGCTGACAGTTCCCACTGGATAATTAGACAGATCAATGGTACGTGATTCTGCGTTCATATTGGTCCATCCTGGTTTCAAAGCGTTTTGAAAGAACTTCGAGCTGTAGCAAAGGATACCGTCGTGAACGTTGAGACAGTCTGCACCGTAAATGCCTCCCTCGACTATGAGCTGGATGATATCATCGCTCGGACTATATGCGTCAGTAATAGCTAGCAGATTTCTGAATCACGGGACAGGATTACTCCATGTTGATCGGTACGCAAGTCCTAGAGCTCACGGTGTCGGGCACGCGTTTTGTTTCGTTGTTGTAGCTATCGCTTTGGAAGTTTGGATAAGTGTCAAAGAGGAAAATGACTTACGGTATTGAACTGTACTGAGAGTAGGGCGAGAAAAGTGTGTACCCTGTTTAACCTTTACCTTCACCTTCACCTTCACCTCGGAGAAGACTCACAGCTTTCAGTTTCCAGCATTGAGTTTTTGGGTGTAGTAAGAGAGCGTGAATGAGACAAAAGCAGACCTGTTGACGTCACGCTCAAAAAAAGCTGTCTTGGTAGGCCAGCGGCGGTTTTAAGCGTTTGCCATATCGAGTCGCTACGCCATTGACGGAGAATCTTACATCTAGAGCCGGAGATAACTCTTACAGACCATGCAATAACTATGCAAGCCGGCAACAATGGTGGCCACGTCAGATCCTACATGACAGGAATGTGCCGATGACTCCCACCAATATCGTCGAGTTCCTTTCATTGTAAACCAGATCCGTATCGCAGCTTCCGAAACTAGATCCGCGGAGCGTCACCGTATCGACCGCATCATTAGCAGGTTCCCGTAATTATGGGTTGGTACCTAGGTAGTTGGATGGCATTGTGCGTTGGACGGCTTGCCCTAAGTAGTAGCTCCAGACGCATGCCAGTGCGCATCCCTTGCTGATCTCTTTGTTTCCATCGTACGCCCCTGCCCCAGTCCAGCCGAGGCATCTCTGTGGATCTAGAGCATCTACATCTATCAGGACTAATTGAGGCGCAGGAGGCGCAGGAGGCACAGTCCTGCCGAGCTATCGCACATGTAGACTTAGCAGTTGGCAAACATCGCGCGCCCAGCAAAGCACTATTCTCGTCCACCCTTGTATATTAGCGGTGAGCCGTTCGAAATTGATAGTTGTGACGGCTTGCAACCTCACCTTGTTCTTATACAACCGACTCAAGCGATTTTCGGTACAATAACGTCGCCCAGAAACACCCAAAGCAAGAAGACAAATGACTCTAATTCTTCCAATATGGCTCAGCGACCGACGCTGGAATATACGGCGGGTACAGGAGGCGAAATGACAGAAGGAACCAGAAGAAATGGGTCGAATAAGAATGCCAGTCCTGTCATAACTCGCAGTCTCTCCAATCCGATATCTTTGGAGACCACAAATCTAGGATTTGAGATCGTAGCAGGGTGCATTTCGAATAAAAAGTCAGCTGGCATTGCCAACGAGGCGATCTCGCCAATCCTACATCGTGCGCTTTATACGCAGATGTCTGAGAAGCAGTGTTCAGATAGCGCCGTTGGAGACTCGCCAATACAGTCGATGTCTTCACTTCCGAGGGCCAGTTCGGCCTTTCCTGCAGTTTCGCCCAGTATCGATACCTCAGACAACTACCGTACGACTGATGAGCAGAACCGAGCTGTAACAAGTCTCCTGAAATCATCAATCAGCATGAAACCCTCGAGAATGCAGTCTATTCGCAGAGTTTCCGTACAGACAAGCGACTTTCGTCTACCCCCCGAACAGCCTGAGAATCGCTTCGTCGACGAAAGTGGGATTGTATTCCCTGGGGTCTGCGACCGTCAGCAATGTGCTCTGCCACGGGCGCATTTTGTAACATCTTTTCGTCTTTGCGAACCTACGGAATACACCACTGCACTGGCAGATCATGGCGTTACTTATGCAGACTACTGCCGACTGATCACTGCGCTCTGGCACTTTTTGGACCAAATCAGGAAGGAAAAGAAGCGAAAGAAAAGTGAAACGAGCCCGGTATCGACACCTTTGGCAGAGGCTGGCGAAGACAACAACACCAGTGGAATCAGTCCTGTGACTGGCACGACTAAGAACTTTTGGGACACGACCGAACAGCTGAGGAAGAATAGACAAGAAGCCGTCGCACTCAACAAGTTACTCGAAGAGATAACGTGGAATTTCCAATCCAGGGGCGTATCAGTACTGGTTTGCGTGCAGTCGTTCTCGCTGTTCGCGCCTTCTCGTCTTTCAGAGGCACACATCCAGATCCTACATGTCAACCATGACCAAACCTTGCAGACGGCACTAGACTCTACACCAAAAGGCAAGCCCGATCCCCGTACGGGACAGCGCCTGTCGTTTATCGATGTTTTTTCCTTTGCGAGGTGCGAACAAGAACCACAACGACCGACACTCGAGCGGCAAGCCATGTCTGCGACGACAACGACGACAGACCATGTAGGCAACCCTGATTATCAGCGTGGAGCACAGAACCGGGACCGTTCCAAACCTTATCCTCTTTGCCCTGACGCTATTCCGACACACAAGCGATCGATTCTGAGTGCCAGCATCGATCGGTATGGTGTTGATCCTTACTTTCGGGCTTGGATGAGAGCAAGTATCAATTCCGGAACACAGTGTAGCACCTACGGAGAGTACTTGATCGAGAAAGAAAGGGATCCGTTTGTAAACAAGAGAATCAAGTACGCCGATGCTACACTGAACCGAAACATTGTCGATAAGATGGTGCGCGATGATCGGACTTGGAAGGACCGGTTCCCTATTGCCATAAATAGAGCCAAGTACGATCACAACAGGAAACTAGAGTGCCGCAAGACAGCAGAACACGGATCGAGACTCCGAATCCTGCGATTCGGATTTCGACATCCAATCTATCCTCCACACACGCCTGAGATGGACGTGCTCGGTCTCAGCAAAGACTTGTACCTGTCCATCATAACGAGCATTGACCGGATGCATACGAGCATGCGGCTCAACACGAAATGTCCAGGCATGTACATGATCGCATCCCTGAACAGCGTTCGGCGCAAGGGGACCGAGGACGCGGTGATGAAGCTCAGAGAGTACATTAGACGACTGAACGCATCGCAACGGACCATTGTGTGGACCATTGAGAAGATACCTTGGGTATACGACAAAGGGTAAGAACTTCCATGTACGAACTGCGCGTGAGACATACACTGACTTCGTACATCAACATTCTAGGTTCGGGCGAAATCGTACGGAGTGGGAGATCAGCGCTTGGAGCGCGGAAGATCCCTTGGAGCTGCTCATGCAGCTGGAGCGATGGGGCCTCATTGAGAACCGAATGAGTCTCGATGACGAAGACTGACCTCGCGGTCGCTCTGAGCTGTTGGGCTGTGAATGTGGTATGGAGCCATATTGCAGGGGAGTTGGTACTGTAGCGTAAGCAGTCTCCATACACACCTGTTCTTCTTCGTGATGTGATCGAGGTGGTGCGAAGACACAAAGCATTCCAAAGCTGAGATGAACAATGTAGATTACTGAGCCTACCTGGGTAGTTAGCGTCTTGGCACGACGGTGTGTTTCCGCGCGATATGCTAAGCACACCCAACTTTATCCTCTTCTCGTCTCAAGCAGGTTTCAGTGATGTGATAACCTCGGTGCTACTGCGGTGCCACAAGCTTATGACACGGGCCTGGAATGTGCTGCGCCTGCCGTCCAGAGAATGTTCTAGAGAGCAACGCATCACGGCATTTGAATCTCCTCAGCCCACCACCTAAGTACCGGCCATCACAAGCAAGGGTGCCTTGTCGAAAACAAGCTCC
This sequence comes from Alternaria dauci, assembly GCF_042100115.1. Lineage (NCBI taxonomy): Eukaryota > Fungi > Ascomycota > Dothideomycetes > Pleosporales > Pleosporaceae > Alternaria > Alternaria dauci. Next base: position 2,009,087 of record NC_091280.1, read on the forward strand.
AAGTACTCCACTAGTCTACGCGCGCATTACTAAGGTACAGCGGTTAGGAGCTGAGGGTTTGAAAGCACCGCGGAAAGTGAGGACCTGAGGATGTGGGGCCCTATACCTACACCATCGGTCTGCATAATCACGACCTCGTCGCGACATATATAAGAAGTTGTCGTTATCGTTAAAGCGGACCATCAGCCCAACAATATTTACTTCTCCAACTCACTGCACACTTTACAGTAAGGCAACACATTGCATCTACTCACGCACAACCACCAACACTCCAACGTCATGTCTATCAAGAACGTCATCATCATTGGAGTAGGCATCCCTCTCCAACTGCTCATGAAAGCATTAACTAACAACAATAGGCGGGTGGTAACCTTGGTCCCTCCATCTTGAATGCTTTCCTCAAAGAGTCCTCTTTCAACACATCCGTCCTTTCCCGCCAAGGGTCCAAGTCTACCTTCCCCACAGGTGTCAAAGTGTTCCGCGCAGACTATGATTCGCATGACAGCCTAAAGGAGGCGCTCCAGGGCCAGGATGCCGTTGTCTCACTCGTCGGTGGTACGGCAGTGGGAGACCAAAACAAGTTGATCGATGCTTCCATCGCAGCGGGAGTGAAGCGCTTCATTCCCTCAGAGTACGGCAGCAACACGCCTGACAAGCGCACTTGCGATATCGTGCCCGTGTTCGAGGCCAAGCTCAACACAGTCAACTACCTCAAGAGCAAGGAGAAGGAGATTAGCTGGACCAGCATCATCACTGGTCCCTTCTTCGACTGGGGCCTCAGGGTTTCTTTCCTGGGCTTTGACGGCGCTTCCAAGACGGCAACCCTCTTTGACGATGGTGAAGCCGTCTTTTCGGCAACCAACCTCCACCAGATTGGCCTTACGACTGTTAAGGCACTCGAGCACGCAGATCTGACCAAGAACCAATACGTGTACGTTAGTGGATTCCAGACGACACAGAAGGAGATATTGGCTGTGGCAGAGAAGGTCACGGGTGCGAAGTGGACCGTCAACAAGGTCAGCGCGAAGGAGCACATTGAGCAAGGGCTTGCCAAGTTCCAGTCGGGAGACTTTAGCGGTATCCCGTACCTGCTCCAGGGCGTCACATTTGCCAAGGAGCATCAGCTAGGTGACTTGTCACCGTCGGGTCTGTGGAACGAGAAGCTGGGTGTGCCCAAGGAGGGCCTTGAGGAGACTATCAAGGCTGTGTGGGGTTGAACTGGGAGCTGTCGATTTAGGTAGCCGATCGAGGTAGTATTTCCATCTAATGAACTCTGTTGATGGTGACACCATACGAAATATGAATCTCCTTGATGCACTATGCTGGTAGTGATATGATGTGATAGGGCAAGAGCGTGTTGTGCGCTAGCCTCTTTCAGACACCTGGGGAAGATCCCGGCGAGTCTCCATCTGAAGGTTGGGACATGGCCGAAGACCAACACGCGTAAAACCGTCGCACCTACCAATTGGAATAACATCCAACTAGCCAATACCCTGTGCCAATCATAAACATGGCAGATCGCGCGGCCAAACGGATGCGACGTATAAGCACCGAATATGACGAGTCCGAGGGCGACGGATGGGACGCGAGAGGAAACAGCACCAGGTATGTGGCTGACAAGGCGAGCGAATGACTTGCACCCCATCGCCAAGGGCAGCGCGTCGAGTGCAGCAGTCCCAAAGAGCAATGGCTGCCCCAGAAGACCCTCTCTGAACCACCACCACTCTTGCACTACCACCACCACCTTTGTGCCACCCGCCTGCACATCCCTGCGCGACGTCAGCGGTACGGAGATTCGAACGGGCCATCTGACGCCGTCGCCATCCTTCCCATCTGCCTCTTCCCGCTTCTGCCCGTCCTGCTCACCTCTCCCCATACGCCGCTGCCACCATGCCTCGCCTGCGGTCGCGCGCACCTCCAGCTCCAGCTCCCCTAACACCCTCCAGTGCCACCCCTACCGCCTCGTCGACTCGCCCACGCCGCGGGACTGCGAACCAGTCGCCTGCTGCGGCCGTCATACAGCGCTCCTCGCCCGAAGAGACGCGCCAGTCGATACACCTCACCGTCAAGTCATCGCCCAACAAGATCAGACAAGCCACCGGCGGGGCGGCGCCAAAGGCAGGCGTCAGCAGGAACAACATAGTCGCGGGCAAACGCGCCTCGCGGAGCAGTCGTGTGGTGCAGGAAATTGACAGCGACGACGACGACGACGAAGAAGAAGACGATGACGACGACGATGACGCCGAGGAAGTCGATGCCATGGACGTCGACGACGACTCGGATGAGAACGAGGTAGACGCCGAGGGCGACGAGGACGAGGACATGGACGCCGAAGGGGACGAAGACGACGACATGGAGGACACACCAGCGCCCCGGATCACGGTCAACGCGAACAGAGGCATCCCCGTCCAGCCAGCGCCAGCGATAAAACTCACAAAAGCACAAGACAAGGTCGAGGCCAAGGAAATGGCCATGGACGACGACGATGACGACGACGACCTCAGCGATCCCGACTCCGATCTCGACGAAGAAGACGCAGAAGGCGAAGACGAGGACGCCGAGGGCGAAGAAGACGACGACATGGGCGTCACACCCGGCGCAGATATGGACGAGGACATGGACAGCGACGAAGATGCCAGCCGCGACCAGACGCCTGATGTCACCAAGATGACGAAGCGACAACGCGCCCTCATCAACGAAGATGGCGACGGCGCGCTCCTGGCACTCTCCAACGAGGCACAGAAGAAGAAACACCTTACAGCTGAAGAACACGCCATGCGAAGGGCAGAAATGGCAAGGCGAAGGAAGAACCTCAGCGAGAAGAGGAACGAGGAGGAAAAGGTGTGTCCATTTGTCTGCATTGTTTGAATTAACAGCTGCTAATCTCCATCTCTAGCTCGACACCATCAATCGTCTCCTCAAGAAACAGCCCCCGAAACGCGGCCGCAAATCCATGATGAGTGTGGACGAAGACGGAGAGGAGGTGGAACACGAGCCTGAGCGCGCAAACCCACTCTTCACACGCTACATCCAGAACGCCAAGGGGACCCAGCTTGCTATTCCTGATGAGTGGCTCCAGGCTCCCGTTGGCAGTGTATTCGCTGGGAACATGCAGAAGGGGAATCAGAAGCCATTCAGTGGAAGGATGGTCGAGGAAGTTGCTTAATGGTAGTCTGAGGGCGACGACCAAGAAGAGAAACAGAACGTGTACATTTAGCGGTGCATACCATGGAGTTGTTTTCTTGCTGAGCTTCTAGAACACATCATAATCATGATACATTTCTTCCTGTCTACTGGACTAGCTACTTCACCTCCAATCTCATCGCATCATACTGTACGTATACCGACTCGGGCAACAACGCGCTCTCAAAGTTCGTCCCGTTGTACGGCAAGCTAAGTATCAAACTGTTCTCACCGTCCTTTAGCAAGGAAGTCGGGAAAAGGAACTTGTGCGCGAGATTGTAGCAGATGACTGCGGAGCGGACAGCGCAGGACGAGGATTGGTTGTATCTGTCATCTCGATTAGCAAAACACAAAGCAAGGTATGACGGACCAGGGAAACTTACGGAATGATCCATGGCTCAAGGTCGTCGCCGTTGACATTTACAGTAAGAGGTAGATTCGAGTACGGCTCACTCGCATTAAAGATATCCGTGTTCCCTGCCGCCGTCTTTGCACCAGCAAGCTGCACAGTAAACGTAGCAGTAGTCTTGTTGCTCAACTCCTTGGCCTGCGCATCGAACAAAATAGTCCAGTTGTACGGATGATCAGGTACAGGTACCGGGCGCTCGTAGTTGGCCTTGCCACCATAGACAGCCCAGTGGACGTAGTTGAGTGCCTGAGACTCGTCGTCGCGACCGACTTTGTACGTCACGCCCTCGGGGAACTCGTCGACGAAATCGAACGCGCCCCAGTAGAGACGGTATTCCTCTGTGAGGAGAGGGTTCGTGGGCGATTGAGCGTAGCCGTGGCGGTATTCACCGGACGATTTGTCGGGGGTGCCGATGCGGAAGAGTTCTTTGCCTGCAGACTCGGGGATCCATGTCGCTGATACGGTGGTTTCTTCTCCAGCGGAGACGGAGACGTCGTCTTGGTAATAGTCGCCAAAGATGCCGTCGGCGTAGACGGTAAGACGATAGTTTCCTGCTTTTACGCGGGGAATGGTTACCTCACCATCAGGTGATATGTCCTCCCAGTATTGGTATGCTTTGTCGTCGAAGACGTTGTCTTGAAAGTTGTGGCCGCTTTCTGTGAGGATGGCGATGGGGTTCTTGGCTCCGGCGGGCAGGCTGATCTTTGCATTCAAGGTGCCACGGCCGGATGTTGGGACGAGGTTCGGTACGTGTTTTGCGATGGAATCGTAGAACTCGGCGTTCCACTCTGGACGGAGACCGTACTGCTCTGCGTCCTCTCGGAGCTCTTCGAGCGAACCGCCGGAGTTGAAGTGGAAGTACTGGGGTCCAAACGTACGATCAAAGCCATCGGTGATGTTGGGTGTTTGGACTCCGTGGTGGTTGGAAACCATGTAGTTGTACACGATGCCGTCGACAACGAGATCGGAATGAACGGGGCCGTTGTAGTAGGTCTCGATGGTGTTATGTACAAGCCATGCGCCGTAAGTCGAGCCGTTGGCGTTACCGGTACCGTCGGCGTACATACCGTGAGCCTTGTGGTCGCGCCACGTGTCTTGGAAAGTATACTTGGTGAAGTAGTCTCCCACACCCTCGACGTAGGGACTATCTTTCTTGGGTAGATACCACGTAGCATCCTGAACGGTAACCTGGCCCTCTGTATCTGGGCGAGGCGCAGCAAACTTCTCGTTGGTAACGAAGTGTGTGAAGAATGCCGGTTCGTGGTTGGGTCTGAACATTGTGCGGAACTCTTGTAGGTTGCGCAAGAAGGGAGTGGTCTTGTTGTTGTACACCACACGACTGAAGGTGTGCAGACCCGTCTCCCCTTCTCTCAGGAACCAGTATTGCTCCAATCTCTGCCCAGTTGGAGCGTAGGTCTCGCCCATGCTGATACCACCATATGGGGTACCAGTAGAATCATTGCCACTGAACAGCTGGTACTGAACATTGCTTCCACGACCGGGTGTCCAGAAGCCACTTGGAGTGCAGTAGCAGTCGAGATATGGACCAACTCCAGTGTTGCCGTTTTCCGTCCCGAGGAGATTCTGGCCGTCAAGAGTCAAGACATTGACATATCCTCTTGTCTTGCTCACCGACGCGACGAGCCGATCATTGGCGATGGTCAGACTCTGGTTGTTTTGCCTCGCGTTCAGGAAAGCCCAGGATGTCGAAGGCAGCAAAAGCGCCGCTGCGGTCGCTACGGTAGAGCGCATGTTGTAGATGGAAGGCGCCAACGAGTACTGCTTGCCCTGAGAAGTACTTGCCTCCCCATTTTTATACGCTTCGTATCCAGGTACACGGGAAAATTAACTGAAGCCAAGCGCGTTGATCCTAGCCATAATCCGGGGTAAAGGAGGAGAGAGTGCTATGGGGACGGCACGCTAATCGGCCCTTCGGTGGGAAAGCAACCGAGGACAGGGTCTGCTAGAAGGGTAAATGGCCCACATGTTCTCTCGTACCTTCCCAAACGTGTTTGTGAAAGCAGGCCCTACGAGACATTCTATTGTGAGTGGTTGTGGCTTCCTTTGAGGGTGTAAAGGATCTTTGGGGGGCGTGGTTTGCAGGCGGTGCCCATGAATAGCCTCCCAGTCAGGCGAGTCATGACGGTACGTGCTTCTTGCCGCTACGGCCTTGTTATTCTGCACCACATTGATTCATTGCAATTCCAAGCGAGCTATCACGGGCTTCCGGCGAGTGGCTTACCACGATGTATACAGTAGGTTGAGTATGTTCCGAGTTCTAGCCCTCTTTGATAGTTGCGCCGCATGCTACGCCACACCTCCAGGGCTAGCGCAGGGATCAGCCCTCGTATGCGCGATCACCCGGCATAGGATGTATTCATCCTGTGTAGAAGCCGTGTTGTGCTCCTTCCATCTATACGGATATGTAGTCTCCTTCGACGCTCCTGCGCGCTCCCAAGGCCTATCTGTTCGGAAATATAATCATCGTGTCTGGAGAACGAATGATAACAAAGAGAAGGCGTGATAATGAAGAGTCCAGAAATAGAAAGAGTTTGAATCTTTAAATCTGTGCGAGACTGTAGTTATTGTAATGTCTAGGAGTGAGATTAGTTGTTGAAGAATATAGCAGTCGTTATGATTGTTCTGATGACTAGCTTCAATTACGTCATTATCGGACTAAATGAACCTGCCGAGCTGTCACCTGCTTCAACAACGACACGCGTCAAAACATACATTACACATCCAAGCTTCGCAGCGGGAGGAAACAGAGATACACTAACCTTTGCGCAGTGATGAGTTCTTCTCAGAGGGAGAGCGAGCCTCTACTGCAGGGCTCCCCAACCAAAGTCATAACATTCGAACCCAACGACCCGGACGACCCGCGGAACTGGTCGAAAGCGCGGAAATGGCTGATGGTCGCTGCTATCATTCCGATAGACCTCAGTGTCTCTTGGGGAGCAAGCGGCTTTAGTCCTGTTGCGAGCGATTTCGCCAAAGACATGGGCGTCTCACCGAGTGTTGCGGTTCTAGGATTAAGCATGTATGTGCTTGGATTGGCTTTTGGGCCTATGACTTTGGCTCCTCTTTCGGAGTACTTTGGAAGGAGACCAGTTTATATCGTTTCCTACGGTATCTTTCTCTTGCTACTCTTGGGAACAACATACGTAGAAACATTAGGACCGTTCCTAGTCCTGCGCTTGTTTTCAGGCTACTTTTCATCTACGACAATCTCGAATTTCGGAGGCACCATCGCGGATCTCTTTCATCATCATGACACTGGGCCAGCCATGTCGTGGTTTCTTTGGGCGGCAACAGGTGGCAGTCCTACTGGATTCGTCCTTTTTTCGTTCATCGCAAATGGTAAATCATGGCATGAAGTCTTTCGGATCATGTTTCTCATCTGCTTGAGCTTCTGGGTTGTTATGGTCATTGCACTATATAGTCTTGGAGAGACTAGACATAGTGTCATTCTCTTACGAAGAGCGAGAGCTTTGCGCCTGCGGACAGGGGATGAAGAGCTGGAAGTGCCGAATGAGATGAAGCAGCGAGGACCAAAGCAGTTGTTCGGCACAGCGCTCGCACGTCCTTTCCGCTTCTTAGGATCTGAAGCTATCGTGCAATTCGGTGCACTTTACAACGGATTTCTCTACGGCCTGAGCTTCCTCTTCAACGGTGCGTTCCACATGATCTTCGGTCCAAACGGATACGGCTTCGATACCATTGGCGTTGGTATTTCCTTCCTAGGGATAGTTGTGGGGATCACATTTGGCTTGGCCACGAATGTCTTCCAAGAACGGTACTACCAGCGAAAAGTCTCACAGGCTGGCCATCGTGACGTCCCTGAGGCGAGAGTGTACCACGCGAAGCTGGCAGCTATCGTATTACCCGTTTCCCTTTTAGCTTTCGCACTCACCGCAACGCCGAATATACATCCATTCTTTGCAGTGCTCGCCAGCACGTTCTGGGGATGGTCATTCTACACCCTGAGTAAGTCATCCAGGCGCCCCGTATCAATTATATGGCGCTAACAGTTCGATCTAGTCCTTATGACCCTTACTTACACCGAAGACGCATACAAAACGTACTCAGCCTCAGCACTTGCTGGCATTGGACTGATACGTAATCTGGCTGGTGCTGGGTTTCCACTGGTCGGAAGACATCTGTTTCTGAACGTAGGCACGAGGAATGCAAGCCTGGTGCTGATGGCAATTGCAATCTGTTTAGCGCCCATACCGTTCTTTCTTGAAAGAAGAGGCGTGTCATTACGCAAGAGAAGTCCATGGGCGGCCGCGCATGAAGATGAGGACGAAACTGCTTAGGAATAATGCCACTTGTATCACTGGTCATGCGCTGGTAGGCGTATTCTGTCCCATGTCTCGGAAGGTGTTGGTGGCACGTTAGATTTAGGTTTCGGGTTCGAAGGATCTGGCTTTTGTATACTTCGAGTATGGACTACACGTACATGGCTGATCCGGCACCATCCACTGCGGTATGTTCGGTCAGACGAACACGTCTCTTCAACTTCGCATACCCAGGCAACGGGTTTCGGCACCTGATGGATCCCATCTCGTAATGAATGCGCACAGCCCCAACTCTTTCAGAGCAAGCTAATTCATCAGCCACTGGCGAGGCTTGCCCAGCATTTGACCATCCATTTGCCTTGCGCAGCGGCAAGGGAGATGAATGGTCCGATTACTCGCACGTGATCTTCGAGTACTCAGCAAATTAACACACTTATTGGACAAAACAAAGCATGCCGACTACCCTGAACCAGCATAAGAACGTTTCAAACACGACAGAACACACCGTTTCGGATCTGCCCGTGGTTCTAGCGCGTAGGTCGACCAGACGTTGCTAGCCAACCAACGCGTCGCGCAGCCGGTGGGTCGGCGCGTAACGCTAGATCTCGCGCTGTCAACTACCCGCCTACCCACTCGAGATATTCTTAGAAAACAGCGATGTACATATGAGGCTCTGCTTTCTGCGATGATGATGCAGTATTCTTCAGCCTCAAACACTGTTCTTTCCTTCCGTCGATTCCATTCAATTCTTTTCGTTTGAGTGTGTTCCGTGAACAACTCAGTGTTTCATTCACAAGTCCACTTGCTTCTTTCCTTCAGTCAAGTCTCAGCATAGCGACGGAGTTTTCCTATCGAATTTCAAGTTTTCTCATTTCTCATCTTGAGAGCATTTGGAACAGCGCGCAAGTCGTGTCTATTACCCACGACAAACCAAGCTACGACTAGGTCACCGCTTCGTTAAGGGCAGATTCCAAGAATCCCTCAGCTCCGTCTCGAACAATCTCAATTCTACAACTACGCGCGAAAAGATCAAGTATCATCGCAACAATGTCCTGCCAACCTTTCACCTCGGTCCCTCAACCACCCACCACACTCCCCTCCTGCGCCGTTCCTGTCGGTGGCTCCAACTCCTCGATCCTAGACGCATGCTGCAACGGCCACATCAATGCCATCGCCACATACTCCGCTCCCGACACAACTACATCATCGCCATCAGCATCGTCAACACCGGTCATTGTTAACTCCGAAGACAACGACGGCTGCTTCCAGTACTGCATCACCGACTCTCCAGATATCGTCCAGAGCTGCTTAGCACAGAAAATGGAAGAATACGAGAAGGACAGCGCGAGTGGCATGGCTATCTTTGGCTGCTTCAACGCAGACAAGGCGGTTGGTGCGAAGAGGAACGACGAAGAGGGAGGATATGCTAGTGCTGGTATGAGCATCAATGGAAGCAAGAGTTGGATGGTCTCAGCTTTGCTCATTCTGAGTGTTATCGGTGCTGTTGTGGGAGGACTGTGAGCTGCGATAGCAGTCTCAGGACTTATTGAGAGTACCAGGGAGCGATTTGCATGATTGAGTCATATACCACGGTTGTTCCGTCTAGCATTTTCTGGCGTTGACGCCATATCTAATGAATAATGACAATTTTCACAACTGAATCTCCGAAATGCCCCAAAACTAAAGGAGCACCGAGATCTACCGAGCAATAGTTCAAACAGCTTCGTCGTACTTCCAGAAGACACAGGGAGGATATGTCCACGCCTCACTCTCACCACGCACTTCGAGAACATTGTGTAGTAACTTCACTCTCGCAGTTCCAGTCACCATGATCCTTATGGTATCACATGGTAACTGGGACTGATATTAGTTATTTCTCAATCGCTCCCACCTGATATTGGCTCAGACATTTCACAAGCCTCTCAACCATAAGCCCACGATGTCAGTGCCAGACCAACCCCAGATTGTCAGATATCGTCAGCAAAGGTTTGCGCACCCGACGCCTCATCGAGTGCCGATGCCCATCATCGTACGAAACCTAGAAGTCAAGGCAGAACGAGAGGCATCTGCCGTCGAAGTTCCCAAGCGAAGTGACAGCGTGATATCACCACCAGCATCCGATTCTCCAGACTCTGAGCTCTTCGAGCCTCCTCTTGGGACCGAGTTACGCGTTGCTCTGCAGCCATCCAAACACACTCAGGGCCACTTGTATACCTTAAGCTTGTTAGAAGCTGGGTTGCGTTGGAACCCTCTTGGCAAAAAGCCAGCCTGGCGTCGCTTCTTTTACTGAACCTTCTTCATGTTGCTCCATGGTACACTCATCCCACCCATGGTACGGCTATGACCCATAGACGACGAGCGACTCAATATTACCGCATCACCATCGCCACCATAGCCCAAGAACCATATATGATCCATATATGGCTCAAGAACCACCAGTCATGTTGCTCTGGTCCAAGCTTTTGCTAAAATTTGAAGTGCAAAGTAGTACCGTGTATCTATTTCCTCTGGAGGTATTCGCGATAGCGTTTGTTCGATGTTCTAGAGGTTTTCGTCTCGTTCGTGCCAACAAAGAACGAACGAACGTGTTACTTGAAAATTGAGAACATGTTTCAGAGTCAAATCATCCCTCAATCGAGAATGAACAGTTGCGCGTACGGGATGCTGGTGATGAGTCTGTGGCTGAGGGGTAGACGATGTGGGGACAAGGGAAAGCTCCCCGCGACGTTTAGCGCTATCGCACCCCTGCCGCCGATGCGGAGCGTCATATCTTTTTCTTGAACGCGCAAACAGTCACAGCCCAATTACACAAACCTTGTACTCTTCACATACTCAAGATGGCTTCGGAAAAGAAAGTAGCAGAGAACATGCTCTGGGGAGGTCGTTTCACAGGTTGGTGCAACCAATGGCTTGATTGAGCGTGTCAAGACTGGCGATGACTGGATACTAAGACGCGTACAGAGGGCCTTGACCCGGTCATGGAGCAGTACAATGCTTCTCTACCGTACGACCGTCTGTTCTACGCCGAAGACATTGCCGGTTCAATCGCGTTTGCTCGCGCCAACAAGAACAATGGCATCCTGACCGCCGACGAGTTCGCTGCCATCGAGAAGGGCATGGCACAGATCAAGGAGGAGTGGGCGTCAAACTCCTTCGAGGTCAAGGCCAACGATGAAGACATTCACACCGCCAACGAGCGTCGACTCAGCGAGATCATTGGCAAGGACATTGGAGGCAAGCTCCACACAGGGCGTAGCAGGAACGAGCAAGTCGCGACCGACATGCGGCTATGGCTGAGGGAGCAGCTCAGGACACTAGAGGGCTATCTGAAGCTTCTCATAAAGACATCAGTCCAGCGAGCAGAGGCCGAGATTGATATACTCATGCCCGGCTACACACATCTCCAGAAGGCACAGCCGATCCGATGGTCGCATTGGATCCTTTCGCATACCACCGCTTTCGCTTCCGAACTCGAGCGCCTCCGCGAAGTCATCAAGCGCGTCAACCGTTCCCCTCTCGGATGCGGTGCGCTAGCTGGTAACCCCTTCGGCATTGACCGCGATGCCATGGCCAAGGAGCTTGGATTCGAAGGCCTGCTCCCAAACTCGCTCAACGCTGTCGGAGATCGTGATTTCGTCTTCGAAACAATGCAATGGGGGTCAAGCCTCATGCTCAAGATGTCGCGCTGGGCGGAGGATCTGATCATCTACTCGAGTCTGGAGTTTGGTTTTGTGCGACTAGCCGACGCCTATTCTACAGGAAGCTCCCTGATGCCACAGAAGAAGAACGCAGACTCCCTGGAGCTGATCCGAGGAAAGAGCGGTCGTGCTTTCGGACACATGGCGGGATTGTACGTCACCATCAAGGGTCTACCCACAACCTACAACAAGGACTTGCAGGAGTCTGTTGAGCCTCTCATCGACCACATCAAGACGGTCAGCGACTCCATTCAGATCGCCACTGGTGTCCTTTCAACTCTGAAGGTCCAGGCCGACAAGATGCACGCCGCACTGGCCCCAGAGATGCTGGCTACAGAGTTCGCAGACTACCTAGTCCGAAAGGGTGTACCATTCCGTGAGGGTCACCACATCTCTGGCCGTGTCGTCGCCCTGGCAGAGAATGAGAATGTACCCATGGACAAGTTGAGCCTGGAGCAACTCAAGGGTATCGACTCCCGTTTAGGCGACGATGTGGTTGAATGCTTAGACTATGAGCGCGCGGTAGAGCTGAAGAACGCCACTGGTGGTACAAGCAAGAGTGCTGTCATGGACCAGATCGACATTCTGAAGGCGATGCTCTAGAAGAGCAACATGTTTGAGTAACACCAGGAAATCGGTTTAGACAAAATTTGTCATAATTCCAGATCATGAGATATGAGCAACGATTGTTGTATGACTTGGCACGTTCAATAATGATAGATGCTTGTTGCTAGGGCTGAGCGGCGCGCATGTGCTTACCCCACTTCATCTGTAATATCATGCAGCCCGCGGATCCGCGAAGACGACTAAGCATGTTACGCGGCCTTGAATGCCTCTAAAAGAGTCTCTAACTAGCTTAAAATGAAGTTCTTCGTCTATACGAAACCCGAGAATCACGTCTGTCACCCACAAAATGCAGCCAGACTCACATAGCACCGACGTCGTCGCCAATATCAATTATTTCCCTGCAACAGGCGTACCCATACCCAAATCAGCATGGAAGATGAAATATCTAGACGACAACGATGAATACACTCGCCCCATGCTGATCAGAGATGTACGAAAGGCCGATAAGACTTTCGATCTGGACGTGAACGGCTTCACGTTTGTGACGTTACCACGCAAAGAGAGAGTAGGACGTAACAGCAGCGAAGAAGATGTGAAGCGAGAATACTATCCTGAGCTAGAAGAAATAGCCAAGAAATTGTAATGCCTGCGTCCATGTTTCGGTGAAATTCAAGAGAAGGAAAGCTAACACACGACCGACACAGGACCGGCGCATCCACAGCCCACGTATTCAACCATGTCATCCGCGCACACTCTTCCCCCACAGAAAAAGGCATCCAAGACGCGCAAGGCCGCTGGCAAGACATTCCCTCCGGCCACCCACACGTCGACTACGAAGGCTCCCCGGACGCCCTAGTAGGTACACTCACCGAGCTCTCGTTCCCACCCCACATCGAAGCGCTCTTCACCACCTCCTCACGTTTCTGTTTCCTCGGCGCGTGGCGCCCCTTGAAAACAGTGAAAAAAGATCCTTTGGCCGTGTGCGACGCGACCACCGTTCCCGATAGCGACTACCAGGTCAGACTAAGGGAGTTTAGTCGCACGGGGAATAAAAGTAAGAATTATGTTATGAGTCATGCAGCGAGCGAACAGAAGCATGAGTGGTGGTATATGAGTAACATGCAGCCGTGGGAGATGGTCGTGTTCAAGGGGTTGGACTCGAAGAGGGATGAGTTGGGATGGAGGTGTCCTCACACGGCGTTTAGAATCAATGGGACTGAGGGAGAGGAGCCGAGGGAGAGTATTGAGGCGCGGATTGTGTGTTTCTGGGAATAGGAGTTTGAGCTGCGGTTTCTTGGGTTGGGATAGAGAGTCCAAGTTTCGTTGTATTTCTAGAAATCCGATATCGGAAAGACAGACTGGCTATGATCCGTACGTATTGTATGAACTCGAAAACCTGTATTGTCCTTGGTGAACGGTGTATTGTAGATTACTGCAACGACACCATCGATTCATCACCGAGATGCCTCAGCGTCGACGCAAAGTGCTAAAAGTTCGTCGATGGTCCAAGGCGAACGATATCTGGTCGAGGCATAACGATTGAACGTATGTTGGATATAGACTGCGGCCTCGTCGGTCCTTCGGGCTGCTCCTGTATAGCATGTAGGTTGTGAAGAGAGCGTGGTCTGCGCGTACTACGGCCGTTTCCCTGCGGTGACAGATTGGGCGGACTGCCCGTTATGTGGTCGGGCCGGTTGTCCAACTTCTGGTTTTGTCGTTCGGCGATTCCGTATTTGGGTTGCATACTCATCCTCCAATCTGCTTGAATTTTTACATTTGAGGGCTGGCTGCCGTCTTGAATTGACTTTGCGCGCAGGAGCTCCCACCACATGACCTCTTTTCTCAATGCTACAAATGGGGGTTCGGCGTAGACATCTCGCTTGATGTTGGCCATTCCATATTTGCAGTGCCTTTTGTTGTATTGCTTGATTGCTTTGCCCAGAACTAGTGCGAGCGCCTCATTAGATCTCGTGCCGAGCTGTGCGACAGCTATATCGTCGGAGACGAGTCGGCGTGCCAGTAGCTTTTGACTCTTGTCCATGCCCAGTTTGCCAGGTAATAGGCCACGCCGTCGCGCCCAGAATGATGTCTTGGTGTAGAGTAGTGTCTTGTTATGGTTCCCACTATCGCATCTGTGCGACCGGAAAGCGTACAACTGTTCGAAGACGTAAGCCACATCGATTCCAAGGGTCTGTGCTGGCTGCATTATGAAATCGATGACAATGTTGCGGTCTTCATCTTTTAGCAGACTCTGGGTGTTGTCGACGACTGCTTCGCATGCTTTGTGGACGGCATCGGCATACACGAGGACAACACGCATCTCCTGAAAGGTCAGAAGACTGGTGTTTCGCGTAGAGAGGTTCGCGGTGCACAGATGCGGAGAAGATGCAGCGAGAGCGAAATGGAGCTCGTGAAAATCGATATCATAGCTATATACCAGTATGTCGAGGAGAAGACGAACGAGAACTTTGACCGCATCAGCCCTATCACGAGGAAATTGTAGGCTTGTAGGGTAGCCCACGATTTGGTCTGGCCCGAAGGGATACAACGATGGAGCATTAGGTGAGGTGTCGTTGTTTGAGTTGACCAGGTTGCGCTGAGTGAATCTTTCGTGAGTGTTTTGTGAAGGCGGGGGATTTGGATTGACTGGATTGCGTGAAGTGGCGTGCTGGTAGGTTTGTTGCACAGCGGGAGTCTGACAGCTTGCATTGGAGGTCTGCCTTGTTGACCCTGCATTCAGATCATTCGAATTCTCTTGAGACAGTGCGGGCATCGCAAAAGTCACCCGTAGTAGACTCAATATTATTGAAAATAGTCGAAGGGGCGACACCGGCGCCCACTGAAAATGTCTGTAAAAACGATCGAAAGAAATGAGGAGAGCTCAACAAGCATGCTGAAGGGGCAGCGTGACCCTTGGACCACTATATTACGACAACGAACGTAACCATTGTCAATTTGCGACCTGTAAGGGTCCAAGGAGGTAGTTTTGGTTACCTGACCGACTTGTTTATGGCGGTATGATTGCGCGACCCAACGTTGTGCTGAGTAGATATGGTCATCTGTCCCCTAGGGTCCATGATCGTCCGCGAGTTTGACTTGACTTGGCCATGGAAGTGCAATGCCTAGGGATAATGAACACCTTCCAGGCTCTTTCATCGCGTACGCTGATTGCCGCCGGAACATCCTTTGGCAGAGGAAGCCAAAGGTGTGTTTGTTTTCGTGGCTATGTCAAATTAGAGATGTGCTTTCACCACAAGCCTACATTCCCAGGTGTGGAGAGGTGATGGGCTGTGACGGCGAAGAGTGGTCGAGTAGAGCGAGGAAGGGGATGGGATGCAGGGATGTCGCGCATGACGCCACAGCCGAGGAACCAAAATTATTCCACTTAGGCAGGGTTATCGATAACAGTTCAAAATTATCGCCATCCCACTCTCCACCACGACGCCGTGTAGCGCAGTCTTTGGCACGGAACAGTCAAGGTGGCGTCGATTCCTTTCCGCTTCAAATCAGGTGGCAGCGGCAACAACATGGCTCCCATCGCGGCGCAATCGCACCACCACCGCAGCACCACCAAGAAGGAGAAGAAGGGCTTCAAGTCTCGCCATGCCACCAAAGGCGCGCTCAAGGAGCAGAGCAAGGGTGCGCCCCTCACCACTACCATCAAATGTGGCTTTGCTGACTGTGTTGTGTAGGCAAGGTCAACTCCCTCTCCTTCGAATTCGGCAGCCGCAAGACCCCCCACCAGCAAGTCGTGAGCAAGATCGACCGCCGCAACCGCGCCAAGCAGATGCGCATCAACAAGGACCACGAACACGCAAAGTCGTCCAACGTCTTCGCCGGCAAGGATGGTGCGCCCCGCATCACCGCCCTCATCCCGCTGTGCTCAGACGTCTCTACCGCGGCCGCTGTGCGCAGCCTGAACGCCAGTCTGGACATTGAAGAGGAGATTCCCGAGGCAGGATGGATGCGCACAAGCATCGACCGCTTCAAGCAGAAGGTGCAATACCTCATTGTCAAGAGGGACCTTTTGGCCGCTCTTGACGCCTGCCGTGTCGCCGACTTTGTTGTCTTCATCCTGTCGGCGCATGAAGAGGTCGATGCAGAGGGCGAGCTGATACTGAAGTCGGTCGAAAGCCAGGGTATCTCAAACACTTTCACCGTTGTCCAAGGTCTGGACAAGGTCGAGCCTGCGAAAGCTAGGCCGTCTGTCGTTTCCTCGCTCAAGTCATACATCACCCATTGGCTACCCTCCACCGAGCGCGTCTACTCTCTCGACAACCGACAAGAAGGCGCAAACCTCGTCCGATCGCTATGCACAACCACCACAAAGGGCGTTCGATGGAGAGACCAGAGAAGCTACATGTTCATCGAGGACATTGCCTGGCCTGGTGGCAAGTCAGCTGCCAGCGAGGACGGCACTGGCCATGTTGTCATTACCGGTGTTGTCCGAGGTCTCGGACTGAAAGCCGACAGATTGGTACAGGTCGGAGATTGGGGCGAATTCCAAGTCGACAAGATCGTTGCTGCACCATTGGAGACGAGAAAGAAGAACAAAGAAGAAGAGATGGCTGTTGACACGGAGGGCGACGACACCCTGGAGCGTCCAACCGAAGACCAGGACGATCTGGCAGATCTCGCCCCGGAGGAGACCCTCATGGACGACGTTACCAACTACGCAACGTCCATCGCCCCCTCTGAGCGCAAGGGTGTTCTACTCGATGATCACCACTACTTCTCAGACGAGGAAGAGGAGGTCGCTCCTGCGAAACAGAGGCGGTTGCCAAAGGGTACGAGTAACTACCAGTCTGCATGGTATCTGGACGACATGTCCGACTCTGGTTCTGACCTCGAGGATTTTGACGAAATGGACGTTGAAGACAACCAGAGCCAGCCCGCGCATCCTGCAGACGGCATAGAAGGCATGGATGTTGATGGCAAGGCCATGACAGAGGGTGGACCATCTGAATACCCGCAGTCGGAGATGTTCCTAGATCCATCACCAGAGGACGAGATTGCACAGATTGAAGAGTACCGAAGGTCCAGGAAAACGGAAGAGGACGAAGACCTCGAGTTCCCCGATGAGATTGAGCTGCACCCGAATGTTAACGCGCGAGAGCGTCTCATCCGGTACCGAGGATTGAAGAGTCTGAAGAACAGCCACTGGGAAACAGAAGAGGATCGACCATACGAGCCAGAGGAGTGGCAACGATTACTCGACATTTCTGACTATAAGCGCACAGCAACCAAGTTCATGCGCGAAGCCTGGGCTGGTGGTGTCAAGGCTGGAACTCGGGTCAGCGTGCACATTCGCGGCGTCCCATTACAGTTCCAGGAAATTCAATCACGGCCAATGGCCATGTTCTCGTTGCTCAGGCACGAGCATAAGCGCACAGCTTGCAACTACAGCATCCTGCTCAGCTCCGAGCACGAATCGCCAATCAAGTCAAAGACTGAGATGATTGTGCAGTGCGGACCAAGGAGGATAGTGATTAACCCCGTAAGTCACTATGAACGTGTGCTTTATCACTCAATACTAACAATTTCTCAGCTATTCTCGCATGCTGGAAACACACCAAACAACGTGCACAAGTTCTCTCGCTTCCTCCACCCTGGCCAGTCGGCCATTGCGTCTTTTATTGGCCCTCTGACCTGGGGCAATGTTCCCCTTCTCTACTTCACACGCGACACAGCCTCTCCCGACCATCCTTCCTCACTCCGCTTGATTGCGACAGGCACGTCTCTCCCACCTTCCACAAACCGCATCATCGCCAAGCGCATCATCTTGACTGGCCATCCCTACAAGATTAACAAGCGCGTCGTGACGGTCCGCTACATGTTCTTCAACGATGGCGATGTCAAGTGGTTCAAGAGCTTGCCTCTATGGACGAAGCGTGGAAGGAGCGGTTTCATCAAGGAGAGCCTGGGTACGCATGGATACTTCAAGGCTGCCTTTGACGGCAAGATCAGCCCTATGGACGCTGTCGCTGTCAGTCTCTACAAGAGGGTGTGGCCCAGGAGTGCGAGGGCGTGGAGGGGAGAGCTGGAGCAATCGGATGAACAAGTGCCTGAGCTTGTGGCTTAGGAGAGTACGCATCAATGACTTTTATGATATCATGGGCATTTCAGGCATTTTAGATAGGTAAAATGGGTATGGAGTTTATTGTTCGTTCTCAACATGGTGCCTCAATCAACTCTCAAGGTAGTACCAGATCAGTAATGTAAACGCCGAGAAATGCTGACGAAAATTGTGCTTTTCACCCCAACGCCAGTATGGTATCTTAACAAGCGAGCATGCTAGAACTCACTTCCTAGCAAACCTCTCGAGCGCAGGACCATACTCCTTCTTCAACCTCTCCTTCCTCTCAATCTGCCTCCTCTGCATATTCTTCAACGCCTCTCTCGCCCTCTCCTTCTCCTCATCAACCACATTCTTTGTTCCACTCTTCCTCAGATACCTCCTCAGCGCCGAGTTCCTGCCCTTACCCCTCTTCTTCAGCATATCCACCTTATCCGGTTCCTTCTCTCCTCTCGCCGCCCTAATCTCCCTCTGCCGCTCCTCGTTGGTCGCCAAATCGAGGTTACCGACAAAGTTAGGGTCTAGCGCAATCATCTCGGGCTGGATCTTCTCGAGGAGGGCGTGGACTTCTGTTTCGCGGCGTTGCTTGGAGGTTTCGTACGGGTTGGTGCCCGGTTCGAGGGTATCGGGGTTTGGTTCACCGGAGCCGGGGACGATGATGGAGGAGAAGCCCTTGTCGTGGGATATACCGAGGACGTCTTCGAAGGGACAGAAGCGTACGCGACCGACGTTTAGTCCTTCGCCGCCCCAGCCCATGTACGGCATTATGGGTGGTGTTTGGTCTTGGGCGTTTCGTCGGAAGAGGTCGTCTTTGAAGATGGCGGTTTGCGTGCCGAAGCCGACGGCTGTGAGGTTGCGGTCGGAGATGGAGAGCGTGGTGCCGGGGACGCGGAGCGTTTGTTGGTGCATCTCTTTGAACATGCGGATGTCCCAGACGGACATGCGCCGGTCTTGTGATGTGCTGACCATGTAGGTTCCTGATCTGTCTACCGCAATGCTTCGTACTGGGCCGCGATGTGGGAGGAGTTTGACGAGTGGCGTGGCGCTGTTGGGCGACCACAATGTGACGAGGCCTTTTTGGTGGCCGACGTGTAGGATTGCGTTGTGTGGGTTTTGTGCGAGAGCGGTCGAGGGGCCGAGTTTTGTGTATAGTTGTTGTAGTGACTGTCCGGTCGACACATCGGTATATCGAACGATACCTGCTGTCGATACCGAGGCTAGCAGGAAGTGGTATGGGAGGTATTCGAGGTGTGTGGCTTCGGAATGGTTCTTGAGCTTGTGCATCTCGACGCCGTCGCCAGAGTAGATATAGACGCAGTTCTTCTGCGCCACCGCAAAGTTCTTCTGGTTACTCGTGTGTAGCCATCGCGCGTCTCGTACCGTCTCGTTGAGTTGTAGTTCGCAGCCCAGTTTTCCGTCTCTCCAGTCGAAGGTTGCGACATGGCCTTTTCTGCCCGCAATCAACAAGTCGCGACCATTGCGACTGTACTCGCATACGTCGTACGGCCCGAGACCTTCTAACCGCAGCTCGAAGCTCTTCTTTGCCGTCTCGACACCAACTTCCCGCTTGATCTCATCTTGTCGCACTTTGTATGTCCGTTCCAGCTCGTTTTCGGGTTCCAACAATCCAGGGTTGTTCTCCAGCAGAACTTCGACATTCTTCGCCTCGATCGCTGCCTGCTTGTTCTTCGCCTCGAGCGACTTGATGTTTGATCGCAGCTTCTTGTCCTTGACCGACTTTGGCCGTATGCGATCGCCGCGCCCATATTGCTTTGTGGCTGCCTCGGTAAATTCTTTGATTGCGCGGGTGTCTTCGTCGTCGATGGGCGCTGCGTTTTGCGATTTGCGCCGCGGCTGCGAAGTGCTAGGCTTAGGCCCGCGTTCCATGGCCATGCTTTGTTTAATGGAGCGGTGGTCCTTCTTCTGCAGACAGAGTGTGCGTCGCCTTGTCAATTAGCCTCGTGCCTGTAGAGGTCTCTGAGTGTATGCGCTGAGGTTCTTTGCGCAAAACGTCTTTGGTCGCGATTGCCGAATTATTTCTGCCACTACCTAGGTACTCACCGCTTTGTATTCTTGGCACACTAGTGATGACGGCGCCCTCGCGTCGCTTCCATTTCCACTACTAACCATCCCAAGGGTCTCTTTCAACAGCAAGACGTCGCTCGGATATAACAGTCACACTCGGCCTCTCATAAAACGCGAACCGTGCTATGCGGTTCGCTATGAGCCCCTTCGTCACTGCGTCAACCAATCGTATCTCAACAACCCTCAGCCCGGAAGCAGGCCTCAGCACTATTCCTATTTAGGTGCCCTTCGCGCAGCAAGAGAATGGCGTCTGCAAGCTTGAGGCATTGGCCAAACTCAGCGTTTCCTCATGCAAGCAAACGTCCTATCCACGAATCATACGGCTTATGCAATATTGCGCCTCATCGCTATACCCGACCTGTGTCAAGCGTCTGCTAAGCACATTGGAGACAGGTACAAGCCTCGCCAAGGACTGCTTCAAGTGCTTACAGGAGCTGCAATGGACGCTCTTTACCTTATATGGCATTCTGAGCGGTGGTTGTCAATGCATGGTTTGTATGGCTCAGCCACCAGCAGGAGGGTGGCCTGAAGCGTGGCTACGTTATGCGGATTTACCAGCTGGGCTGAGGTGAAGATTGTACTGTAAGTATATATTGCTCATGTCCCTAGACACAGTTATGTTGCATTCTCTTCATCAGAGCTTTGTTGCAATTTCCGCGGCGTTGCGATTAAAGTAATACATTCGTCCGCATTACTGCTGTATTCTTCCACATCGTATCAAGCGGGATAACATCACGAGATTATGGATACCTTTATTCTGGTAGCAAGAAGCCATCTCGAGCGGCGGAAGAATTCCAAGACATGCCCAATTGAAGACATCCGCGGCCCTGAGATCGTCCCCTTCATCGGCAACCTTACATTCCACCAATTCGCAACAATTCTATCTGGTGCCTGTGCCATCCTCAGCACAATCATCGTCGGTATCCTTATTGCCCTCCATGCCTTCAACTACTCGAATCCCGTACAACAACGTCAAATTATCCGAATCATGCTGCTGGTACCATGGGTGGCGCTGTTCTCTTTCTTAGTCGTCTGGCGAGACGACGCTGGAGAGTACCTAGTCCATTCACTTGACTTCGGCTGTTCAATCGCGCTATCGGCATTCTTGCTGTTCATGTGCGATCTTGTGCTCTCACATCGCGAGGGCTTCGACAACTTGTTCGGAGAAGGAGCGAGTGCCAAAGGCACGCGGAAAGGAAATAGTCCAAATTGGCTGAAGGTGAGTTGGAACTCTGTTGTGAATATAGTTAAATATCAGCTGACACTCTTCAGCGCACTTGGTACGGCGTGCTTCAATTCATACCGACCAGTATCATCATCTGGATCACCACCGTAGCCACCCTTGCTACCGACACTTATTGCAAACAGTCCAACAGCGTACATTTCGCACACCTTTGGCTCACGATTCTGGTCGGGTATACCACTACAGTTGCTATCCTCAACTCCGTCAGGTTCTACAAGATCAATCAGAAGTTGTTACAGAAGCACCGGATCATACTTAAGCTTGTGACATTCAAGGGTATTCTTGGTCTAAACTTCCTCCAGTCGGTAGGTTCTACACTCCTTTGCTTGGTTTAAGGTGTGTACATTATGCTGAAAATACTTCTAGTTCATCATCTCCCTACTCGCGGGCCATGGCAAGCTCAAGCCAACCAAGTACATGACATTCCACGATATCAACACCGGCCTTGCATCGCTCATCCTCTCTTGCGAAATGCCCATTTTCGCAGTACTGCTTCTCTTTGCTTTCTCACCTTTACCGTATAAGCAACAGGGTAGCCCTGCTGCCGGACCGGTGAATGCTGTCGTCGATGCTTTTAACATCTCGGATTTGTTGTCGGCGTTCTATCGGGGACCCATGAGACTGGTGAGAGACCAGCAAAAACAGATCATGCGACAGGACAGTATGAGGGTTGCCATGGTTCCGCCTAGAGGTGGCGAAGAGATGGGAGGACAATCCGCTGTGTGATCTGTCTGGGCATAAGTGGCACAGTGTGGGTGAAAGATGAATATCATCTGTACTTGTTCGGCCTTCTCTCCTGCCTTCGAAGTTATCCGATGATAATTTCCTTTTCCGTGTATGCTTCGTGAGCACAGTCTTTGTGTAGATGATTCTTGGGAGTATACATGCTGTTTCATGTCTCGGCAAGTTAACGATAGTGGCTTGCCAGCCACCTGCAATGAGAATATGGACAGCTGATATTTGATACTAGTCGAATGGCAATAACAACGAGCCTGCTCCTTTCTAACGTGCCATCAAGGCGAAATCCCCCGACTACTGTACTTGATAAACATGGTCCTGACATCCGGCAGAGACCATCCAAAATGCCCATAAAATCTTCTATATACTTGCCCAGATCCGCCTCCTAGCACCGAAAACGAAGTCTGTCCAGCTACTGCACTTCGCTGTTCCACCTTCTGGGCTGAGGTGGTAGCCCGTTGGCTGACGGTCCCCTGCTCCCTGGTCTGCTTCCGGGGCCATCCACAGGCGGCGCAGGTCGCATGGGGAGGTTCATAACGTTGCCGCTGCTCGATGTCCGTGTAGGGTATGAGGGTCGTCGGGGTGCGGGTTCCTGTTCGCCGTTGGCTACTCTCTGTCTGGGGTCGCTGGAGTCGCGCTTGTGGGGAGGGGATCGCTCGCGGAGCTTCTCTTTGATGGTCGCTGCGGGTGCGGCAGGGGCGAGGTGTGATTTGCGCTTGTTGTGCTCGATCATGGATACGGCCCACGCCTCCAGGTCGACGGGTGTGCGCTTTGCGGCTTGGAGGAAGGCGTCATGGTCCTGCTATGGTCAGTATCTATACGTTCTAAACATGGTGCCGTAGAACTTACGTATAGTTCCTTGGGAGTTGGTCGCTCTGCTGGATCCTTCATCAAGCACTTCGCAATCATATCCTCGAGAATTGACGGGAAAGCATCGCTCTTTGGTAGCTTTGGTGAAGGTTCCAAGACGATTTGCTGCAGAAGATCCAGGATACCCTGTGGGCCTCCAGCTTCGTCGTCGTCGCCGCTTCCAGCGAAGGGGAACTTTCCAATAGCCAACTCCATCAGCGTAAGACCAACACTCCACACATCCGACTTGACGGTGTAGGGAGACCCTTGTATCCGCTCCGGCGCCATGTATGTGCCTGTTCCTACGAATGTTTCGGCGATAGATCCCTCCAGCTCACTTGAGACACCAAAGTCGCACAGCTTGATGTTTCCCTTTGAGTTTACGAGGATGTTTGAAGGCTTGAGATCGCGATGCATGATACGGTGGGCGCTGTAGAGGTAGGCGAGACCCCCGAGCACTGCCTCTGAGATCTTTCCGAGCACGTCGACGCGGACGGGTCCAAATGTTCGCGAGACCCAATCGAGTGATCTGGTGCAACAGTTAGCAAACTCCCGCATATCGCGCACACCACCCTGAACCTACCCCACGTCCATGTACTCCATGCACATTATCACATCTCCGGAAGAATTTTGGAAGGCACCGTAAAAGTCGACAATGTAGTCCGAGTTGCAGTCGTGCATGATTCGGAGCTCTCGCACGATTCGTTTCCGTACTTCGTTCTTCGCTTCGACATGTATGACCTGTCCCTATCAGTCTTCTCTCTCGTATGTGCCCGAGTGGCCTGCTACTAACCTTCCTCGCCATTATGACCTTGGTAGCAGCGTGCTGCACTTTGCTGACCGTTCCTCCGTTTCCATGTCCTAGTTCTCGCAGCACTATCAGATCCTCGGCCTTTAGATCTAGCTGGAACTCAACACCAATCTCAAGGGTATCCTGCTTCTCGTCGTTGGCTCTGGCGCCGGGTATTTGGGCATCACCGGCGGAAGGCGCGGGCTTGGGCGGGGGAGCGCTGAGTGCAAGGCCCTTGACGTTCTTCCTCTTCATCGTCTTCTGCTTGAAGGACGACTCGGCCATGTTGGAGGTATGCGCCGGGCGCTGTGGTGGTGCAGGTGAAGGTGACGGGGTGCAGCGACTGCAAGGGAAGGGCTATGTCGTCAGAGACAAGCAGCCCAGGTGAAGAGGAGGGTGTATGCTGGCTGTGGTTTCGAGTTTGCCGCCCGACGCTGTGTCGACGATGGTACGCCAATCAGGGAGACAGCCCAAAGGAGGACAGCGTCTATTGGTTTGTCCTTTTTCGGGCGCCTGGCGAGTGAATGTGTGCGGGCGAGAGGATGCGGCGACCGATTGGAAAGTCGGACGTCAGGTATAAAGGAGAATGTCTCGGGCGCTGTTGACAGCAAACCAAGTCAGGAGAGGTCGTCGTCGTGTCAGTGTCCAGAGCTAGGTAGTGGGGCGCGCGCTGGTGGGGTTCCAAGCACGCAGCGTCTAACGTCTATAAACCGAGTCTGCAGGGCTGCGGGTAGTGCAGAGGATATAGCATGCGACTTTGCTTTCAACAAAAAGAAGGCTGTCGCACGTATGGGTTCTGCAAGGACTGCATCTTTGATAAGTACATACACATTACACGAGGCCTTGTTCAGGAGGTTTCAGACTCGCATGGTTCCTCATCGTCATGCTTCACCTGCTTCTAGCGCAGAACTTCAAGGCGCGTATCGTGAATACCCGCATGTGCCTGGCGCCACAGACGAGTCGTATGTACAGGGTGCGAATATATCCACGACGTTTGCTTGCAGGATATACAACGCGCATTCGTTCGCTTACCAGTACTACTCGGAAGCATAAACGCAATAGCAAGTTGGTGTGTTGCATTGGGACTCGGAGTCGATGCTGAAGCGCCTAGTACATTGGAGCTCATCCTTCTCAAACCCTACCCGAGTACATGACTAGATGCACGTAAGGAATGGGACTAGCCAAGTCCACGTGTTTGATGACCGCAGCGGGAGCATGCTGTACCAAGTTGGGCATGGTCAACTTTGCTGATGGTATTCCGTCTAGCGCGAATCACAGTCTCACGTGACCAGCGTCAGTGCGGCCGAAAGTTAACGCGGCCGATGGGTGCGCGAACCTTTGAGAGTCGACGTCTGTCCTCCTTCTCTCCTTTACCTCCATTGCGCCCGAATCTGCCTCTCGCTGAATCGCCGGCGCACGACATCCACTCTACCGCCAAGAGCTCGCCGAAATCGTCCATCGCGCTTTCGAGAAAGTACCATCAACTTACGCGTTCTCCTTGTCACAAGCCACCATGGCGGATTTCTTCGACACAATTGCCGACGTAGGCAGCGACGAAGAGGAGGATGAGGACTTCGATGGCGAGGCCGGTGAAGCCAGACCGAAGAAGATAAGTGAGGCCAACGGCATCGACGACTCCAGCGAGGAGGAGGACGACGATGATGAAGATCGACTGCGACAGGCAAGCATGCCCATATTGACTTGGGCCCAGGAAAATGCTAACCATTCCCTAGGAAGGCGAAGGCTTCATCGCAGACGAAGACGAAGAAGACGAAATCGCGGAGCGCAAACGCCGGCGCAGAAAGAGGAAGAAGAACCGTGAAGAGGAGGAAGCTCTAGACGACGAGGATCTGGACCTGATCGGTGTCGAGGTGGAACGTCCGGCGGAAGAACAGGTAAGACATGCCATGTTAAAGTGTCGACGTAGCTAACATTGAGGAAGTCGAGGTTCAAGCGTCTCAAACGTGGTCACAAAGAGCGCGTAAAGTCTCGAGGTGTCGATGACATCTTCTCCGATGACGAAGTAAACGAAGACTACGACGAGCCCCGCGCGCGCCTAGGCGACGAGTTTGATGACTTCATCGAGGACGACAAGTTTGAAGACGAGATCGAAGACGACCGCGACGTCACGCAACCAGGCATAAACTTGATCACAAAGGGACTGCAAGCTGCTGGTCTGGACGAAGGCGCTGAGGAAGACTACAGGGCTGCCTTCGGCGATGGCACAGATTACGACTGGGCGTTGGAGATGCAAGAGGCGGAAGAGGATGAGCAGGCTGGCGAAGGCCGTGAACTTCAACTCAAAGATGTTTTTGAGCCATCGCAACTGCAGGAGCGCATGCTTACGGATGAAGACAATATCATCCGCGAGACTGACATTCCCGAGCGACTGCAACTAGCCCGAAGGTCTTTCAAGGAGATCGAGCTCACACCAGAGGACATGCAAGCACGCTTGACCGAAGAGGCCACCTGGATCAGCAACATGCTGTGGCCGAAGAAGGGTCTTCCGCGCTACTTCTTGCAACCCTTCGAGAAAGCTGTCCGCAAGGTCCTTGAGTTCATCAATCTTGAGGACTACGAAGTCCCCTTCATCTTCAACCATCGGAAAGACTACCTCATTCATGCACCGAGTGACAATGACGATTACGACGATATCGATAACCCGCCGCCTATGGATGCACGACCAGAGCGCCTGCTTAACCAAGCTGATTTGTGGGAAGTCTTTGAGTTTGATCTCAAGTTCAGGGCTTTTGCTGAGAAGCGTGACGCCCTCAAGCAGAACTACGAGAACCTCAAGAGCGTGTACTCTGACATTATCGATACCGAGATCGAGGAACTGACGTCTAGGGCCATCACCATCGAAGAGATTCAGGAATTACAGGATTATCTGCACTACAAGTATTCGCAAGAGATCAACGAAGTCCGACAAGAGATGAATGGGACACAGAAGCGTGCCAACAACGCGCGGAGCTTCTTCGACAAGTTGCGCGTTGGCAAGGCGAATCAGTTCGTCAAGGCTATTGGCATCACAGCAGAGGACTTCGCAAAGAGGGTCGACGGGTCGAGCCGAGGCGCGTATACTATCGAGGATCCGCCATACAAGGTCGAGGAGCTCGCCGACCAAATGGCCGAGGCTCCAGAGACTGGCGCTACCCTTCTCAGGTCCACCAAACTTCTGTTTGTTGAAGATCTGAAGATGTGCTCGCGTCTGCGTCGATACTTGCGCCAAAGCTTCTACCAGAATGCTCAGATCGACTGCATTCGTACCGACAAGGGTATGCGCAAGATCACCGAAGATCACCCCTACTACGAGTTCAAATACCTCCGCGGCGTGACATTTTCGGATCTCCAAGGTCGACCGGATCTTTTCTTGAAGATGTTGAAAGCTGAGGCGGAGGGTCTCGTTCGGGTCAAGATCTCCATGGGCAACTACAGCACGTTCAAGGCAAGACTTGAAGAGAAGATTATTTCCGATGGTGTCAGCGACATCTCCGACACTTGGAACAATTTCCGGAAAGAACTGCTCAGTGTTGCTCTAGACAAGCTACAGGATCTCATCGCGAACGGTGTCAAGGAAACTCTGCGCGCTCGCTGCGAAGATGAGCTTGCCGCATCAGCCAGAGAGAACTACTACAACAAGCTTGACCAGGCACCTTACAAGCTGAAGAGCGCACCTCTTGGATCGGTACCCAACGTCCTCTGTCTGACCAACGGCAAGGGTCAACGTGGAGATGCAGTCATGTGGGCTTACGTCGAGAACGACGGACGGGTTCTTGAGCACGGCCGCTTAGTCGAGATGCGACTTGGGAATGCAGAGCGTGGTATTCCTGAAGGCCAAGACATTGAGAAGCTGGTAGATGTAATACAGCGTCGCCGCCCAGACGTCATCGGTGTCAGTGGCTTCGCTGTGGAGACACGTAAGCTGTACAAGGACATACAGGAGATTATCAGTCAGCGAGGTCTGACAGGTCCGGCCTACGAGGATGAAGACACTGGTGAAGAGAAGTACGAGTCGTTGGAAGTCATTATGGTCAACGATGAGGTCGCTCGTCTTTACCACACAAGTGCCCGGGCTGCCGCTGAGTTCCCCAAATATCCCGCACTAACGAGGTATTGCGTTGCTCTTGGCCGATATCTGCAGAACCCATTGGCGGAATACGCATCGCTCGGCAAAGACATCGTTTCGATACCCTTCATCCCGAACCAAACCTTGATTCCACAGGAGAAACTCCTCGACCGACTGGAAACCGCCATGGTAGACATGGTCAATCTTGTGGGTATCGACTTACCGGAGACCTACGACGACAAGTACCTATCGAAGTTGATACCTTACGTGTGCGGTCTGGGACCTCGCAAAGCCGATCGGTTGATCAAAGCCATCCAGGCGAACAGTGACGAGATCCTGTCGCGGTTCGACCTACTTGGCGTATCTGAGTCCCGCGACCTTAAGGCGGCTATGGGCCCCAAGGTGTTCCAAAATTGCGCCAGTTTCTTGTATATTCCTTATGACTCAACAGAGGAGTCGTCCGACTACCTGGACTACACTCGTGTACATCCAGAAGATTACGATCTTGCCAGGAAAATGGTTGCCGATGCCCTTAACATGGACGAGGAAGATGTCAAGGCTGAGACCGACGAGGGTGGCCCCAGTGCTGTCGTCAGAAAGATGGTCCGGGAGGAGACTACCGATCTAGTCAACGACCTAGCACTTGAAGACTACGCAAATGAAATCGAGAAGAATTTCGGACAGCGTAAGCGCGCGACGCTCGAGACGATTCGTGCTGAGCTCGACAATCCTTACGAGGAAATCCGGCAGATCTTCGCTCTCTTGTCCGGCAGCGAGATGTTCACAATGTTGACTGGTGAGACGGAGGAGACACTCTACGAGGGTATGGTTGTACCTGTTACTATCAGGCGCACCTTCCCAGACCACATTGAAGTCAAACTCGAATGTGGTATCGAAGGTGGTGTCTCCGAGTCGGAGTTCCCAGAGGGTGTTGGCAGTGGAGGACAAGAGCCTCGCCATGTCTACCAGACCAACCAGATTGTACGCGCGCGTATCGTCTACCTCAACCGCAAAGCTCTCACCGCCCAATTGTCGCTTCGAGATGATCTCATCCGACAGCCAGAGAAGAAGCCCTACAATCGTGCAGCTGGCGAGTGGGATGAAGCACAAGAAGCTCTCGACAAGAAGGCTGCCGAGAAGGAGAAGGAAGTTGCGTCTGGCCGACCGAACCGTGTCGTCAATCACCCACTTTTCTTTTCCTTCAACACCATGCAAGCTGAGGAGTACCTGGGCGGAAAGGAGACTGGCGACCTGGTCATTCGTCCATCATCCAAGGGTTTCGATCATCTTGTCGTCACATGGAAAGTATCCAACAACTCGTACCAACATCTCGACGTTCTCGAAATGAACAAGCCCAACCAATTCTCGCTGGGAAAGCAGCTCAAGATCGGAAAGCATACATACTCCGATCTCGACGAGTTGATTGTCAACCACGTCGAGGCAATGGCACGCAAGGTCACAGAAATCACACGAGACGACAAATTCCAACCTGGTACACGAGAAGATACTGGTAAGTTCTTTACATCCCATACCTCACCGAATACGCAAACAAAAGCTAACCTCGACGCAGAAAAATGGCTAGAGGTCTACTGTGAAGCCAACGCTTCACGCTCCATGTACGCCTTCTGCAGCATGCCCAAGTACCCTGGTCACTTCTGGATCTGCTTCCAGATGAGCGCCAAGGGACCCAAGGGTGCATGGCCCATCAAGGTTGTGCCCAACGCGTTTGAGCTACACAAGAACGTCTATCCGGACATGGTAGCACTCAAGAATGGCTTCAAGATGCTAATCACCACTGCGGCTAGCAAGAATCAGCCTCCTAGGCGTTGAGCAAACGTAGCATGAATACGTGGTCTAGTTCGAGTTTACGCTTGGTTCTGGAGGGCTTCTGAGTCGTGTATTGTTAGGCTCATTTCATTACTCTTTCCATTTTCTCCATCATCTTTGCAAAGTCATCCTGAGATGCATCATAGCCTGTATTGAGGGCCAACCAAAAGATTACTCATACTAGGGCGCTTGGGTTTGGAATCCTGTTCTCAACGAACATCAGAAATTGGCTACGTGTATCCATATTGCATAATCACAAATCGTCGCTATCCTTACTGACACGTTTTGCTGCCGTCCTGTTGTCAAGTCTGCCTCACGAAACAAGCTAGATCACCAAATCCATCCGGTGACCGCGTATACATTCCGCAAATCCCGCATGCATAATTCTCCACTTGGCCTTATTTTTTCCAGTTTCCGGTGAACGGGATCTTTTTAGCTTTTGCCCTACATACTTGCATGCAGATTTTGATCTTCACTCCCGCATGCAGGTTCGCTGGCTCTGGTCGGGTCGCGGGGCCTTGGGCGGGCGATCTAGATTTGCACGCTACAACAGTAGCTGCTGGGATATAGGCTGTATGCCTTCCGGGGACAACTCCGCGAGCGGCTCGGCATATTGATGATGGTTAGTCTGCATTTTTGGGGTAAATAGGGACGAGGCTAGCTGGCGTTTGGTAGTGGCGAGTGGTGGGCTTTATTGAACATAACGGCGGGGGATTATAAGGGAAAAGGGGTGAAGAAATTGGCTTTGCCAAGTAAGAAGATTTCTGAGCAGTGTGACTGAAGGACGAGATCTGCAAAGGGATATGCTACTGTAAAATGACTTTGATGGCTATATATCCATTTGAGAGCATTTCGTAGCATCCAGATGTACGAATCACAGTTTGCAAATTGGCACACGAGTATTAACATTTAAAGAGTTGATTAAACTATAGACAGAGGCAGGACAACTGTCCTATTCCTCACCAGCCTTTCACTGGCTTGGGGGGTATAAAATCTCCTAAGTAAGCCCTCTCTCGCAAGAGCAGGACGATCATTTCCGGGTATAAGCTTTTTTGTTGATGACCGGAGGTTGGCGCCTAGCTCCTCGATGGTTGTGTGGTATGTCGTGATAAAAAAAGCAAAGAAACAGCGATGACGCAAAAGGAACTTTTGATGATATGATACAGTTGGGAGATGCAGAATCTCCTGGAACGCCGTGCTGATGGAAACGCTTTGATAGGGGGAGATGAGAGAGAATCAGAATCAGCTCTCAAGCCGATAATAGGAGTTGAAGAAGTGAAGGCAGGAAGCAAGAACTGAAAGGCACACTCTCTCTATTGGTGAGAGAATTGCCTGCTCAGACGCTGCCAGGTGTTCTCAATGCTCCTTCGTACGCCGTCCTTCTCACTCTCTACGCTCGATGAGCTGGTAGTGGAAGAGGCAGAGTTGTGGCGTTGGGATCTGGGCTTCATCTCATCGACGAGGTTTCCAGCACCGCCGCGACCAATGTGGTAGACGGGTGCTTGCTGGGTGCGGAGGCGTTCTTGTTGTTGGAGTTCCTCGTCGAAGCTGAAGATGGCGCGCTCAGACTTCTTCATGTTGCCAGCACCGCCACGGCCGGTAGCGTAGAAGGCGTTGCTGGGTGGAGGAGGCAACTTAGTGCGAGAGGCTGGGCCAGAGGCAGTAGGACCGGGAGTGATCTCGGTGGCCTTGATGCGCATAGCGTTGCCAGCGCCGCCGCGGCCAGAGTACATGTAAGCACCGGCGGATGGGTGAGGCTCGTTGATGTGGAAGTTGACCATTTTGAGTGTTTGGTATGCGGTTATTGTTGTTGTTGATGTGAGGTTGTTTGTATTGTTATGTGATGGGAGCAAAGTCAAGAGGCGACTATCGTTGGTAAAAGTCTGGGGTAGCGTTGATGGTCAAGTAGCTCCGGGAAGATCTGTAGTGGTTGCTGATCGATGGCATTCAACAAGACACACTGGGGTAAAAGGGTTTATATAACATGCAGCCTCGCACTGATCACGATCCCCCTCTTACTACTCAAACGCAAGGCAAGTAAAATCTCTCACGCGCAAGCTTTTTTTCGGCGCCACGAAACGAACCAAACGCGCACGAGGCCAGCTCAGAAGCCTTGGAAGTCTGAGCGACACTTTGCAGTTAACGGCAGTCAATGGATCATGCGTGCCCTAACAACGCAAGTGTAGGAAATTTCTCAGCGCCATGAATAGTTTACCATTACCCCCTCAAAATGCGCTGATTGGGTGCATCTAGTTTTTCGGGGGTAAGAGATTGCCAGGGGAAATGGTCAGGTGCAGTCGCGGACAAGGAGCGAAGCGATCGAGCCCATGACGCTATCGAAAAGGCCGGACCTTGGCTCCGCAGTGTCTGCAGCTCCGCATCGCAGCTTGCCGAAGCGTGACTGAGCATGCTGAGGTGATGGGCTGAAAATTTGACGCAAAGACGCCATGCGCGCAAACCTGGGCCCCATGTGCCAGCTTCCGCGATGGCCAGCACATGCTTCCCGGCGGAGAATGTGGAGGCGGGAAGAGATTTTTCTGCGCTGCTTTCGCGTCTCAAGTTTGGCTCGCGTCATGCATACGCCGCATGCGCCCTGCCTGCGCTTGCCATCGGGAGGCGGTGCCTGGAATAGAGGAGAACCGACGTGGAGAGGTTGCAGATTCTGATACTGCCTGTTTGATCATGGTGTTACTGTTTTGGACAGCCTCGCTGCATGCATGCATCGACGACGTTCACTCTCTTTCTGCAAGGCACAACGAAGATCCAGCGTGGGTGGCGTCTCCCCCAAAAAAGCAATTACCTCTTTCGCCTCTCCCTATTTTGCTTGCTCTGCCTGGTCACCACGCACGTCCAGCTGGCTCGTCCGAGCCTCCGGACGCCCCGTCGTGCATGACGTCGAGCATCGTGAAGTCTAGGCGGCGGCGGCTCTGTGCTTGCGGTGACGAAAATGTACGTGGCCCCTTGTCGTGGCCGGCCCTGTGATCAGGTACCTGCAGCGCTTACGCCATGACTGCGGCCGGGGTAATGCCATTTGTGCATGTCATGTCGCCATTGTGTGTAATATGTGTTGCACATTGCGTGGAATTGCGTCGAGTGAAGCGTCGGTGATTTGACCGTGGTCACACCATAGCTGACAAGACTGGACGAGACTTCACGATCCTTGGCACTCTCATTCGCCCATACCTTCTGGACTCTGACATGCAAGTTTCGCGCTCCGTGTGCACAGTCACAAGTGGATTATCTGTGGTATTCTGTACGCTTCATAATCATAGGGGTATTCCAAAGCGCTCACAAACGCCTGTCATGCACGTGTTCTCGTCCCCCTCGTAGTACCCCTTACCTAACCGACATTGTTGAACCATGCTCGCGCTTAAGTAACAGAAATGCACTCGAAATGCGGGGAAAGGAACATGTCACGGTAGCTCTCCCGTCTAGAAGCTACCGTTACCCGCTGACACGTAGATCTGCTTTGGTCCAACCAAGCGTGCAGCCCCCAGCTTTCCTCGCCCATGGTTGGCTTGACCCCAGGTCTTGGGACCTCGTTTCCGTGACTAACTGCAACTGCGCTACCGATGCGCCCGTGTAGCTCCTTCTCGAAAGATGATGCGGAGGCGGAACAACCGGGGGGCGGACTAACTGCTCTTGCCAGACCGCAACGTGTCGGTGCTTTATGCAAATTTGGTGTGGATGATGTCCGGGTTCTCCTGCCATTCGTCCTTCTCTACCCACATCTGCATGCACGTGTCAGTTTGTTGTCTATGGCCTCGTCCTGGGAATAAGGAACTCACCTTTTTGAAAGTGCTGAGGCCCGCAAGAATGCTGCCGCCGGTCCACGTAGTGTAAATGCGCTCTGGTGGTGCTAAGATCTTGATTCTCATGTCCTTCACCGCCAGTCTTTGCACCTCGTGAAGCAGTCGGTTTCCGAATCCTTTTGTCAATGTGGAACCACCGGAGAGTACAATGTTGCCATATAGCGCTTTCCGGAGGTCCATGTCGGTTCTGTGTATCGCCTCAACAACAATCTGGTGCACTCCAGGGTACTCCAGACCAATGATCTCGGGGTTGAAGAGTATTTCTGGCGCTCGGAAGCGTTCCGCCCCAATCTAGATTGTCAGCTACTATTCGATATGCTTCATCGGCTTGACCTCACCTTTATCTTCTGGCCATCAGGGAGTGTATAGTCGACGCTCTTGCCCTCGGATCTGGACGAGCCCGACCAGTCCTTTTCTTCCTTGGCTGGGTCGAGCGCCACGTATCCTGTTGCCTCTTTGATGTTCTTGACAGTTTCCTTCTCAGCACTAGTATGGAAGATGCGACCGCTTTTCCGCAGCAGTTGTTGGAAGTGTTCTGTGACGTCTCTGCCCGCCACGTCTATCCTCCTGATGCTGTTGGGTATGGCAAAACCCTGGAAGACTGGTACTGCGTGCGAGACACCGTCTCCCGAGTCGAGAACAAGACCGGTCGTCTTGCCGGAGGCGTATAGCGACAGGACAGCTTGGACTGACGTGTACAAGGCGGGCACATTGAACGTCTCGAATAGAATCTGAGCAGCCGCATCGCGATTTTCTCGGGGGTTTAGAGGGGGCTCGGTGAGGAGTACGGGGTGCTACAAGGACGGATGGTTAGCTTCATGCCCCTCAATAGCAGCAGAAGGCGCCGTCCGCCATGGTCCGACTCACATCTTCGCTCACAGTCCTGAGGCCTTCTGTGTAGACATACTGCCATATCCGCTCCATGTCGTCCCAGTCTGTGACAATGCCGTGCTCCAATGGGTAATTGATCTTGAACAGCCCCCTGTATTGTTGTGCTTGTGGTCCTATGAATACATCGCCCTCCAATGCGCCTGCCATTGTCCGCACATGCTTTGGCCGTCCTACGTATGACGGGAAAAAGCATTTTGGCACATCCTCTCCTGCGAATCCAGCTCTGATAGTACCGCTGCCATTGTCTATCACAATGGGGGCATTGTGTAATCGGGAGCCCATGGCGGGGGCTGGGGCAGCGACGGGCCTGGGGGAGTGGTGACTGGAAAGGGCGACTGGGCCGACAGTGGAAGAGGAGCGGTCGTTTTTTTGGCGGGGCGAAGAGCTGTTGTCGTGGCTGCTTCCCCAGTTTGGAGCTTCTTCTGAATCGCGAAGTTCACGACGCGCTTCGGTATCCATGACAGGGGTACCCTCACCGCATCACGTGCCCGCGCTTGTACCTCACCCGCAACCTGCAAGACCACGCCATTCCTACCTTTGCGCATCAGTCGGCTACACTAACAAACATACAGCCCTGACTATTGATTGTTTTGACACAAGCAGCCACACATCGCTTGACCGAAATCTCGACTCTCACTTCGCCCTCGGCCGTGTGCTTCACAAACCCCGCATCAGCACCAACCAAGACTACAACAAGCATCATGTTTCGCAGTGCCTGTCGTCGACTCCCTATCAGCATCGCGTGCTTGCGACCTAGAGTTCCCGGCCTCGCATCATCGCCTGTTCCTTCATGACTACCTACTGTAGTTCCTAGAAGCACGTCTTCCACCAAGCCTAGCCCCGCCATGCAGGCTGCCGCTGCCGCTTTCTCTACAAGTTCACGGCAATGTGAAGACTCTTTCTATGAGCCAAGAAAACAGATCTATTACCGCATTTCGCCAGACGGTAGTTGGGTACCAGCAGCATCCGGTGAATCCTCTCCGCAAGATCAATCACAACCACCTTTACACCCCGCCAAGATCCGACTGATCTCCTGGAATGTTAACGTCCTGGATACATTCGAAGACGAACGAATGAGTGCCGCGCTAGATCATCTGCATGATGTGGTAGTGTCCACAGGGCCGGAGTCCGCAATCATCATATTCTTCCAAGAGGTGGGAAGGTCGAGCTTGGAACAGATACGAGATTTGGCATGGGTCAAGCAACACTTCAACCTCACGGACATCGACTCGCAAAACTGGTTACCCTCCAGTTACGCGACAACAACCCTTGTAGATCGGCGGCTATGTATAGATTCTGTTTTCCGCGTTCCGTGGGAGAGCAAGTTCGATCGAGATGGCCTGTTTGTCGATATCGCCCTCCGTAACCATCTTCATCCAGACAGCCCGCACAAAACGATGCGGCTATGTAACACACATCTAGAATCTCTGTATGATAGCACACAAACCCGCCGCAGACAAATGGCAGCGGCAAAGCAATACCTTGATCAGGATAGCGTTTCAAGCGCGATTCTAGCCGGTGATCTTAACGCCATTCAGCCTTTTGATCGTACACTGCACGAAGACAACAATCTCAAAGATGCTTACCTCCTAATTGGTGGTAAATATGGCACCCCTGGCAAAGAGGATACTAGCAATGGATACACGTGGGGTTACCATTCCCCACAGGCCACGAGAAAGAGATTCGGGTGCTGTCGAATGGACAAGATACTCTTTACCGGACGTCTCAATCCGATCAAATTTAAAAGGATTGGCATGGGCGTCAAGGTAGCAGAAAAGCATAGGCCGATGATGAAAAGGCTGCATTGGGTTTCGGATCATTACGGCGTGATGTGCGATTTCACTCTCACTGATGGCCTGCAGCTGGCTGAGTGAAATACATGAATGAGAAAAGGATGGTGAGGAAGACCATATGGTTAGAGCGGAAAAAGCTTGCAGTCATGAAGAGCAACGTGGGAAGCGGCCATGCGTATATTGGCATTCGTTGATATGTTATCAGGCTTCACTGCTTGCAGCATCATCCGAATACACAACCTTCCTGCCAGTAACCCTCCCCCATCCAATGCGTTCGAGATTAGGCCTACTACTTTGGGTGCTGAGAACTGAGCATCTTGGAACAACCTAGAATAACTAGGGTTACCCCATTGGGATTGTTACAAGCTAGTTACCTCCGCGTTGCACTTGCACAACATGTCTTTGCGTCCTTCAAACCCTTAGCCGATCTCCTTCGTCGGTCTGATCTCACGATCCTTCTGCAACTCTTCAACATCATATAGATGTTCAAGGTTGCTATTTACCACGCCTCCAGGGGATTTGGAAAGGGGTGATAACGGGGATGTCTTTGAACACTGCAACCTACTGGAGAAATTGCAGCGGCCTTGGATTCCCCCAGTGGTCACTTGGGTTGAATCGCCAAGAACCTTTGTGCTTTCGTGTAAACCAATACGCATTGAGATATGGGATGAAGAATGGTACTGGCGGGAAATTCTCGCTGCCTGGATAGCCTCTATCGATACTTCCGAGCACTAAGGGGATGACAAGGTTCTGCATTCATAAAGTGTCAGCGCGGTTTTGCAGCGGCGAGGCCACCAAGAATATCAGAGTACGTACCGGATCAGCCGTTTTTATTCCCGCATCAGCTGTTTCTTTCATTGCCCGTTTGATTCTCTTTCCGTCGCATTTCTCCAATTTGATCAAGGTGTCGATCTCGTCGTGCAAATGTTGTGTAAGGATAGGTGCGAAATCATCGATCTGCCTTTTCAGTTCCACGGCGTCATATGTCTTCGCCCCTGTCGTGACTTCTTCAGCCCACTTCACCAGCCCTGCTATCTTGGGCTCGAACTCGTGGTGTTGTTCCACGTTCCCTCCCATCATGCCTTCATGCCCATCTATCCCTGCTTCCTTTGCAATTTCCTCCACCTTTGGGAAAAACAAACTCTCTTCGAGGGAATGATGGTGGTGTAGCGTATCTGCCCATGCAGTAATGTATAGCATGAAATCAGCAACATCCCCAGGGAGGCGAATGAAAGGCGCTTGGTGATACATGGCATTCAGCGGGCGAAGGAGGGCGTTGTGGACGTTCGCCATTTCTATGGCGACGCTGAGAACACCAGGATTTGCGCATGCTGGACCACCCGGCTGGCCAGGAATCTTGAGGAGGGCGAAAGGCGTGTCTGCCCACTGGTTGATATCTGTTTTGTTCTCCATTTTTGAAGATTTGTGACGAACGATAAGCCCCCGAATATTGAGGAGAAGTACAGCATAATAGCCCGCAGTCACTGGAGCCTACATATAGTGAAGTATTTCAGATAGATGTGCGATAAGCGTTGCTTATGGCGTCTGCTCACGAGCGAAGGGAGCTGAACAGTATATCCACAAGCGTAAATCGCTCCAATCAGCTAGCAATCCTCCTGCAGGCTATTGTAAGCGGTATGCTGCTTACGGTTAGAGTCCGCCAACGTATCATAACATCACGGCTTCAATCTTTGATGCTACAGGTTCTGTGTGTCAGCAGGAGCGCGAGCTACTTGCGCGGCAAGAAGAGATAGCGATGCTGATGTATTTATGGGTCGAAGTGGACGTCTCGATTACTAACGTTCAATGTGTATTCGTTTTTGTTGTGACACTCGGAGCGGAGCGAGCTCTGTGGAAACACCGTGTACTGAGTAGGGGAGTTTTGCGCATTCCAATAGCTTCGTGAGCTGTCGTTCAGCTGTTACACAGCCCGTTTTATTCGCCGGATGTTGGGTGCATAGGTACGGTACGATACCTGTTTCTCCATGGTACTCTTTCGAGCATGCGCCCCTGGCAGGAGCCAGAACGCACATACACTGATCAAAACCTGCAGCACCTAAAATGGAGCGGGAGGGAGTAGCACCATTTGCGCCAAATGCCATGGTGTTTGGAAGTCTCGACGATTCCCATCACAGGGGAAATGAAGGGCGGACTAGAGCCTTGGCACATGACATAGCTTCCTCGGCCTGAGCTTTCGAGGAACTCCACGCCAGCCTAGCACCTCGTTGTTTCATCAATACCACCGAACAAGCATCTTTCCGAACACCTGCCCAGATCCGTACATTATGACGTTTAGGGCGATGTTGTCCCTCCAAACACACTACCCTGATGCAAATGAGGGATCAAAGGCCATTCGCATGAAGCGCAAAAACCGTCGCGTCTCATTTCAACGAGAAGCCAAGTTGAGAAGTATTGAGAGGGATATATGTTCAGCAAGATGCGTATGCTTTTGTTGCACAGACGGTAGATCTACCGATCGTTTGATGAAGAGAGATTACCCCACGCTCCGGCCATTTCAACTCACAAACGTCTCCACAACTGATTGAAAGGGATCGCAGCTATGCACACAACTCTACTGTTGTTTCAACAGACCCAAGGCCTTTTTTTTTTACGTCCTTGTTTCTTGTTCCCGAGGCCGACATGGTTCAAGACCATTCCCTGTCAAGTCCACAAAAGGAAGCCACAAAGTAAGGTCCGACCAGGAATAAAGAGACATCTGTAACAACCCGTCATCCACCAGGGCATGCCTCAATCTGTATGTCCAGCCATTGCACTGGCATGCTCCCGACCCCACGGTAATCACTAACAGCACTATCTCTTAGCGTATATTATAGAACAAGGTAATATAGAAGATCAACCCCTCTCATGGGTGCACTTGAACAAGTAGCTATTCACAAGTTCCAACACATCATTGGCTTGGCGCATTGATTTGTGAATACTTACTGTTCATACTCGCCTTCACTAATCTACCCAAGTCCTGCTCCATCTCTACCAACGCTCCACTTGCAGACCATAAGATTGCTGGTGTAGACCCAACTACGGCAACTTCTTACTACACCTTACCTTGAACCCCAACACACTAGTCAAGATGTACGCCAGCGTTTTCCTCAGTACGTTCTTAACCATGGCGCTCGCGGCACCGCTCGTCCAACGACAGTCTCCTCAGACCGGCGAGAATGATAGCTGGCAACCCGCGTCGGATACAACAACCACATGCGCCACATCCGACAAGTCGATCAGCTTTGTGCGTGGTCCCCAGCTGGAGACTGTCCTCAATAACGCCTGCGCTGCTATGATGCCTCCTTGTGCTTATCAAGACCGCCTCGCCCAGGGTACAGTCTGCACCGCAACTATCGACTACCCGCTTGATGGCCCCAAGAGCAGCACACAGCACGCCAACGTAGTGGATGGGAGTGGAAACAGCATTAGCGATTGGGACATCAAGTGTAAGGCTCTATCTTCAAGTCATGGCATTTCAAGTACTAATTCAATGTTTAGTCGATGTCACCCCAGCTACTCAACCGGAGAACTCCGCTGGCGT
Source organism: Alternaria dauci (assembly GCF_042100115.1). Taxonomy (NCBI): domain Eukaryota; kingdom Fungi; phylum Ascomycota; class Dothideomycetes; order Pleosporales; family Pleosporaceae; genus Alternaria; species Alternaria dauci. The sequence continues at coordinate 2,048,956 of NC_091280.1, forward strand.
TTTCTGGAAGGTGGAAGATTGTTATGGCTACTTCGCCCGTATGCTCCAGAATCCGGGATCGGAAGGCTGCCACAACGGCGTGGGTTCTGGTACCGGCAGTGTGAAGGTCGGTGGTGACAGCTCACTGGCTGGTGCGGAGTTCAGTGTCACTATTGTTGCTAGGGCAGCTTAGGATAGCTGCTCTGTTTTACCTTCTTGTCTCATTTCTAGGGTGTGTGTGAGCTCCATGGCCACAACAGGCGCTATGGGTCATGCGCTGTGCGCATAGGCGTTATCTGTCAGCAGTTCCTTCACTTCTCATAACACGATCATTACGTCTCACCCCATAAGACATGGAGTCGTATAAGTCTTGTGTCGAGTCTTTCCCAACTAATCTCTGATTCCTGCAGCGCGCAACGACTATCTGTCTCAGCAAATTGTGCTGATCCGAGCATATCAGAACAGCTGCAGGCTCTTCACTGAGTACTCTCCGTTGATACAGTAGCTACCGCGTATTGCTCGATACGCCTTCACCCACAATGCTAGTGGCTGCATGTACACTTACTTACACTATTGACCAACACCCCATTTCAACTTGACTTGATCAGGAAGTCCAGCTTCATATGAACTCGCAGCTACTCAAGATTACAGTACAATATCTTTTTGAGAGAACACTCCCTCAAACCCCATGGCGCACGACTACCGCTCTCCACTTGACCACGAAAACAAAGAGCTGATAAGATTCGACATCCCGCGTCGCGATCTCAGGAAAGCTTACAGCGAGTTCCACAATCCGCCGACCGATGCGCCCATAGATTACGTTGATACCGCAACCGCCTTCCTCGACGCCGAATACGCAGACCCCGATTCGCCTATACACCAAGATCCTAATCTACCAACCCCGCCGAAGCCTGATGGCGTCTCTCTTAAACCTCTCAAAACACCGGGCGACGTCTTTAGTGCTGCTCGGATATGGCTCAAGTGTCCCCTAGACCACGCGATCGTAATGAAATACCCTACCGAACTCACGCAACGCAGCGGCTACCTGGGCGGTGGTTTAGTAACGCTATACTTCGAGAATTCCGCCAGGACACACGCGCCGAAAATGGTTATGCTCATCAAATGGTTGGGTCCGCACAAGCTGGCCAGTGTTGTTCAGGGCGATGTGATTGAAAGACGCTACGTGGAAGAGGCAGAGGCTCTGAACTCCCGGTACATTGCTTTTTGCGATTACGACCATCTTGTTCTCTTCAACTTTGGGTCGGTTTCCAAGCCCCATGCACTCCGTGTCACGGCTGTTCCGAGGGATTTGATGCGTCTGGCGCTTTTGGGCTTCCTACTTGAAGCATGCGATACAGTACTAGGCGAGCCGGGTCGTAGCCAGCCATGATTATCTGAGAATCCTTTTCTGGTTTACAGAAACCAGAAAGGACGTGTGTAGCAGAGAGATGGAGGTGGTGAATACACAGCACAGCGATCTGGCGAACAACACCTCCATCTCCGGATTCTCTATGCGTTGCCAGATCGTATGCGGAGTAAGGCAGCTCGCATCAACAATACCATGTTTGTGATTGCTGTCATCTTACAACTGCAACGCCTGTGTTATTTCACTCTTTCTCAAACTCTGCTAGGCGGCGCAGCGCACGTCTGTGATCCGCGATGAGTTCTGAATTCCTGCCAGTGCAACCGATAGTTCAATATTACGAGCCAGGGGCCGTTCTACGCGGATCGACGCTGTTCTTTAGGGGGTTATTTCGAGAACCTAGACAGCAATAGGGGCGTTCCGCAACGTAGTTGGATAAGCTCCGACTTCAATGACTAACTCGCTGACACGACCAGTCAAGTAGTTTCGACAACTCGATGAATTCATGGGCGAAAACGATATGTGATGGTAGATGCGACAGATGTGGCTCCATCGCCAAGCCTCAATGTCAGCACCTGCGTCATCGCCAGCCATTCCATCGCTTACCCCGGTCAACATACCCACATCACCAACCTCGCTGTCTAACAGCAACTACGGTTGCAGACATCCGCGATATTTCGTAATGAGAAGTACAGCCGAGCTCATCCGCAACCACATTTTGACCGAGGGAGAGAGTCCGCATGCTTGGCAGCACATGCTTACCGATGGGCGTACAAGACTTTTCCTGTCGGCCCGGGGAAGCTACTGGCGATTGCACGCATGTTTACAAGTTTAGCCTGTGAACAGAAGCGTAGTACTGTATAAGTGGCTTGGGAGTGACGTTTACGGAACAGCATTTTCTACACCAGCCACAGTATTTTAGTTCAAGTAAAGCACAGGGACGGTCCTCTCACACAGAACATTATCGTCTCTACCTCACCTAGACCCTAATCTTTAATCTTAACACTGCACAAGTCTACTCAAGATGCGCGTCGCCAGTACCGTCCTCGCCCTGTCCTCCGCCGCTTCGGGCCTCATCCACTCCCGTCAAGCCTCTCACAACGAGACAGCCCCTACGCCAAATGTCGCAGCCGCACAATATGACGGATCGTGCTTCTACCCCGTCCCAGACTCCAAGTTCAACCTAGAAGCATATCTCGGAACCTGGTATCAAGTTGCGGGCACACCGTTCGGTCCTACCGCCGGCGCACGCTGCGTAACTGCAAACTACTCACTCAACGTACGTTTTTGAGATATCTTGACTTCCAGCTAGCAGTTCTGACGTCAAATCTAGGACAATGGCACAGTGCGTGTCGTAAACACTGCTACTGTTGGACCACAAACCGTCGACATTATCGGCACCGCTACGCCCGTAGACTCTGCTTATGGCGCCGGCGGAGCTTTTGTCGTCAGCTTCCCTGGCGCATCTCCACCACCAGAATGCCCTGGACCGAACTACATTGTACAAGGCAAGTTGTAATAAGAACCCTGAACTGAGTGCATCATTGTTAACTTTCGTAAACAGACTACGCGGTCGATTGGGCGATTGTGCAGACGCAGAACTGGAGCACGCTGTACATTCTGAGCAGAGAGCGACAGCCAGCACCTGCCAGCATTGATGCGTGGATTGATCGCGCTGTGGCTTTTGGATCCGACGCGTCGGCAATTTCAAAGTTCAACCAAACGGGCTGCGAATAGACATAAATAGGCAAAGAAGAGTTGGCTATGTAGACACTCGAACTGGGGGAAATCAACTTGTTTTCATCAAGACGTTGCCTAATAGAAGAGTAGTCAAATCAAACGAGCATCATTTAAGCACGCATACCCACACAACTACGGGGGGGCGTTCAATTTTGAGTACCCTTCTGGGTTCTCTGGGCGCCGGCTCAGTGGACAGTTCGTGGCATATCCTACGCAGTGATCCAAAGCTCACCTAACTTTTACAGCCTCGCCCCCGGAAGACGACTTCATCATCTCCACTCCCTGCACCCACGCTCTCTACCGTACCTGCAACAGGTCCATCTGTATCATTTCCATCATCTTGAAGTCCACTAGGCCAAGCAATCCTTGGACACAGCTCACCCTCTTCCCTGTCTCTTATAAGCGGTACATACTCCTCCCTCTGTCCGAAACATTCCCACAACCACTCATTCGCCTTCCCATCTACGTCGTTCACCCAATCTCGAGCCTCAAACTCGTCCATCGCGTTCCAAAACCTCGTTACTGGACCGAGTAGCTTACCTGGCCATTGTTCCTGCACTAATACAGGGTCGGGATTGTCCGGGGTGTGGCAGGAAGCGTTGCTGAGGCGGATGACATTGGAGACGTTGAAGTCGATGATGACGACACGGAGATTTGTATCGTCGAACGAGAGATCTGATGCTGATGGGACAAGCATAACGTTGCGGGGCGACAGGTCGCGGTGCATAACACCAGCTTTGTAGATGAGAGTTTCAGCTTCCAAGATTTTCTCCATTATCGCTGAGCATGTTTGTCGGGAGAGTGACCGAGGCTGGACGCTACTCATAACGATACCATTGATGTGCTCGATAAGTATCAGGCGGACCTGTCGTGTGAAGGTCTGGTCGCCCACTGTCGTCGGCACTGCAATCGTCCAGCTCCCGTAGTACTCCGGAACCAGACTCGACGTAGCAGGGCTTCGTTGCAGTTCCTCGTACGCGGCGGCTTCCCGTGAATAGTCTCCGTCAGCCAACACAACGACGTCGCGCTTGTTGTCGTAGCAGTCCCCTCCAGCGTCGTACAGCGGGTCGTATATTTTAGCCACTGTAATTCCGTTGACTACGACGACCTGAGCCCCGAAGGAATAACCAGTAAGTATCGATTCAGTGATTGTAAGGACACGACACTCGTCAAGTGTACGCCCTTCGAGTGGCTGTCTAGTCAGACAGTAGTCAAGCTGTGGTAGTCGAAAGTCGCTTGTCTTGAAAGGCGGCCACGGAGTGTCGTAGCCATGACCGAAAGGCGCAGGTGGTTCGTGACGGCGAGCAACAAACGTGGCGCCTACTGTGTATGGTAACGGGGGCTTGCCGTCGGTGTTGCTATCGAGGTCGTCGAGGCTGGTAGTATAGCTGTCGTTCTTGAAGTTCTTCGCATACTCACCATCGGCGCTTTTGCCAAATCGCTTTTCAAAGTCTTTATGAATGATGTCGAGTGACATCGAAATGCCTGTTGATGGCACCGTACCGTGAGAAGAGCCGTCCAACATGCTGTACAAGGTAAAAGTCGAACACGCTATCCAGACAACCTACGGGGAGCGTTCGACCTTTCAGTTGTATGGCGATACCCTTCCTAGGCAACTACAGAGGGGGTGTTCGATCTCTCCCTTGTATGGCGTGCGGCAAGACAATTGTGGCCTAAACAGTGAATCCAAGATTTGTGAAAGGTTGTAAGAAGTTGACTAGGCAAGTCTCTCAGCGGCTGCATTTTCCAAACCACCGTGACTGATGAAAGCGCTCTCGCTCTTCTCGGTGGGTTCAAGGTGAAGGTGAAACAACTCTAGACGACAAGTGAAAGTGAAAGATATCCAACGCTTCGGTAAAAGTAAATATTCCATATTCTCGCAACATTATCTGAACACCACCGTAGTATCCGACTTTGGCACCTAGGAGACCGGCTGCTGGGCCCCAGGCTGAGGACCCCATTGCTGCACAGGCTGCGGGCCCCATGTCTGATAAGGTTGCGGTGCCCACTGCTGTTGTACAGGTTGTCCAGCCCATTGCTGTCCATTCTGCACCGGCCATGGCTGCTGAACCCATTGTTGTCCCGGTGGACCGGCATAAGGTGCTGATGGACCCGGTGGTCCCATTTCATAAGCATTTGCGAACGCAGCATACCGCCCCTTGCCACCAAACATCCATTTCACTCCTCCCCTCTCACGTACGAGGACCCACAGACTGACAAAGACCAACAGCGCAGCAACAGCCGTGGGTATCAGCAAGAACCTCATCGCTTTCGAAGTCCCGCAGGCAGTGCCAGCCCAATACCTATCGGAATAGAATTGACTAATCTGGCATGCCCACGTCTCTCTCGTATGCTCCTGGTCCTCTTGTCCAACGTCTTCATAATTCCGCCAGCTCTTATCGCTGCTTTGGACCGAGGTCACGTACCCAAAGGCACCCAGACTCGCGCCCACCATGACGATATTGGCCACGAAGACAGTCCAAGTCCACTTCCTCTCGTGTGCCGCGGTGCCCTCTGTCCTTCTCAACTGCCATACTCCAGACGCGCTGAGCAGACCAACCCCGTAGCCTAGTATGCATAACCCCAGTATAACGTATACAGGCGCGTTGTTGACGTTTATGGCCACAGTGGTGTCGTTCGCGGCGGTGCCGCCTGGGCGCGATAGGATGAGTTGGCGACCGCCGCTGCGCATATCGCGATCGAGGTAGTCTTCGAAATGGTCCTTGGATATGCTCTCGAGGATGTTGGTCAGGGCGGCGACGGCAAGGAGGAGAAGGGGTGGAAGGAGGAGGAGCACTACGCGACAGCCGTTGGGATTGCCCATTCTCGCGGTCTGGCGCTATGAGGACAGCGGTTACGGAGGCGCAGTAGGTCGGTGGTTGTTGCGATGAGGGTGTGATACAGCCGCCTCCCAGCAAAAGGTGCGCTGTGTCAAGAGAGAGGCAGAGTCATTGTGACTTGGTGGCCGCGGTCGAGACGATGCGGCGTGGGCGCCTGAAGGATCGCTTGGTTAGAGCCATGCTTGGCAAAGCTATGCGCCTCAAAATGGCTCGTACTGCATCTTGGGCTTTTGGTGACAGTGGCACAAGGCAGCAGATGTGGCATGTCAGATGGATGCGATGATGACTTGTCGCCGGAATTCGCGTTCCACACTAAAGAGTGCGACGCGCGTTCACGTGTTAGCTGAGGCACCCCACAGACGCACCATCCACCAGCACGAAAGCGAACATGTGACAACATTAGCTATTGAGCATTCTCTACCATGGGCAGCGAAACAGGCATTGAACATGCCAGCGATCTATGTAGTTCCCAGCCTAACGATCTAAGAAAATGATTACAAGTATATACCCAAACTCCGTTCATGCAGGGGTGCTGCCGCTTTTGTGAATTATTGCGGCGCTCCAATAGCCTGCAACTTGGCCAGCTCAAAGTAAACTCCCTTCTTGGCCACCAGATCGTCGTGTCTGCCCTTCTCCACAATCTTGCCTTGGTCAAAGACATAGATCACGTCGGCGTGTTGGATCGTGCTCAGGCGATGCGCGATGGCGATTGTAGTGCGCCCCTGTGCTGCCGAGTCGAGGGCGGCTTGTACAACGCGTTCGGATGTCGAGTCGAGGGCTGATGTGGCTTCGTCGAGAAGCAGGACCTTGGGGTCGCGGAGGAGGGCGCGGGCAATCGCTATACGTTGGCGCTGGAATTGATGTTAGCAAAGATTAAGAACAAGAGGAAAGAATGGAGGAACGTACCTGGCCACCGGATAGGAGAGCACCTTTTGCGCCCACCAGCGTGTTGAAACCATCAGGTAATGATGTGATGAAGTCGTAGATGTTGGCGTCTTTGCACGCTTGTATCACCGCCTCATCGCCCAGGTCTTCCTTGTCGGCGAGGATGTTTTCGCGAATCGTGCCCGTGTAGAGAGTTGTTTCTTGACTGACGATTGCCAGTTGCGATCGGTAGTCTTGGAGATTGTAGTCTTTCAGGTCCACATCGTCGACGAGCACGCCGCCACTTGTTGGGTCGTAGAACCGTTCGAGTAGTTGCATCACGGTTGACTTTCCACTGCCAGAGGCACCGACAAGTGCAATGAACTGACCTGGTTTGGCTGACAGACTGACACCACGCAGCACACGATGATCAGGTCTGCCAGGGTACGTGAAACGTACGTCCTGTAGCTCGACCTTGCCGCTCAGCCTCTCAATCTTGATGCCCTCGGGCGACCAGTGGTCGATCTTAGGAATGCGGTTCAGGAATGACTTGAGGAGCTTGGCCGCGTCCCTCGCTTCGCCCATGTCAGGGGCAAAGGAGAAGATTGCACCAGCTGACTGGGCGCCGTTGATGATGGACGAGTAGACTATGAAGAACTGCAAGACAGTGTACTCCCCGCTGAACATTAGACGTCCTCCGTACCAGAAGACAAGAGCAAAGATGAACATGCTGAGGCCCTGAGACGTTGCAAAGAGCACCGCTGACACGTTTGTGAACTTGAAGTAGCCCTTGCCCTGGTCCGCAAGTTTTACGTGGTATGTACCCAATAGGTACTTCTCCAATGAGAGTGAAGCCACTGTGCGGATAGATGAGGCTGCTTCACAAGCAAAGCTGGCCGCATCAGACGTCTCTTTGGTTCGTTTCTCCATGCGAGTAAGAGCGTAGAAGCGGAAGTAACCACACGCGATAACGAGTGGAATGGTCGCAGAGCACACAAGCGCCAGCTTCCAACCAAAAGAGCATGCAACGATAATGGCGACGAAAATGGAAGCAGCAGCGCTGACAATCGTTCCGAGCGTAGAGCCACTGAGACCAGCAAGACGATTTGCTTCCGACGAAAGGAAGTTGCTGAGCGCGCCAGAAGTTACGGTGTCTCCGTCGAAGAACTCCATGTCCTGACGAAGCATAGCCCCGAAAGCGCGCGTTCGCACGCTACCAACAAGCCTGGCGGATCCTCTTGACAGAGTCATACCCTGTACGTAGTAGAAGAAGCCGATAACGATTCCGAGCATGAGAAACATGCCGCACCAGAAGTTTACGTTGAGTCCACCGAGAGACGTTCCAGGAGATAGAAGCGAGTTGATGGAGTTACCTAGGAAGATGGCTTGAATAGCAGGGTTGCAGCCAGCGAGGAAACTGAACACCAGTCCCAAGGTCATGGTAGTGTGCTCGCCCCTGTTCATTTCCCATGCAAACTTGACCAACTCCCAAGTACCGTATTCCTTCTCTTGCTCATCTTTTCTTGCCGCGGATTCTGTGGGGGCGGATGTTGTGGTTCGCAACAAAGCAAGCTTCTCTTCGTTGGCAATGCCTTCGGTCTTGCTATCAGGGTCGTCCAGAAGCGTCATCCTGTTGGCGGGGCTGATCTTAGACGTAAGCTCTTGGGCCTGTACCAGACTTGCGTATACAGCTTTGCGGTCAAGAAGCTCTTGATGAGTGCCTTGCTCGACTATTCGGCCCAACGCCATAACCACGATGTTGTCGGCGTTTTTGATAGTGGAGAGTCGGTGGGCGATAACAATGGTAGTACGTCCTTGCGATGCGCGGTCAAGAGCCTCCTGAACTGCAGTTTCAGATTTGGTATCGAGGGCTGCAGTAGCTTCGTCCAGGAGAAGAATCTTGGGGTCCGACACGATAGCACGAGCGATTGCAACACGCTGCTTTTGTCCACCTGAAAGCAAGCCACCGCGTTCTCCAACCTTGGTCTGATACTTTTCCGGAAGGTCCATGATGAAGTCGTGAGCGTTGGCAATCTTGGCAGCATTCTCGATGAGCTCCATCTTCTTCTCATCCGATACGTCTGCATACTCTGTGTTGACCAAACCATGCAAAATACTTTCGTAAATTGTGGTGCTGAACAAGACGGGTTCCTGGCTGACGATAGCCATGTGTTGCCTCAACCAGCGCAGGTTCAAGGTTGTAATGTCTCTGCCATCCAGGAAGATTTGGCCCTCCATCGGGAGGTAGAAGCGCTCTAACAGTCCAACGATGGTCGACTTTCCGGATCCAGATGCACCGACAAGCGCAATCATCTTGCCCGATGGAACATCCAGGTTGAAGTCCGAGAGCACAGTAGTGTCCGGTCGAGATGGGTACACATGCTTCAAGTTCCTGAACTCAAGGTTGCCAACAAAGTCGTCTGGCACAATGCCTTCATCCGTTTCCGGATCGATCGGAGAAATTCGTTCGATCGTGTTGAAAACCTTGGTAGCGGCGGCGGTAGCTCCACCAAAAGCCTGGAGATGCGGTAGGTTTTGTCCGATAGAAAAGCCAGCAATCATAAGTGCCATGACAACGGTAAGGATGTTGGAGACGCCCAGTTCCCCATCGTCAAGGAACCGTTTTCCTTGCCAGAATGCAAGACCGTACTGAAGGTTTAGCACACCCATCATACCGGCAATCATCATGGATAACCAAAACTTCGCCTTGAAGTCATGTACAGTGGCGCGGTCCACGAAAGCTTTGTATTTCGACTCGAGTCGCTTCTGGGTACCGTATGCGGCAACGTTGCGAGCTGAAGATAGGACTTCCTCGGCAAGAGAGGCAGCTGTAGCGTATTCGTCGATGGACAGTGTCTGAGCTTTCTTCATCAGGGTACCATTGACACCCATCATCATGATGAGTGCTAATGTTGCGGCCAACATGATGAGGGAAAGCTTCCACGATCGTATGAACCCAATGATGATGGCAGTCACAAACATGGACACTCCGGTCACGAAGAGACCAATCTTCTGACCAATGCCATCTTGCACCAAGTTCATGTCGGAGCTAATGCGAGTGGTGATTTCACCAGATCCGAGAAAGTCGAAGAAGGCGATGTTCTGTCTGAAAATGGCACGTAGGTACAGCTCCCGGATCGCCCGTGTGATGCGTTCTCCAGTGTAGGAGAATCCTATGATACTGATGTACGAAGTGACAAACGATCCAATGCCAAGGTATACAAAGTACAGAGTATACTGATTGATCTGATCCTGGAATTTGGCCGCAGCGACAGCGTCGACTGAGAAGCTGGTAAAGCTGCCGGCAAAATTACCGTATACAATCTAGATCTCAAAGTTAATCGTGGTTTATTGAAGTGGCCGGGTAGCTACCTACAGTCATGAGGGGCATGACAGCTCCGGCCGCAATACTGGCGATCAACGCCACGACCATGATGAGCTTGTCCTTTGCGGTGGCATATCGAAACAGTGAGAAATATCCCACTGTGAGGTTAGGCGCTGTTAGTTGTCTTTCGATTATGTCCTTCTCTTGATCACTGAGGCCAGCCATGGGTGGTCTAGCCTCCTTTTCGGCATGCAACTCATGCTTCTCGTCAACAGCCGCAGAGATGGCTGTCCCCGTCGACGTTGCTGAGTCCTCGTTGTCCATTGCTCAAGGCGATGAGCGTGTCTTGTCGTTGCTGATACTTGGCGCGCAGCAGTGGTAGTACCTCCAAGAAGTGCTAGGGAGATGTCGCAGAGGAAAGGGACAATTGTCCCGCGCAATTACTTTGAGAATCCTCCACGGCGCCACTCACGGGCCTAGAAGACTAGAGATCCTTGTAGTGCAAGGCCAAGCCGTTTTCCGAGCCGGGCGGCACTATGCTTATTGGGGAGAGTTGCGCGATCTAAGCTTCTCGGCTGGGTGGATAATGTCCCCAAATCGGTATGAAGCGTGCGGCTCGTTTCGTCCGGGGGGCTTTGAATACGACAGATACGTTGGGTGATTGCGCAACACCAACACGTGAGTGGGCGAACGAGTCACTGGCTCTGGAGATGCACCAAAGGGATGAATGACGCGTTTGTCAGTGGCAATAGTATGAGTGCATGAGAATATGATGGATACAAAACAAGTGATGGCAGCCACTGTTCTTCGCGTTGAAATGTCTTGAGAAGAGACTGAACGCAGAAATGCACTACATATACGAGATGACTCGGGAGGAAACGTGTCTGCCTAGAGCATGCGATAGTCATAGTCGGGGTTGACGCACAACTTTCCGTTGCGGTGAGCGTGCAGGGTTGCAAGAGTATTTACCGCATACGACGAGTGCGAGTGCGAGCTGCATCTCGGACGGAACTGATGGCCGGTCCTCGGGGACTATGTGCCCCCGATGTCAGTAGCTGGCGTGCTGAGCCCAGGGCTGCCCTTTCTCCCCGCACAAACTCGCAGCTTTCCAAGATGTCCTTGACCTCGCGCGTACTTCGTATTGTTCTGTTGTCCAATCACACAATGGCAGATACTTTGTGTTTCGGCGCGACTATTACTGGCGGCCGGTTGCTGCATCAGTGCGTCATCGATAACCACAGTAGTGTAGTCCCTCCATAAGCACATTTCACGTTCAGAACTCATGTGCCATTAACCTCATCACTAAAAACAAAACACGTAAACAAGATTGTTTTAGTCGCTGTGGCTTCGTAATCGCTCGACTTTACGAGCATCTACGACTCTGTGGCGTCTAGGCACCAAGAATATATTTTTGTTTAGGCATCAAGCATCAAACATCGCCAAGCGTGCAAGATGGCCAGATGCGCTGAGTGCGGATTTCGTGTGAACTCCGTAGGTGCGAAATTCGCGGGTCCCGAGATTTGGGTGGGCGTCGCCTCCCCAGGTAACGGAGCGCTTGAGCCGCCCTGAATTATTCACCGCGGCCAAGATTGACCTATCACATGCATGCTTCGCAGAGTACATTGGCCCTAGCAATATCAAATGCAGCCCTTGTAATTCGACGCTGGACGAAGACAATACTAAGAGCCCAAATTCCTGATGATGCTCAAGTAGGGCTGTCCCGATCAGTTCTCACTGAACCCTTGGTCAAGCCCGTCCAGCCAGCTTGGTCCGCCACCCACACCTACTTCATAAAAACAATTTATTCTCTCTCAGCCTCCAACAAGCAACACGAACCAAAGAGCAGCAGTTTCCCAAGCACTCGGTTCAGCATACACTCTACAGAAGAAATACCCCGACAAACACAACCCGGCACTGCACTTGTCGTAACTTAGTCATCGAAACATGTGACAGGTAGTCTAAATGTACTGCTGGCGGCAGGAAATTTAATGGTACCATCAGAGATCACTGTTGTTGTATCAGGTAAATCGTAGTGGCCATCAGTCAACGGGCGCAAAAAGGAATCACTTAGTAGCCAACCTCAAGTAGCAGTACGATTATACCGCAAGGCCACAAGGACATGAATTTCATGTTTATCAAACAAAATGCGATAAGATATCGCTATGCAGCATCAATCACAACAGAAGCACAAGTCTCATCTAGTGCTTCACTCTCACCCTACGCATTAGTCTCTTTCCCCTCATACCTCTTACTCGCATCCATCATCTTCCAAGGCGCAAAAGCTGTTTCTCACGTCAGTAACTTTGCTGTTCCTCCCAAAGACACAGTAAAACTTACGATTTCCACTCTTCCCCAACACGCCCTCCAATCCCGGAAAATGTCTGGCCAACACATCCTTCATGCCCCCGTTCTGCACCCACCGCATGCCAACCTTACTATACGTCTTCTCATTCCAATCCCCCGCAATAAACCGATCACTCTTCAACCGCCTGCTCGCCATCAAGATGAACACGCGAAACGCCGTATCGCTGAATCCAAAGCCCGCAGGCAATGGCTCTGCAAGACACCCGACCAGTAAATCCACTTTCTCAATATCCTCGTTGTAGATTCCCGCTAGTTTCTCTGCAACGACTTCGTTCCCGCCTGTGAGCTCGAGGAAAGAAGTCACGGGCGCCAAGTGGAAGAGCCGACGAAAAGCATTGTAACGCGGAACACCTCTCTCCCTATCCCTGAGGACATCGATGGTCGAAAGATCAATGTGTCGGCCATCCGGCGTATGTAGATCGCGTAAGAAATCCGGTGTATTATTCAGCGTGATAGCCCCCGGGTAGTTAATCCCAAAGCTATAGAACACATCCGAGAAACCCAAAGCATCGTCTTCCAACGGCGCTCTCGCTTTCTCAAACGCCACGTCGCGGATAGAACGTGTCGTCTTGTGCTCCCCAGTTCTGGAATCAAAGAAAGCGACCGTATCGGGTACGAGAGCATGCATACGATACACACTCACAAACTCCTCCGTCAGCGCATACGGCGCAGCATGGTGCTCGACGCCCGACCCCGGGATCCCAGAAATCGCTTCCGAAGTAGCGGATACACGACCGAGTAACTTGTACAGTCTCTCGCCCAGGACACCCCACCAGTTCGCGTTCATGCTTATGTCAAGCACGGGGTGCGCGAGGATAGCCGGCGTCCATTCCACCGTGTGTATCTTGGCCATGAGCGCGCAGTTGACTAGACGCGCGGTGTCGAAAACGCGCTCGTTGCTCCATGAGGGATACGCGGCGACGAGGGCGTCGCAGATGGCGTTGTGCTCGAGGACGAAGAGCGTGTGCAGCATTTCTAGGCCGAGCCACCAGTTTGTCATGAATCCTGTCTGCGGGATCCCGTTTGAGTCGCGGGGGAGGAAGGTAGCGATTTTCTGGGCGTCGACGGTGAGTTTGCCGTTTTGGCTCTGTCCGCGTAGTTCGGTGGTGCGGACTTCGGTGCTGCCGTAGATTTGACTGCCGTCCCACCAGTGGGTGTTGATGTTTTTGTATGCTGGAGTGGTCTTGTTGGTTATGTCCAATGCGGCGTCCGACTGGGTTTGTTCAATCTTCATGTTGCCGTCTGACGAGTTCCACTTGTCACCCTCAGGAAGCGGGACGTTGTAAGTTTCCGAGGCGGAGTTCTCGTGCTGAAACCAATCGTGGACTTGGAACTGAATCCAAGCCGCAGCTAGAAGGTTCAGACTCGTTGCAGGCTTGAACTTGTCCCTCTTCAATAGCTGCTCGCTGACCAGTCGAGGGTTTGGTGTCATGAGCTCCTCCTCGCTTGGCTTTGTGGTGTATTCGCGAGGTACGTTGCGGCCGAATCGCATACCTGTGCATCCCATCTTTGGTGCCGAGAGATCGTTGAACAGACCGTCTGAGTGGCGAGTGTGCAAATACTGCTCATCAGATAGATGTGGACATCCAGGGGTGCCTTGGTCATTGGGAGAGGGGTATACGTCGTGTAGGTTCTTTTGGCGTAGCTCGTAGCGGAAGGCGGCGACATTGAGGACGCCGACCCAGGTAGGCAGCTTATGCCATGGTATGGTGTTATTCACGCCATGGAAGATGCGTATGAGGGCGCGTTGAGGAAGACCAGGCTTGTAGGTGTAAGCCTTTGGCTTGTTTTGGTCGGAAACACCCATGGCTTGAACGCAATTAGAGATCAGTTCCTGATACCTTGATGAATTTTGACGGCGCGCGAAATAAGAAAGAGAAAGATACAGGATGCACTGGGAAAGCTCAGTTCGACACAGAGTATATGCATACAACAGCCGCATACTTTGCGTCGCGGTCAGAACAGCAAGGCAGCTGTTTAATCTCAGCCCTAATACAACAGTTACCAATTGCATTGAAGTATCCATTTCTGTCAGCAACTCTTGCAAGGGAGAGTGTCATGGGTGCATCAGCTCCTCGAATGACTGATCACCCTCACTGACCAAACCAGCAAGACCTGCAAGGCCCTTTAAACCATCTTACTCCACTATTCAGCCTGCCAGCATTTATTCGTGATATGTTTATTTCCTCCCATCAGCCTGTGACGGTTTCGAACAATGGTACGTTGGCTAGGCTTTCCAGACAATCACATGTCCAAATGTTACACGATACTGCCTTTCCGAGGGCGGCTTACCTCATCTGAGAACCGGGTTCCTTAAGAATGAGTGGAGTTGGTGGCTGACGGATAAGCAGGGACCCATGCAACAAACACTTGCATCAGCTCTCATGTTGCACCTGGAGGCTAAGTCAGACACATGCACTTTGCAATCAAGTAGTTGCCTGTGTGACTGGCACCGAAATCCATTCCGGCGCTGACCGTCCAAATCCGCAAAGCAACAAGTTCTCGATTGCTGACTTGAGAAAGCGCGAAGAGCCTAGCAATGCCTTTGAAAATGTACGATTTCACACGCTGCCATGCTAGAATCACGCGTGTCCGGGCCTGTTAGGCGCTCCCCGGCAAAAACGCAGAGTATGGTGCCAATGACTAGGCACCTCGAAGATCGTTGTGCCGCTGCAAAGGGAGGGAGAATATGGAGGACGGTGACGTGGGTCGCGAGTATGTGGTCGGTGGATATGACAGCGCGCGGATCCGTGCTCTAATCTCCTCCTCTTCCGCGCTATGGAAAATGCTCGTTTCATCGTAATACTGGTCGTCTACATGGCCTCTGGAGGAACTATAGGCCCGAGTTGGTGTCTCCAATATATCGATACTGTCTCTTCGCAGATTCATCGCCATCCCCGTAGCGGTAAGACCAGGCAGTGAGGTACGTCCACCGTAGTAATATGATGGGCCACGAGATGGTTGACCACAACTCATTTTTTTGAACATGCGCTTGAAGAGCGGCTGGACGGATGGCGCGGAAGCGCAGATAATCGCGGTGTTGATCTCAACTTGGGACCTATGTGTCGAGACATGCCATTAGCATTCGCCTCGTGTCTGCGCGGTGGGGATGTTTGACTTACCAGAAGATGATGTATCCGCCGTAGTACCGAGAACGATCTCCACTGTTTGCCCAGAGGTACAGACTCCAAAGTCGTATTGCCGACGCTATCGGAACGAATAGACTCACAGAGAAGATTGCAATGATGAACAAACGTTTGCCTCTTCGCATGCGCAGCGAAAGTAGAACCGGCATTGGAAGAAGCAGAACGACAAGATCGGAGCCAAGACTCCAGCCTGCTTGCCAATAAAGAACAACCCTCAGGTCGAAACAGTCGCCAACACCCCAACCGGAGAGTATGGCTGGGGATACGGCGTACGATGGGTCTCTTGGACATTGAAAGGCCACGATTAAGATACAGTAAATGCTGATTATGATGACGATAACAATCGATGTTATGACAAGTCGTCGAAAGGTTCGTTGGGTTGCAAAAGGAATGTAGACTAAGTAAGAAGTGACCGTGTCAGCGCATTTCCAGAGTGGATATGGTTGTCATGGAACTCACAAAACAATATCGAGAGCTTTATAAAGCACATGATGGACAAGTAGCCGATGTGGTAGGCGTACCCTTTCCCTTGGTTAATGCGGCTCGCTGCAGGGTTGAGACAGTTGCTCACATGATATGGCAGACCCAAACAGCCAGTAGTTCCAGAACGCATCTGCCTCCTCCTGTGTGGCCTTTAGAGCGGTATTAGCATGTTGCCACCGGACATCGCAGTGGAAAAAGCACTTGTACTCACCGTTGGCGGAACCTGTGGAGTACGCTTGGTGCCAGAACCAAAGGATAGCTGGTAATAGTTACAGGCGCAAAGCCCCCAGGTAAGAAGCTTCAATGCATTAGTTTTTTGCAAGCGCATGTCGCCGAGCGGGTTTCTTACTCACCAATGCGCACGCCATCATGTAGTCGCTCATGCTGACTTTTCCTACGATACATTTTCGAGTACAGAAGCTGATATCGATAAGCGGGATGGTAGCGAAACGTTATATGGATAGACGGACCGAATGACAAGTACTATCGTCGAAAGGCTTGCGAGAGTGAAGACAGTGATCAGGATCCTAGGCCGTAGGTCTTCCAGGAGGAAGAAGGCCTTGAAAACATCCATGACTGCCCAACATGGAGATAAGAACGCAGGGTCCGGATGGTAACTGAAATGGACGCCTGCAGGTTCGAAAGACTGGGGATCAGTTCTCGAGTATATGTTATGAGGGTACACCAGCCGTTCGTGGCCCAGACTTGCTAGCTGATTTCGAATCAAAGGTCCGGGATCGCACTAATGAGCAGCGAACAAGCCACGGATGGGGAATGGAGCGTTAGCAGCGCAGCGACTACATGGCAAACCTGGTCAAACAAGGGCGTCTCTCGGCATCCGCAAATCCTACGACCAACGCCCACCGTTAGTGTACAAACATGTGAGATTGGCCCTTGTCAGACTGTATAGTTGGCGGTTTGATGGCAAGGCATGTGTTTATGGGCTCGGTGTAAGGTGCCGAAAATCTGTTAGTAAGGACACAGGTGATGCGGGACTGATGGTATTGTATGCTGCCAGCATCCAGTTATCCTTGCGTGGCCATGTGTACGAAACATATCATTGCCTTACGGCACGGTGTTCGGGTGGTGCTGCCGAGCTGACTCGGACTTATACTGACTCCTGTGTGTCAGATCATCTAGGCGATAAGCGTATGCTCCTGCGTGATGGATCAACAGCCGCCAACCAGCATCGCCAAAGGTGATGCGGCGCAGTCGATGGCGGCTGCTCATCTCAACAAGGTTCTGGATGTGAGGTACGGTCGGATGCCATCGTCATGAGTTTGGAAGACTTGTGGCCGTGCCCTTGATAGACTGAATAGAACCGCCGGCAATGTCTGACTCTGCGCACAAAGCCATTGTAAGCTCGAGAAAGGTTGGTAGCGATGCCGCAAGATACCACAAGTACGAAAGAAACGACGACGGCGTGTGATGTGTATGCAAGGGAGGATGCCATCAAATATAACTACCCGCGGCTAGTCCATGTTGGTGTGTCGCGGCTCGACCACTACTGCAGACTGTATGAAGCGAGCTGCCCCACGTCAGCATCTCAGAGCTGACTGGGTGAAAAAGCCAAGGCAAACTGCGGCATGAACCAAGCGTGCAGGAGAAATCTCGTTGTCCACGAGACGCGCCCGACAGTCAGGTCTTTGGACATGTCGACGTAATGCTGAGGTCTCGATCGAGAGAGGGGATCCTGTGGACGCAGTGATCGAGAGCCGGCTGAGCGATGACAAAAGCTTGGATCAACAGTGAAGTGGACACGATGGAAGAAGGAAGGCGGTGGTCATGACTGGAGGGGAGAGTGTGTCGAGCGTGTAATGTAATGTCCTGCATGCGTTCGCATGAAGGGAACTAGCAGGCGACCGGATTTGGCCAGTGAGACGAACAAGAATTAAATATGCTTGCATAGCATCATAGATGTGCCGTCGTGGGAAGGAAGTGAGATTGAATGGTCTACCTGAAACATGGACGAGACTCGTCGCACGTTGGAAGCTGGCGTTGGTGGGTGAGATGGCGATAGGCATTGGGTAGCGGGAACGGCGAGATTGCACTAGGGGATGTGCCTGGAGACAGGAGAGCTATTCGGGACCCTGAAGCCCTCTGCGCATACGTCAGCGCCACGTGACGATCAACAACGCAAAGAACGAGGCATGGTAGAGTGTCAACTCGGGGCTTATCAATGCTACACAAGACACTGAGCTCTACACAGACTTCACTCGTGCACATACCATCCACCTACTCTGCTGAGACGTTCGAGATTGTTCTCCGTTGAGCAAGAGGCGCCCGACTGCCGTTTTTGATTGCAGGTCAAGGGTGTATCCCACTCGGCAACTTCCTTGAAAGCGACGATAGCCACCGCGTGACGACACAAGGACAGGTTTACTGCCTGCCATAGGCCCGAATCGCAGCTTCTTGTATAGGGCGCACATCTCGCATCTTCCACCTTTTCCCACATCGCGACACTGTCAGACGGACCACGATGAGCGCATCCACCAACACAGCCGCAGCCCCTCAGCAGCAGCCCAACAACCCGCCCGCTTCCGTCGCGACCGCATCGAGCGAGACCAAGGCTGCTGACGATGGCAGCCTCCTGAGCAAGGGGAAGAAGCTCTTTGGCCTGGGCAAGAAGAAGGACAGCGCGGCTGGCAAACAGCCAACAGAGACTGCAACGACGACCAAGACGGCGACGGCGACGACAACCGCGCCAGCATTGCTGCCCTCGCCTCCAATGTCACCGCCCGAGCAACGAGTGTCACCGCGGGGCAGCCCGCGCATGCTGCCAATCGGCGCATCCCCTAGTCGTCGCATCCGCTCCAACTCGCCTGGTCTGCACAGTCCAGCATCGTCGCTCATTTTCGAGCGCAACGTACAAGAGCCCGAGCCGTCGGTCGACGTGCCCGCGCACATCAAGACGGAAGACCACATACCACCGGCGCTGGATGCGACGTCCCTGGCCATTACAGACAGCCATCTCAACCCCGATGAGGTGGAGATTATCACACACACGGCGCATCAGCCAGCCGCAGTCGCCGTCGCGAGCAGTATAACCGACGCGATGCACTCGCCGCCTCTGCCTCAGGCAGAGTCTCTGGCTTCTAGCCATGCCGAAGTGGCAGAGACGGCGCCTGGGTACGGTTCACTGGACACGGCGGATCCACGTCGCTTGAGCTTCATTTCATTCGCAGACGTGGTGCAGGCAGAACACGTCGAGCACGACAGGCAGGAAGTCTTGGGCGCCACGTCCACCGAGGCTCTGCAGTTTATGAGCCTGTCATCGACGGCGAACCGATCGACCTCGCCCGTGAGGTCTGCCGCGTCTTCGCCCCCAACGACAAGTGGAGCAGCGTCGCCCAAGCACGCGGATTTGGCGCGCACGCGGTCACCGGCGAGTCCTACATCGCCCATAGTCCTCGGCAGCCCCAGCCCAGTGTCGGGCGAGGAGCTGCCGGTTCAGATTGAAACGATGCGACAAGCACTGCGCAAGACACACTCGGGCGATCTCAGCGGCGTGCGCTCGCAGCCGTTGAGCGCCGCGAGTGTGGAGGAGAGTGCGGCTGATAAACCGCCGTTCAAGTGAGGTTGCGGAGAAATTGCGCATGAATGAATGCAGTGAAACGATGTTGTTAATTTCATTTTGGACAATGTTGGGAGCTTGGGCTGCAGCGTTCAGGGCAGGCAGCAGGGGGGGTTATTGTTTGGCCAGATATCCATGTGCGATGGGGACATGTTTTTGCTAGCAGTTTTCTTGGATACCAATGCGATTATGTGATTGTACTATAGGGCATGTTGAGTGGTGTGCTAGGCGTGAGATAGACGAGGGGGCAGCGAGGCACAAGAGGCGTCAGCTGGGAGGGAGGCATTTTGTGTAGATGCCGGGGGCCAGGGCGGCGGCTTTGGCGATGTAGCAATGGACATGTCAGCGCCAAGGCCGGCCGTGTGCTAGTCGAGGGCGTGGTGGGTGCCATGGCATGCTGGCTCGCTAGGGCTGGCGGTGGGCCTCTGACTACCTAACGACCGACCATTTTGCCCGCGCAACGAGGCATGCGATGCGCCACACGGAACCGACACGCAGTCTCGCAGCGCCCCCGACGGTTGTCCGCGACCTAGACGAAGCGCAACGGCTACCTGCTGCAAGAGCTGGGCCGCCTGCCGAGTGTCAATGAGCAGCACAAGACACAGCAGCGGTCCGCATCCATGGACCAGCAGAGAAGGAACAGGAGGGAGGTGAGTGCGTCCGAGGCCGCACACGGTGTCTCTGCGTACGGCGGCAGTAGCAGCAATATCAGCAATATCAATGCCAACAATGTAAATGTCCACGAGCGAGCCCGGGACGAGTACCGCAAGCAGCCCCAGACGATACGCACCGTCACCCCCGACGACACGCCGACGACGACCTCGACATCCACGGCCACGGCCACGACCGCGACGATTCCCGAAGACGGCTACCCCAGCCAGACGTTCCAGTCCCCGCCCAACAGCCCCCGCTCCCACAACAGCCAGCTCTCGCAGCGCGGCGGCGGCGGCAGCAGCAGCAACCACAACCCGCGGGCCTATGTCGCCCGCGCATCGAGCGACTCCGAGTACCGCAATGCGCGCGAGCACACGCGCCCACGCACCCGCACCCTCGAGGAGAGGAGCACCCGCGAGCGCTCGCCCTCGAGCGTCTTTGGCACGGGCCGCCACCGCCTCGGCTCCGTCGCCAGCTCCCAGAGCAACTACCAGAGCCTCGAGGAGTCGGTCGTCACTTCCATCGGCCACATCTCCACCATCTCCCCTCCCCAGCAGCTGCCCCCGCCCCGCACCTCGAGCACAAACAGCCGCAGTCGCCTCTCCAAGCAGCAGCAGCAGGAGCAGCAGCGAGAGCAGCAGCGGCTGCAACACCAACAGGCCCACCGCTCCCCCTCGCCCGTCCTCTCCCCCTCCAATGTGCCGCCCGACTCGTGGGTGTCGCCCGTCCCGGCGTCGGATGCCAAGAAGCTCAAGGCCCTCATGCGCTCGACCTGCGGCAAGATGCAGGGTCTCTTGGCCTTCCGCAGGGGCGAGCCGAATCCCTGGGGCCTGTCGTACTGCTACATCAACGACGAGGCCGGCAGCCTGGTCTACGAGCCCAAGAACGACACATCCTACACCCGCACCCTGATACCCGACCTGCGTGGCTGCCATGTCAAGAGCGCATACGACGGCGAGGCCTACACGGCATACATCCATGTCCTCGTCCACAATTCGAAACTCGAGGTCCATCTGCGCCCGCCCACACAGGAAGAGTTTGACTCGTGGTTTGCCGCCCTGCTGTGCTGGTCGCCCATGCGGCCAAAGGGCATACAGAACAGGATGGCCAAGCCCCAGGCACCCGTCATGATCGAGCGCCGCCTCCCCGACAGCAGGCGCCACTCCGAGGTGTCGCTGCTCAAAGACTCGCCCAAGAAGGAAGCGCCCATTATCAAAGTGGGCAAGATGATATACTGGGACACGAGTGTGACGTACAGCAACACAGGCACGCCCAAAAGCACTGGTGCTGGCGGGCGGCCACAGGCCTACAGAGTCCAGAGCCACGGCTCGCGTCGCTGGCGCAGAGTCTCATGCACGCTCCGTGAAAACGGAGAGCTCAAGCTCTACTCCGACACTGATGTTACCCTAGTCTCTACCGTTCAGCTTTCCCAGCTTTCCCGATGCGCCGTTCAACGATTGGATCCCTCTGTTTTGGATAACGAATTTTGCATTGCCATATATCCCCAGTACACCGCTGCTTCATCTCCTGCGCTAACAATCCTACGACCCATATTCCTATCGCTAGAGTCACGAGTCCTGTACGAGGTTTGGATAGTCCTGCTGCGGGCTTTTACTGTTCCACAACTATACGGCCCAAAGTCGGAGAGCGCCATGACCGACGATGGCACGCTGTCACCGTCTTTTGGCACCCAAGACATGTTCCGCATGGAGAAGTCGTTGTTCGTGAGGGTCATCGAAGCAAAACTGATTCCGCCTGTAAGCCCCAAGGTCGCCGATAGCAATGGGCAAACCCCGATAAGACCCTCGTCATCCGCCACGGCCAATCCGGGTGGATATCTCGTCGAGGTACTGTTAGATGGAGAGACGCGTTCGCGGACCATGGTCAAAAACGAGGGCAACAACCCTTTCTGGAGAGAGGAATTTGAGTTTCTGGACCTGCCTGCTCTACACACCGCCTCCCTGCTACTGAAGAAGCGACCGCCAAGCTACAACCGCACCGACAAGAGCGGGTTTGAGGCGACCAACTCCGATCCATATGTTTCCGAGGGCGGGTACGCCGGAATCTCTTTCGACCAGACCATAGGGAAGACTGACATCTACCTGGACGATCTCGGCCCGAACCAGGAGATGGAGAAGTGGTGGCCGCTCATCAACATGTATGGAAATAGCGTCGGCGAGGTACTGGTCAAAGTCAGCAGCGAGGAGTGTGCCATCCTCATGGCTCGCGACTACTACCCACTCTCCGAGCTTCTCCACCGGTTTTCCAACGGAATAACACTTCAGATTGCCCAGATGATTCCGAACGAGCTCAGGAGATTGTCCGAATACCTGCTGAACATCTTCCAAGTGTCCGGAGCCGCTGGCGAGTGGATATGCGCGCTTGTTGAGGAAGAGATTGATGGCACACTGAAAGAGTCACCTGCGAGCCGCTTACGATTCAGCAAGCGACTGGGATCAAGTGAATCCAACGAATCCTCGTTGGCCAACCAGTTTGGTTCTGCAAGCGATCGCGAGCTCTTCGTTCGAGACATGGGGAACAACGCCAAACTGGAGGCCAACCTACTTTTCCGTGGCAACACTCTGCTTACCAAGTCCTTGGACCTGCACATGAAGCGTCTTGGCAAAGAGTACCTAGAGGAGACGCTGAGCGAGAAACTGAGAGAGATCAACACCAAGGATCCTGATTGTGAGGTCGATCCGAACAAGGTGACCTCGCAACACGAAATGGAGCGGAACTGGAGGCGGCTGATCAACTGCACCGAGGAAGTCTGGCGAGCCATCTACAACTCCGTGTCGCGGTGCCCGCAAGAACTGAGGTTGATCTTCAGACACATTAGAGCGTGTGCCGACGATCGGTACGGAGACTACCTACGGACGGTGCAGTACAGCAGTGTCTCTGGATTCCTGTTTTTGCGCTTCTTCGTTCCAGCCGTGCTGAACCCGAAACTCTTCGGCCTTCTGAAAGGTGCGCATTTCTCGTCTACATCACACTCCAGTGCTAACAACCTCTTTAGATCATCCCAAGGTCAAAGCTCGAAGAACATTCACTCTCATTGCAAAGTCTCTACAAGGTTTGGCAAACATGTCTTCGTTCGGCACCAAAGAAGCATGGATGGAGCCCATGAACACGTTTCTCACTTCGCACCGGCAAGAGTTCAAGAAGTATCTCGACGACATCTGCTCAATATCGACCACCTCGCAACCCGCACCGCCGATACCGCCCTCGTACAGTACCCCAATCGCCATTCTCCACAGACTGCCCCCGACATTCAAGGAAGGCTTCCCGTCACTTCCTTACCTCATCGACCATTCGCGCAATTTTGCGATGCTGGTCAACCTCTGGCTGGACAACACGCAGAAAAGTGCGCCTGATATTCAGGCTACCGACGGCGATCTCCTCCGTTTCCACAACATCTGCCTATCTCTCAACGAGCGCACCAAGGACTGCCTGAACCGCGCCGAACCCGCTGAACGGCCGTCGTCGTCACTGAGTGTCAAGTGGGAAGAGCTAGTTGAGCAGCTACAAGGCGCGCAGATCGACACGTCTAGGGGTGCAGCAACGAGGAATCGTGGACCAATACTGGAAGAGGAGTTTGAGGATACCCCATTATCTCCAAACAACGGCGATGTCGACTATTCATCCTCATCTACCAGCACACCCATCACAATGCAACCACCACCACGGGCACGGCATCAGCAAAACTCGAGCATCTCCGCTTCTCAGAGCTCTCTAAAGAGCAACAGCTCGGCCACAATATCTTACACGAATCCATTTGCCAAGAAGCAATGGTCGGGTCAATATACACCAACAGGAAACGACTCGGTAAATGTCTCACAGTCCGCATCTGCTTCCGCAAGCGCATCTGCATCGGCAAACGAGGACACGCCTCCAGGGTCCAGCGACGGCCTTCACATGGCACCCGCACCCTCGTATCCACAAGCCTTGACTACGACAACAACGACCACAATCTCTACATCCACATCTACCCAATCCTTCAACTACACTAACCCCAATTCCCACGTCAACCAACAACAGCGACCTGCTGCTGTATCCACAAACTCCCTCGTCGGAAGACCACCTCGCTCAGCCGGCGGTCAGAGCATGGAGGGCAGCGAAAGCGGCAGCATCGCAGAAGAGGAATACACAACGGCGCTCCCTGCCTTTTCCGAAAAGGCAACGAAAGAGAAGAAGGAACGCGGCTTCCGAGGCGTCCTCCCTTTCCAGCGAAAAGGCAAGCGCAAAGACAAGGACAAAGATAAGGACAGGGAGGATAAGAAGGACAGGAAAGAGGAAAAAGAGAATCGCAAAGATAAAGGCAAAGACAAGGATCGTGACCGAGATCGGGAACGGAGTACAGAACGCGGAGTCAGCGCCTTGGGCCGAGAAGGTTATGTTGACTTTGGTAGCGTACGAGGAAAGGGCCGTGATCGTGATGCTTATGGAAGAGGAGGAGGAGGAGAGGACCGTGAGAATCACCGCGACGACTCTGAGTTTTGACTACATGGCTGGTTTACTGGAGGTGATAGTCCGAGGACGCTGGCCAGGCGGGAGATTAAGAGGAGAAAGAGTGCAGGAGAGCTATTGGACAAGGCGAGTCCGTCGTGAACGAAAGGTGTCCTATGTAACATTCTTGCTAGAGATGATGGACTCTTTTTTTTCTTTCTATCTCTCTCTGTCTCTCTCTCTCTCTTCCTAGATGGGCAAAAAAGCTTGTACGAAAAGCTCAAATGCTTGGTGTGGTATACTTCCAACAAGCTTGGATGTTCTTCTTTTCTTTTCTTTTTTCTTATAAAAAGCTTTGTACTACTACACACGTGTAGCCATTTTCTTCTCTGGGGGGTGTGGCTAGGAGTGAAAGTTGGCAAAGCTTGTTGTATATGCATGCATTTTAAGGTGGCTGGTTTTGCTGCACGATTTGATGGTCTTGTTATCTTTTTTTCCTTTTTCTTGCCATGGCGCGTTAGAGCGATGACACCGGTTTTGGTTGCTTTTTTTTCTTCGGGGGGCAAAACGGGGTGGGTGGTGGTGATGTGGTGATGTGGGAAAGCAGGGAGGCGGGCCAACGTTTGCTTTGAATAGGTAGGCACTGTTTTTGTTGTTGTTGTTTGAGTTTTTTAAGTATAGAGCATTTGCAGTTTTGGTTTTACGCATAGATATCAAATGTTGATCGCTTGGCACTAAAGTATACTCTGTTTGCAATGACTGAAGATTTGTATGAAGCGTTGTTTGTTTACTAAAATAGTATTATAGTCATAGACAAGTAGGTAGGTATACTGGTATCTGTCATGCTTTCCATCTCCTACTTCCACACCCCAATCTCCTCACACACCCAAGCGCACCCTCCATACTCCAAAAGTCGCCAACGCACACTCCTCCGACTTAGTCAAAGTTGAAAGCATTCTTGTAAACCTTCTTCTCCTTCTCCTTCCTCGCCTGCACCCTCTTCTTGACTACATCCAACTCCTTGACAATCGCCGCATCGCCCGGCGCATACTTGGCCGCCTCGTGCAAGTCCGCCAGCGCCTCGTCCTCGTTCTTCTTGCCCGCTTTAGCCTGTGCCCGTCTGAAATACGCCTTGGCCTTGTCTTTATCCGTGATGCCCTCGATATCCAGTGCCTTTGTCGCATTCTCCGCCGCATCACCAAACTGGCCGAGCTTGTTTTGGAGCAGCGCAGAGTTACTGTAGAGCGAGATCTTCAGTGCATTAAGTTTAGGCCAGAGGTCTGCTGGGTCGTCGTCAAGAGGAGCAGGGTATTCATGAAGGTAGCGAATGCCCTTTTGGTATTTTGTGATACCGAGTTTGAGATCACCCTTTTTGAAGGCCTCGTTGCCCATATCCTTTAGCTTTGTCGCGATTTCTAGAATCTCCTCGCCTTTCCATTCGTCGTCTGCGTTCGCTTTCTGGTCTTCGGGGAAGTCCTCGTACGGGTCGCCGGTTGCGTCGGAGACCTTCTCGGTGGCTTTGTCGTAGTCTTCACCAGTCAGTTCACCGCAGTCGATGATGGTGGCGTCCTGCCAAGGCTTGTCGCCGCTCTGTGTCTTGAGGTTCTCAATCTGACGGACAATGCTCTTGCCGTTGATTACCTCGCCGAAGACAACGTGCTTCTTGTCCAGATGCGGCGTAGGCACTGTGGTGACGAAGAACTGGGAGCCGTTGGTTCCTGGACCGGCGTTGGCCATGCTCAGCAGGAACGGCTTGTCGTGCACTTTTTCAAAGTTCTCGTCCTCGAACTTTTCGCCATATATGCTTTCTCCGCCTGTGCCGTTGCCCTGTGTGAAATCACCACCTTGGATCATGAAGCCCTTGATGACGCGGTGGAAGCTCGAGTTCTTGTAGTGCAGAGGTTTGCCGGACGCGCCTTCGCCTTTCTCGCCGGTACATAGTGCGCGGAAGTTTTCGGCGGTTTTGGGGACAATGTCGCTGTACTGTGTACACTGTTAGTGGCGTGTTCAAGCTGGTTGGATTGCGCGGGTTTGTGCAACAAGTTGGGTGACGTACGAGCTCAAAGGCAACGCGGCCAGCTTTGACGCCGCCAATGGCAATGTCGAAGAAGACGCGAGGGCGCTCTGGATATTGTTAGTACACTTCCCAATCTTCTCTGCGTCATTGAAGCTCACTTCTGAGCTTCACATGGAAGGTACTTACTAGTGTCAGCCATGGTCGCTAATTCGCCGTGATTTTATGTCGGGATCTCGAAGTGGTATGAACGAAAGACAACACTGGAGCTGTGGGTAGATTTGCAAGTGCTGGAGTTTATGTGCAAGGCTGAAGAAAAGCACGGTGACGGTAAGCTGTCCAGAACTTTCTATGAAGCTACAAACAACACCTTCATGCCGCGCCAAGCCCGCATCTACACACCGATACGACGTTTCGGAAGCCGGGATCGGGTTGACCGCAGTTTCCAAATTTCCGACCACAGCTGATCTTCTTGTTATTCTAGTAGCAGCGTGCAAACACTGCTCACAGTCCTTCTTTGACGCTTGTTGCATCTTGTAAACATTGACGCGATGCTCGCGATGAGGGGCAATGCGGGGCAATGCCCGGGCTGTACGGCAAGCTTCAACACTAAACTTCGCGAACATTACCCAAACGATCAAGTACTGCCATATTACAAACGATGTATCATTATACTCAGAGGCTCATTTTTGTCAAGTGGTATCCTAGCTATGCTGCACCCTACAAGGTACACAATACGTTTTGTACCCTATGTGGGTGTAACATACCGCATATACCTCTAAGACAAACTTGAATGTTACGCACAACTCTGTAGAAACGAGCTTCTTCGGTCCCGAATCTTTAGGCTCAAGTCTACCTCTTTCCCCACTGTAGTACGAATAAGAATAGGCCCAATAACGCCAGCCAGGTATCCACGCGCATGATAACAAAAAGCACTCGTGAATCAACACCAACACCGATATGCTTTACCGCAGCTGACCACACTACCGCCTCGCAGACATGGAGAAAGGAAGAGCCGTCGAGACCATCTCATTCTGATCGTAATGGTATGTGAACCCGCCCTGCAGCGTCCGTCGCAGGGCGTTAAGCCTCTGCAACTTCCACCACTTGTCGATCCGGACTTCCACGTTCTTGTTTATTTTGACCTTCATTCTACCCGCCCCGTATGCCTTGCCAGTCTCCTCGTGCAGGGCCATTGAGTAGGCAGGGCCGCGACTAGGCTTCTCGACAGAGTTGCGAATGTCTGCAAAGGAAGAGTGTAGTGCCTTGCGGTCTTTCTTGGAGATGCGGCGCGTGGAGACGTTGGCGAGTTCGTCGAGCGTGTGGAGAAGCTGGTCTTGTCTTCGGTAGACGGTGTAGCGCTTCACTAATCGCTCGCCATTCGGAACGTGCTCTGGGTCGTCGGAATCTTCGCCTTCGGGTGTGTCCTCGTCTTCTTCTTGTGGGGTAAGAGACTTTTCGTAGAGGAGTGCAATGTTCTCGCCTGCTGCGATCTGAACACCAGAGTCGGCGCTCTCAAGCTGCTCGACAAAAGCTTCCATTGCGGCTTCTGTTTCCTCCTCCAGGTCTTCGATCTCGGTCGCTAGCAGACCCCATTCTTCCAACGCAGCGATCACGACGTTGCCCTCGTCTTGCGCATCGATGGATGCGCCGTCCGATTCGACAATCTCAATGAACATGTTCATGATGTCCAAGATCTCACCGTCGCCGGCGCCAGCGAAGAAGGCAGTCGTGCCGAGCGTGTGGATCGCATTGACTTTGATGGCAGTGGAAGAAGAAGACTGTATCGAGCGCTTGAGCTGATCGGCCACATCATCGTAGATGCTATCGGAGTCGATGGTCACGGCGGTGACAGCCAGTGCTGGTGAGCGTTAGCGAAGTCTACTTGCTTTTGTGCGTGTCTCCTACCTTTGAGGGCTTCGACCACCTCGGCCTCTGTCGTCTCCTGCCTGATGCTCTTAATCATGGACGAGACCAGTTCGCCCACGTGGCCCTCGACCTCATCCCTTGCATAGCGGGCCTTGAGTATATGCGCGTAGGCCTTTAGGCTTTCGGTGCGGCCCTCGGTGCTGCTGCGCTTGAGGTTGGTGATTTGCTCGATGCGCGTGTTGAGCTCGGCCTTCCACGCGTCTTCGGGTATGTTTACGTCTTCACCGTTGAGGACGTCGTCGATGGATGCTGTGCTGTTGCACATGTCAGTATGTCCGTATGCCAAAGTCGCGAAGCGATGATGTCACCGGGGCAGTCGCAATGTGGGGAAAAATAAAAAGTTATGGGCGCGGTCAAACTCACCTCCAAGCAGTTCCGTCGCTGAAGTCGCCATCGTCTTCCGAGTCGTGTTCGTGTCGGGTGCGACTGGCAGCGCGTGACTGTGCTGGCGACCCGACTGCTGAGGTAGTCTTCGAGGCAGTTGTAGAGGCGACGCGCGAGCGGGCTTTGCGCGACATAGTCTTATGGCTCTCGAGAGCCTGTTTCCGGAGGTCACGCATCGTGATTTATGGTTTTTGGGTGGTTTCTGCTTGCTGAGAGGCGATTTTGGCGTATTTTTTAAATGTTGGAGGCCGTAGAGGTTGCAGTCGTCTCGGTAATGGATTGCGGGGAAAGCAGGGTGAATACGCAGTTATTGCAACGGCAAAGACTCAGTGAAGTCTGGTGTGAAATAATAAAGGTGAGGTTTGAAAGACATGAGTATGAGTCAGAAGAAAGGGCAACCAAGGTACAGGCTGCGAAGGTACGAGGACGTGGGTTCCAAGGTTGTGCAGTAGGCAACGTTCCAATGTCAGATGTTCTTCCATACGACTCTTCCCGACTCCGTGGCTGCCCAAAGTGCGCTAGACCATCACCTACGTCATTGCAGTTTGCCTGGCGCGAACAATCACATAATCATTCTTCCCGTACACTCTTGTATTGCCGTGGTAAACAGAAGCACATCCTTCTCCATCAAACGCACCGGCTGGACAGTGTCTACCAACCAAACGCTGAGTGTAAGCCAGATGGCCCTGTCGCTGATTGGCCGCATGCGCGCCTGCCCTCTCTTTGGATCAACAGGCACAACAGCTCGCGAGGTACCGTAGTACTCGTGTCGGCAAATTGAACCACACACGCGCAAAATCTTCATGAACCGATTATGAAATGGCGATGCAGATGGAAGTTCGGCTGGTAGCTTTTGTGGCTGCTGTCCAGGCCGTCCACCAGCCCTACCTTGGCGACACATTGCTCTGATGGCCCCTTAGGCCTTCTGAGACATGTTTGAGGCTCATGCGGCTCAACTGTGGCGGCCCCAGGGTTCAGTACCCGCTCAGCGTTCGAAATAGCTGCGGCGCAGACAGCGTTCGTGCACCGCGACCGTTTACTGCACTGCAGGGTCGAGATGGATATGAATAGATGAGAGAATCACGAGGCCAGATGGCCCATGCAATGCACGCATTTCCAAAGTGGCACGACCACGTGGAGTTGAACTGTGCCAGCAGATCGTTTCCCGCGAATCGGCCTATTGCTGGACCTCAACCTCAGCCTCGGTTCTAGTCTTAATGTGGCAGGCCATTCGCTGGGTTCTAGGACCCGGGGCTACGTTGATTACTACATACGGCACAGAACCTTATCACGGGTTTGGTGTCTCGCACGCATAAGTGTACACACGTACTCCGGACCGCATACAGAAAATGTCGCTTCGACTGGCCGTCGGCTTGTCTGTGACAGCGGCAATGTTGGTGCTGCACCCATGTCCAACTCCATGTCCCAACTCCAAGGCACCACCAACGCGAGGATTACTCCGTTCCCAACCCCGGGGCACCACCAACGAATGGATTACTCCTTGCGACCCAGCTCCTTGTCGCAATCGAGCCAACCAACCATATCCGGCACCGATGCCATGGTAAATGGCGACCAGAGGCACACGCCGCAACGTGGAGTGAGGAAGAGACCTGCGCCCAGGCGGCACAGTATCAGAACACCAGCAACGCAATCCCTACCTCGGACAAATTGCACGTCATTTATGCAATCTCCCCTGTTTGAGTACGAGCGCCTTGCCAGGTGCAACGATCAGCTTGATAAAGCCCACATGTCAATAATGTCGCATTATCTTGTTGCGGGGAGGACTGGGAAGCGAGGCTCATGCGGCACAGTTCC
Organism: Alternaria dauci; assembly: GCF_042100115.1. Classification (NCBI taxonomy): domain Eukaryota; kingdom Fungi; phylum Ascomycota; class Dothideomycetes; order Pleosporales; family Pleosporaceae; genus Alternaria; species Alternaria dauci. The sequence continues at coordinate 2,079,876 of NC_091280.1, forward strand.
CAACACATCTCTACTCGGCACATAACACCATAGTGAGTAAATATGATCCGGATCTAATCTGCCCGAATTACGCGAGTGTGATCGCCAGAACCAACCGTGCTACTGATCCTATAAACGTTGCTGAGACCTCACGATTTGAACAGGCAGGCTCCACCAAACTAGTATTGTTCAGGCATCTGATGCGTGACGGAAGTAGCGAGCGGAGTGCCTGCCTAAACGCATCTGGTCTGTTCGTATAGAATGTACTTTGCGCACCACGGTCCGATTGTGCAACCACAGCGTATACATGAACAAGTTTCGATATTGTGCTATGGTAAAGCGAATGGACAAAGTCTAAGTAAAAGACGAAGAAGAACTCCCAAAACGCCCTCAAGGCCAGCCATGCTAGCCCGATCATGATGTATACCCCCCCTTGACCACGCGATGCCATGCAAAAGAATCAAAGATATCACAAAACAATGTGATGAACGAAGAGAAAAGGTAAGTCATGCGAACCGCAACCACTTTAAGCGAAACCCTGTGCTTCCTTGGGCCAATGCTACCTTCACCGCTCAGGATAAGTCTCCGGATCAGGGGCCAGTGCACCAAATAAGTCTCCGGTGCCTGTTTCAAGTCCAAGCAACATGTCCTGTGTAGCGAGCTCCGCATCGGTGAGGTCGAGTGGGTGTCGTTGTGTGTGTGGTGGCGGGCCATGTTGTAATTGTATCGATGAAGCGTGCAATCCTTGCTCTTGCTGAACATTCCACCATGACGACGATGTAGATGCTGATGTCGGCAACGACAACGCCGACAATGATGATGTGCTGAAACGACTGATGCCTGCACTTGAACCGCCACCCCTGCTGCGTCCAGCAGCTCTTCCTCCTCTTCTTGATGGTGCTTTGGCGACCCTGCCTCGTGTTGTACCGGCATAACGGTTTCTTGTTGACATCGCTGCTATTGTTGACCGTCGTGGCGACGCTCGTATGACTCCGCTTCCAACCTCATCAGGCACCCGTACACGCTGACTACTACCCCCAGCCTGCCCCCTCGCCCCCTCGCCCCCTCCCGTAACTCCGGTACTAACCCCGTCATCCCTACACACACCCAATCAGCCCTCCTTTTCCTCGTCGTCCCTCCACCCCGTCTCCCCCTTCCCGTTCTTCCAAGGATAAACTCACTGGTGAGAACCTCCCGTGCCTTCTGGCCACCCAAACGGAAACGCGCTTCTCTCCCCTGGCCTCCGCTTGGGAATGTCAATGTGATGGAAATTGCGTAGGTGCTCGACTAAGTGGTCTCTTCGCGTGAAACCTTTGTCACCGACGCGGTTACATCGGGCCACGTTGCACGGATATTCTGGAGTGCCAACGCCGTGGACGGTAGATTGGTGGCGCTGGAGGTCTGCGAGACGGGTGAAGTTTGCTGAGGAGGAGCAGCCGGGGATATCGCACATCCATGTTCTGTGGGGCAGGGAGTGATTAGTTGATCAATGCAGAAGTGGAGAGAGGATGTTTACTTTGTACGGCTACTGCTTCTGCGTCGGTATTAGCATGGTGGTGTGTGATTTGAACAGGGTAATGCTTACCTGGTTGGAGCTTGTGATGTGCTCATCCCGAGATCGTCGCCGTGACTTTGCCAACTTCCAACATCGTACCCACTAGTTAATGGTTGTTGGTATCCAGCAGTATGTGTAACAGCTACGGGTTGCGTGTAATAGTCCGGGATGATCTGGTATGGCTGAGGTGGATATTGTTGATATTGTGCGTAATAGGCGTTGATCTGAGATTGGGTGTATTGAGGCACTCCTGAAGGGGGATATGAGGCTTGATAGCTGTAGCTACCTTGATCAGAAGAGGAATACTGTTTTGAAAGTCAAGACCGAAGATTGATGTCAATAATGCAGTAACACTTACGCTGTATCCGGACATGGCGGGTGAAGGCGGCTGTTCCTGTTTTGGGCGTATTGACTTTGTTTTCTTGGTACGGATGGTAGTACTAGAAGGGCGATAGGCGGGCGCCACGGGCGAAGTGATGATGCGTAACTTTTGTGATCTGGATGATTTCCTCGTGCTAGTTACGGAAGAGTGTCTTCGAGGACGTAGTTGGACTTGCTCGAGAGATCTATGAAGCCTTGGTCAGATGTTGTTGATGATGCTTCTGCTATCGTGGAATGTTCACGAGTCTTATATCAAGATAATCTGATAACTGTTCCCCCCCTCTTGAACGGACGGAGACCGATCACTGCCACCCCGTGGCTTATGCTATAGACAGAACGGCATAGACTCACAGGTACTTCGGAGGAAATGAGCCCTCAGGGCGCCCAAAGGCATCTCCATGCGAACTGTAGTGTACCAACATGGTGATGACGAACAAAAGTAGAAATGTGATAAGGCGAGAAGTCAAATCAGAGGGCGGATCTGCCGATGGTGCGTGGCGATCGTATCTTTCGTAAGATTGATCTCCTTTGTGCAAGTGACGCTACGCCAGAGGCAAAATGTTTGAATATAGAACTCCAAGATTGCTGAGGTGGATTTGTAGGATGGCGAGGCGAAGTCGATGCCGGTGCGGTGGTACCCCACACGACTATCGGTATAGGGCTGACAATGACTAGTGCCCGTGCCGACACCGGAAAATGAAGTAGGAGCTGAATCAAAAGGCCTAATCTTGCGGTATGTTGAGGACAAATCGTGGCGGTGAAATAGTGATCCAAGTGAAGAAGCAGGAAGCACAGCGGAAGACAATGGTAGACCTGTGTCGTTCCCGGCGTCTTATGGCGATGCAGGGCGACTACCCTAGACCCCGATCCAACTTTAATTGAACTGTAGCAACTCTTTCATTTGTCGTTATCAATGCTTGGCAAGGCAGAGAGCTAGAATAGTCCGATGCATACAGGTTGGTATTCTGATCTTTGTGTACCGGGATCCATGATGGGCATAGTAGACCGATTAACACATAAGCGGGTAGGTGGATGGGCCGCTGTGTGACTGTTGGTGCATGCGTGTCTTGCTCCCGTACTTTGGTTCCACGATGTAGGATGCACCCCCCTGCCTAGCTGCATGATATGGGCTGGAGCCTGGGGATCGGCCTGGATGTTTCGAAATGCTCTACCCTTCTCTGGTTGGCCCTTGATCACGACTTGGTATATGACCGCTGAATACACTTGAGATGACAGCAGAACTGGAGGATCAAGCGCCATCTTGACGAAGCTTCTATCACGATTGAGTTGGAACATGGCTTGACCGCTCGTCTCGGGGTTTGTTAGCTGTCATCAAACGCCCATTTGCGTCCTCTCTTCGTTCATTCCTGCTGCTTGTTGTAAGTGGGTCAATTAACCCGCAACCTGGTGGTCTTTGGCCGGCTCCTGAATGCCGTAAAATGATTGACGCTGTAACCGCTCAACTCAAATCCATGCACAAATTAGTGCTGTCGGGCGTAACGGGGCGTAAAGGAAGCTTGAACGTTACGGAAGGATTTTCGCTAAGGCGGCCAGTGGAGAGCGACCAGCCTCCCCCTGCAGCCCTGTAGTCTCCACGGGATTGGGGGCGGAATCCAGCGTAACCCAATGCCGACCAATTGAGCACATTCCGCAGCTGTTAGCCACATCATGTCAGATTACGCCCGGCGCTCAGACCGCTAAGACACCCCTGGCTGGCCAAACTGTAGCGGGCTGGGGCCGCGCTTGGCAGGTGAGCCTCAATAAGTTCCATTTGATCCATGCATCATGTCTCACCGTAGATGGTTCTACCCAATGTCGGTCTGATGCTTGTGGATGGAGGTCAGTATATAGCGGAGACCGGGTGAGAGATCGTTTCGGATCCGAAGAGCAAAAGTATCGCCCGAGACGGGACCCATTCCAAAACTACCTAATACTTGATACAGAACGCGACTACCCAGCCGAGCATACGGGTCAGTAGGAAGGAAGTAATCTACGGCTCATAGTTCATCTTCCAAGAACTTGTAGGCAAATCGGAAATCTGCTTTCCTTCGGTTCATCCTGGAATAACGTTAGCTCTGTATGACGTGCAGAAATAGCACCGTGTGGCGCGACTCTGTCATACGACAGCCCTGCGTGAGGCTGGTGGACGGAATTGTGTGCTTACCATGTGGATTCGTAGTCGAAGAATCTGTACGTCCCCTGCTCGTAGTCTTCTGTTATCGCTTTTGGTTCTTCGTGTCGTTGGAACCATGTTTGATACTGCTTGTGGAATCTCCAGCTCTGCGACTTGAGCGCTTTCGCCGCCAGGTACTGTTGATATGTACCTTGGCGGTAGTAGAAGGCATAAAAGAGAGCGTCAGTCTCGATACGGGAGTAGAGGCGAGGATCATCGAAGATTGGTAACGGCTCTTGCGGGTAGTGCGCGGGCGTAAACGGATAGGGATTCTGAGGGCGGTAGTGGCGGGGCGCCTCAGTGTCGGCAGAGTCCGGCGCGGTAGCCATGGATGCTGCTAGCATGCGCTCATCTGGGGGCTTTGTTGCAGAGGCGGATATGTCATTCTTGGTCGCTTCGAAGGAATCCAGGAGATCCTGTAAGCTTGAAGGAAGGTGGTATACTGACTCTTCCTCGTCGTCTTCAGCATGTGATTCGCCGTTTGTTAATGGCGGAGTAGCAGCCGAGGACTCTTCTTGTTCTTCCACAGGTTCAGGAGCTGGCGTTCTCCTGCTGGACTTTGAAGCATCCTCCGACGAAGCAGCACGCGAAAGCGTCTCCTTCTCGACAGCGGGCGTAGCGGGTATACTTGCCGCAGGAGCTGGCGATGCTTGTGCGGATTCGGCTGGCTGTGCGCGTGGGGCTGGTTGGGAATGTGTAATGGCTGGAGAACTCGTGGCACTTGCGCGTGCGCCGCCCGGAGCAAGGCCCGACTGCGCCACAGCAGCTCCCGGTGGTGGTGGCAGAGGAGCAATGCCCACTCCATTTTTGTCACTCGCAGCTGCAGCGGCGGCGGCCGAGGCGTACTTCAAGGGCTCGCCCGACGTCCGTGTAGGTATGGGCGCGGGCTTCATGGCATTGGCCGTGGTATTTGAGGCACCGGGCAAAGGCGTATGCAGCGTTGCTAGTGCTGGCAGTGGCGACTTCATCTGTGTCGAGGGCCGTCTTGCTGCTTGTTGTACAGCCTCTGTCGCTTTTGGCTTTGGTGGTGGCGGTCGTATGTCCGACTCGTTGGTATCATCTGCGACCGACTGCGATTCGTGTGATGAGACCTGGTCCAAGCCTTCGCCCAAGCCGAAGATGGCCTCCTCTTCTTGCAGGTTGAAGTCGTCGTACATTGTGTCGTCGTCTGCAAAATCGGGGTCCTGATTGCTTTCGACGTAGTATTTGATGCCGTCCTCGATTCCTTTGACCTGCTCCGTCTCCACATTGCCGTTCTCGAGCGCTCGATGCAGCAGGTCCAGCTTGGACTGATGCCACTTATTTCGCTCGACCGACTCTTCCAGCTCCGCTATCCGCTCCGCCTTGGAGTTGTCGCCCTTCTTCGTCTTCTTGACATTGGCATGCAGCGTCTCGATTTCAGCCTCGATTGTCTCTATTTGCCGCTCCAGCTCCTCGTTCATTTGCTGCAGGAACTCGACCATCTCCATCTTCTCCTTGTCCTTGGGGTCGATCTTGGACGCCAATTGCAGCCCCTCCTTGGAGTATGCCTTCGTCTTCATCTCCTTTTCGACGGCCTTGAAGCGCTCCATTTGCTGTCTCATGTCAGCATCCCATCATGCCTGGCCACGGCGGGCAGCCTACTGTTTCGATGAGCTTCCGGTGGTCGAGCAGCGGCTTCTTGTCCTTGATCTCGGACATGGCGGCCCATGTCTTGATCTGGTCCCGCGACCGCTGTAGCTTCTTGATCTCCTTCTTCAGCTGGTCCTCGAGCTTCTCCTTCTGCGAGGGGTTGCCCGTTTGCATAATCTTCTCGTATATGTTTTCGAACGTCGCAACGCCTTCGGCGACTTTCTTGAAGCATTTGTCAATCTCCTGCTGGAGTTTCCGTGCGGCCATGGTCGGGGCGGAGCCTCGTCGTGAGGGCTTTAGCGAGGGTTATAGCAATGTTTGTGTGGGCACGAGTGCAACCCGCCGTGTGACTGTCGAATCGCGCAATTAACGGCGTCCGACGGCAAGAGTGCAGGATTGTTTGTCGTCGTCTCAGTGCGGAGGGTGAGGCATCGCATAGGTAACGCGAAGCCACAGGGCTGGCCTAGCGCAATTGCCAAGAGTTGCGGCCACTAGCCACCAATCGCCCCACGCGTCGCTGTTTCACCTACGCGTTCCACGTCCCCTCAGCCTCGTCTCACAGCTATCGCATGTTGCAATTCCCATGCGTGACGTCGTTACGCGTATCGACACACCCCTCTGAGGCTATTACGCTTTGAGTGGCGCTCCTTCCTCCTCACGCAGCTCTGTCGCTACCCCGCCATTATGAGGAGTACCGACCCCGCCACAATGCACTCGTAACCACGACCAGACTAACAGTCTCTAGCGGTGCTGCAAAGGGTCAAGTCGGCATCCGTCACAGTCGACGGCCAACTGGTCTCCTCCATCGGCAAGGGATTGCTCGTCCTTGCTGCCATTTCCAAGGACGACACTGAGAAAGATGTCGAGGCCATGGCTAGCAAGATACTAAAGGCCAAGCTCTGGGACGATGAATCCAAAGACCCGCCAGGCCGTGTATGCTGTCAGACCTGCCTCTTTTGATTTGGGACTGATCCGTCAAGTGGAAATGCGGCGTGGCCGACATCCATGGCGAAGTTTTGTGTGGTATGTTGGAATGCCGAAACTGTCCTGGGTTGCAGTGGTGATGCTACGGAAAAGGGCATGCTAAGAAGCTACAGTCTCCCAATTCACCCTGTTGGCCTCGATGAATAAAGGAAACAAACCTTCCTTCCACCAATCCGCAAGCGGCGAAAAAGCCGAGACACTGTATCGAGCCTTCTACAAGAAGGTCGGAGCGCTGTATGAGCCCGACAAGGTCAAAGACGGCGTCTTCGCAGCTATGATGGACGTCGCTTTGGTTAATGATGGGCCGGTACGTTTAGACCACACCTCTCTAGACAGCCAAGTATGACTTGAGCATTGCGTTTCTTGAGCATGTGCCGCAGTGCCTACGCGTACTAACAGAGATGACTAGGTCACCATTCAGATCGATACCAACCCGCCGAAGGTGGATGATGCAACTCCAGGCAGCTCGGGTCCCAACGCAACCAAATAAATAACGAACGACGCCAATGACCACAGGTAGCATGTGACAACGTACTCATAGATCCGACTTCCTCGTAGTCAACAACACGACCGCGACTATGCGTAAATTCCAGATACCCGTGGAGCGCCTTGAGTAGAGTTCAATACGATCAGCATTCGAGATCACCTCCCTGCACCCACCACCAGCACAATATGACACACCACACCACAAGTATACGTCCAGCATCTAACATGGTCACCGACATGACGAATATGAAGAGCGAACCCAACATCGCTCGCCCCAGTAAAAAGCCAATCAATTCTTGCGGAGCAGCTTTCCAAGGTTTCTCGGAATGATGCTCCGTTCTTTCACTGTCTCCATCGGGAGACATGGTCAAGCAGCCACAACACACAGCGCCAAGTAAATACGAACATCGTGTACGCATGTTGCCCGCTATAGCTGCTCGACTCTACAAAACGGCCGCTTATGTCAGATCTGCCGGCTGGACGGCTCGGGTGTAACCTCACCTTCGAAACAGGGGTTGACAGTATTCTGACACATGGTGCTTTGTTAGCCGACATGCAGTTGGGTTACACCTTGCATACGCCCGGCATCACGGCAATCAACAAATTCCGCGAATGATGCCACAACCTGCCGCTGGACTGAATACCTGTGCCACTTCGGGTAGCGAACGCGAAGGGGTGAGCTCGTTGATGGAATACAGAGTTGCTCCTCAACGACTATTTCATAGGAGGAAAATTGGTGATTCGTTGCCACTCCCGTTCGAGCTCATTGTACAGCTGTCCAGGCCAACAAATTCTCCGAGACCAACAATACCAAGGCTATCATCTTCCTTCAGTGACCGATATTTTTCGGAGCCGACAACAGTGCCACTGAAGCTAGAGCCTTCTGATCGACGCCACGAGTCTAAAATATGATGCTTCCAAATGATATCTGCATCTCGATTAGACAACTGGGCGTTTGCCTCTAATGAGAGTGCATACGACACATAGGATCGTCTGAAACATATCCTTCCTCAACTCGCCAGTATCGTTGCTGACGGTTGTACGGACGCATGAATAGGTCGTGAGCAGTATGGTCTTCGCCTTCACCCGGGAAGTAGGTCGCGGCCACAATATCCTTGATACCTTGTCTTACGCCTCGGCGGCTTCATGGCTTATTCTGCGCAAGAAGCTCGATACACGCATACGACGGTGGGCTGCCTGATTCAGTGCCCCCTAACCACTATCTCCGCCCCTGCTTTGTAATGCACTCACTCTTCACCGGATGCATGGCGCTCTTTGACAGACCAGCTTCTGGTACACTCATAGTCTTGCGCATTCCTCTCTTCAGTCACATACAATAGTTGCTCCGTCCAGCTCTCGGTGCTTCTTCCTGCTTCGTCTTCACCAGATTCTTTTGCGCGCTTCTTAATGAATGACACTGCGATGGATCTTGCATATCGACACCGACACAGGATGCTGTGACATGTATGACCGACGTTTACCCATATCCGGACCATCCCTCCTCTTTCTATAGCGTCTACGCAAACATGGACATCATCGCACTTGAACAGGCTGGGGGTTTTCAACAGGCCACGTTGGTGTCGCATCGATCATGCGCAGCCTTTCGCTATGTTCCAGCAATATATTTGATCCTCGCAGGTCGTTTCGGATGGATCCCGCTCTCTAAACACTTCTGACAGGCCCGTGAGGCGTTCGATCTTGGTCTATCCCAATACATCAACACACTCCCACCTCTGGCCTTCCCAAACATCATCCATACTCCTAGAGCTGCGCGTTGTTCGAGTTTCGTGTCGGATTCGGGGCGTTGCGTAAACTGCACAATACTGGAAGGCAGTATCTCATCACTGCGTCTGGGGCTGCTGTAGGTATGGTGCAAGATTGATGTGCCCAAGTAGATTGGAACTATTGCGGGCTCGCAACAGACCTTTATGTGAGTTTCTATCACTCAAACTCATAACACCGATAGAAGCATGCTCCCGACGACCATTTGCCCGATTTGGGTTGCAACATGCGAGGCTTAGTGTATCGCGCCGCATACCGCGGCAGATGTAAACAAATTTCATTCGCTTACTGAGCATCAAGATGGGAAGTTATCCTCATTAATTAACAAACGATTTGATATTGAACCTGCCATCTATCTGGTCGGTTCACCTGGTGTCCTGGGCACATACTGCGGAAACCTCCCATTTGCTAGTTGGTTATCCGGTACTTCCCATGGCCTGACTCTCATCCAGTTGGCTTTCACGCTGTACAATGGAAAAATCGAACACCACCCCTATAGTCACCTAGGTAGAGTACTGCTATATAAGAGAAGATTAATTATTCTCTATAGTTACCTAGTAGAGTGCCTAATTTTTCCCTTGAAGAGCGTGCTTAAGTGAATCTATTGTCACTACCGCGACCAATTTCTTCATTCTCAACCTTCTTCTTTGGCTTAGCCAATCTCCTATCGACTACAGTAACTACTCCACAATCATCCAACTCTTGTTCTCCGCTCTCGTTCTCCTTAACTCGTCGAACAGTCGCAGCTGTTCCTTCTTCTGCTCCGCCTCTAGCTCCAGCATCTTCATCTCCTCGAACCTGTCTTTGACAAACACAACTTTGTACTCTTCTAGATGTCCACACACATTACACGACAGCACGCCGTTCTGTACAGACTCACCATCCTTGCAGTCCGGCCACTCCCAGAAATAATTGCAGTCCCAGCAAGCGAGGCCTAAACATTCGGGGTTGTCGCGTGGTGTGACGATCACGTCAGCGCATTCTGCGTCATAGGCAGGTGTGGTGCATGTTTGGCATGGGCCGTTGGGAGAGGCTAGTGTATCGGGGGTGTTGGAGTGGGTGCAGTGGCAGACCCAGTCGCGGAGGGGAGTGGCGGACTGTGAGGTGTCAGTGCTCTGTTACATCTTCATAGGAAGTGATGTTTGATTATGGGAAGAGTGACTCACGTCTTGGACTGTTGACGCAGATTGCTCAGCGGCGAGATGCTGAGCTTGTTGATCAGATAGGCTCGGGAGCGCTAGGATTCCTTCTTCTTTCGTATAGTTAGTACGAAAGTAGCCGGTGCTATCGGACCATATACATACTTTTGATGATGTCTATGTGGCTTGCCATTGTTTCCGTTTTGCTAGTTGGAGTATTGCTCTCAGCGCATGGTCAGGAAGCACTATAAGTACTCTCAATGTGAATGGGCTACGGATTTGCTGGCAAGATTTGACTACAGGCAGGTGGAAGGATGGAGATCATGTTAGGAATGTTTCGGACATATGTTTGCACTTATTTGAAAGAGATCTATAGTGTGATCATGATGTTTCGGGTTCTCTGTATACATGCATATATTTAGAGTGGTTTGATACTATCTGGCATAACTTCCCTTCCATCTCGTTCTTTACCAAATCTACGACCAACAACATGACTATCCTATCCATTAGTAAGTTACTCTATTTCCTTCTCTCGCTGAAGGAGAGCAGCTCATACTAAACCATGTCCAGAGCAAGAAATTCTCGCGTTGCCCAGCGGGCTTATAGATCGTGCATTATCAGATGTACGTAACGCTGTAAAAGGTGTCTATACAAAAGACCCCAAACAATGCGGTTGGATCTGTCCACTTGGCTCTCATTACATCACCCCTGGTTTCACCCGCATCCCAGGTATTCTACGTCATTGTGGACATCCAGATTGTCCACCTGCGACGCATGTTTCTTGGACTGCCGCTCTGCAGCCTGACACCTCGTTTGATGTTCAAATTACGAATAGAGATGACCCTAATTGTGCTGGTTGGGTGTGTTTCTTCTGTAATGTCTTTACCACACGGCCTGCCATCGACCTTCACTCGACTTGGCGTCTGATATGTACAACGTGCGCGAGAGTAGAGGGGTCGGAAGTTGTGTTCGTGAAGAAAATCCGGGTGGTTGACGACGCTGCCACATAAAGGGCGTTTTGCGTGTAGTTGATTGCTACCGGGCTTTCTTCCGCGCCGGCTATTGATGTTGTACTTTGGTGGGCGACATAGTCACAATAGATTCTCGTGTCGATAACCTTGCAAAGCTTTGCGCTCTCGGAGAGATTTCCGCCTTCCTCTTCACATGCTCATTGCTTTTGTGTGTCAAATGATATTCCAAATCATGGCGCCGGTTTAAGATCCGGTCCTTGTTCGAACAGTCCTAGCGTAGTCCACGGCCCGCGTGGCGTCGCGCTCGAGATGAATCCTATGTCTCCTGGTGTCGCGGGCAACCTCTCGAAAGGGTGATTTGGCAGGATCGCTGGTGTTGTTTTGGCGCTCCTTGAAACATGCGAAAATCAATTGGACGAAAGCAGAGTGCTGGTGGTTGGCACATGTTGGTGTTCTGGCTGACCCACTTAACTCTGATGACGCACCATGACCCACTTCCCTCAGTGGTTCGGCTCGTCTCCTTTCCACGCCGGAGCTTTGCAAGTCGGCGTTCAAACAAACAATAGCGACAGTGGTCACAACGCGTTTACATAGTTGGCATCCCGGAAGGTGCGGCTCTCGTGTTGGTACTAGCCATGTGGGGAAATAGTCGCGGCGGGTATCGTTCGGCCCTGCATATACATTTCATCAGAATGGTATAGCGTCAAACCACCTTCGATCTGACATTTATCGCACCACATTATTCCTTCGTAACCTTCTCAATGCCACGAAAATACTAACAGAGACATTCATTGATGCGGATTGAAACTGGCCGTCGCGGCCTGGGTGCTTCCCTCGTTGAATGCGCACCTTTGGCTTTCTTACTACCATGTGCTGTTGCCGATGGGTGGCGGGCGTGGCCTCTGCTCGCGATCTGGATCGGAGGGTATGCTGCTAGACGGAGTCATGAAGATCGCCAGCTCACAACGGACTGCGCCATGTCTGGAATTCTGTACGCTTGGCTGGCAAGAGAGGACTTGACTGCGACAGCATTGAAGAGTTGGAATATTTGGAGAGGTTGGAGCCATAGTGCTGAAAGGACGCCTGTCATATATGCCGTCTCCAGTGTCGCATTACCGCTTATCATACCCGCATTCTTCCTATGGCGAATGTCTGTCAGTAACAAGAACGTAACTGCGACCCAGCTCGATACCAACCGGTCGAGTTCTCAAATAGAGACACCAAAGCCGAAGATCTTCCCTTGCAAGACGACGCATGCTCGTATCTTCCCCAAGCGCCATGGCTTCGCATACTCGTACCTCCAATGTGGATTTCCCATCGTTCCGAGCGGAATGAAGAACAGTGGGATAGAGTCTCCGGGTGGGAAAGACCAAACTTTGGGTAGCTGGTGGCTACGCGTCAGAGCAGAGGACTATTTGGAGCGAGGCGATGGCGCTTCCGGTTTCTACGGGAAGTTGAGGACGTACTTGAGGGCTCAACATGTCGAAGACTCCGAATGGGAATATGCCTACCTGGTGACGGCACCGCGTTTCTTCGGCTACTCATTCAATCCGGTCTCGTTCTGGTACATCTACGACCACGAGCATGAGCTCAAGAAGATGCTACTCGAAGTCAACAACACGTTCGGCGAAAGGCGCATGTATCTGCTTGACGGATCGAGCCCTTCCAGCCCGCCACGCACGTCAGATTCTGAGCACACGTGTGGGTCGGAAGTCCAGGGATCGCAGTTACCCATGGAAACGAAATCTAAGTTTACTGATGTCTGGATGAAGGACTTCCATGTTTCACCGTTCAACTCTAGAAAAGGTTCATATGCGCTCAAGGCACAAAACCCTTTTCCGTCCGTGGATTGGGAGAAACCTATGATCGATAACACGATCACACTCAAATCTTCCAAGGACCACGGGAAGCTTGTAGCACGCCTTTACTCCACCGGAAAGGCTATCGATCCTGACCAGCTGGGCCTCTTCGGAACTATGCGGTTCATTCTCAGCTGGTGGTGGGTTGGCTTTGTCACATTCCCGCGCATTATTAGGGAAGCTTTCAAGCTCTTCTTCAAGAGAAAACTGCATGTATGGTTCCGACCAGAGGTCTTGACGTCGAGCGTTGGCCGGCTACCCACATCCGCTGAGATGTAAGTACGATGACATCCATGAACGAACGCGGCTGACATCCTAAGCACACTTTACAAAGTGTTCAGAGACTACCTGCATCGGCTCGTAGAGGAAGCAGAAGTAGACTTTGACATCACGTTCAAAGCCTCGATACCTGACGTTCCCACTGAGATGGTTTGCTCGACACATGTACCAGGTCAAACCCGGCCCAGGAAGAATATGGAGATCCGGGTGCTTACACCAGCATTCTATTCCAGGCTGGTCCACTACACGTACACTTCCGAGGCCATCGATCGTGAATGTGTCTTCACCGATGAACGAAATAGGACTTTGTGGATGTGTCGTCCGCAGCTTCTACCCCTGTTGCTTTCAGAGCGCTCATCAATACGTCTCGAAGAGAAGGATGCGCTATCAATCCGGGGGAGTTACCTTGACGAGCTGAGGTGGTTGTTGTTGAAGAAGTTGAGGTCTCCGCCAGCTGACCCTGCATATGCAGTAACGCCGCAAAGCTCCGCAGTGAACGTCGATGACATCCGCGCCAGACCATTCTCCGAGTTGGATAGGTATGTCAGGGGGTTCTTTGGGCAACAGGACGCTTGTGAGTACCGAAGGACAGTTACGAAGCTATTTCTAGCACACCGGTTTTGTTTCGGATTTCCGGAAATAGTCGGCTTGGTGGATTTGGCGATCAGGGTTGTGCTGTGCTATGCTGCTACACAACAGGTGAGGAGCTGGAGTGGATCATCGGCGGGCTTGTTTTCAGCCAAATGCTTGGAAAATATGGTAATGGGAAGGGACTGGTCTGCATACTCTGGTGCACTTGGAGTAGACCAATTGAATTGGTGGTTGTTGGTAAAGGGCGCCCTGTCGGTATGTTCATGCCACGCGTATGAGTCGCTGAAGGGCTACAGCTAGGCATCCAGCTCGTACATCTCCTCTCAAATATTATTGTTACCGTCAGAGCACTGGTATATCACCCGTAAGAGTGGTAATGATCATTGGTATGCGACGCCGTCACAGCCATGTACCGGGATCGTCTTCGCCGCCGAGCGAAGCTTATCCGAACTATTTCAGACGCAACGATTACAATTCTCACGTGTTTCCGAGCGAAAGTCATCAAAACGGCGAATATGTTAGCCCGTGAAAGCGTAGATCAACAGCGGTTCTGGCCTTTTCCGGATATGATCAACCGAGGTTAACCTCGTGCGACGCTAGCGACACGCGACCCCAGGTTTTAGCATGCGTCTTCACATGCACAAGAGACGAGAGCAAGGTAGGAACATCAGCATGTGAAGCTGCAGGCGGTCGCGTGCCATTGTGTAACGTGTCTCTAGATTATCGAGATGGGTTTACGAGAGGGATTAATGATGAAGATGCAGCTGTGTCTGTAACGAGATGGCATTCTCACCAAGCAATTGGCAAACGTCATCCCCGTCACGGTTCCGCTGGCCCCATCCCCACCCGATCTACGCCAGTCATACTTTCAGAACGCCAATTCCCCTTGGGCCGAGGGCAACTCAAACAACGCTCCAGCATGACTGCCACGCTAGATCTTCTTGCCAGCTTCCTCGGATGCTACTGTCGGGCCAATGGTGCGCTCAGCCGGTTGTCTCCGAGCTCTTGGGCTAAGAGGTCTGGAGAGCTGGGGTTGTGCTAACCTCGATGGCGGGAGACGCTGATGCTACACTTATAAGCTTGGCTTCCCAGGTTTCTGGCACGGTAAACCGAGGCTAGAGTTTGTGGTGTCATTACCAGTCATTCATCAAAAGAAAGGTTTGCCTCTTGTTTCTTACTCACATCTTTATACCTACCAGCCGGACCAGAGGAGTCCAGCCTTTTTGTACCTAGTTGACACAAGTTTCGTACATTATTACCAACAACTCAAAGTCTGATCGCGATGGCGAACATTGACGCTGAGGACGCGCAGTTCCAGAAGGAGGTTCAAGAGGTCAAGCAATGGTGGACAGACTCAAGATGGAGGTTCACTAGAAGACCATTCACGGCAGAGGAAATCGTGTCAAAGAGAGGCAATCTCAAGATTACCTACCCCAGTAATCACCAGTCGAAGAAGCTTTGGGAAATCGTTGAAGGCCGCTTCAAGGTACGTTAGTCTTCTACGATGCAGGACTGCGATCTAACGGTATACAGAACAACGATGTCAGCTTTACATACGGATGTCTCGATCCCGTCATGGTCACACAGATGGCGAAGTATTTGGACACTGTCTACGTGTCTGGATGGCAAGCTTCGTCAACAGCTTCATCAACCGACGAGCCAGGCCCTGATCTAGCAGATTACCCCTACGTGAGTCCAGTTCTTGAATACCGATGAGAGGGAGAAAGCTGACAGGCCTAGACAACTGTACCGAACAAAGTCGGCCATCTCTTCATGGCACAGCTGTTCCACGACCGAAAGCAACGTGAAGAGCGCCTGACGACTGCAAAAGCCGACCGCGCGAAAGTCGCAAACGTTGATTATCTACGACCGATCATCGCGGATGCAGACACCGGACACGGAGGCCTCACGGCTATCATGAAGCTCACCAAGCTTTTCATCGAGAAGGGCGCGGCTGGTATACATATTGAGGATCAAGCACCAGGAACGAAGAAGTGTGGCCACATGGCTGGAAAGGTCTTGGTACCTATTAGCGAGCACATCAACCGTCTCGTCGCTATAAGGGCACAGGCAGACATTATGGGTAAGATTACACATACCAAACATTGATTGCGAACGCAGCTCACATTGTTACATAGGAACCGACCTACTTGCCGTTGCCAGAACCGACTCAGAAGCCGCTACCCTGATCACGTCAACCATCGACCCTCGCGACCACCATTACATCCTAGGCTGCACAAACCCCGCCCTTCAGCCGCTGGGTGAGCTTATGTATGCCGCAGAACAGGCTGGCAAGACTGGCGCGGAGCTCCAGGCAATCGAAGATGCATGGACCAAGGAAGCCAACATGAAGCTGTACCACGAGGCAGTGATTGACACGATAAATGCTGGTGTACATGTAGACAAGCAAAGCATGATCAAGGAGTTTATGGAGAAGAGCAAGGGCAAGAGCAACTCAGAGGCACGCGCTATCGCCGCAGGTCTGACTGGCGTTGATGTGTACTTCAACTGGGACGCTGCAAGGACCAGAGAGGGTTACTACAGATACCAAGGTGGTTGCGAATGCGCTATCAACCGCGCTATTGCATATGCGCCCTACTGCGATATGATTTGGATGGAGTCGAAGCTGCCTGATTTTGCGCAAGCGAAACAGTTCGCTGACGGTGTCCATGCCGTATGGCCTGAGCAGAAGTATGTTCCTCCCCTCCTGTTTCCATCGTACATGCTAACACCATTAATAGACTGGCGTACAACCTCTCCCCCTCTTTCAACTGGAAAGCCGCCATGCCACGTGACGAGCAGGAAACCTACATCCAGCGCCTGGCCAAGCTGGGTTACTGCTGGCAGTTCATCACGCTCGCTGGTCTGCATCAAAGCGCTCTTATGGCCGACACATTCTCCAAGGCGTACGCTAAGCAGGGCATGCGGGCGTATGGCGAGATCATTCAGGAACCAGAAGCAGAGAACAAGGTCGACGTGCTTACGCATCAGAAATGGAGTGGAGCAAACTACGTCGACAATCTTTTGAAGATGGTGTCGGGAGGTGTGAGTTCGACGGCGGCTATGGGCAAGGGTGTTACGGAAGATCAGTTTAAGTGAAGGTCCGTGGAGATTCGTTGATGAGAAGAGCGTTTTACGTATTCAAAGTCCAAAGGAATTCACGCCGCAATCGAACCTTCTTTGTTTGCTCTCAATTTGTGAGGCACATCCGATGAGATTAGTCTCTTACCTTCATAATAACCCTCACTTTTCGCATATGCAAACAAAGGATCGTCAACTCTTTCCCCTGAAGGGTATCTATGGTTTTAGATGATGAGTCCAGGAAAGAGTGAAACCTGTATCCTGAAGAGTAGAGTTTGGGACATTATATGTAAGCAGCTTGACGCTTTCACCACGAGCTTCGATAACGTTATGTGACTAGCATTAGGCCCGATCGGGCAAGGAAGATCAGGGCAAGCAAACTCGTAGCACATGTTCGCATGCACCATCTCAAAATGCCTGTGCGAGCGGTATGCCATTCCTTCCTCCGCAGCTTCTAGGCCCTCTCATTTCCTAGTTGATGTTCGTGATCCCGCGTACTGCACTGAAGATGCAATATTTTCCTCTGGAGTCAGGTATCCTGCACCCACATAACCGTCGTATCAGAGTCTATCAATATCTCCCTATCGCGCGTCTACCCAGTTGATCGGTCTATACCTAGCCAATTGCGTGCTCATATTGGTCATTGCAGCCGACGTCATTTTTCCGATAGACTCCACTGCTATCAATGTATTAAGGTGTCCAGCTATCCATGGCATAACGAAGGAACACTTCCAAGGTTGTTGGGTCGGAAAAATGGGTTCGAGAGTTGGTAGGATACTGGAGAGTATGAATGCGGCGTGGCTAAGAGTGAAGATGATGGAATGACTTCTCTCATGTCGTCAACCAGCGGGGAGAGAATCTGACTTTCTATGCGCGGAAGAAGTAGTCTGGCTGAGTTCATCTTCTGATGTCCTTCTCAGACATTTGTTCCTGGGTCTAAATTTCCATTCTCAATCAACAATTGTACGCCAGGGCACGCTCTAGTATGTCCATCTTTCCCCCAAGCTTTCTACCCTTGTGCCTGTAGGTGCAGCATGCTTTATAGGTAAAACTGCATTGTAGCCTACAGCCCTAATGTCAAGTACTCCGATCGAAGCGTCAGTAGTTTGATTCAAGAGATTTTTAGCATTCTACCTTCTCCTCTCCCGTTGCTGCTGTTTATCACTTCCAAGATTGTCAATGCCATGTGCAACAACCATAAGGTCTTGGGTACCTTCCCAAGCCGCCATGGTGCCGCCAAGAGGACAACATGGTGCTCTGAGATATATATGCCGCTTACTCCCCGCTGCCGGACATTATCTTCATTCCTGTCAATTGTCTTCGAAGCGTCTTCGTGATGTGGTTTTTTCCTCTTGAGTTTGTTTGGGTGGAAGAGCGATGAGGTGCTCTTGTGTCATGAGGAACCAGCTGCTCCGTGCGCCACCAGCTGAAGCCGCTTTTTTCCAGGGACCTCGGCGGCCGTGTGCCGTGCTTTCGGCCATCGACAAAGACATGCGCTTCTACAACACATGACCTGCCCCGATCGCACGACATGGAGTTCCTGAAGGAAGAGGCGACAAGACGAAGCCGATGAGAGCCTTTGGATGTTCCACGATACACAATCGCTTCTAGGGGGCCAGAGAGTGGCGTTTGCGCGCTCCTACAGCCGGGCATGGCCACCTTCCTAAAGAGCACCCATCCGGCCTTCTTGGCGGGAAGAAGCTTGCCTCCCCCGACGTCTACCCACATCAGCAGACTCTCCAATCGAGCCGCAGTAGTCTCGCATCTGGGCGCCACTATCAAGTACGCCCAGGCGCTGCCCAGACCTTCTACCAGAATGAAGCAGGCATTGGCGCAGCTTGTCTTTACCAGCTGCTGGATCAAGCATGAACTGTGGAGACGCCGTTGGCGAATGATAAGAGATGGCTGATATTGGATCGCTTGGCGTACGGGGCAACGACTGCGAGTGTACGCGATTGCTGCAGAATTGCACGCGATAGCTGCACTATCGGGTTAGGAAACAGGTCTATGGGATCTGTGCCTGGTTACACACGCACGACCGGTCGATCAGAGCAGCAGACATGTATAAATTCTGCAATCCGCACTCCAGCTGGAAGACACAGCCGCAGCTTGCTTCTACCATCTCGATCGCCAGAGATAGAACAGCTTTGTCAATATGAAGGTTACTCTCGGTCTTGCAGCCCTCGCCGTTGGCGCCTCGGCCATCCCTACCGAGCTCAGGGCGCGCCAGGATGGCCACAACTCCAAGCCATGCCCCAAGAAGCCCTTGGTTACCACTGTATGCAGCTTCAGCTCTCCATGGTTGCGTTGGACATGTGCTGATGAATTTTTAGGATGCTCTTGAGAAGGACATCACCATCAAGAAATTGATGAGTGGTGCTCAGCAGCTTGAGGACTTTGCCTACAGCTACCCAGCCCGTAACAGGATCATGGGAGGACAGGCTCACAACGATACTGTCAAATGGTTGAAGAAGGAGCTCGAGTCTACTTCGTACTACGATGTTACCCTCCAGCCCTTCTCCAACTACGTCATGTTGAACGGCACTCTCAACGCATTCACCATCGACGGACGTCCGATCAACTCCACCATCCTTGAGTACTCTGCCTCGACACCAGGTCTCGTTACCGCGCCCATCGTCCCCGTCAACAACCTCGGTTGCGAGGCGTCTGATTTCCCTGCCGAGGTATCTGGTGCCATTGCGCTCATCTCGCGTGGTAGCTGTGAATTCGGATTGAAGTCCGCTCTTGCTGGAAGCGCTGGAGCCCTAGGTGCTATCATCTACAACAACGTTCCAGGCACAATCAGCGCCACTCTTGGCCCCCCTCCCCGCCCTGAGGGTGACTACGTTGCAAGTGTGACTCTCTCTTTGGAGGAGGGTCAGGCTCTCGTTGCCCAGATCGCTGGCGGTGCTACCGTTACCGGTACATTGGATGTTTTGACCGTTGTCGAAGTCATCACCACCAACAATGTTCTGGCCACCAGCAAGTGTGGTGACAAGAACAACCAGCTCTGGCTCGGTGCTCACACCGACTCCGTTGGCGCTGGTCCTGGTATCAACGACGACGGCTCCGGAACTGTTGCTATCCTGAACGTCGCCAAGTCCCTTGCCAAGTACAACGTCAACAACGCTGTTAGCTTCGGTTTCTGGTCTGGCGAGGAGTCTGGTCTTCTCGGCTCTACCTTCTTCGTTGAAAGCTTGTCTCCCGAGGCAGCTCTTGACATTCGCGCTTACCTCAACTTCGACATGATTGCGTCTCCCAACTACGTTCACCAGATCTACGACGGTGACGGCAGTGCTTACGGTCTGAGCGGCCCAGCTGGAAGTGCCGATATCGAGGCCTTCTTCGAGGGATACTTTGAGGATCTCAACATCCCTAGCAACGCGACCGAATTCAACGGCCGTTCCGACTACGGTCCTTTCCTTGACGCCAACATCCCCGCTGGAGGTACAACCACCGGTGCCGATGAGGTCAAGACGGTCGAGGAGCAGGCTATCTGGGGTGGCGTTGCAGGAGAGATCCTCGACCAGAACTACCACCAGGCTGCTGACAACGTCACCAACCTTAACCAGGACGCTTGGCTGCTACACTCCCGCGGTATTGCTGCCGCTGTTGCCCATTACGCTACCTCTTGGGAAGGAATTCCCGAACGCGTGCTTGCCAACGGCACTGCGAAGAGGAGCGTTCGCGAGCCTGTCGTCCGAAAGGGCGCCAAGGGCGGAAAGGTCATTCTCAAGCTTTTGTAAGCTTGGAATGATTGCACTTTGTAAATAGTGAATGATGATGATACCGATGACCAAATGAATCACATATTCTGATCACACAAATTGACTTTTCTTGATGATGATGTATGATGTAGTGATACTAGCTCGCCTAGCTTTCTAGGCACTACCTTGTTGTTGCGCTGAGCTTATTCCCTTCTCAGCCGCCATTTCGGCGTATTCCATACGCGAACTCTGCACAGCCCCATGTGAATCGGCTAAGCGGCTCGCGAAAGCTCCTCACTGCGACCCCGCGGCTGAGCGCACGCGTGTGGAAATGAGGCTTATTACGATCAGCTGAAGTGCAGATAATGGAGCGCCTGTCTGGGTACATGTATCCCAAAGGGGACGCGTTCGCGCCGTGGTTGAGGATCCTTTGAAAAGAACAACAACAACAACAGCTGATAGCACTTTGTTCTGCGCGCCACAGAACATTTTCACCTTACGATCGGAATCGAAGACAAAAGAGGCAACCTTCTACCAATCTTGAACAAGTCACTTGCTCAATAATCTGAGGTCATCAATCGTTCTGGGAGTTGTTTGGGCGTCGACGTGCCAAAACAAAGGGTTGCCTGAACGAGGCTGTGCGAGCCGCAACGCCTTTCAAATTACCGCTTCCAAGACTTTAAACACATCAGGCGCGCAGATATTTGACCTCTGTTTGCTTCACCTCTCGCGCTTCATACGTTGCAGCCAAACCCGTTGATTTTTTTTTAAAAAAAAAAGAAGAGAAACGAGCAAGATCGCAGCCATGGACACCACATCGCATGCATACGAGGCCTTTCCCACCTTTGATACATATTCCGCCCCCACCACGCCACAACACGATCACGACGCACCGATGCCCACGGCTTCAGAAATCACAGCGACACCATCTGAACCCTTCTCCCTGCAATATGAAGGGCCCCTCTACACAGAAATAAACATTCCCCTTCCCCACATCTCAGCACCGCCATCAACCTCGTCCGCATCACCATGCCCATCTACATCCACCGCGTCACATACATCAACCACGGCCGCCGCCGAGAAACAACGAGGACGCTCGCGAACCCTCTCTTCGCTCTCACCTTTCCGACACCGCTCCTCTTCCTGTGTTTCCAATCCTACCTCTTCACCCGCATCTCCCACTCTTTCTTCTTCTTCGTACAGGAACAGTGAGGAATGGCCGCGGATCCGACGAGACATTGTAAAGTCGCGTGAAGTCAATGCGATGATGAATCTACGGCATCAGAATAAGAGGGGCAGGAGTGGGACGATTGATGCGCTGGCTGTGGTTCCTGCTGTGCTGGTGCTGAGTGCGGAGTTGTTTACGCCGGAGGAGGAGGGGAGCAGGGGGAGTAGGGAGGGGAGAAAAGATAGTGGGGTGGGGAGATGGGAGGAGGGGATCAGGTGAAATGGCTTCTGGTACTGGATTATGATGGCTTTTTTTTCGATGTGTGCGTGCAGTATGGGCATGCACATGGTCGAGGGAGATGTTTGGCGCGGCGGTCTGATATAGCTTGCTTTGGCTACGGGCGCTAGGGGACTGGTAATCGCTCGCATAGAGGTATGCGGCGGACCTCACCAGTCACACGCTGAGCGGGATTATCAGGATGATATTGCATCAGCGATGTGAGGTTAATCGGCAGTATCGAGGTCGCAGCCAAGCGTGATCGCCATATTACGCCATGGAGACCTCGATAAAGCTATAGAAGCTGGCACGTAAGGGTGTATGAGTATTGTAATGAGAACAAGAAAGGGAATGTGTAAATGGCGGTCAGACAATGGTCCTAGACGGCCGTGTGTAGCAATAATTTATCTTGGTGTTTGTCTGACCGTGTGTCTTCGGGGTCTGATTCGACGGAGATGACGTATTTCCAGCACGTTCGCTGGGTTGCGAAAAGAGTGGACGGTTGGTGGCAGCTGGAGACAAGGAAACGGCGCAAGGCACCGCATTGGGTGACCGCTGCAGGGCACATTCCGTGTCTCACTGGATGCAAGTTGGAGATTTGGGAACCATGTACCGTTATCTGAAAGCGCCTTCCTAGGTCGTCATGTGGGCACGTGAGGGAGGGAGCGACTTCGGCAGGCGCTACCAGGCCCTTCCTTTGGTCCACGGAAGCGGCCACTGAGGATGGCGCAATTACTGACCGCCAACCACTACAAGTAAAACGGCTACCGTGGGCAACAAAGGGCGAATATAGCTCGCGTGGAACCCGAGTCATTGCATCCGGTGTGCGTGCTGTGGGATGCAATGTAGACTGCAGCCATTGCATGCTCTGCAAGCATTCCAGCGGCTGTGAGAGGCGCGGAGAAGCGACGTACATGGGCTGGTTCGGCAGAAAAAGTTGCAACCGCCGAATGAAGCGAAAACCTTCTCTTGTCTGGGCCGTGACGACAGAACCATTCATCTTCCATCATGCTGCCCAATTCCTGAGCGCTCGACTGCTCCACCCAGCCAGTACCAGGGCGGAAACTTTAAATCCCACTAAATCTTTTTCCTCTATCGATAAGAGGCATTTCTCCGCGAAGGGCTCCCTCCTTCACTAATTTCTTCTTGCTATACTCAGTAGCCCGCCGCGCAGTAACGGACCACCTCCCCACTTCACCACAACCTCCACCACCCGTCGTCATGAGGAACATTGTGGTACTGGGCGGAAGCTCTCACCCCCAACTCACCGAGTACGTCGCAGTCGCATGCGCTTCCGGCCTGGGCTAACTTGGCGACAGGACCATCTGCAACCACCTCGGCATACCCAAGGCCAAGGTGCTGCTTGACAAGTTCAAGGGCGGCGAGACGCGTGTCGAGATCGAGGAGAGTGTGCGAGGAAAGGATGTCTTCATCATTCAGTCTGGCGGCGGTAAAGGTACGAAGCCCTCTGGCGCATTATCCCAGTCATAGTGGTACTGCAGCGCACTTGAGACGGAACACGACGCCCGCGCGCTATCTGACATGTCGAGAGAACCCCGCTAATATTCGTGTTGCGCGCAGTCAACGACCATTTGATGGAGTAGGCCCATCCTCATGGTGTAGTTGAGTGAAGTGCCTGACCGTCTGATAGACTTCTCATTACCATTTCCGCCTGCCGTACCGCCTCTGCGAAGCGCATCACCGCCGTCCTCCCACTCTTCCCCTACTCGCGACAGTCGGACATTCCATACAACAAGACGGGCGCGCCTCTTTCCAAGGTCCCTGGGCGCTCGAGGACCGGCACATACACGTTCGATTCGCGACCGCAGACGCCCTTCCCAGGCCAGGCTGAAAGCGCCGGCATCACCAATGGCTCGGCCGCGCTGCACCACCAGCTCAGCAGGATGAAGATGGACGAGCGCAACGGCGGCCATGCCAACGGGAACGCTACGAGCCCTGTCAAGCAGAACGGCATCAAGCGCTCCGAGACGGTCGACTCGGGCAAGTCGGACAAGTCCGAAAAGTCTGCCTACTTCGACGTCCCGAAGGAAGCAAACAGCGCAAACGGCACGGCTGCCCCGACCCCAGGCATCACGCGCGCACCCACGACCACCAAGCCTCCCGCTTTCGAGCCTCAGGTCGGATACCGCCAATGGGTTGCTCAAGCCGGTACCCTGATCGCGGACCTGTTGATTTGCGCTGGTGCCGACCACGTAATCACCATGGATCTCCACGGTATGATAGATCCTGTCCAGGTAAAACACAATGCGCTGACAAACTACTAGACCCTCAGTACCAGGGCTTCTTCGATATTCCCGTGGACAACCTCTACGGCCGTCACCTCCTCCGCAAATACATCCAGTTCAACATCTCCAACTACCAACAAGCTGTTGTAGTCTCCCCTGATGCTGGAGGTGCAAAGCGCGCAACCGCCATCGCCGACGCTCTCGGCATGCCCTTTGCGCTCATTCACAAAGAGCGCCGTCCCACACAGATCAACGACCGGCAAAACGCGACCATGATGTTGGTTGGAGACGTCCGCGACCGCACAACCATCCTGGTTGATGACTTGGCGGATACGTCCAACACCATTACCCGCGCGGCAAAACTCCTCAAGAAGGAGGGTGCTACACAGGTCATCGCCCTCATCACACACGGTATTTTGAGCGGAGATGCCATTGATCGCATCAACGCGAGTGCTCTCGACAAGGTCATTGTGACCAACACGGTACCTCAGGAGGACCACCAGAGCAGGTGCCCCAAGCTGGAGGTCCTCGAAGTCGGTAATGTCTTTGCCGAGGTAAGATCAAATTTAATGAACAAATCTAGAAATACATACTGACAATCCCCAGGCCATCCGGCGTGTCCACCATGGTGAGAGCATTAGTGTGCTCTTCGACTACAGCTAGTACCTATATTCATCGAGTCTCCGTTTCCTCGGACACCGTGCCATCTGTCCCGCTATGCTACGCTCACATGCTGCTTGCGAAACCCCATGCGAGAGAGAGGGCAAACGTGGTTCTGATGGGGCTCGTCTGTTGCTAGAAGACATACTACAACCTTCTGTTGATTATGAAAAATGATACGGATATGGATGTGGTGATTCTGCTCTGGCTTTTCTGCTTTTTCATGTCATGTTTTATAGACTGCTGAGGAGCAGTATATCAAGTACCTGAACGTTGCATTACGGGCATACGTGCATGGGCTGGCGTTTGGATGGATGGGGAGAAGGGCTGTTCTTTTTACTACAAAAAACTTGAGTAGTTTTATGGACTGTGTGTGTGTGATTGTTCTGGTCCAGATCGGATTTCAAAATAGAGTGTCTATTTGGTGGTTTTAAATTACTCATGCTGAAAGACGTGAAAGCGATTGTATTGCTCTTGTCCTTCCTTGATGCCAGTTGTATGTCGTTTGTGTAGGAATCTCGATAAACGTGAGCTTTCACAGTTGACCTCCAGGATTAATCGCGAATACCCAAGTATATCACCCATAAAAACAGATGAAGATGAAGTACATTATATTACATTATATTAGGGAATCTAGTCTAGATATAGTAGCAAAACACTTGCTTCTAGTAGGGGTATAATCGCACTTCGTCACATCATCCATCCAGTAAATCCTTACCTCTTACTCATTCATCTTCGTCCTCGCCCTCCGATCCCTCGCACTTCTCCCTCCACCTGCCGCCGCCGCCGCCGCACCCTGCGTCGACGCACTTCCCCGCCGACTCCCCGTGTACCCACTAATCATACTCGATGTCGCGCTCGGCCGCCGATGCGTACTAGCTATACTACCGTCTCGCGTTCCGTTCATGGACAGTACGAGGTGGACGCGTGACGGTGGGGGGATGGGATGGTCGTTGATGTAGAAGCCGCCGGTGCCATCTTCTGTGATTCTGGGGGGTACTAATGCAGCAGCAGCAGCAGCAGCAGCAGTAGTAACAAGCTTGTTGCGTTGCTCCGTGTGGTTGGGAGATACTGGTCGTGCGTCTATTTCTTCCACGTGCCCTGTTTCGAGATCAATGTCGACGATGCCATCGTTTGCAGTGCGTAGGACGGCTGGGGCAAAATCGTGGGGTGATATGGCTTCGTCGAGAAGGTCTTTCTCGGCGGATCCGGACATGTCGCTGTAGGCTGGCGATTTGGTCTGCGTCATGTTGGACGGGGTCAACGTCATGCTCTTGCTTCCAATGGTATTGTTTGGCGAGCGCCGTGTCCCGGTGCGTGCGCCCGTTGTTGCAGACTGTTGGTGGAGTAGCTGTGCTGTCTTGCGACCCCCTGCTGTGCGTGGAGAGTGATAAGACCATGGTGGTGGATTTGCTTCGTCGAAATTCCCGAGCTCGAAAAGTTCTCGCAGTATTGTCCAGGTAAATGGCAGATTGGCGACAAGAATAGCGGTTGACGTCTCTCGAACATACCAGTCTATCCAGGTTGGCTTGTATGGATTGCTGAGAGAGTAGTAGCTGTTCATGATGCTTGCAGCTACTACAAAAAGACCCAGAGAGAAGATTCCGCACAGAATTATCTTTCTCTTCATAGGCAGGAGTGATCGTATAAGCATTTGTAACGCAATGCACAGCATGATCAGGTCCGAGGATATGTTAAAGATAGCCTTGGTAATGCGGTGATGGACCAAGGCATTGCACTGGTAGGAACTGGTCGGCACTGCATAGTACTCTGAGAAAGGTCTGCACCAAGCCGCAAAGTAAAGGACCTCTATGACCACGAATCCGATTGCTGTGTAAACGGCGAGGATCTTGATGGCGATGTTTTCGCTGCGGAGAGCTGTCCGTGTTATGCGGTGGTACATGATCAGAAGACATGCTTTGCACGCCCAGATCACGGCGATGTGCATCTGCTCTACAACAACCACGAGCTTGCTCCCGTATCTTCGTCTGGATAGTTCATCCGCGGTGAGGGCGCTGAAGTCGAAATTGCCGGGTTCGAGGTTGGATTGGACTTTCAGCCACCGATTTGCAAGTACGATCATGACTGTGTAAGCACCGGTGACGAAGAGACCCATCGTCCAATCATCGTACTGGAGACCTCTTATAGATCGAAACAACATCTTGCGTGAAATTCTGCATGGCGACTCCGTTAGCAAATGGTCTAATCTGCTACATCGAACGCGTAGTTTCCATGATGCTAGCCGTGGGGTGCGAGCGAGCAGAGGGTGCAGCGATCAACAAGAGCATCGCGCCCAGGACGCCACC
This sequence comes from Alternaria dauci, assembly GCF_042100115.1. NCBI lineage: Eukaryota > Fungi > Ascomycota > Dothideomycetes > Pleosporales > Pleosporaceae > Alternaria > Alternaria dauci. The sequence goes on from NC_091280.1 coordinate 2,107,110, forward strand.
GCCTCACCCACCAGCGCATCGCGGGCTCAGCCTTGTTCTCGATAACAAGACCACCTCCCGTGTGTGAGAGAAAGATGTTTGCAGAGAGTGCACTCACAATCTTGCTCCGATCATACACACAGCACATGTGTACCAGATCCATGATTCCTGATTGAACGGTAATGACATTGCCGAGTTGTGGTGCGGTCAAGCCGCTGACGCCAGTGTCGCTATCCGTTAGGCCGCTTGGAGTTTAAAAGGCGAGATCGACGAAGGGTCATGTTGCAGAGGAACACGATGATTGAAGCGCATCCAGGGCAGGAAGAGGGCGTTAGATATCGAGGGACGGAAGAGGACTGAGAAGAGGGTGTAGATACACACTGACAAAAAAACAAGAAGGAAAAGAAAGCTGACAATGTCGAGATAGAAAGACCAGGTCGGAGGCTAACCTCCATAGCCCGCAGCTGATGCACACGGCAGTCTTCCGTTTGCAGCCAGCCAGCCCTCAGCTCAACCCAGGGCTTATCTCTGAGCATCTGTCGCGCCTGAGCCTGCTGGAGGTCCCGCGTGGGGTGGCCGAGCCTTGGACCTGGTAAACTTGTCGGACCAATTGTGCCTGGCGGATGTCAGGGCTGCAGCTAGGCATTGCTTTTGCGGGGTTCCGCGTGTCTGTCATGTATAATTTGAGGCACCGATGCATCCAGGCATCCAGAACGTCCGTGGCGTGCCCTCGGTGTATGTATAGATCGTATGCCCAGCTATGTGCATTGCAGTAATTACAGTTGCAGGTGACGTAGGCAGCTTTCAGTGCCCCACGATGCACGAGTCGAGGCTGTGCCTGCACTGCGCGTCGCCGCGTCCAAGGCTGACTGCCACCACAACCTCCTGTCAGCAGTGCAGAGCTAGTCTGATGTGAGATGAGGTGGATGTAGCTGTCCAAGGCGATAAATGAACGTTAATGCGCATACACGCGATGCGGATGTTGAGTTGATGTTTGCATCTGCCGCTGGCCCTGGGCGAGTGGTTATATGGGGAAAGAGGAGTGAACTGCACGCGGGTGCTCGGGAAGTCGCCATTAGCGTAGCGCAACCGGCTGCGCACTGTTCAACTCATGTCTTCCAACCTCCTGCACACCCACTCGTTTGATCCCTTGAATAAGAAAAGATATATGGGTACAGCTTCCGTGCCCTACCACCAAATGGGAATCCTACGCTGCCGCTTGAAGAAACGCCTCCGCTGTCGATTATTCCGCCAGTTCGCTTAGGAAAGCCAGGTCAAACTGACATCGCATTTCTCAACTCAAAGTCAGACCATGGCGTTAATGAACAACAAGTGGAAGAGATAAGAGCCAATTCACAGGTTGCACAGGCCCCTTTGGTCGAGAAATTGCGATCTGGTGCACGTTGAAGATAATATAGAGATGCATGACGAGCATACGCAACTACTCAATCAGAAGATGACAACATCCAATCTTCTCCATCAAAGCTCGCACACGGAGCGAGATGCACCTTGATCTCGAGGATCTGGTCGTCAGAAGGCGTCTTCACCGGCCTGTGTGGCCGCTCTGCTATTCTGGAAGAACTAAGTACATACTCAGTGAGAGACGATCCCGAACGCTCATCATGTGATGCTGATTGCCGTGGAGTCGATGATTGGCACGGATGTAATTTCTCTTGGATTACTGATACCGGGAGATTGTATGTCCGCTACGATTGCTTCTGGGAGAGGGGGGTAGGCAGAAGGCGGCGTCGACCCTGATGTGTGCGGCTTCTGCGATGGCGCTACGAAGACGTCTTCTCTTGAAGCTTCCACGCATAATCTCAGTCACGATGCCGTGAGGCTACGTTGAGTTTAATGAGACTCAACTCCTGATTCCGATAGTGCAATACAACTCACTACACGCGGCACAGCATGTCTAGCAAAGAACACCGTATACCCGTCCACGTCCAGTCCACCATCATGCAGTTACATGTTCATCCATTCTTTTCTCCCACCTCGCAAGCACCACGAGATTCGGCCACGCCCCTCGTATCTCAGCATCCCAACACTGCCTCGGAAACACTCGCTCCAGTATCTCCAAATCATCCGCTTCATAGGGCGTAATGTACTCGTCCCAGTCTGCTTCCTCAATACCCTCACATGTCACGGCTAGTTCATACAAGGTCAACATAGCAGCGAACCGCGCAATGGATTCCTCCTGCTCAGAGTTTTCTCGCGCCGAGTATTCAGACTGGGTCGGAGGAGAAGGCCGAGGGGACCGTGGATTGGGTTCAATGTCGCGCCAGGGTTTAGGATTCATTTTCTGATGCGACAGTGATATTTCGGTCAGAGTAGGAGATGGCGGAGCAGTCTTGTCTGGCATGTGGGCGAGGATGGTGGAGGAAGAGGCCGTGGCGTCAATATATGCTTCTTGTTCTTTGGGGGTGGAGAAGGCGTGGTAGCGTGGAATTCTGTGTTTCGGCGCTAGAATGTTCCTCATGTTGGGCTGAAGCCGGAGATGAAGGATTGATCTGGGAATTAATCCACGACGATGAGTTTCTTTGGAAGCAGAAGGAGAGGAACATGAGAGTTTGGGTCAGAGAAAAAACGTGTGAAGAAAGATGACGGCATTGGGTAGTATCATGAAGAGAACAACACGATGCTAAGGCGTTGCCGCGTTTGAAGTAAATATTCACTTGTGGTAGCTGTCGTTTGTCGTTCAAGTCGATATTGCTTCCTGCAGAGAAGAGAGCGTTGCGTGACTTGAACATTGAGAAATTCCTCTTCAGCTAGTGCCCTTTAAATGGGTATCCCACCTCAACGTAGCAACTTTGCCTTCCATCTACATCAGTATGAATGAGTAAATAGTTGTGTTGCATAAGACTCAGGTGTACTGGCTACGTACATATCTCACATGGCAGATACAAACAAACGGTCTTGATTACAGTAACGTGACGCTGCCTACCTACGTACCACGTATCTGGTAAAGCACGCAAGCTGACGACATTCCTATCTAAATTCCAATACGTTTTTGTCGTACGAGACTCCCACCCGGTCAGCATGCAGCCACTGCGACTCTCGATTATTTCCAATCCCACCCTGATACAGTCCGCTTGTGGAGTCTCTTGCTACAGCTTGTGTCTGCGCCATCGAGTCTTTTGTGTGCATAAATTTCGCCCATATACCTTCGCGTTCTAGAACGTGGTCGAGTGTATCCAACCATTTACCACCACCAGAGAGCTGCAGCTTGTCAATATGTTGACTCTGATACACGCGAATCACTGATTCGGCACGAGCATGCGAGTCTTCGTACATGGCCGCTAGTTGGATCGTCGGGAGCAGAATAGCTTGCTCTAGGCTGTATGACTTGGGGCTGGACTGGCTCGCTGATCTAGTGTCGCGAAGACGTACAAGGAGATCTGCAAGCGTCATCTTTCTTGGGACTTGGGCCTCGTTGAAACAGTGAACCGGACCACAGAGTGTATCCGAGAGCTGTCGGGCTTCCGACTCAGACACGCTGTGAATGGATACATCACCTTCGTAGTCGGCGCACAGATGCAGTAACTTGAAGAGGTCCCGGTAGAGGTTTGGCATGTCGAATTCCTGCTCAGTGCGGACATAGTCGACGGATTGTCGTGCGGTCCAGACAAGCCCTGGCACGTATATCATCAACTGGAAGCGGAAAATGCCACCCCATGAAGTGAATTTACCCCCAGGGACTGAGTCAAACTTTGGAGGCTGAAGTGCTATGTAAGGAATTTTGCAGGTTTTCTTACGGCATACTTGTTTCGCTAACTCAAGTGATACCTTCATCATGTCCTCGCAGCCAGACCAGTTGCGGAGAGACTGTCGAATTGGCTTGACAGAGAGCAGCAGATTAGTAGCATTGGTGCTACTGCGAGTCGACCCAGTTATTGACTCTTTGTCGGTTGAAGGTACGAGTGTTTCCTTTGCTACCCCGCCCGCCGTTTTTGGTCTTTGTTCAAGTACGGTAGCCAGCTTTATGAACGAGTCGTATAGGGTATCGTGGAAGATTCCTAGCCAGTGTTCTCCATAGTATGTTTTTGTTCTTTGTGGTGGCCTGTGAACGTGGTGTGCTAGGTGATGTCAGCTGTTGGTGGCGCTTTTAGAGCGGACAGAGTCTTATCATATGATAGCCAGAATTTGTCTCATATGCAGTTCGTACATGGAAACTGTATACTAAACTCAACTTTTGCCGGGAAGATCGCGTGGACGTAACAGTTGAGCAAGAGAAGAAACGCATCAAGACGACGAAATTGACGAGTATCGTGAAGATAAAATACGATGCTATGACGTTGCCGCGTTTGATATTCACAATACATGCAATGACCATAGTATATCCTTCACTATATCTTACTCGACACCGGCCCATCATCCGTAGCCAAGATATCACATAACCAATCAGCAGCTTTATCAGCCATCTGTTTAGGAAACGCGTGTTCTACGCCCTCAAACAGCACATCTTCAAACACAATGTCCAGGCTCGAATCTTCCGCCAATACCTGTTTGAAGATGTTGTAAAAGGGCTCACCAGCCGAGTACGGCACGAGCTTATCCGCCTGACCACTGAGGTTCAGAATGCGCTTGCCCTGCAGTTTCTCTTTCATAAGCGCTTTCATCCTGGATAGCTGCGCCTGGTCGGGCGGTGTGTCATGGCCTATGGGATTGAACATGCCCGGTAGTAATAATCCAGCTGGGTCATACTGCGCAATCGCATCTTGAAGTGCCTGTGGGAAGTCTGGAGATGCAAGAAAGGCGCTGCCAGGCGGTGTAGTCTCCGTGTACGTCTTTCGCTTGGACAAACGCGCGCGGTCGGTTAGCAAACGCGTATAGTCTGGACAGCCAATGCCGACGACTCCAACCGTGATGCGCGGATCACCAAGCAGGCAATGCCATGTCGCGTGGCCACCTAGCGAAATACCAAGAGCAAAGTGTTGTTGGATCTTGGGGCTGTCCTTGGCGGTGAAGATGTAGGATTCGAGGTGATTGATGAGCTGCGAGGTATCGGTCGCCGTGCCGTGAAAACATCCAAACATGTCCTGTGCATGCGTCTCGTTTCCTTCTCTCCAAGCCTGGTTGTGCAGGTCGTCGACTTTGCGTGACCCGTGGTTGCGCTGGTCGAATGCAGCGGCGATGAGGCCCTTTGGACGAGGACCAGCCCGCCCGTCTTGTACACGATGATTCCAGGCGGAGATGACGCGCCTGGCTATGGGAGCCATGGTCTCTTTGGTCTGTAAACGCGGATTGAGGAGCCATAGACAGGCAATTGAGGATGGGGAAGCGGGTAGCTCGTCTAGGCCGTGGACGTCAACGAGGATGCCGGCGATTGTGATGGTTCGCGAGGAGACGGGGAGGTCGGACGAGTCGTGTGTCCCGTGGAGGGGGTTCGTAGTCGCAGCCATGTTGACCTAGGAATAATAAAAACGATGAGAAATAATTGAGCAGTTGGCGCGACTAGGGCAGAAGATGTGAGGCTCTTCGTCTGAAGTAACTTGGGATGCGAGAGCGGAGGGGCAGCACCTCCGGGACCGAGGCTGCCCGTTGACGGCAGAACTACACCATCATCGTCTGGCATACGCGATAGCCACGCGTTGTGCCGATGACAACGCGTGGAGACATGGCATCAGTCGACAGAAGTATGGGAGGGCAGCCCGTCATGTGTACGTATAGGAATGCGGTGCACTCGTGTCCAGACGCCCTGGAGGTACAATGCGGGGTGCACGGTGAGAAGAGCGGTGCATGTCAACGCGACATGACAAATATACGGGAGCCGATTGCCGTCGTGTGCATGCAGGCGGTCAGCAAGGCGGAAGAGGGCCCCTGACACCAAAAGTGCTAGCGCATCCAGACAGTTCACCGGGGAGAGCACCTGGGAGATTACTCGAACCGCGCAGGGACCCGGCCAGTCGTATACCCATCAGCTGCGCCGCGTGTACTCTTTTTTCCCTCCGACTGCTGGTGACTTGGAATCATTACTGCCAACTCGCTTTCACTTGTCCTGGCCCAGCAATTCGCAGCAATTCCCATCGTGACGAGTGACGGCAGCCGGTTTCCTGCCAACACCACCATGGCCCTATAACCACCCACAACCCGAGCAACCACAGCCTTCCCCCCACGCGACCTCGCCGGAAGGAAATATCCTCGTAATTCCCTTCGTTCCCCCGTGTCTTTGCCATCATGGCTGGCTCCAACAGCTCCTCGCCCATGGCACGCAGTCCCCGGTCCAGATCACCGGCAGTATCAGCAAGGGCAGACGACTCGGGTCGACTGCTCCCCCCGCTGGCGTCGGGACAGGTCCGGAATGAGACTCAAGACATACACAACCCGGGGCCGTTGGACGGCGCCCCCAAGATCATGCGGTCCGCCCCAACAGGCTCGCCCTTGTCCACCAAAGAAGCCGGCGAATTCCCCTTCCATGCGCCGGCGAATGCGAACGGGGGCAGTATCCCCCTCGAAGCCGCCGACGTCGCCATGCGCGCCCCGAAACCCTCGTCGCACATGTCGAATGCCTCCACCAGCTCCTACTACCCTCCCTTTGCGCCCATGTCGAGACACCCCACCGAGAGCGAGCTCTCCGACGCCCCACGAGAACGCAAGAGCGTCCAGTTCGCGCGTTCAGCCACATTCACAGCCGACCCGCCCGCAGCAGACTCGCGGCAGCAGTCATGGGAGGTGGACGAGGGCGAGGGAAAGGGCAAGGAGCGGATTACACCAAGCTCGTCACTCATGGGCAAGCTGAGGGCACTGGCCGCCCCGATCCAGGGACACGGCCGGAGCCTCAGCGCTCTGACAGCTGCCGGCCACGAAGGCGGCTCACCACACGGCCAACTGTCGCCCACGTCTGAGCTCGACGAGCCGCGGTACGACAGCGAGGCTGACGCTGATGGCGAGTCGAGCGCTGGCGAGGGGGCTGCAAGGAGACCGAGACAAAAGAGGCGGAAGAGCAGCCGGCGCTGGTTCGATGGCGAGGGCGAAGGCACTCAGACAGCCCCGACCACGCCCAAGCAGTCCACCGGCGGCTTCTTCTCGCGTGACTCACCCAACATGACACCCACTTCGACCCGTCCGGGCTTCCTGCGCCGATCGACCATGGACGACATACCCGAGAACGAGCGTCAGGGCTACTCAGAGGACGAAGGCCGCTCGCGCATCGCAAAGGAGAGCGCCTGGACACGCGGGCTGCACAGTGCAAGAGGACTCTCGTACGGGGGTCTGCGGAGACACGACCCCAACGCTGAAGAATCCGAAGGACAGAGCCGGCCCACGGGCAACTTGCGAAGCCTGACTACATTCAGGGGCGCTGCTGGTGAAGCTGGACAACCCTCACCATGGCGCATGCGTAGCGAACGAACATCGAGTTTGAGCGCCCAGAAGTGGAAGTCGATCAAGAACAGCCTGAAGCTTTTGGGGAACCGTCAAAAGGCAGAACGCCAGATTGATCACGCAAAGTCGGCAGAACTCATGGCCGAACTGCTTGCAGGCGCACCCGCAGCCTTGTTCTTCGCGAGTATGTTTCAGCGCGATGAGCATGGTCACCGCAGGATACCAGTCCTCCTTGAGCAGCTCAAGGTTACCATCACCGACACGGACCGCCCCGCCAAGAAGGAGGGCGATCGCCACACGGCCTTGCGTATTGAGTTGGAATACGGTAGTGGTCTGACTAGGATGAAGTGGGTTGTCTACAGGAGCGTTGCCGACTTTGCGAACCTGCATCTGAAGTTCAAAGTCCAGGAGAAGCAAGACGCCTTCCGTAGTCGTCCGGCTAACCGCGTGCGAGAGATCAAAGACAAGACCGCCAAAGACGGCGAGAACGAAAAGGAAGAGGAGAAAGAAGATCCGCGGACCAAGCTTCCGCGCTTCCCCAGGAGTGTTTTGCCCTACCTTCGAGGACTTCGCGGCTATGGCATCTTGGACGACGAAGGCGAGGAAGAAGAGGAAGAGGTTGCAGTTGGCGGTACAGCCAGCGGACCCGAAGGCGATGCAAGCGCTACCGAACGACCAAATAAACCCAAGCGGGGAAAATCTTCATTCCTCGGACGTAGGCAGTCCAGCGTAAGTGGAAGTCAGGCCCAGGGCGCTGTCGCTGCACTCGTAGCGAGACAAGGCAGTTTTGCTGGGGCCGCTGGCCAGCCTCTACAGGCGAAACAGACCCATCACGACCGGCAACGGAAGAAGCTGGAACAATACCTGCGAGGTCTCATGACCTATCTCATCTTCCGCCCTGACAGCAATCGCCTGTGCAAGTTCCTCGAGCTGTCTGCTCTTGGTGTTCGCCTAGCCGCTGAGGGTGGCTATCATGGCAAGGAAGGGTATATGATGATCAAATCTTCAAAGGGCGTCGACAACAGGAAAGGCTGGACTAAGCTCGGCATGATGAACCGCCACTGGCCCAAATGGTTCTTGGTAAGGCACAGCTACGTTGTCTGCGTAGACTCACCCGAGGAGATGAACGTCTATGATGTCTTCTTGGTCGACGCCGACTTCCATCTCGACACTAAATCCGCCAGAATAAGAGATAAAAAAGCCAGAGATCTTGCAAGCGAGGCAAAGGCATCTGCGACAGGTCATCACCAGCTGAAGCTCGTCAACGCCGAACGCAAGATGAAGTTGCTTGCTCGCAACGAGCGGATGCTCCATCAGTTTGAGGAGTCCATTAACTTCATGTCACAGAACACACTGTGGTCTCAACGCCAGCGCTTCGACAGCTTTGCTCCCGTGCGCAAGAAGATCTACGCGCAATGGCTCGTAGACGGCCGCGACTACATGTGGAATGTATCTCGAGCAATTAGTATGGCGCGAGACGTCATCTACATTCACGACTGGTGGCTCAGTCCTGAACTGTACCTGCGTCGCCCAGCCGCCATCAGTCAGAAGTGGAGGCTGGACAGATTGCTCCAGCGCAAAGCACAGGAAGGTGTCAAGATCTTTGTGATTATGTATCGCAACATCGGTGCTGCTATTCCTATTGACTCCGAATACTCCAAGTTCTCTCTGCTCGATCTCCACCCGAACATCTTCGTTCAGCGATCGCCAAACCAGATCCGTCAGAACACATTCTTCTGGTCTCACCACGAGAAGATTTGCGTTATTGACCACACTGTAGCTTTCTGTGGAGGCGTTGATCTGTGTTTCGGTCGATGGGATACACCACAGCACGTTGTAGTTGACGACAAGCCTACAGGCTTCGAGCTGGATGACACACCCAAGGATGCCGACCACTGTCAGCTGTGGCCGGGTAAGGACTACTCTAACCCCCGTGTGCAAGATTTCTTCGCCCTCGACAAACCCTACGAGGAGATGTACGACCGCTCCAGAGTTCCTAGGATGCCATGGCACGACGTCGGCATGCAGATTGTGGGCCAACCAGCCCGCGACCTGACCCGTCACTTCGTACAGCGGTGGAACTACCTGTTGCGCCAGCGCAAACCTTCTCGGCCCACGCCCTTCCTTCTTCCACCACCCGACTTCAACCCAGCCGACATTGAAGCGCTTGGGCTGGACGGAACTTGCGAAGTCCAGATTCTACGTTCTGCTTGTGCTTGGTCACTGGGTACGCCCAACAAGGTCGAGCACAGCATCATGAACGCATACGTGCAGATGATTGCCACTTCCGAGCATTTTGTTTACATTGAAAACCAGTTCTACATCAGTAGTGGCGAGGTGCTTGGGACGAAGATTGAAAACAAAATCAACGATGCGATTGTCGACCGCATCAAGCGTGCTCACGCCAACGACGAGGACTGGAGAGCATGCATCATGCTTCCGCTGATGCCTGGATACCAGAACACTGTCGATGAGCAGGAAGGCAGCAGTGTTCGCCTTATCATGACGTGTCAATATCACAGCATCTGCCGTGGCGAGGGTTCCATCTTCGGCCGCTTGCGAGCTGCCGGCATTGAGCCGGAAGACTACATCAACTTCTACGCACTGCGATCGTGGGGCGAGATTGGCCCAAACAAAATGTTGGTAACAGAGCAGCTGTACATCCACGCCAAGATCATGGTTGTCGACGATCGAGTTGCCATCATTGGGTCTGCCAACATCAACGAGCGTTCTATGCTGGGATCACGAGACTCTGAGATTGCCGCTGTCATTCGCGATACTGAATTGCTTGATTCGTACATGGGTGGTCAGCCATACAAGGTCGGCAAGTTTCCGCACACATTGCGCATGCGCCTCATGCGAGAGCATCTCGGTGTTGATGTTGACTGCATTTCCGAAGAAGAGATGCTCAGCCAAATGTCTGATGCCGATAGTGTCGGGTTTCAGACTGAATCCTCTGGACCTGGATCGCCTACAGCTCAGCGTGCGACCGAAGAGAAGTTGGAAGAGAACCACTCCAGGATGCAGGATGAGCTCATCCAGAAGGCGGAGAGACTACACAGCTTCAACCATGACTTTGATTGGGCGCAGGACCAGAATCCTCATCTGCAAAGCGTCAAGAAGCCATCAGCCGATTCTCGAGTCCAGCACAACTCTGCGCACAGCAAGGATGTTAGGGGAGAGGGTACTGACCATATGCTTGAAGCTGTAGAGACCCGGCCAGTCACCACCATAGCCCGAGACTCCTACATCGACGAGCATGGTCATGAAAAACTCGTCACCGATATTGCTGCAGAAGGTGCTGCGGCTACACCACGAAAGAGCGCGACGCTCAGGACACGGAAGCGTAGTGGCACCACTGGTACCCGGACCAGCGCCATCAGCGCACAAACCGAAGGAACCGGTTATGCTGGCCTGCCACCTCCTAAGCTACCCCGTATGGACACGCTGAAGCTAGGCCTGACACAACTCAGTCAGCTGCCTGCTTTGCCGCTTCTGGATGATACCGACATTGGCGGTCCACCTGCCCTACAGCGAACCGTCAGCCAAGGTTCTTCCTCCATCCTCAATCCCCTTCTCTCCGAAATGCGTCGACCCATCATCACCGAAGACTGCATGCGTGACCCCATCAACGACACCTTCTTCCTGGACACTTGGCACCAAGTCGCAGAGAACAACACGAAGCTCTTCCGCCAGGTCTTCCGTTGTATGCCTGATAACGAGGTCCGGACATGGAAAGAGTACCAGGAGTATGCTGCCTTTTCGGAACGCTTCACCAAATCTCAAGGTGGAGACAAGAGCCAGATGCACAAACAGCAGGAAGCACCAGGTACCACTGGACCACCCGGTACCGGTCTCACAAGCAAGTTCACATCGGGGGCTGGTGCTGTCGGCAAGCAAGTCGGAGCCCTAGGCGAGAAGCTCAGCGAGAAGATGACCAACAACTCGGACCGCGTCAACGGCGAGAACGTCCACGGATCAACGCACCACTCGAGCATGGGCGGCGTAGAACAATGGGCCAACGACCAAGAGAAACGCGTGCAATCCCAAAGCCCGCCTCCACCCACACGCGGTGGTCTTCACGTCGAAACAGCATCCGGTTCGACCCTCAACGAGAAGCTAGCCCCAGAACCCGCTGACGATGCGGTCGTATCGCCTATGAACCCCGCTCCTCCGGAAAAGACTTTCACATTCCCTGCTCCCCCTCCTATACCGAATGATCACACATCCCACATGGATTTTGCGAACCAAAACGCACCACCACAAACATCCCACTCGATGCGCGACCGCTCCCAACGCGTCACCATTTCCGAACCCCCAATCCACCCCTCCGCTCTTCCACAGAACCAAACTCACAACACCTACCAAAACGGAAACACGCCGAACCGCTCGAACACGAAACGCTCGCAGCGGCGCCGTGCGACGACCAAGAGCTCGAATAGGCAGTTCCATGCGACGGATGCGGATATCATGTTGGATAAGGAGGATGCGAAGAGGTTGTTGGAGTTGGTGCAGGGGCATATTGTGTTGTGGCCGTATGATTGGTTGGAGAGTGAGGAGAGGGGTGGGGGGTGGTTGTATAATGTGGATCAGATTGCGCCGTTGGAGATTTATAATTAGAGGGTTGGGCGGAGAGAAATGGGGAAGGAGGGGGAGTTTAGTGGGAGTACTTTTTTTGAAGATTTTCTTTCGCTGTCTGTTTTGTCTCGCGTCTTGATGGTTGACTTGCTGCATAGTTGGGGGTTAGGTGGGAAGGAAGGCAGTATATTGCGCTGTCGTTTGTATATATTTATATCTTTTTCTGGTCTTTTATAATATTTGTCTGGAAGACTTTGGTCTCTTTCTCTTTCTCTTTCCTTATTCTTTGCTTTTACCCAATGGCAACGTCTTCCGTCGTTTGCGTGTTTTGTTAGAAAATTGGGATTAGTAAAATAATAATATTCATAGATCTAGGCTCGAGAATGGATTGGAGGAAACTCCGTCTTTCACGTCACTTTCATATCGCTCGCGCTTTCCTACACTTCTTTCAGTCGTTATTGCATACGAATGTGTGATGTGGCTGCAGTATTGTCTACTTGGCCCAGTCTAATTGGGTATGTTAGCACTATAACGGGCCTATTCTCACAACGAGCTGAGCTGGTAGATCGAGTATATGTACGTCTACATCTTTCCTTGTATATCCCTATCCCTGACGTTACAGCAGATTTCTTGCTGGAGCTTTCGAGATTCTTTCTGCTATCAAAGGACTACTACCTAGGTACTGTCTCGTAGTTGACTCGAGACTTTTTCCGTTACCGTGTCACCACAACACAACAACAAATTAACCGCCTCGCTCTGATCGTAAGTCGAAACTTGTTTCATCAAGCGGATATACTAAATAAGGCCATAGAATCAGTGCTACACCACATGGGCGAAACCTCAGTCCGCGACGCACTCGTGGCATTTGCCGCGGAGCGTGATTGGCAGCAATTCCACACTCCCGAGAACCTCGCCAAGAGCATATCCATCGAAGCAGCAGAGCTGCTCGAGTGCTTCCAGTAGAGCGCAGACGCTGATCCAAAGCGTGTGCGCGAGGAACTCGCAGACGTTCTGACGTATTGCCATCTACTCGCTATCCGCATCGGAGCCGACCCGGATCAGATTGTGCTCGAGAAACTGGAAGTCACGCGCAAGAAGTATCCTGTGGACAAGGCGCGAGGTGTGAGTACAAAGTATGACAAGCTTGTTCCAGATAGCTCGAGTTGAGTTCTCTAGACCTGCTGTTGCTACGTAGAGGTCGCAGGATGAGAAACATGGGAACTGGCCGGTGGTATACGTGCTAGACAACGATGGCCGCCCGGGCGGGAGAAATTCGAACAATGTGCTAAGACACATCTACGTTGGAGAATCGCTTAATGCCGTGGGTCGATTGCGCCAACACCTCGAAACACCAGCTAAACAACATCTCAAGAACGCTCGGGTCATCCTGCACGAGAAATACAACAAGTCGGTCTGTCTGGATCTGGAGTCGTATCTTATCAGAATGATGGCCGGTGACGGCGCGAATCAAGTACTTAACCGAAACAACGGCATCACCGATGCGCAATACTACCAAAGAGAAGCATATCGCGCAGGGTTTCGTGCCATGTTCGAACAACTCAGATCCGACGGTGTGTTTACGCGCAGTATTCCGGAAATCGAAAACAGCAGTCTCTTCAAGCTATCTCCTTACAAGGCGCTGACGGAAGACCAAGCGGATTCCGTCGAAGAGATTCTTACCAGGTTCTTCATCGACCTCTCGACGGGCGGGAGAAGCAATATCGTCATACAGGGCGACCCAGGCACTGGCAAGACAGTCGTGGCTATATACCTGATCAAACTCCTTGTCGATATTGCAGCGCTCAACTCCCTCGATGATCTGGACAGCGACTCGCGATTCTCTGAGTTCTTCACTGCCGGAAATCAGCAACTCCTCCAAGATTGCAGAATCGGGCTCGTCGTTCCACAGCAATCGTTGCGCGGCACCATCAAAGACGTATTTAGAAAGACGCGCGGGCTCCATCCGGACATGGTCATGACGCCGTTCCAAGTAGGAGAAGCAGATGGCATTTTCGACCTGCTCATAGTCGACAAGACGCACCGGCTCAATCAACGCGCTAACCAGCCGTCGGGAGTGCTCAACGGGAAGTTTATGACTATCACAAGACATCTGTTTGGCAGCGACGACTTCAGTAAGACGCAGCTTGACTGGATCCTGGCGAAAAGCAAGCAGCAAATGTTTCTGCTAGATGCGATGCAGAGCGTCCGACCAGCTGATCTTCCACAAGAACTGCTCTCAGCACTCGTTTCCGATACACGTGCAACGGGCCAGCATTTCCAGCTCCGCACTCAAATGCGTGTACAAGCAGGTTCCGACTTCGTATCTTACATCCGATGGATTCTCGATCCCAACCCTCTCTCTGTCCCACGAGCACGACTGAATCTCGGAGAATATGACTTTCGCGCCTTCGACACCGTGGAAGAAATGCGAGACGAAATCTTCCAGCGCAACGCTGAAGCCGGGCTTTCGCGCATAGTCGCAGGCTACGCGTGGGAGTGGAAGACACAAAAGGATAAGACGGCGTTTGATATCGAGATTGGCGATACGAAACTCCGCTGGAATAGTACGCCGACGGATTGGGTGTCGTCTGACAATGCGCTGCAGGAAGTTGGGTCGGTGCACACGGTACAAGGCTACGATTTGAACTACGTGGGTGTCATAATCGGTTTGGACTTGCGCTTTGATCCGCTCCGACGACGGCTTTATGTCGATCGCGACTCGTACTTTGACAAGAAGGGCAAGGAGAATAATAGGGCGCTTGGAAGGAAGTATTCGGATGACGACTTGTTGCGGTTTATAACTCAGATCTATGCTGTGCTTTTGACTCGCGGGATTCGCGGCACGTATGTGTATGCATGCGATCCTGGCTTGAGAGCATATCTGTCCGACTTCATCCCGTCGAGTTCTGGGAATCCTGTCAATTCGGTTTTCAACTCTGGCGGTGACGCTATTATCTGAGTAGCAATCTACCTCTTGAAACGTCCCTCATATGGTTTGAAATACCTCCAGAGATATACATGGCCGGCTATCATGGGGAAAAAGGATTACTGACAAAGCGATGTCACCTAGAAGATCAAGCGTCACTTCAAATCAAAACATGGTCGTTGCCATTCCCCCTTGTATTTATACTACCTAGACTAGCAGCCTCATACATCTCACGTCTCCTTGAACCCAATAAGCTCATTGCTCATGGCCCACAGTCTCTCCTCACCCTCGGGGTCATATGCCCACTCTGCATAACCTGGCTCCATAGGTCCTTGCCCCTCCCGAACCGGCTTACTAACCTGGCAATTCTCCAGATACAAGCCTCCCTTCCCCTCCAACACGTGTGCCGTCGCAGCCCACACCGTCGTAGCAGCGCCCTGCTCTGGGGTCTTACGCGTAACCGCCAGCACAGGATCATTCTCATAAGCAGCAAATTGTTCCTTTGGAACAAACTTGGACAGCGCTGTGAAGATGACGCCTGGGTGGAGCGACAGCCCGTGGAGACCCTGCGCCCCGTAGTGTCGCTCAATGTAGTTTGCAAACCAGATGTTTGCCATTTTGGCGTGGGCGTAGGCACGGTCTGGATGGTATTCGCCGTTGCGCAGCTGGAAATTGTCGAGATTGGGGGGGAAATAGCGATGACCCATTGATGCTACGCTGATCACGCGGGAGTGGAAATCGGGTTTGGAGGAGGCCAGGAGCGCAGGCTTGACGAGCTGGAAGAGCAAAAGGTGCGCCAGGTGGCAGGTGCCTACTTGCAGTTCGAAGCCATCTTCAGTGGTGCCCTCTGGGCAGGACATGATGCCCGCGTTGTTGATGAGGATGTTCAGCTGGTTGTTGCTGGCGGCGAGGAACTCGGCAGCAAATTTGCGAACAGATGTGAGGGAGTTGAGGTCAAGGTGGCAGAGCTCGACCTTTCCGGGCTCAAGGATGTCGCCAAGGGCTTTCTTGCCCTTTTCCAGATCACGGACTGTAGCGAAGATGTGGGCACCGGTCAACTTGAGGGCACGGGCAGTCTCGATACCGATGCCAGAGCTGCAGCCAGTGATTAAGATGGGTTTTCCGGCGAGCTTGCCAGCGAGACCTTCGTCTTTGATAATTTGCTCCGCAGTTGGGCGTGCATCGCCAGGGCCCTTGGGGTTCGCATGGACAGCAGCGTAACGCGTAAACTCGGGAGAGCTGTATTCGGCTGGGTCAAAAGCTGGAAAGGGCAGGTTGATGGAGAGGGGCAAGTGAAGAAACTTGGAAAACAGGAGAAGTTGAGTTGAGATGTAGGAAGTATGATCCAGAAGAGCTGATACTGTGATTTGGATTGATTGTGGAAGGATAGAGACACATTATATAGTTCATTAGCACAACGGACACATTTCGAGACAACTGCCATAATTGCACAGCCAAGACATGAATTAGCAATACATTCTGGAGTGAAGACGGGGTTGAGATTGTCAATTTGGATCTCGGGATGCGTAGGTTCCTGTTCAGATTCTCATTCTAGTGCTGTGTACTAAAATGGACGTGCACTTGATTATGGGGTAGGTCGGAGGTTTCGGAGCTAGGGCGGACTTAATTGTGCAACGAACGAAGGTAGCCCAGGCGCTTGTTGGGCTGAAACACATTGTTGTTCAAGCTATCCAAAGACCAATCGCGTTCTCAATGTTTGATGCTCAGTGGACCGATACCTGTTTTCATCCCTCAAACCTTCTGTCTGAGCTTCGCCTTGATTCCAGTATTCGCCTTTCCCTTCGTCTCCTTCTTGTCTTCCTCTCGCATGTTTTTGATCTGGTCTTCCACCGCAGTCGCATGACGCGTTTTACGTACAGAAGGCTGGTTGGGCACTTCGGTGGTAGCCGTAGCCATCGCAGTAGACCTTTTGACCTTGCCTTTCGGTGGAACCTCGAGCATAGCAGTTGATGCTTCTTTAGGTTCTTCTATATCTGCCTCTATTCTATCACGAGTAGTCTTCGCTTTACGCTTCGCAGGTACCCTGGCCTTCGGTACGGGCACTGATTTCGGTTGCGATACTGGAGGAGCGGGCGCTGCAGAATCGGCAGCTGCCTTACGCCCTGCCCGTGTGCGTGGTGTTCGTGGGCCTTTTGGAGAAGGCTTGAATCCGTATCTATTCGTGGCTGGCGCAGCTGCAGACGCAGCGACATTAGATGTTGGTGTATCCTTGCGGGAATCGAGTCTACTGAGCGACTGGTTGCCCAAAGTTGAGGACTTGTTCTTGAGCTTAGACTTCTGGTTGATTTGGAGGGGAGTTTCGGAGTAGTCATTATCAGCATCATTGTTCTCATACTGTGCGTCCATGATCTCTTTTGCGTCTTGGAAGTTGCCATCTTCCTCCTCGGAGAGGTTTGGTACGTCTTGATACTCGCTAATACCGGACGACAGATCCTCATCGTCTAGATCGCCATTTGCCACAACAGGACTATCTTCGACCACAGGTGTGGCGTCCACATCTCGATCGATGTTCTGCTTGCTCCTGGCTGCCCTGCGAGCGTTCATGAAGAGCTCTCTTGGAGGCGCAGCAAGTTCTAGTAAAGGAGCAGGCTTTGTCGTGTCTATCTTCGGTGCTGGGAACAATCCTTCTTCTTCCTCTTCTATGGGTTCGGTCTTTTGCTTCTTCGTAGGGCGAGCAGCAAAAGCCTCCATGGTAGCCGGTACCAGTCCCTTAGACTTCTCTTGTTTCTTCACTAGTGCTGTAGAAGCTTTCGGCTTTGCAATGTGTGGCTTGATCGCGTTCAGGGTACTACCTGTAGCACCGCCACCTTCGATGAAGGCGGATAAGTCGTCATTGACCTCGGGGACGGCTGGTGAACGTTCAAGAGCGATCGCACTTGACTCAAGTTTATCCGGTGTATCCAGCTTGAACAGCTGACGTGATATGGGCAACGTGTCTCGCTCTGCCCTCGAAGGGCGAGTTCGGTATTGGGTTGGGCTGAGTCCTTGAAGTTCGCGGTTGGAGACTTTTGGTCTAGATTTCGGTGTGCTGAGGACTTCGTCAACTACATCAGTGTCCACCCTGGGTGTCACTGGAGTCTCAACGTCGCTGTAGTGTTCTTGCATATCGGCATCGTTACCTTCATGATCAGGCTGTCGCATTTCCGTATCGCTACCGGCAAGCATCCTCTCCGATTCTCCATCTGCTTCGTACATAGGAGTGATGTCTTTCTTAGACTTGGCTGTACCACGTCTAGTCCTTGGGAGCGATGGCAGGAGTTCAAGTTCGTGCCCTTCGAGAGCGTCACTCTGCTTCTTGACTGCGCTAGGACATGGCTCAGTAGGCGCACCACGCCTCGCCCTTTTCATCGGTGGAGCATTTGACTCTGTCTCTAATGCATTGCTTGTATTTTGGAGTGGTTTAGAGCGTTTGCGAGGGCGCGCGGGCTGGGTCTTGGGTGCTGGAGCTGGCGTTGAAACGCCCAGGTATGATGTAGGGGGTGTTCGAGAACCTGGCTGCGTTGTACAGCCTAGATCCTTGGATATGTTCCGACTGTCAGAAGATGAATCACCTTCTACGAAACCGTTCTCGTATATCGCGACGGCAGTTTCGCTCCTTTCCAAGTCGGGTATAGGCACATGATCTTCAGCTTTCGCGTCGAGCGGTTCGACCTTGGAGGGAGATAGAAACTTCGGTGACCTCCGAGCTAGTTCTGTCTTAGATGCTTCAGCCAGCACAGCCTCGGATCCCTCGTTGCCTGCTGCATCATACTCAGATGCGACAGGCAGCGGCGGCAAAGACGCACCTTCCTCAGGTTGCTTTGCTGGTAGCGGGTCCGTCAGCTGTGAGCTAGCGCGCGGACACAAATCGTCGTCGGTAATCTCTGGAGATGATTTGAAGGAGTGAACGTTGCAATCACGGTGTCTCAATGGCAAAAGCCCGGCAAGACCATCGGAAGCTGTGTTGTCAGCTGCATCTTGTACTTGCGCTTGCAAGGGCCCGTCAACGTTCTCTTCGCTACGGAATAGTCCCTCAGAAGACTCTGGTGAGCCAAATGTATCGTCCTCACTCGGCGCAGAGGAAATCGCTTGGCCGACAGTCGTATGTTGAAATCCGACCTCTGGTGCATCACTCATTGGTGTGTCTTCTGAGTATGCCGGAAGAGCTGGCACTCCAGAAAGCTGTGCTAGTGGCGACCGTGGATCAGCGGTCTCAAGCTGATCTCGTAGTACGGAATCGTCTTGTGGCGGATCTTGAGCCTTGGGCTCATGCTTTCGGGGTTGTCGCTGATCCGATGCCTCCAAAACGCTGTAGGTGGCTTTGCCGTTATCGCCGTTGTTAAAAGAACGCAGTGCTGACAGCAATTTCAAATCTGCTGTTGCGTCTTTCGTTGGTAGGTCCGAGGCGTTGACGATTTGTGAAGGTGTTTTCAAGTCTGGTTCGTGTACAGGGTGATTGCTATGGTGTGAAGAAGCTAGCGAAGGTGCGACGGGTAAAGATTTGGCCCCGTCGTTGTGATTTGAGTTGGTGCTAGGTCCCATCTCAGATGCTATGTTACCTACGACGTGTTCTTCCTGGCAGGCTGGCAGATCAGGCATGGTAGCTGTCCCCTGTTCGGCAGTCGCATTGTCTGCTGTCCCAAGACCAATATCCGCACACCCAGTAGCAGCGGTGATCGAAACTTCGTCAATGTCCATGGCATCTTGGGCCTCGGTATACTGGTTGCCGACAATACGCGAATCTGATCCAACTTGCTTGGTATATGGAGGCGACGCAACGGTGTCGGTGACTTCGATGACTGGCGCAGTGACTTTCGCTAGTGGTAGGTCCTTTGACTCATGAGTTCTGTCTTCTGGCCGAGCGGTCGGTGAGTCTGGACTTCCGTGTAGATGTTCAGCGTCACCGACGAGGTCTAGGTCTTCATCTTGGTCGATCCGACACAACGTGTCGGCAACTCTGCCACTAGCAACTGCAATCTCCTCCTCTTCGTGAACATCGCTATTCGATGTACCGGCGTTTTGCTCGTTGTCTTTACTAGCCGACCAATCAAAGTCCTCAATCGCCTGCAAGCCTTCCTCCCAACTGTCTGCGGGCGAGCTGTACGCGTAGTAGTCCGGCAGGTGAGCTTGGTCATCTATTTGGTCGTCGACGTGAACACTCGGCGCATCCTTTGTGTAACCCAGTTCCTCCAAAGACCAGGGTGCCAAGCATTCGTTGGCCGGCATCTCATGACCGATCTTCTTTGGGAAGACCTCGTAATCAACCAGCTCACTGAAGAACTCTGCACCATAAGCCGTAGTAGAGGGTAGGTTCGGGTCGTCAAAGGTGACAACAGGTTCTTCTGAATCATACTCAGAATCCATCGCGTGGATGGGGGGAGTAGATACGCACGGCTGTTATGTAAACAAACTGACCTTAAAGAGTATATCGTGCAAGTGGTCTTTTGTCGACCTGCAACCTCTTGCTCTTTCGCGCGACCAAAAGAAGGGATTGCTGCGAGTGGGAACAAGCTTTTCTTTCTGTTATCCTTCCATAGACAATTAGATCCTCGCGGGCGCTCTTGGTTCCGAAGCTGGTGGAATTGGTTAAAAGTGCAGCGCTGCACGTCAGCAAAGTGACTGATTGTTGTAGGCGACAAAGAACGTCACAATCCCACAATGTGCGATCGCGGGACCTAATCTAGAAATCTAAAAGGTTACCCGCTTATTAATTTTAATTCTCAGGGTGAAGGGGAGAAGGTGAGAGCAACGCGTTCTCACGTGTTGACGTGGCACGATGTGCCTAGCCGAACAAACGCACCCGTGGGAGCTGTACTACGTCTCACCGTTTACGTCACCGAAAGAGTGTCAGAATCGTAAAAGAATTGATTAGGTTGATTAGGAATCCAGTTGCTGGTGGGTATCATGTTCAAGTCACCAGCTCCTCACCAGTCCTCCAACTCTTGCTTCGCTAATGGTAGTGACGCTTGCAGAATAGGTGCTGGAGAATAACTTGTAATGTAGGAAGGTCGCAGGAGTTTTGTTGCATCGCATGAGTCTCGTCATATGGGTATCGCATTACTGATGGCGTTGCCCGTGTCCACAGGGAGAGCCAATACGCTGCTGTGGTCAGTGCTGAATTCGCAGATGTGTACAAGTAGCTCACCTCTTTCCCGTATCAGTGGCGCAGCAGCAGCAGAGGAGCGACGCAGGCCAACAGAAGATCTAAGAAACATGAGTAACTGATTGCGCGCGGTTGAGGTGATACCTACAGCCATGCCCACTGTGACCACGAAGCCCAGAGTAGGTCCAATAACTTTACAATGGCACGGGTTCTGGTTGCTATTCACGTAGCCGTGGTTAGCACAACGCGTAAATTTTGGACTAGCCAGTCACATACGTTCCGCATTGGAAGCACACGATCGGAAGAGGAACGCAGTCGCACATAGTGACAAAAGAAGGGTAGTAAAGAAGATGAAGATAGGCTCTTCTTTGTTAGCGATAGCAGATGCGAGATGGGAATCTGGACGTTGCCAAGTGAGGAGACGCAGAGTGGAGATAAAGATGTGGGAAGGCTGAAGCTGTCATGCTGTTGTCACGCTAGCATACGTCATCACCGGCGATCGCGAATCGGAAACACGCGTCAGCCACATCGTCCCTCTTCAATTCGATCCTTCGTATTCAACAACGCCTGGGCCTGTCTAGCAAATGCAGCTATGCACAAGATGCGTTTCCATGAACTTGTTTTCGGACACTTTTTTCTGGCCAATGGATGACCAGCGTCTGGTCTGTACAAACATCGAGAACAAGGACGCGTGCAGTCGGTGAACATAGCCTGCGTGCTCGGGCTTGTTTTGTCTTGTCTCCAAGACATTTGTCGCGAGCGCGCCGAAATACAGGGCCTGGAACCCGGAATCTGGAATCTGGCGACTATTTGCAGCCCAATACGAGGCTCACCCAAGGCTGTCGAGAAGCGTTGTTGGCGATCAACCCTCTATCTCTTCACGTACCAGCTCCAGCTCGACAGTCCTTTGGCCTCCTCGGACCCTGCCTTTCAAGCCATCATTAAATTTGTCGAAACAAAGCGCCCACAACCCCGGCTCGCCCCCAGTCTCCACGGCAATAAACCCCTCCCAACCCTCAAAGGTGTATCGCTTCTCACCGTTTGGGCACAAACGAGCATCCCAAGGACCAGCTTGGCCCTCTTCTGCATCAACACGTAGTCCGTGGCTGAGCTGAAAGATTTCCGAGTCGGTATTTAGATACACCCAATTGAGCTGTGGTGGATGATCCGAGATGGTAGATACAATGCCTTCGTAATCCTTCTTTGGGAAAGGCAAGTAGTATCCGGTAAATGGGTGATGTGCCGGTCCCTCGTATGTCGATAGCTCGATGTACAGTCGCCCTCCACATAGTACGACGCGACTGTCCTTGAACAATTCTTTGCGGTCTTCTGGTGTCCTCGCAGTCGGTCGGCATCGCATGTGGCACCTCTCGCCCTTCCAGTCGTCTGCGTCCTCGTCGGCAGCATTGTTTTTCGCGTTCTCAGTCTGACTCTGCAGGGCAAGAACGGATGTCGCGGTCAAGGGAACTGTTCCCACGAGAGCCAGGAGGCCGAACACCATCTTTTACGTTCTAAAGATAATGCGAAGAGTGAGCCAGTCAAAATGATCAGGAGGATTGTCTCTTGGTGTATAGTCCCTAGGTATAGCATGTGCTAGCTGATCAGGCGTCGCTACCCAGGTATCTATTGGAAACCCCACATCAAGGTGCCAGAAAAAGAAAGGCTTCTGTATGCACCTTGATCGCTCGTGTAAAAGCCCATGACGAAAAATAAAAGACGGTCTCCGTGTGGCTGCATGAATCAACTGCAGAAGCCAATCAAAGAGTTAGTGGACGAATGGCTTCAGGTTCCCGCTACGCTTAGCTTCAAGACGATCGACACGGTCGATAGTGAATGCCGGGGCCAATGACGAAGAAGAAACCCCATACGGCTGATCCGTGGAACTTGATGAGCTGCGATGCTGCATTGGGCGAGAAGCGATTACCCTGTTGAGGAATTGTACTCGAAGCTACAGCGCTAGCCGGCAACTCCACGCATCTCCTGCATTAGAGCCATAGGTGCACGCGAATCGCATGCGAGATCGCAACCAATCCAGCACTCATACTCGTGGAGATCACCTCGCCGACCCGTAGATCGATGATGCAGCTGCAGCTGATAGATGCGGGCACTTCGGACATGTCCGTCTAGTACCTTGCGTCGAGAGGTTTATCAATCAACGTACGCTCGCACAGCGCTTCCAACCTTGCCATTCAAATCCCTCCGTGTCAAAGTTGTGAGAACTGGCGTGGTCAGCGCAACTTCCGCATCGCAGGAAAGCGACAATACCTCAATTGACTTTACCTCCACCACAACCTCAACTCACACCACCACAAACCCCAGATAGTGAAATCGCGCCGGAATCTGAGCTCAAAATGGATAACCTCACGAAAAAGTAGGCTATTGACACTTCCCTAACACTCTTGCCACATTCTAAGTCACAACCAGCGTAACCGACACTGCCGACAACGCAACCGGCGGCCGTGAGGGAGGACCCGGCGACACAATCGGCAAACTAGGCAATACCGTCACCTCTACAGTGACCCCAAAGAACAAGAAGAAGTCGAAAAAGGGAGGCAACAACAATGACGAGGAGGACGAGGAGGCAAGCGAGGGCTTCGGTCTTGACAATGGATCAGACGTGAAAGGCAGCCTGAAGGTACACATCAAATTGGATTTGGAAGCTGATATCAAGATTTATGCGAGAATCAGGGGAGATATTGCTATTGGGATCTTGTGAGAACGACATAATACAACAAGTGCTTCTCTCAAAGAATCGTGACGCGGACCTTTGGATCCTCAGCTGTGATCATGCCCCAAGATTCCCCCGATTGTGTCATCTCGATATCTTCCAGTCTCAGCCCATTCAGATCCGGGTATGGTTCATCTCTCCTTGGTTTCTTCTTGTTTTCACCGCTGTTTGTAAAGGTTGCGAGGCCAATTCTCTCAGCATTAGCCACTGCCTGGAAAACCCACGTTTTCGTCTCTGGCCTCTGCTGAATCTGTTCGATGATGTCGTTCGTGGTAAGGATAGCTTCAGGCATACGATCAAGCTCACGTTCCAGCACCTTCCTCAATGGCTCGTCTAGTTGTGAGGCTGAAGGGCTTGGTCGCGGGCGCAACACGAGAGCGTTTCCCGAATCGAGGAACAGGGCATAGAAATTTGGTGGTAGAGGTTCATCACGATGGTCAAGATACATGTGCCCCAGGGAAATGCCGCGATTGTCACCTGGCAAGAAGCGAATCTCGACTGGCTCTCCGTGTGTGGCCCACTCGTTGTCTCGGCGAGCGCGAGGGAAGATTTCGTAGATAGGGCCCTGGTCATGTCAGTAAAAGCTCTTTCATCCAATGCTGGGGTTCAAAGTAAAGAAGAGTCATACCTCCATCACGAGCTTGCCCGCCTTTACCTTCCCGTACTCATCGACACCACTCGGTGTGGTAGAACAGCTAATGATCCGACAAACGAGACTCTTGTAGGTGAGAGGAAGGAATTGGACAGGTGCATCCAGCGACGCCCACGACCACGAGGGCGCTCGGTATTCTTCCAATCTTGTCACACGGCCTAACAATTTCCCCTTGACCGGAGTTTCGCCTTCGAAGGACTCTTCCCACGGGTAAACGCGCCAAAACAAATCTTCTGGGATATGACGCGCCCAAAGCCCAGCAAGATACCGGTCTCCGGTTGCCTTGGCCAACATTCGCGCTAAACCGGATAATGCTGGAAGCTTGTCTGGTCGTTTCGTCAGCTCTCGCAGAGAGTAATTCTGAATCAAGCTAAGCCATCCACCGTCCCATCTTCCATAGTTTTGTGGTGTCGGCTGATGGCCTGGGATGAAAGACATGCTATCTTCTGTTACGCCGTGGTCCTTGAAAGGAATCATATGAGTATCAATTAGTAGGTCCAGGTTAAAGAATTTGTTTGGCAATTTGAACCCGTCTTCAGATTGCACCGTGCAGTCGCACTGGAAGTATATTTGATCCTTGGCGTAATGAACAACCCTCGAAGGAAGGAGTCGTTCTTGCAGTGTCCAGCCACGACTACTCAGCGGTTCATCTTCGAGCGGATCCAGGACCTGACCAAAAGAACCGATCATGGCCATTTGTGGCGACTGCGTGCAGGAGCCTGGGAGCCACTCTTTGAAGAAGTACATATTGGAGTCGTTGTTGCTATAGAGATTGGGAAGCCTTATCTTCTTTGCAAGCGTGTTCGGGCCTCGAGCGTGAACTGTGGTATTGTAACCTAGTGATCGTGACGGCGATGAAACATAGGGCGTATCCGTACGCTGCGGGAAACAGCCCGTCTGGCTATCGGTAGAATTCGCTGCGGCGATGGTGATGTAGGAATTGTAGTAGTACTCTCCTATTCGCGACGCCTCGTATTCCCAATTAAGACCGCCGACTGAATTTTGTATGATACAGAGACAGTCTATCCACAGAAAACGGATACCCAGACGACGGGTAATTTGAACTGCATCCCGAAATGTTTTTGGAAGCGAAGCAACCATAATCCCGCGTTTCGGGTCTTCATAATTCGATACGGTAGCTGTGAGCCTCGACGACGTACCCCATCGGTGGCTCAATGCGATATATTTGCCGCGTGCACCAAGGCTCTCATAAAGCGGTATCGATTCATCAGAACCCGAAACGTCAAGTACTCTAGTGGGCAGTAATGGGTTCTCCGGTGGGCCTCTGCATGTATGGTGTTTGGTGCCGTTCTCGATCCAGTGGCTGATCCGTTCGTACGCTATGCTCGAGCTGGAATCGATCTCAGGAAACCGACGAGGCATGCACGGTATCGGAAATGCTAGTGGACTTAGTGATGCGGGCTTTCTATGATAATCTGCAGGTGAAATACTAACCACCATCCGTGGATACCGAGAGAGCACTTCCGCGGATATGTACGTCTCTCCTGGGGTTGTTGATACTATCAAACACATGACCAGACGTTCCAAATCGAGCACCGATACCCATGATGTACCACCCATCGATGGGATTTCCACCAGTCTCCGGCTGGTTCCAATGGTTACCATACAGCCAGATTCCCATGTTCTTCGGGATCTGCGCGCCTAATTCATTTAGGGTAACGGCGGCACTTTCTACTGGTTCGACATCCTGAGCCTTTGTGAAACCCGTGACACTCACGAATACTGAACGTGAATATATCATCTCAGTATCCCACTCAAATTTCATATGAGTGAAGTAGCCGCCACGTTCTCCAGATACAACATCTGATTCGAATTCAGGCATGGCGGGTCCTAGTTCCTTGATGTAAGCTGCCCTACGGACATTGTTTCCGCGTTCGTCTTGAGGCACACAGACAGTCTCATAGCGTCTCCAGCAAGGGCGACTACCCGGTGGACGTTCCTGAGAGCGGCGAAAGTTGGAAACGGCGGCATGGAAAACGAATGCGCAGAGATTGCACGTTTTCATGGAGTCAATTAGGGCTTGAAGAGACTCATGGTGGGGTTCTCCTTCCTCATCTTCGAACGGCAGGCAGTACCAGTTAACCCGCTTGCAGGTGTCACACAAGACAAGCTCGTTATCCATTCCCGTCTGTGTTTGTGCTAACCTCGGTGCGTCCGACGGATCTGTAGAGGTTGCAAAAGGACTTTCATCCACTTGTGGCTGTTGTGATTGTGAACTGGCTGACGGAGGCTTCCAACGCGATCGGAGGCGTCTGCTTGGCTCTATCATTAAATAATCATCCCATCGATTTCTGTAGACACGTACCGCAGCTTGTCTTCTACATACTTGGGTATTCGACGGATGCGCCCTGCCTCTGCCATATTGAGGCTATAACCCTCTCTCGTTCCAAGCAGGAGTAGGTACTAATTGTAGGTCTCAGAATCCAGAGGGCGGTACCACTGGTTAGGCTTATGGTGTGGCTCGCTATGGAGTATCTTATGAAGCTACTGCTGGTGAGAGTTTCGCTGCACGGCCTTGTATGTGCACGTAGCCCTCGTCGAACGACCGAGACAGGATAGATGAATGAAGCAAAAAGATCCTCATCCTCGGTCCAGAAGGTCATATGTAGTTTGGCAGCTTCAGCCTGCCCGTGGGCTGATGAAAATAGCATCAGGACTAGGGGTTTGTAGTATTGCCAAGAATGTCTCCGCACCTAGCAGCCACCACGACAACCACGGGAGCGTCCGCTCAGCTGAAGACAACCGGGTTTCACCACGTACTGCGTGATCATGACGGAAAGCCTGCATCTCATAGCATGGCTCTATTCGCCAGCTATCTGCAAACCCAAGATTGGAACATTTGGACGATGTTCCAGCTGCCCAGTTGGATTTCTAGGCATCACGTTCAGCAAGATACAGGATTTTTTTGAGCTGGAGGCTCTCCACGAATGAGGGACGAGTGGCGCAGACCCTCGCCGTCTACGAACACCTTAGTACGATATTGCTAGGCATGGCTGCGAACGGGGGTAATATGAGGATGGTGGCCTGAAGATTCGGTAGGGTTCCGATTCCGAGGTGCATATTCTCTACAGCAGCTATTTTGCCAGGCTACGATACATCAGGATGAGGTTGTATCGCGAAGTGTAGAGTTGACAATTCTAGTGACCAAATCGAGATATGAATGTCGGGGACTGCCAAAGCAGGCACGTGGCGGGAACAGTGCAGACAGACCCAATATCGGTCGTTTGGACGAGATATGATTCATCGTGAGATGAAGACTGCAAGGTCGGACAGATAAGATCGAAGACGCGGTTGAGATGTGGGATGCAACGATCCACCCAACCCACCTTTCCTGCCTCGGCTAGACGCGCTGGACCCTGAACGTCAGGCCGCATACCAAAAATAATACTGAGAGTCATCCACGATGTAGTCGAACAATGCGCGGGCCGCTACCCCACGCCTTTCCCGAATTCCAACGATCGCTCCATCGGCTATTCTGTTCGCGGCGCAGCTTCCACAAGCTTTCGAGAGTCCCGCGACGCGTACAGTTGCGGGAAGCGCATGGGAGAAGAGGGAACATGGCGGGGTATGAAGAATGGTCACAAGAGCAGTTGATTGCCAGAATACAGGAGCTGGAGAAGCAGATCGGAGGGAATGCGCAAGGAGTTGCCGAACCGACCTCTTCGTCCCCTACGAACGAACCGGCATCCGTGCCTACTGAACCGCTCAAGCCATGGGAACTACGCACAGTCCGCAAGGCACCGCCGAAAGCCTTTGATGCTTCGAAATACAGCACACGGTTGATCGCGCTGAAGTTTGCCTATCTGGGACAGAAATACAATGGCTTTGAGCACCACAAAAACAACAGCACACCATTACCTACAATTGAGGAAGAGGTCTGGAAGGCGCTGGTCAAGACGCGCTTGATCAACCCGATACCCACGGGCGGCGACGAAAGGAAATATGAGAGAATTGACAGAAAGGCTTTTGCAAAATGGGATAGGGAAGGGGCCGATGTGAACTGGGACGGCTGTGAATACTCAAAGTGCGGGCGGACAGATCGGGGCGTGAGTGCTTTTGGACAGGTCATTGGCGTGAGGGTCAGGAGTAACAAGCCATTACCAAAAGTATCCGAGCCTGTACAACGTGCGGACGGAGAAAGAGAAGCAGGCAACGAAGAATCACCGTTATCATCAGACGACGTCCACGACACCCCACAAAAGCCGTTCAACGATCTTACCGACGAACTCCCATATATCCAGCTTCTGAACCGCGTCCTACCTCCGGATATTCGTGTTTATGCGTGGTGTCCAAACCCACCAGAAGACTTCAGCGCTCGCTTCTCCTGTAAGGAACGGCGGTACAAGTACTTCTTCACAAATCCTTGCTTCGCACCAGTACCTGGATCTTCAGGGCAGTACAAGACCAACACCAACTACAACAACTCCAAGCCTGTTACTACAGAGAACCAAGAGACAATGCGCGAAGGCTGGCTCGACATCGAAGCCATGCGAAAAGCGTGCAAGTCACTCGTCGGCCTCCACGACTTTCGCAACTTTTGCAAAATCGACGCAAGCAAACAACTCACAAACTTCCAACGCCGCATCTTCCACGCCGACATTGAAGAAGTGTCTTCCCTGTCGGTACCAGGCTTCCTCTCCCACCCCGCTCTCTCTGCTCCCCACATCAACGGCGAGCAACCAAAGCTCTACTCCTTCACCCTCCACGGCTCCGCCTTTCTCTGGCACCAAGTCCGCTCCTTGGTCGCGATCCTCTTCCTCATCGGCCAAGGCCTCGAGTCCCCATCCCTAGTCCCCAAACTCCTTGACATCACCGCCAACCCCCAACGACCAAAATACGAAATGGCATCGGATGCCCCGCTCGTCCTCTGGGACTGCATCTTCCCACACGCACACGAAGTCCGCAGCACCGAGGAGCGCGAACACGGCTACCAAGACCGCCTCGAATGGATCTACATTGGCGACGAAGGCGGCAGCGAGCCAAAGGCAAAAGGGAAAGCCAAGGGCGGAGGAGGTCCTGCGACCATTGGTCGTGGGAAATGGGGTCGTGGCGGTGTCATTGACGATGTCTGGGAGGTGTGGCGCGGAAATAAGATTGATGAGACGCTTTCAGCGCTGTTGCTCGATAAGATTGCGGGCTTGGGACACTCGACGCTGGATGCTGAGGTGCCGGTTGAGCAGCAGAGTATTGGGATTGCGAGGGGTGGGCCGAGGGTGTTTGATGGAGGGGATTTGGGGAAGGCAAAGGGGAACTATATGCCTATTTTGCAGAGGGAGAGGCAGGAGAGTGTAGAGGTGGTGAATGAGAAGTATAGAGTCAGGAGAGGCATGCCAGAGCTCACTCAGGCGAAGGAGGATGACGGGGATGAGTAGATGATAGAGAGACGAGATGTACATGGGATTAGGTGGTGTATAGCACGCCATAGAAGGGAAAGATCGAACGCCCCCCCTGTAGTCACCTAGGTAGAGTATTGCTCTCCTGTAGTTGCCTAGTAGGCTGATCGCTGGGATATCTGCGTGCCTGATCAAGCAAGAAACACTTTATTGGGTATCATAATCTGTCGCGATTTCTCCGTGTGGCTTTGCGTTACACATGCACCAATATATCCATCTTCTCCCAGCCGCCCCAGATAAACCTTCTCTCCTTCCTTGCTCCTACCTCAATCCCCGGTATTCAACTCCAAATCAATCTGCACACCATTACTAATCGCATAATCTGCACACGTAAGATTATCATGAAACGGCCTCTCCCCCTGCCTCTTGAGCATAATCTCATGCACCGGCCTTCCAATCTTCGCCGCAACCATGGCCTTCAGCAGCTTAATAGGGTCGCTAGGGAGACAGGGGACCTGTGTCTTTGTGCCCAGGCGGTCGTTGATAGTGACGAGAATCATGGGCTCAGAGGGCGCAGCAGGCGCAGCGGGTTTCTTGTCCTTGGGCTTGCTGTCGCGGTTCGCGTCGCGTGGTTTGCGGTCGCGCGAGCGGGAGGAGCGCCGACGCCGCTCGCGGCTCGAGTCTCGTCGTCTGTCGCGCGAAGGGTCGCGGGGCCGGCGATCGCGGTCACGGTCTTGGTCGCCGTCGCGTCTGCGATCGCGGTCGAAATCTCGTGGACGCCTGTCCCTTTCTCGGTCTGGGTCGCGGCGGTCGCGGTCGCCTTTGAATTTGAGGTTGCTGAAGTTTTTGGGTTTGCGGGGAGCGGGGGATCGGCGGGGGGAGCGAGAGCGGTCGCGGTCTGCTTTTGAAGAGTCCATTGTGACTGAGTTTACTCGAGAGGTTTATCGTGTAAAGAAGAGGGTGGAGCGCAAGTAAGCTTGTGTGAGGTGAGGCAGCTGCGTAGAAAACGTGACGGTCTTATCGATAAGAAGCGTACTGAGCGCGTCATCCCGTTGCCCAAGGTTCCTCTCATCCCCACATTCCGCCGCCTACACTCTCGGTCCTCTAGCAATGCCTGTTTCCGTTCCAGAGCCATGTTGTCGCTCGTTGACCGCTTGAACTCTCCGCCCGCGCAAACATTCCAGGTGCTGCAGCCAACGTCGTCCACCATCACATACACCGTTTCGACGCGTTCTGTTCCCAAGACACTGCCTGCTCTCGTGGGATACTATGCAGGAATATTGCTGAGAGTCTTGCTCGGAATCGCAAGTGTACTATCCTTATGGCTCAAATTCCGCGTCACATATGAAGCTCAATACGATCCTGCTCTTACACTATTCAAAATGGGCCATGGTGTTGAAGCGCATCTCGTGAGGCTTGCAGAAGCGTGCCAATGGCGATACCTAGTACCTAGCGCATGTCTCATGCTCTTTCTGGTCTTGCGCCGGAACTACACAGGTAGCTCACTTCCCTGATCGTCTCTTCTCACTTCCAAGCTAAGGCAATCCACAGAAGAATCTCTCACCATACTCCGGGGCCTCGGTGTCCAGACGTCGACTACATCTTTGACATATCTCCAGACGCCCACTACGCGCTTTATACCTACGACGAGCATACAGGACGTCTTCATACACGAGGCTTTCAAGGGGTTCGAGGTCAGATTCTATCTCATGATAGTAGTCGAGGACGAGGAAGAGGTCGTTGTTGTGTTTCCGCGATTGCTCCCGAGAAGAGGGACCCTAGAGATCGTTTGGAGAGGCGTAAGAGGGGGACTATGGGAAGACAGCGTCAGGGGCGCAGAACGGGAAAAGAAGGTTGAGAGCAAAGCAGGGGAAACGGTAGAATCGTGAGATGAATCAAGTGTTTCAACATATGTCGTAACAACCACATGATTAGAACCTCATTACGTCATGAACATTCTCCAAAGGCATATGTAAGCCCCCTCATAGAGCTGCCGTGATATCGTATCCATACCTTCAGCTTCAACACACTCTTGCAACCATCCTATCTCTCCATCCACAACAGTCTATCCAGTCTCTTGAGACTTGTAGCAGGAACCACATCTGCACCAGTCCTTTTGGTATCAATCTCGTTGTCATATCCAAACCCCAATACGCCATGTATCCAGACCCACACAGTGCCCATCCCTCTAGTACCTGTACCTAGTACTATAATCCTTGGGCGAAACCACCAAACCCCTCCCCTTCTTCGCCCCCCGATACACCGTCTCAATAATATCAATAAACTCCTGCTTATCCTCCAACACCCAGTTCAACTTATTATTGTTACCCGTCCCAAAATCACACATCATGTGCTTATTGCGGAAGAAGAACATGACGGTACAAGGATCATACAACTCGTACATGGCTTTGAAATCGGGCACTTCGTCGAGATCGCAGAGGTAAATGGCACAAAAGTTTTTGACGCGGTCCGCAATCTTGTACAGCACTTCGTCTTGCGACATGCAGTCGGGGTCCGAGTCGCGGCCGAAGCGGATCAGGACTAGCCGGTCCTCTTCGCTGAGGATGGCTTGGTCGACGTGCCATCCTGTGCGGAGGTGGGGGAGGACTACGGAGCCCATGGTGGGTGTATGTGAGGGTGGGTATGCACGAGCGCGTGAGGGTTGGGTTGGAGGTGGGTGGCGGTGGAGGATGAGAGGTCCAAGTATGCGGGGTTAACGGCTAGATGCGGCGCGTAGATGTGTGCTTCGTGCGAGCGCGAAATATGGATACGGTGTGCTTCAGAAAGGTTCGTATACTTGGGTTTGCGCAAGCGTCAAAGGAATAAATGGGTGTGCTGAAAGAAAGTTGCGCGAGGCAGCTATCGCGCCCGTGATCTAGAAAGTTCGGGAGGTCCCGAGATCGCCCCACTTTAGCGTCCCTAGGTACTCAACTTCGACCTAGACACCTTCTGCACCTCTCAGCCACTCCATCACTACCAGATACCCTATGACCTTCTACAATCACGGTTCAACTAAGAAAGTCGCCCTACTTTCAGATCGTCTTGTTATCTGACAGCAATTAGACGGAACTGCACAAGAGAGCACCTCGCATGCGTTACTGTATGGTGCCGCTTTACCAGGAAGCATGCACGTAAGACGCTCGGGTCACTGTCATTACCGGGCAATCGATCTATGTGTGCCGTTGCAGTGTCTCCAATGATATCGTTCGGGCAGCTCTACCCGTCAGAGAAGGAGCTGGGTACCCGAGGAATGTCGTGCAGCATCACTGGTCGGTAGACCTAGCTGCCAGGTGCCGGTCTTCCATTCGAGCTGCCTAGGAGTCTCGAACCCGTCTACAAGTGGAGCGCAACCTCTTCCAATTATGGAGTACAAAAGGGGCATAATCCAATCATAGCCCGTTTGTTCGCGATGTGGGTGTGATGCGGAACGCCCCGCGCGGGGTCGGGATTGCCGTTAGGCGTTAGCGGAGTAGTGTATGTCGACGTGTATTCAGATGCAACACGCCACCGTTATGCACATGTCGCAGCGTTACCGGAGCACACCAAGATCTACATCTCTGTACACTACACCGATGATACCCGTCACCACAGCCTGCAGACGTATGTGTTCAGGGTGGACGTCAGCACTTGAACACGATTTGAGAAGGCACCGCCGATATTCTACACAACCATCTTAGGTCAGTCGAAACGGCTTAAGCCTGATGCAGAGAGTGGCGTTGAGAGAGACTCGCAAGTGTGAGTGGGTCGGTGGGTTTGTGCTGATCCGAGTGCAGACACCTTCAGGTCAGAAATGCAGCACACCAACTTTATTGACGAGCAGCTGCAGTGACGCCTCACCTCGACTTCCGACTAGCCCTGCTGTTCAGAAAACTATCCCACCTTGGTCTGACTGAGTAGCTTGTTCCATCGCTAATGGGCGTTCTGCAGTGCGAAGATGGCAGCAATGATTCCGTTTCACAAAGTGTGTCGTGGATACTATTTCACATTGTATTGCCTTATCCCGCACCTAGGGCGCAGGCTACGAAGAGCTCGTCATGCCAAAACTGGAAAGCGATACCATTGCGGTCGCGTGGACTAAAAGCAATCTCACTCTAACACAGACCTGGCTACAATGAGCAGCCTCTGCTACGTCGGAGTGGACACTTGCTTCCTCGATAGTCCTAAGCGACAGAACATCCGCTTAGTACTGATGTTCGGTCCGATATCGTTCAACACTCTCGTGCATGCATACTGCACATGACTTACTGGATCTGCGCCGTCCAGTGATGTTATTTCGCATTCGGAGCGTCGGGTAGCATGTCGCGACAGAGATCTAGAGCTGGAAACGCTACTTCGCGCATGTAAACGAACATTTTCCTGAAACACACGCTTCACCGCTCTTCCGCCATATGCGTCTTCGTGTATCTTCCAGCTAATCGCTGGTATGCTTGTACCCAACCACCTAGTCTCTCAAACGACCACGCTTTGAAGAACCATGATCACACACAACAGGTTTACGATGCATTAAGTTCTCTTCAAAATTATATACTACATGACTGGTTTTGACAATGAAGATCACGATAATGAAAGAGTACAGAGGGGAGTTAGTCCACAGTGATGATGCAGACTTGCATGCAGACTGAAACACCATCGGAAGGGCTGTCGGGAATACACCTGACGGAGCTTAGAGGTCAGGGACTCGGCCCCTTGGCAATCGACGTAGGCCTAGCGACTGCTCTCATAGGCTTAATTTTAACTTGGCCTTCGAGGCGTCCAACATCATGGAGTAGATTTCAAGATTCTAGATCAGAGAACCATACTGCAGGACAGGAGATCGTCTAATGCCGTTCAGGAAGAGATGAAGTATGAGGAGTTGCTTTTGCTACCATCAAACTCTACAAAAGCCCTCCTACATTCCTCGAATTTTCATTCTCCTCACCATCATCTCTTCACCACTACATTTAAACGAATCTTCTTAGCCAAAACCACCTTCTACACAAAACCAACATGTCTGACTACACCGGCCCCGGAATGTACGAAATTCTCCCCAAACATGCTCCGGAGATGAGCCTAAATGTTTGGGGCGGTGCGACCAAGGCTGGCACCCCAATAAAGCTATAGTACGTTTGCCTACCACGACTCAACATCGCCGTCTTCGACTGACCATCCACTAGCCAACGGACCACCGGCGCCAACAACACCCACTTTGAGATTGTATCAGCAGGAGGCACGTCCGCCATGTCCGAGAAGGGCGACCGCGAATACCACATCATCTGCGCAAACTCTGGTTTGTACCTGTGCATGAACGGTAGGCCATTCTATATCCTCCCGCGGCATACCCGTCTTCTAACCACCCATATCCATGTAGACGAAGGCGGTAAAATCACCTCTGAGATCCGCCCTCCCCTCGACACCGCCATCCGCTGGAAGATTGCATACACTGGAAATGGTGCTTACGCGTAAGTTCTTTCTTTCGCAACTATCCGTGAATAGGGGAGATTATCTAACGCGTGCTTCAGCATCAACAACGCGAGCAGCAAGGCAAAGCAGCAACTCAACGTCCGTGGCTCTGGCAAGGACAGCGGAACGGAAGTGATTTCGTACACTATTACTGATAATGCCGCCAACGCCCAGTTCATCCTCAAGGCTGTGATGGCTTGAAGTCTGTCTGTATAGATAGTGTAGTCGAGTTCGTACGTTGAGACTGCCGTTACGACTAAACGCAGTGGTAGACTACTCAGTAGAGATACAGCATGTATCGTCTGTCGCTCTTTTAGCAAATCGATCCGGTATACATGTCCATGTACTTTTAATTGATTGTCACGAGTTGTTTCCTAGCCTTGTAGTGAACATAATAGGAATGTCCTGTAACCCAGCATAATTGTACACTTTGCTGGGCAGAATCGTCTTACCCTGACCTTAGTTCGGTGAATTTCGTTGGGTAATGCGCTTGATATAATCACCCAGATGTTATGAGCACCAATTGCATATGCATTGTGTAAAATCTCATTTGATCATCGAAGAAGCCATCGCTTCTCTCATTGTTACATCTAAACAGATGTCGATACACTAAGACATCTTCTCGTGGATCCAAATTACAAAGTATATCGGTAAAACGGGCTCTTATCACCCATAAGCAACAACTCCTGCTCCGAATACCTCGCACGAATAGCATCCTCACCATGCTCCGCAATCAGCTCATCCCTCAGTCTATTCTCCTTCGCATACGCCCACCTCAACACCAAAGTCATGAGAATGGCAGTACAACACATGGCCAAACTAGCCGCGAAACCAGTCGTGTACTTTGGTGCCTCGCGCGAGAGATAAATGTTGCTTCCCATGATACCACCCATATTTCCCACGGAAATCAAGAGAGCCATACCAACGGCACGCTTGGACGATGGTGCGAGGGAGTTGCCAATCCACGAGACAAGGCAGGTAAAAGGGCAGTATAGACCTCCGGCTACCGGGAAAAGGAAGCCATAGGTGATACCGGGGTAGGCGGGCTTGGGAATGGCCAGTTGAGCGATGAAGCCGCACACGGCAATCGAGTATCCTCCAATGATGTATGGGGAGCGCATGCGCGTCAGATCAGAGGCCCAGGCGAATACGAGGGTAAGGATAGCGGCGAAAACGTAGATGGGGATGGTCATGAGTTGGGCATTGGCACTGGTGTACCCGAGCTCTTTGATAACAGATGGCACGGTGGCTGTGAATCTATATAAGAGTGTCAGTCACGGATCATAGCAAACATTGTCGTCGTCGACTTACCCGTAAACTCCAACAGTATTTCCCCAGAACACAACCGTAGCGGCCCAAATTTTCCAATCAGAAAGGCCAGTGATGATCTGCTCTTTGCTAATCTTATCACTGTTGGTGGCCTGACCCTGACCAGACCCTGAATCGTTGGACAACCGGGAAACAAGCAAGTCGCGCTCTGGTTGTGTAAGGAACTTGGCAGTTTCTGGGCTATCCGGCAGAATCTTCCAGATGATGAGTGCGAGTGCAACTGGGATCAATCCCTCAATGAGGAAGATCCACTGCCATCCTGCAAGCCCGGAGCGGCCATCGAGCTGCTCAATACCGTAGGCGAGTAGACCACTGAAAGCACCAGCGAGGGAGGCGGCGATGTAGAAAACAGCCATGCGGCGCTGGAGTTCGAAACGGCGATACCAGAGAGTAAGCAGGAATGTTGCTGCGGGGAAGAAGCCAGACTACGGGTGTGAGTATACGCTGTCAAGTCTGGATTTGGAGGTTATCGACCTACCTCTGTCACACCCAAAAAGAATCGTCCGGCAAGGAGACCACCGTAGCTGGTCGTTAGGCCCATGAGCGTCATAACGAGACCCCAAGAGAACATCAGGATTGCCATCCAATGACTTGGGCGCATCATTTTGAGCACGATGTTGCTGGGCACTTCGAGGAGTGTGTAAGGAACGAAGAATAGGGTGACTGCAGTATTGTACTGGATACCGTCCATGCGAAGGTCATCCGTCATACCAGCAATCCTCGCATTACCGACTACAATGGGTTAGTATTTGGATACATGTTTGTTCGAGAGCCTGCACTTACTGTTGCTCCGATCGATGAACGCGACGAGATAGAGAAGAGACAACATCGGGACCAGTCTCATGTCTACTTTCCTCAGCACACGAGCAGCCTCCTTCTCCGCAAGATCTATATCCTGAGCTTCGAGCTCGCCACTGCCCGATGAATTCGAGATCTTCTCCGCGACATTCTCGGTTTTCTGGTGCTCGGCGGAGAGCTTGTCGTGATCGAGTGCTGTCGCCATGGTGTAGTTGCAGGCAATATGGGAGAAGAATGTGACAGGGCAATGCACGACCTCAACCCCATGGGGAGCTTTTACCCTTTAATGCATCTCGGTATAATGCAAAGCCCGAATCGTAGCATCACGACGGCATACCTTCTTCGGCAACGTCACCCACTTAGCATGCATGCCTTGCCTCCCCAGGCACCCCTCAATGCAATTGACCCTCTTGTGTGGAGGCGGATCAAACGTCTCTTAGCTTCTGGGGTAGCAAGCGGCGTCTTTGCGGGGTAGTTTTGGAGGATCAACATGCACGGCGTCGGCACGTGCGCCGCGATCTGCATGTCGTAGTGACGTATGGTTCGACCATCTGTCAAGCGGCACAGCATAAACTGGAGACGTGCAGCGGCGGATTTGCCGATCTCATAAGCCGCGGCTTCGTTGTGGGCATCTGTTGAAGGGCCGGTGGTGCATTTGGCGAGGAGTTGCTGGGTGGTTGGTCGGATGAATGCCGTCGGCGATGGACCGAGGAAGAAGAAAGTCCTGTCGGGAGCAGCGCCGCCTACGACACCTTGGAGTATGTAGCTAATGGACATGCAATGTCCGGGCCCTGTAGCCTGTGGTAGTCTGATGTTAGTCCACACTGCATACAAGACATATCCAGGTCATGGCCCATCGGGTTGGTAGCTTAATGAAAAGCGCTGCTCAGAATTGAGGATGTACCTATGTGGAACCCCAATATGGAACAAGGTTCTGCCTCGAGACGAGGTAACCACGCTCAAGCACCCGTGACCGCGATACTTGAACCGGTTGTACGTGAGCAGTCCAACGCATCTCTCTGTTCGACATGATCAATCGCGCCCACGTTGGAGTCTAGGCAGGTTGCGCTTTCATATACGTCCAATTACATGAGGGTGCACACATCAGCTTTAGTTTTGGCGCCATCCTTGGTTGTCGTCTTTGCACATGTCTTTGCGACATCCTCCAACACCTGCCGACACAGCTCCCCTGTCAGCGCACTACATTCAGCATAGTGATCGCACAGCATTCGTTGCGCAGTCTGCAATCCCTCGTGTGGCATAACGCTCGCGCCCTTGCCCTTCTTATCCGGGCCATGCTCCGCCAACGTCCATTGTCTCCTCAGATCCCTCTTCAGACCAAGGACCATCACAGGCAAGTTTTCGTCGTAATTGAAGTGCTTATTCACTACCGGCAGCCATGTCGAGGAGAGCGATTCGAGCGACGCGCGCGAAGAAATGTCGTAGCAGAGGATCACGAATTGGGGGTGTAGAAGCGTATAGTTCTGAGGTGAAGCTGTGTCGTAGAACTGCAGCCTGTATGGCCGGCCATAGAGAGCGATATCGAAGGCATACGGCTGGTCGATGTCGCGCAGCTTGGGGAGCTCATACGGTGGGAGGTCGTCGTTCTGAGGCTGTACACCGAGTGACAGGCGACTTTGAACCATCAGCAAATGTGATGAGATGTCATTGACAAGCTTTGATTGCCTCGATCGGCCTGTATGGTGCACGCCGGATGGTAGTACTCACGACAAGAACGTCGACTTCCCGACCTCAGCGTCGCCTAACAGCAGGACGGTAATCTCTGGAGGCAGTGAATTGTATTCCATCGCGAGTCGTGGATGCCTCGCAGGCACAGGCAGATATCAGATATCAACGCGGTTTCATGTTTGCGTATGGGAGAGATATGAGAAGTGACGAACACATCTGGGCGGCGCGGAGATAGGCGTCAGCGACACTTGGCAAAAGCAAAGCCTTCCGCCCTTGCTGTCTCTACACCCCTTCATTCAAGTTCCCCAATATATCGCCCGCTCTCAATAATCATCTCTTATGTGCTCTAAGTTTTTTTGCGCTATTGTGACAGTGACTAATCAACAAAAAACGTCCGCTGCTGCTTCTTCGCCCGAGTTCGGCGTGCTAACCCAAATTACGGGCCTCTGCCCCGTTCTTGCCCTCCGTCACCGAAGCCCCGGTAACCACCCTGGTATACTACCGCTCGATCATGCATGCACTCAGTAATGCGATAAAATCGAACGACCCTCTTTACACAGCTGTGGGGTGTTCGACTTTACCTCATCACCGAGTGCATGGAAAGCTCCTGTGCCTCTCGAACTTGACAGCCTCGGTATAACGCTTATCTACACCACCATTCATACAGCCTCGCAGCCACAATCATCAGTGCCTTGCTAACCCGCCTTCAGCGGTCTTGGCAACGCCTCCGACACCACGAGCCAGGAGTCTGGATCCTTTAAAGCATTTTGCATCCTGTTTGCTTACCACCAACATGATGTTTTGCGTTAGGCAGGAATCCGTGTGGCCATAGCAGAAGATAACACTTAGGACCTGCTTAGAATCGTACAGCATGTACGCCAGCCAAGAGCGCTTGCCGTCTTGGAGTCTTGGAACGCCGTCCCCCGATTACCGCATCAGGAAGCTGGGAGCAATGCGCTCGTCTAAGAGGCTGGCAATACAAAGTACCAAGCAATCGACTTTGAATAAATAACAACAGCATGGCGACAGTCTGTATCTGCACGACTTGCAACTTCTACTCGTCGCAGCATTCTTACCGCTGCCCGCCATGAAGGTCTCCACTCTCCTCGGTCTGCTCCCTGGCGCTGTCCTTGCGTCGGATGTGCTGAGCGTTGCGTTCTACGCCAAGGAGAAGAACCAGCTGTACGACTTCATCTCGGCCAACAGCGAGATCGACTATGGCTGCCGTCCTGTTGTCATGGCTGCTGGCGGCGAGCACAAGCTGCATGCTGTCATTTCAGAGGACCACTTGGACCACTTCAAGCGAAGCCTGGATCCTGAGCTCGTTCGCGTTGAGCTTTTGCACAACATGAACAAGCGACAGACCGCAACTGCACCCATCGGCAAGGGCGATCGTTTCAAGGGTGGAAAGGTCGCACCTCGCGGTCTCGGTACCAGGAAGCCCAGCGAGTATGCAGAGCTCCAGAGCGCCGGTGTCTTCAACATCAACGAGGTCTACACCGCCATGAAGGGTTTGGAGAAGGAATATGGCATGACACTCTTCACAACGCCAGAAAAGACCTTCGAGGGACGATCGATCATTGGCGGCGTTGCCAACAAGGCGGAGAAGATCAAGAATGACAAGCAGTACATTTACTTCACCTCTGGTACGCCTTTGGTCAGATTTACATTTCAAAGGATAAACTAACATTCAAAGGAATTCACGCCCGTGAGCGCGGTGGACCTGACAATCTCATCTACTTTGTCTCTGACCTGCTTTACGCAAACGAGCACCGCATCGGCCTGACCTATGGCAACAAGAAGTACACCAACAGCCAAGTCAAGAAGGTTCTTGGTGCCGGAATCGTGTTCATTCCTATGCTGAACCCAGACGGTGTGAACCATGACCAGGCAAACAGCAACCTCTGGCGAAAGAACCGCAATCCCGCCTCTTCCACTCCCGGCCTTCCTCTGAGTGTTGGTGTAGATCTTAACAGGAACTTCGACTTCCTCTGGAACTTCACTGAGAAGTTCGATCCCTCCGTAGCCCCGGCTTCAACCAACCCCTCTTCGCAGGCTTTCTACGGCACCGCGCCATTCTCCGAGCCAGAGTCGAGAGACATGGCTTGGGTCTATGACCAGTACCCCAACATTCACTGGTACATTGACGTTCACTCCGCTGCTGGAACTCTCCTCTACTCATGGGGTGACGACATCGACCAATCCCATGACCCAAAGCAGAACTTGTTCAACCCAGCTTACGATGGCAAGCGCGGTGTTGTCGAAGATGAGATTTACAAGGAGTACATTGACCAAGAAGACTGGGACAACATCCGTATCGCTGCCAACCGCACCACCGATGCCATGATCGCCGTCGGCGGCCGCGACTATATCCCCCAACAAGCCGTTGGTCTCTACCCTACCTCTGGTGCTACAGACGACTGGTCCTTCAGCCGCTGGCACGGGAACAAGGCGCTCACCAAGGTTTACGGCTACACCATGGAATTTGGCTACCCGACCAACTTCTACCCCACAAGCGAGGAGTACATTCAAAACATCATCGATACCAATGCTGGGTTCATGGAGTTTATCCTCACTGCTGATGAGATTGGACTCAAGGCATAGGCCTGTAATGGTAGCAGTGGCCCACGCGCTGGGCATGTGGAGGTGATGATATCATGAGAAACGAAAGACGATGTGTTGTAGTTGTAGTATTAAGGAGGGGGTATTACATACTAGTCATTAATTCATGTATTGGTACAGCACGCCTTAAGAGCTATAATCCTACAGAAACGCCATTTTTGATAGCTTTCGACCCGACGCATCCACAGCAAGCGCATTTCGCCAAAGCTTTGTCCTAACGCAGTACTTCTCAATCGTAGCTGCCGTCCAACAACCGCCTTTTCTTCGCCTTCTTGTCCGTTGGCGAAAGAGGCTGCGGCTGCCGTATATTTGTGCTTCGGCTGCTGAGTGGTGAGGTGTTTGAGGACGATCGCAAGTGATTTGATCTGGAGCTTTTCTGCGGCGTAACGTTCCGATCGGAAATAGCGTCGCGGTAAACAAAAGGCGAGTGCCTGCCAATTGTTTCTGGACTGCTGACGCTGCGCTGACGGGTAATCGCGGTTTCTTCATCTTCATCTTCATCTTCTTTCGCTTTTTCACCACTTCCTTCCCCCTCTTCCCCAACATTACTGTAGTCCTCTTCCTCATCCGCACCCACAGCACCCTCCACCATCGCTGTCCTCCTCTGCAATCCAACTTGCACTTCCCTTTTCTTCTTCATATTGTCAACAAACATGTCCGACCAATACCTCCTCCACGTTAAATCTAACCTAAATACCACCCTCCTCGCGTCTCTCAGACTTACATACCAATCTCTATGCTCTGTATAAGTCAACTTCCTAACCCACTTCTTCGCTGGCGGCGGCGCCCGCGACAGACTTGCAACATGATCAAACAACATGCTCTGCGTCGACGTATTAATATCCAGCACCTGGAGAAGACTCCTCACATCCCGATCGAAGCACAACCACTGTGTGGCCGGTGGATTAGAAGGAAGCCGGAAGCCGAGCGCTGAGCCGCCTAGCATGAAGACGGAGGGGAGATAGCCGACTTCTAGGCAACCGGGAGGGGTTTCATCGCCTGGTGGGGTGGGCGTGGAGGCCAGAGGATCGCCGCCGAGCAGGTAGTTGACGTAGCCGTGTTGTTGGCGGTTCAGCATGGAGCGGAAGTTTGGGACGGAGAGGAAAGAGGCGGCGTAGTGGTAGATTGGGATGTCTTCGTTGAACTTGTGGTATTGGATTTGCTTGAGTTTTATCCCCTTGGGTCCGCGGAGGCCTCGTGGTAACCTTGCGACGTTTTGGGGTTGCGCCTGGGTCCTGGGCAGGTCGATTTGGGGAGCTTCAATCTTGCGGGCTTTGGTGCAGTGGTTACGGTCGTTTTCGGGTGACGCATCTCGCTTCTTCCGTTTCTTGGGTCTTGTAGTCGTTTTTGGCGGCATACCTAGGTAGCGTTTAGTGATCGGTTTACACAAAATAAAGAGTAGTTGATAGTTGAAAGATGTGAGGACTTGCATCTTGGAGGAATGGGCCGGTATATATACAGTGTGGGAGCTGGTGTTGCCTTGCTAGGAAGTCCCAGGCAGTATTCAGGGTCTTGTTCACTGTGATGGTGAAATGTCTGCAAAGGGGAAACAGAGAAAAGCTCTATTGAGAAGCTGATCTTTGCCCCGTCGTCCCTCGGGTGTTTGCATCGTTTTCCAAGGTGGAGATCGAGGTATGGAGGAAGTGACAGTGTATACCTCGCTTCGGTACTAGTAAGTGTTAGTATGATAACTTGAAGCAGAACCGAGTAAAAGTGAACTCCATAGGAGAGGCCGACGACCTTAAGAGAATAGGTTTTTATTTCGCTCCATGTTTGTTTTGATTAATAGAGCGTTGTCGATATGACGGGTTGAGGAATACCTAGGTAGGAACAGTGGTAAATTGTAGCTGTTGAATCACCTCGTCGCCTACGGTTGTGTAATCTGGTATAGCCCATGAAATAACGCCCTAGGCCGTGCATCACGCGCCCATATATCTTGCTGCCTTGCTTTAATTACGTGTTCCTTCACTCAAGACGACCATCATGAGTGGAACCTACTTTCACGGGTTTGTGCTTATGACCGTTGCCCGTGTTACCACGTGTGAAATATAGAGGTGAGATAACCAAGAATTTGGATAGGGATGGTGTTCTGGCACTTCTTACCTGATAATTATAGTCGCTCTTTGTCCAGTGAAGGTGAAGGTGAAATCGCTTAGCTTGCCTTACACGACGCACACTTATGTCTCTCTCGCTCAACAATTGATTCCTTTTCCTAGATATAATCATCGGAAAGGCCTTTGGAAGTCATGCGGATCGCAGGATTCCTTGGGTTAGCTGCCCTCTTTGCTACCGTCGCCGGGGACATCTGTCAAGAGTAAGCACTGCCTCACTACCTGTTTCAGCGCTGTCGACACATCGTAGTACTACGATATCCCCGTAGATATATGATAGAAGAGCTCACTCTGACCTCCAGCTGCTCAACTAATAGCGTATTCTCCGCCAACTACAAGATCCTGGGGCCGCTGGATGCTGGTTTTGTCGCCGTCTCACCGAATCCAAACAAAGACTTTTTCTCTGCCAAAAGAATCGAGCCGGCAACAGATGAAGTTTGGAATCGTTGCAAGCGAAAAGGATGTATATTGGAATGGTCGATGCACCATAGTGACAACGAAGTCGGGCCCTTTTTCGTACCTCCCCGCACAAGTGCACAATCTCCATACCAACGGTGGGATGACCTCGCCACGTGGTATTGGCACCCATATCCGGAAGCCTGGACGCAAAACGAGGACGAATTTCAATTGCACGATGAATGGGGTA
The DNA here is from genome assembly GCF_042100115.1 of Alternaria dauci. Classification (NCBI taxonomy): domain Eukaryota; kingdom Fungi; phylum Ascomycota; class Dothideomycetes; order Pleosporales; family Pleosporaceae; genus Alternaria; species Alternaria dauci. Next base: position 2,151,387 of record NC_091280.1, read on the forward strand.
TCGGCGATGCATTAGACGAGCTTGGAGTTTCCTCGTACACGTACATGCAAGAGGGAGGCAAAAATCGAATCCTCGGTGTCGTCCACAAAGTCCCTCAAGATTCGCCTGTTGTTGACCTTCAGACGTACCAAGTCAGCGGCCAGACGTACCGGGCTACCGGTGCTGATTTTATGCTTTCGCTCAACACAGAAGAGGGTGTCATCATTGGTTTGTATCGCCACGGCCCCGCAGTTACTGCTGAAAAGAGGAAGCCACCGGTTCCAGCAGCTCAAATGCCTAGACTCCATCAATTTTCTGATGTGGGCTGGCTCATATGGCAAGAGATGACCAGGAGGGATGGCCGTGATGCCAAGAACCTTCGATATTTGATCTCTGTCTTTATCGATAATAAAGAGACCAGGTCAGTGTGCCGGAGAGTGTTCGACAACAACAATCATGAGAAGCTTAGGCCATGGCCGGGGCTTACATTGGACGCTGGTACAGATGACTTTCACGCCATCCTGGGTACCCCGAACATACAAGGCTACGGGTACATGCTGATTCAGCACAAAGCACAACTTGGGCACATGTATATCAGCAGAATACAAGTCTTCCAATGTACTAACAAAGAACTGTGTATCGTCGCGCATGTATCCCAACCCAGGCCTGCTCCAGAGCCCGACCCAGAGCCCACTCCAGAGCAGGTTCCAAACGAGGGCGTTGCGGAGCATATCTCAGGTAGAGTAAGACGCGACGAACACCATAACTTGGTGCGTACACACAAGATCTTGGCGAAGCTATGAGAAGTAGGCGTGGGCGCGGGAAAGAGGAATATCAGGTACCTACCTAGGTAGTCTTGTGATTGTCATCCGGGTGTGTTTGCGTGTCTTGGATTTGGATGCTGAGTCGCGATTGCCTTGATTAGATGTGAATTAAGTTCTTTGCTTTCCGAACTGGTACTTTCTCAACCGTCAGTCCAATTCAATCCCGCCTCTTTTTCGCTTTGGAAATGCTCGATCCAGTCAGACAGCTCCATCCACGCCACGCCTTGTAGGCAAAAGTAAATCCATATTGCCAGCCAATGACACGACCTCTACGTGCGCATCGCGACGAAGCGGATCCGGCAGCCGTGTGTGTGTGCCCGCATGTTATTATGAGGGGACCCGAACGCAGGGTAAGTTACTTGACATATACTGCAGCAAGCTCCGCTGCGTTTCTGACCCAAACTTGCGTCGCTCAACCACAGAATTCCCGCCTTGCGCCATCAATGGAGGATCAGCAGTCGTGTCGTGCAGCCGTGTCTGCTTCGGCACACCAGTACGTCAGGCTTGGCCAAACGTCATATGCCACAGCTGCCCCGCGCTGTGGGATGAAGGCGCACACATGACAGCGAACGAAGGAACATCTGCCGCCATTCCAGGCAACCAATTCGCATCAACACAATGCGACCATGGGGTATTAGCCGTTCCCCCGAGCGAGGTACTCGTGACAGGTCCGGGCCATGTTCGTCTGGGACAGCGTAAAGGCTCTTCCTTGCCTCCTCGGCTTTCCTTACCCCGCTAGCGACTCAAGCGACTAAGCCTGTTGACATATCAGCCGAGTATCTTCGCCGTATTTCGCAACCGGGACCGCGGCCGGTAGCGAACGAAACGACTTCTGGACGCCCGTGGTTCTGCGTTTCCGAGGTTATACCACACCACCTATCAGCCATGAGGTCTGCGACTACAGCGCCCGCCGCTTTCCGCGCCGCAACCTCCGTTGCACGACTCCCCCGACGACAGACTTGCAGCTTTGCGACGCGCTGTTTAGCTTCCCAGACAGCTGCGAGATCGGCCCAATTTTCGAGCCCGCGACGAACCACCGCACACAGCGCCCCAACAGCAACACCCAGTCTGTATACCCAAATTGGACAGTACAGGATGGCGTCCCAGACAGGAATCAAGAAGATCAAGGTCAAGAACCCGGTGGTGGAGCTGGACGGTGATGAGATGACCAGGATCATCTGGCAGGTCATCAAGGACAAATTCATCCACCCCTACCTCGACATCGACCTCAAGTACTACGATCTTGGCCTGCCATACCGTGACGAGACCGACGATCAAGTCACGCTCGATGCCGCCGAGGCTATCAAGAAGTACTCTGTTGGTGTCAAATGCGCGACAATCACCCCAGATGAGCAGCGCGTCGAGGAGTTCAAGCTCAAGAAGATGTGGCTGTCGCCAAATGGCACCATTCGAAACATTCTGTATGTCGTGCACTGGGGCAATGGAAGAAGCATGGCTGACAGCATATTTTAGAGGAGGCACCGTGTTCCGCGCGCCCATCGTCATTCCCACCATCCCCCGTCTCGTCCCCGGCTGGAAGCAGCCCATCATCATCGGCCGTCACGCTTTCGGCGACCAATACCGTGCGAAAGACCGCGTTATCCCCGGCGAAGGCACACTCGAGATGGTCTTTACCCCCAAGGGCGGCAAGCCTGAGGTCATCAAGGTCTACGACTTCCCTGCGGAGGGTGGTGTCGCGCAGACCCAGTACAACACTACCGAGTCCATCGCTGGTTTCGCACACGCCTCTTTCAAGATGGCCTTGGACAAGAAGCTGCCTCTGTATATGAGCACCAAGAACACCATTCTTAAGGCGTACGATGGAAAGTTCAAGGATGTCTTCCAAGCCATCTACGACAGCGAGTACAAGAAGGACTTTGAGGCCGCCAAGATCTGGTATGAGCACCGTCTGATTGACGACATGGTTGCCCAGATGATCAAGAGCGAGGGTGGCTACATTATGGCCTTGAAGAGTGCGTACATGTCCCACAGCTTACAAGACTCTACTGACATTTCTAGACTACGATGGAGACGTCCAGTCCGACATCGTCGCTCAAGGTTTCGGCTCCCTCGGCCTTATGACCTCCACCCTCATCACCCCTGACGGCAAAACATTCGAAGCCGAAGCCGCGCACGGCACCGTCACCCGCCACTTCCGGGAACACCAGAAGGGCAACGAGACCTCGACCAACCCCATCGCCTCCATCTATGCCTGGACACAAGGTCTGGCTAAGCGTGGTGAGCTAGACAACACCCCTGAGCTCGTCGTTTTCGCCCAGCAGCTCGAGAAAGCTTGCGTGGACACTGTGGATATCGATAAGATCATGACTAAGGATCTGGCCCTTGCGTGCGGAAAGAAGGACCGGGGTTCTTGGGTCACCACCAACGAGTACCTCGATGCGGTAGAGAGGAGATTGAAGGCGAGCTTGAAGGAAAAGCTATAGATGCATACAAGTTGAATAGCTGCGGCAAGGTTTGGATCAACATCCATTGGGAATATCATAATACCTAGCTACCCTGTAGACGGAACTCTGCTTACTCTTGGGCAGGAAGCAATCATCCTCCAAGTAAATTAGGCCTGTGCATCTCTCCGTTTCCCAGTGAGGCGACGCGGCGCAACGCATCTTTTTTTGGTATGGAGCTCGTGCCACGCAGTCTCCACATGTTCCCGAAGCACGTTTCTTTTGATGAGCTGAGTGCACGCTAATTTCCGACGATACCTAACTCCTCAAAAAGAATCGAGCCTCTTGCATGTCTCACTGCAGTATGCATATGCGGGACGATTTGATGTTTGTTTGTCACACAACTGGTCGCAGAAGATTTGTCGCGTTTTCATCTTGAACTCCCTATAGTTTGCTTGATTGATCCATTCCTTAGCAGTCTTGCGTGCAGCGCTCTTGGTCTCTCCAGCACTTGCTGTCCGTCTCATCATAGACGGAATCACATGATGGAGCCGTTCACCGGTATCGATAACGGGATCATCCCCACTGCAGCGGCCATGGCCTCTAGTGCGAACCCGACCACCACACCAGCCTCTGTACCAAACGAGAACGCTGGAATTACAGCCACCATTACCACGCCGCTGTCGTCTCCTACAAAGCACAGCAGTCCCTCTACTCCTGATCAAACTCCATTGCGTCAACGCTTTCTGCGGGCGGTCTCTATGTCGCCTGCGATACCGTCTCGCCCGTCTATGGGGGGCCGCAAGACGTCGGAGAAGGCGCGCGATAGCCCAATCGTAGTCCGCCATACACCCAAGAAGACGAATCAGCCGCCGATGAAGCTCGAAGTCGGCCAGGGTGCGTTCTACTTTTCCATTGAGCTAGCACCCAGTAAGATCACAAGCAAGAAGAGCGGGGCGACAAGCAAGAGCGGGACGCCCAAAAGAGGAGAGACGCCTACCAGGACGCGGACGCCCAGCCCGTTGAAGAATGAGAGCCCAACGAAAGAAGACGCAGCAGGTACGCCCACGAAGACGACACGCAGCCCGCTGAAGCGAAGAGAGACGATCCACCAGATCTCTGCGAGACCTTTGTTTGGTACACCAACGAGGACGACGACGCCCAAGCAAAACACGGATCCGCAAACTCCTACCCGGAGGACGCCCAGTCCGCGAAAGGCCCTCAGCGCGGTGAATCAGAGCCCCACTAGGATATCTGTAGGAACACCAAGGAGGAAGGCGCTGGGTGACACGTCTGGTAGCAACCGCCCTGGAAGTTCGGTCAAGCGCTCGATCGAGCAGGACGCATCGCCCACAGATCCGATCAAGACATTTTCCCTATTGGCGAACAAAGTTCGAGCAGAATCAAAACACACATCCAGGAAACCAGTCGCAGGTCTAGTCAGTCTGGAAGATGGACATGTTCCAAACATAAATCCAGTCGCGACTGCCTTCACCAGCCCGCCACCCCCACATACTGAATCCACAGGGCAGGCGCCAGCCGCAAAAACCAGCCCAGAAAACATCGGTCAGCTTATGGCGAGCCTTATCAGCGACAGTACCAGCACCCATGACTGGGCATCTTCCCACCACAACAGCGACACGATCTCTCCCGTACCGACGCCCTTACGCAAGGCTGGAGAGAAGCTCAAACTGGGAGAGTCGCCCTCTTTCCTGCGCATGTCAGCCAATGGAACCACGACCGTCACTAGCGAAGACCCTGTCGCCGATATCATCAAGATAGGGTCGCTGGTTCGGCACGAACCTGCGTCAACTGAACTACAACCGGATCGAAGCAGGCCGATTAGAAGCTCATCGTCTGGACTCATGGCAGCAGAAGCTCCATCACCTATCCCCGACGGTCAGGTGACTAAGCTTGATCACGCTGAAGACATGTCACAAGAACCGCGACGTGCATTTCCATCGCGTCAAGGTAATCTGGAACCTATGAGTACTCTGGATATAATGCGCAAGGTACCAGCCCCACCACTTCTCCCACTTTCTTTCCCAAAGCAGAGGTCGGAGACAACGCAGCGCGAACTGTCTCAAAAGGAACGCCAAGCTAGTGGGCAAGAAATGGAGAAAGCCCTACCAAAATCGTTCCTGCCTATGCCTGCAAACCGGCAAAGACGGGTAGGCACTGACCCAGGCGTGCTTCTGAAGATGCAGAAGGATATGGTCAATTTGGAAGCGACCATGCGCCATTCGGCGGGAGTCATCGACCCAGACTTTTGCGGACCTCTTCACCTAAACGGGCTTCCAGAAATGCCGAATGGTCTCTTCGTCAGGAACCAACAGGATGTCAGAAGCCCAGGCGCTGCGGGCACACCACAGGTACTCAGTAGAGCTACCTCTGACGACTCGCATGAATCAGTGCAGGCGAATGGAGAGAAAGGTATTGGAACACCGATGGCAGCCGCAAGAGTATCTAGTGCGCCACGCATACCCCGGTGGAAGCCCGGCGGTACAACGCCAGCACTTGTGAAGGAAGACCGCCTCGCTGCCGCCAAGCGAAGGGACTCTCAGAGCCAGGGTGCAGACAAAACGGTCGCTCTGGGAAGAGCCCGTCCTCGTGCGGAGAGTGTGGTGTCAAGACCAAACAAGTCGGGCATGGTGACTAGCACGCTTCGTCGTAAGACGCTAGCGACGCCTATCAAACCAACGGTGTCTCTTGAAGCTACAAATCGTAGCTCACCACACAGCCGAATACCATCTCTCACGTCTGCTGATACAAAGAGCAACACGCCGCCCGTTCCAAGAATTGTACGAAAGCCTCTTCCTGGTACTTCGGGTCCCGGTAAGTCCGTTGCAGCCTTGAAAGATCGTCTACCAAATGTACCATCCGCTCCCATCAATCCTCGCCCTGTCCCGACTCGAAAGCCTCTCCGCCCATCCGCTATAGAGCCATACAATCCATCAGCGGACCCACGACCGTACGAACAGAAGTTTGCTAGTGCAGGAGACATTGCCGACCGCCTTGCTGGGTGGCATAATGAAGATCGGAAGAAGGCGCAAGCAGATCGCCTTACTATCCCAACAAGACCAGCCAACAAAACACCAGCGAAGAGCCAGGCCAACGAGTCCACCACACCGGACGGCTCTCCTACCCAGACACTTACGCTGAATATGGTATCCGCTGCGACGAACTCTTCCAACCCCCTCTCTCCTACCAGCGACACAAGGTCGACGCCATTCTCCGCTAAGCCTCCTCCACCAACAACACCCAAAGCCAAGCCACGTGCCCCAGCACCCGCGCCAAAGACTCCAGTCCCCAAGACTCCCGCTCTCGGTACCCGCAAGGCCGCCGTCAACGATCACAGGAAACCTATCACTACTAGTGCTGCTGCCGGTGCTGCTGCCAAGACTCCAGTGAGTCGCCGTGTACCTGTTCTCGATCGTAACGCGACGCGCACACCCAGTAAGGCCATTGTGAGCAGCCTAGATGCCGCGATTGATCGAAAGATTGCAGAAGATGCAAGGAGAGGATTAGAATTCACCCCTGGTGGAAACAGGTTGAGGGACTTGTTGGACGCAAAGAGCGGGAAGATAGATGAATGATTAAATGGGCGGGGATCGGGCAAGTTTAAGTAGGTGTTTTATTTCGGAAGGTATTTGTGAATGGACGGTCGGCCGCATGATGGCGTTATGTTACTGTCATCGCATGCGCTTCTGAGGGCACGAAAAGTACGCCGGTCATCTACGACTACGGTGGGTGTACGTAGCTTCTAGATTGATGATCTGCAATAGAACAATGTACACATGCAGTGATAGACCAATAATATAGTCACACTTTGTTTAAATTTATTAGCCTACTGTCTTCGTATCAGTCTGGATGTAAGACAGCATGAATACGTCAATGTTCAAGGCTCTATGGCTGAGAATACCTCTTTCTCATCAATCTAGGTACCAAGCATGCTCTTCATAGAAACAACGTCCTCGTTTCTTTTTCGGTGCCTGCCAAATGTCCGACGACCATGCTGCGCATCCAGCTGCGAGCAACCATACCCAGGCTTCCGCTGACGCACCAGAATACAAAACTCCGACCATAACGATTGTTCAAATGATCAACAAAGTTTTTGAAGATGCGAATTTTCTCTTTGTCGCTCGCTCCGTTGTCAATTCTAGCTCGTAAATGTAACGCGACATGTTCACCGTAGAACGTCACTCCGTCGGGGAGTATATCTTTGTCGGGGCTTTGAAAACGGACATGTATTGCTGTTATAACTTCCTCTCCTGATTTTCTGTCGACAGCCGTCGTATCATATGGCGACATCAGGAGATGGATGGGGAATTCGCGCGTCACGTTGTTCACGTGGGGATCTTCCGAGGCGGTCATGGAAAAATTAAATAGACTTGGATCCACGCGTAGAAGAGGAAGAAGATCGATGCTGGGGTCTGTTCGTCCTAATTTAAGGTTGTTGACCTTCCTCAATACTTTTATGACGGTGGCAGTCAGAGCTGCATCGGCGAGGGGAAAGGTTTCGAGGTAGCTTGGCACCTCATCCGTAGCAATGACCGGTCGAACCACGACCATGTAGAGCGGCTGAAACTCGCTACGAAGCATCCGGTTTGCTTGGGTGAGGCCAAGATACTGACGATGAGGATGGCGGCCCATTGAAAAGCTTTCAGAATTGGATGACCAATCGGGATACGGGCGGTATAGACGGATCTCTTTGGGCCCTTTGTCGTCGGTGATGGCTTTGTATATGCGATTGCGTAGCTCTGCAGCAGAGATTGGTATACGATAAGATCAAGGTAAACAAGAGACGACACTCACCGCCAGGCAGCTCCAGAAGGCGAGATACTCCAGCTGGGGCTGATGGGTTGGTCTTGACCATGTTGGTGTCCATATGTAGTCGCATGCGCGTGTAGGAGAGCACAGTATCTGACTGAGAAAGTGTGGTTGAAGGGAAGGTGATTGAGAAACAGGTCGCAAATCTCAGCAAGAAGTGGAGGTCACACTGGAGCGTGCACGGACACGGGTGAGAGGGCGTGACCAAACGGTGCGACTCTCACTTGGTGGCATAGACCCACTTTTGGTTTCATTTTGGTCAATCACTCAAGGAGGTCACCTTGCAGATAGCGGCTTCATTCTCACCTGGCCAACTTGTGAGCGAAGAAGACATGCAGGCGGAAGCTAATCGCTGTCCAAGCAACCATATGATAATGGACGAAACAATGGAAATCATTCTGGCCAAGAAGATGCGATTGATACCTCTGTATTCGTGGCTGGTAATAATACCAGCTCAATGCTTCAAACACTAATCATCCGTCAAAATGCAAATCAAGCACCAAACGCCAACAAACCAATCCATCTACGCTATCTTCACCTCCACATCCTCAGCGCCAACCAACTCCCCCCTCTCATCCCTCTCCCACTCACACTCTCCCCAATCCGTCGTCTTACAAGGCACACACGCACTTCCGTCCCCCAAGCTACGACACGCATCTACCCCCAACCCCCTAATCTTACACCTCTTACACACAGCCAGCTTCTTCCCCCTCTTAAGCTCATCTCTCCAATTCTCATCATCCATAATCCGGTAATTAATACCATTAAAGCGCCAAAAGTCATCACTGTCATACATGAGCTCCTCAACCGGCAACTCCTCGCCATGCATATACGGCGGGATAAACGATTTGCCGGACGGAAATGTCTCCCGCGAGACCAGAAAATGCGCATTCGCACTGTAGCACTTGAGCATCGAAGCAATCTTGTACGTAGCCGCGCGGTCAAAAAACAGTGCGCTGAGCAGGTGCGCTTGCTCCGTTGCGTCGACGATTTCAAAGAGCCGGAAGAACGAGTGGTCGGAAAACTTGAGGTGCAGTGTAAATCCATCTGCTAGCGTCCGTGGCAGACACGCATCTACGAGCGAGGTGAGGGAGCGGAACGCGATGTCGGATAGGGAGCGCAGGTCGTGGCCGGAGTTGATGGAGATGGCGGAGTCGAGCATCTTGAGCGATTTGAGGGCGGGTGGGAAGCCGCTTTGACGTAGGTAGTAGTACAGGTGTGATTCGAAGCCCAGTTCGAGGTACTCTAGATCGACGAGGGAGCGTAGCTTTTCGGCGCCTTCGGGGTCGGTGTCGCGTGCGGTTAGATAGCCAACGTGGCCGCCGCAGTGGGTCAGGCGCTGTAGCGAGTGCGCTTGCTTCTGCAGTGCGAGGAGAAATTGGCGGGAAGAGGTGCGGCGTTCGGGATCCGTGGATGGTTGGCATTCCGGGAATACGTGCAGTCGCTCCCCGATCGAAAGTTCCTTGAGGGCTTTGGGTAGGCCTAGGACCTGATCGAGAAATTTTACGTTGACGTTGCATTCAATAAGCGTCAGAGAGCGGAGAGGCGTCGTCTTGGTCGCCGATTCGGATACCTCGAGTTCTCCGTCAAAGTCCAAACACGACAATGTGATGTTCTGTAAGGTCGGATGTTTAAACATGGCAACAGCGCGGCCTACTTTATATTTGTTGGCTCCCGAGCCATGTGCGTGTAGCGTCACTACGTCCTGTTAGCCAAGCTCCTCCGTATCGAAACTCCAACTCACGTGATTGTAGCATCGGCAGCGTCATCGGCATTCCCGAACGTGGATACACTGATCCTGCAAGCAAATTCGTGTAGTCAATCCTCGAGTACCCATCAAAGTAGATACCGCCGTGTTGCCACTCCACATTGTTCGGACAAGGACTCTCAATGTGCAGATGGCGCAGTTTACTCATCAGGCTCAAAGAGTGGTTTAATTCCTCTATCCCGTCGCGGTACGTGTCGTTGTATCGAATGGCCAGATCCTGGATATAGTCCATCCGGTCATCCCTGCTGTTGAGCGCTGTGGCAATGCTACGCGCATGTTCCCCTGTCAAAACTTCCAACTTGCGCCAGACAAAAGGTTCTACAAGCCCTTGGAACCGCGTGCACGTCGCAGCAAGGCTGCACAGAGCATCCTGGCTGTCGACGTGGTCGATGATGTTGAGGAGTAGTTCATCGACGAGGCGCAAAAGTCCGCTCTCGGCTGGGCCAAGCATAGTGATTCCGATTCCTTGACGTGCCTTTGTGAAGGTAAAACCGGAATGACGCGTCTTGCGTTTTTTGGCTCCTGCAAAGGATATGCTTGGCATCCAAATATTCCAGAAGTGGGTTTATACTTGAGCAGAAGACAGCGTGGGGTGTTTGTGGGTTTGGAGATGGTCGTGCAGGCGGAGATAATGTCGGTGCTGTTCAGCCACCAAGACCGGGATGATGTCAGGCACTAGTACGATTAAGGTCTAATGTACCACGTGAAGATTGGTATTCGTGCATCAGCCCAATATTGTCTGTCGCACTTCTCCCATAGTCTATCAGATGACATGTGTCCTTTCTGCAGCCAGTCGTATGGCATAGATGCATTGGCTATACCCTTGTGCGTTCCAGTGACCGAAGCTGCCACGTTAACCTACAAGCTTGCAGTCATAGACATATTTTGGGAGAAGCACTTTCTAGCAATGTCTGGCGAAACAAACTAAGATGCATGAATGAATATATTGGTGATGGAATATACTTTTTCTACCAGTTCATGCTAAGTCAATACTGAACCCCCATCCTTACTGTATCGACCCAAGCGTATCTACATATCAACCAATCAGTCCGTCTGGTTGACCACAACATCCTACTCACAGTCAGCATTCATTCACGCATCACATTACACATTCAAACTCACCCTAGCGACCCCATAAAGCGGCTTAACACCAGTCCAGTACTCAAACTGATGCACGCCCTGTCCAACAAGCACCTCCAGGCCATTCACCGTCTTCCACCCATTATCCATGGCCAGCTGGATCAATGCTGTAACGGGCGGCTTATACGCCATCTCCAGCAGGATCCTCTCCGGACCCGGTTCAACATCCTTGACGCTCGCCTTGCCCTTCTCAAACAATGTGCAGAGGGTTTCGCGGATAGCAGCGTCAATGGGTTGATCAGCAGGAATAGTTCCAATGGCGACTTGTGGCGTGCTTTCCATGGATTCGACTTCTTCCGGAGAGCTAATGACATGTAAGTTATATTCAGCGGGGAAAGCGTTCTTCAAAGTCTCCATCTTTGAGGGATTGCGGCCGAGGAGGTAGATCGGTCCGTAGCCCATCTCCTTGAGTGCATAGATGGCAGCGCGACTTGTGCCACCGCCTCCAATGACAAGGGCGGAACCAACGCCCACGGCACCCGCATTCCGCAGGATGAGTATCATGCCGAGGTAGTCAGTATTGCGGCCGATGAGGCGGGTGACCTCTTTGCCAGTGGTTTCGTCGACTGAGACTTCAGGGACGATGGTATTGAGGGCACCGATTGCCTCGACTTCTGGGCCCAGGCCATCGAGATGGGGTATAATGTCCTGCTTCAAAGGAATTGTGACACTTCCACCACCAAAGTCTGGCGAGCGGATAATGTCTCGGATGGAGCTTGCGTCAGTAGTCTCGTGACGGCCGTAGATGTGTGGGAGTCCAGTCTCGCGGAACAGCTTGTTGTGTAGACGTGGGCTGGGACTTTGCGCAATCGGCGAGCCGAAGATGAAGAACTTCTTGGTAGGGATCTCGGCCATCAGCGATAAACCACGACGGATATCCGCTGCGGATAGCTGACCCGGGGCGGCAGCAGAGGGGAGAAGGGGATGCGAGACAGGAGTCATAAAGCCATTGAGTATTCTGCTCAGCTTTCCATGATCACCCATATTGATGGCAATGAGAGGAACGGGATGCGCAGTGTTTGCCCAACTCTTAAACTCTGCAAGCGCAAAGTTGTCCTTGAGCGAGCTAGCGACGCCAACAAGTTTGATGACAGTACCGTACTGCAGCGCACGGTTGTAGTATTGCATCCACGAGCCATTGCTCCAGTTGAGTTGGCCTTGAGGATCGTGGTGACTAGCAATGATTTCAGAGAACCCGCGGGTCTCTGACACCTCGCGCAGGATATCTTCGGGCATGGTCATCTCCAGATCCACAAACTCACAGCCAAGCCGCAATGCTGTCCGGTACAGTATAAGAGCTTCATCGTATGCCTCATCGGGGAATCTGCCGCCTTGAGCTTTTGTCCGCAGTGTGAATATGACGGGTATGGATGTGACAGTCCTTAGTATCGTCAATTGTTCGATAACAAACTCCGGTGTAGGTAGGCCTTCTTGGCCTTCGGGGTCTTCTAACAAATCGACTCTCAGCTCCACGGCATCGGATCCGACAACTATCTCTGGCAGCGTCTTGATGTAAGGCTCAAGTCGGGGCGCAGACAAGCAGACGAAGAAAGAGTGCTTCCTCTTCCTGAGTGCTTTCAGGGTGGTGGCCTTGCCGGTAATAGTGTTCAGGAAACGAGCAATCTCTCCTTGCGTCTGAGCAAGCCCGCGAGATCCCGCGACCTGGCTGTGAAAGCGATAGTTGCTACACTCAGTGTACCAATCCTTCCTTCGCAGCCATACGCCCATGATGTCGTCTACGTATGCTGGGCGTGTCTTGTCGATTTGTAGGAAGGCAACGACCGCATTGATGTCTCGGGTAACGAGTAGCACTATACCGCCGCTCTTCTGATAGTCAACAAGGATCTTACGAGCCTCGGGTGTTTCAACAATCCCACCGCCACAAGCAAAGACATAACCATTGGGCTTTTCTTTGACGGTCTGCGCCAGCATCTTCAGCTCTTCGCTTCGAAAGCCTTCCCAACCCTGTGCCTTGATCAGTTCAGGGATAGTCATGCCAACGTGTTCCTCGAGTGCCGTGTCCAGATCAATAAATGGGCGGTTGAGCGCTCGCGCTGCCCAACCACCAGCGGTTGTCTTGCCGGCGCCGCGCATGCCGATAATGAAGATGGACTTTTGCTCAGTCTTTGATGCAGCCTTGTGCGGATTTGGTCGCGGTGGCAGTTCCACGCCGGAGAGCTCGGTCTTGAAGATCTGGTGCAGAGCGTCCCAGTATCCAGGCCATGTCTTGCCGGTACATTCTTTTTCGAGAATGAGAACAGGTGCTGGTGCTACCAATGACAGTACAGCGAAACTCATGGCGACACGATGATCGTCGTAGCAGTGGATGCCAGCCTTCGGAGCTTCGAGTTCATAGGCCTTTCCGTCAACTTCGATACCGTCATCGAATTGCCTGCAGGTGACACCAAACTTCGCGAGTTCGTCTTCCATCGCCTGGATACGATTGCACTCTTTGACGCGCTGGTTAGCAATGCCGTAGATGCGGGTGGTGGCCGTGCTGCCATTTGATGACGCCACCGCTGCTAGCACCGACGCTGTAAGGAAGGCATCCGTCATTGGTTCCATGTCGATTTCCTTGACGGCCTTCAATTCACCACGCGGCGGGCCCGTGACAGTTGTCGAAGTCTTGGACTGTTCGACCTTGCATCCCATAGGCTTGAGGACCTCGACTGCGAATCGCGCATCACCTTGCAGGGAGCCAGAGCCAATGTTTGGCACCGTGCATGTGGTACCTGTGATAGCCGCGATGGCGAGAGGGTAGGTCGCGGAGCTAGCATCACTTTCCACCTCGTATTCTGAAGGGTTGGTGTATGGCTTGTTGGGAATGTGGTAGGTGTTGGGATCATTCTCAGATCTCTCGACCTGCACACCAAAGGAAGCCATCATGGCAATGGTCATGTCAATATATGGTTGGGAGATGACTTTACCGCCGACTAGGCGGAGCGTCACTGGCTTCTTGGAGTATGGTGCACTCAGGAGGATGGAGGATACGTATTGCGACGATACGTTGGCCGTGAGTTCAATCTCGCCTGTAAAGGAATCGGCACCGAAGCCACCGCATGCTGAGATGCGCAGCGGAAGACTGCCTTCGTTCTCTTGGTAGTCAATCTCCACGCCCATGGTGCGGAGAGACTTGACGAGCGGACCAATGGGTCGTTCCTTCATCCGCGCGTTACCAGTGACCACTGTGGATGTGACGCCTTCGACAGGCTGGCAGAGCGCGGTCACGGAAGTCAGAAAGCGCGCCGCAGTACCAGCATTGCCAAGGTAGAGCTCGTTGCTTGAGGCTTTGAGGTTGCCGCCATTGCCTGTGACTACTAGCTCCTTGCCATCGTTCTCCCATGCGAAGCTAGCACCCTGCATCTTTGCCAGTGCATCCAGCATGACTTGTGTGTCGTCCGAGTGCAGTAAGTTGGTGATGCGGCATGAGCCAGTTCCGAGCGCAGCGAGAACCAATACGCGGTTCGAGATACTCTTGGACCCGGGAGGCCTACATGTCACATTCAGGTCTGAGGGGATTCCGGGATGCACGGAGATGCTCGGTGATAGCGCAATCTTGATGTCGCGATCCTCAACCGAGCTGGCCTTCTTCTCGTGTGTCCTGCCAATGCCGGACAAGAGCACAATCTTCTTGGTCTTGCCTGCGTTCTTCTTGTCCACAGCCATGATCTTGATGAGCTCGTCTACGGGGCAATGCTTGTTGGCCGATCGCTTCCGCACGGTCTTGTCTGCGAGCGATGTAGGCAGTCCGTAGCTCGCGATGCACTTTGTCAAGCGCGCAACTGCGGAGGGGTCTAGTACGCCCAGGTATCTGGCCAACTCGGCCTCCTTTACCATTCCGATCGCGACGCACTCTCCGTGGAGGATCTGGGGCGTAAGGATGGCTTCGTAGGCGTGACCGATCGAGTGTCCGAAGTTTAGCAGATTGCGCAGTCCGCCTTCGCGTTCGTCGGATGAGACGACTTCGGCCTTGACGCGTACAGATCCCAGTACTATGCGCTTCAGTATGGCGGCAATCTTGTCAAAGTTCCTGCGGCCATGGACGGGCTTCTGGTCCATGGCCGCCAGAATGGCATCCGCGTTGCCCTCGAGGGTCGTGAATTCCTCCTCGTTCCAGATTGCCGCCGTCTTGACGACCTCTGCCATGCCGTTGATGACCTCCCTCTTGGGCAGCGACTCGAGGAACTGCAAGTCGATGTAGATCCTCTCGGGCTGCCAGAAGGCGCCCACCAAGTTCTTGCCCGCAGGCACGTCAATGGCCGTCTTGCCGCCGATGCTCGAGTCGACCATGGCCAGCAATGTCGTGGGCACGTTGACAAACTTGATGCCGCGCATGTACGTTGCCGCGACATAGCCTATCATGTCGCCAATGACGCCTCCGCCGAGGGCTATTATGACGGTGTCGCGCACGCATCCTTGCGACAGCAGCCAGTCTTCTACTTCTGCTTTTGTGTTCCGCGACTTGGACGTCTCGCCGGGGGCTATTTGGTACGTGAGGAGGAGCGCGGACGACGAGAGCGAGGCCGCGGCGGACGCAAAGGCGCGCGCAAAGACGGGCGTGTAGAGAGGGCCGATGTTGGTGTCGGTGATGAGGACGTACGTCGACGAGGGAATGTTGGTCAGCAGATCCTGGACGACATAGTTCTGCCAGATGCCGTAGTCGACGACGATCGAGTCTTTGCCCAGGATGGTGACCTTTGTGGGCTCGCCCTGCGTGCCATTGACGCTCGCCATGGTGGGCTGTCGCAGTGCGAGTCAGACTTCGCACAAAGAGCAGGTGCGGCCGCCAAGTGCTAAATGACGAGAATTGAGGGTACCAGAGGGTGCAATGGATGGGAACTAAGTATCGAGCTCAGCACATGATGCCACAGAGACTGTGGGTGTGAGTCAGGCCACGCAGTACACTTTTTGCTGCGTTCCTCCAAATCCCAGTGCACCGCTACCGGACCTGCATGGCCGACATGGGTTCCCCACGTCATCCCCCAACCTATCGCGTCTTCCCTTATTCACTCCTCCAAACACCAAAACTCTGCGCCGCGGAGCTGACTGGCAGCTGTATGCTACAATGCATCGCGCATCTGGAGGGAGACAGGTGCGCGTCGCGATGCTTGTACCGAGCCAGTTTGCATCATGACCCAACGTGCGTCGTGCACATCGCTCGAAAGGATGCATACTTCACGCATCGCATAAACACAGACCCCGAGAGCGCCGGCCGCCAGTTCTGCCGTCTTACGTTTGGTGCACGTTCTGTATGGCACCTGTAAGCCTGTGGTGAGTCAGAACAAGCAGCAGTAGCAATAACAACAACACCACAGAGCTGTTTGCTAGCTGCATCTTCGTCTAGAAATTTGGAAAACTCTGATTCGGACCTCCCAGTTCCGCAATGTCGACTTCAGTCAAGGTTTTGGTGACTGGCTTTGGTGTTTGTCAACGCTGTTTACACAATGCGCCGCTCAGCTAACACGCTCTTAGCCTTTCCTTGATATTACGAAAAATCAATCTTGGGAAATTGCGCGGCGACTACCATCTTCCATTACAGGCCCCAATGGTGAAACCATCACTATCGTTGTGCCAGCTGATCCCATCCCAGCAGCATACCACAAAATACTAGCCCAAGTCCCCGCGTTGGTCCAGGAACATGCGCCTGATCTGGTTGTGCACATGGGTCTTGACGTCGACAGCGGACCCGGAGTATTCAAGATCGAACAAAGTGCGCTGCGAGACGGATATCACGACATTCCAGATATCGAGAGGCGCGTCTTCACCAGATCAGATAACAAGAAAGTGTTTGGGAAGGCATCGTCGTCGCTGGCAACTACTCTCGACATCGATGCAGCAGCTGGGATAGTGCAGGAAGCTTGCTTTTCTCTTAGCCTTCCGACCGCCGCAGCGGCACCAGGGAGTGTGAAAGTCAAAGGCAAAGGCAAATCAAGACAAGCTATCGAGGTAAGACTCAGCGATGATGTGGGCTCATATGTATGTGGTTTCAACTACTACATCAGCCTACTCGAGATGCAGAAGCGTACCACCAAGCGGGACAGCATCTTCTTCCATGTACCTAAGCTAGAGTCCGAGGAGGAGATACAAACTGGCGTAAAGGTAACGGAGGAGCTCGTGAGAGCGCTGGTAGCAGTGTGGAAGCAATAGAAAGTAGCACGTACCATTTCCCCTCTTCTTCCTTGTGTACTCGCCATTCCAGCGGATTCTGTGCAACGGACATATGGCAGTCAGGGATCTCCACGTGAAGCTGTACCGGTGAAATGGTGTCTTGAGTCAAAGTTGGCGGTCTTGACGGCTTAGCATGCTATGTCCAGATCGTGGTATGCCTTGCTACAGTGAGTCCTGGGGCGCGATGACTAAGTCGATGCGCCTTCCAAGACGCGCTGTCCCTGCCCTCGTCTCATGTATCCCCAGCCTCCGCCTCCGGCCAATCCATAAGCCACCACCTTCATCGTCAGCGGCACTATATACCGACTCATATTCAAGACGCTGGGCATATTTTCGGCGCTTGGCCATCTGTTGCATCCTTTTGCCCGCTCTGCACACCACGCGTGCTTCGTTCTGAGAGTGCGAAAGTGCACCGCACCAAGCATTCATCTTTCCGCACGAGGCGCAGCACTGCTGCAATGTTTCCACCATCAACTTCGAATCAGCGTGTTGATGCGCCGGCGCAGTATACATCATCACCGATGGGCCCGGCTGGGCAACGACGACGATGAGCCATCAACGCGCCTCACATCGCGCAAGAAGTGATCGCGAAGTCTCTACAGACACGTTGGTATATCGCTATACGCGAACCTGTCAGGAACACTTTGCCATTTCGCTACTGTATCATCTCATGAGCAATGTCAAATGCGCGAAGGATGGCTCCCGTGCATGTCAACCTGCCAAGTGCAGAAACGTAGGCTAAGCACTTGGCGACTTGGATTTCGACATGACAACAACAAATGCGGAGTAAAGGAACGCAGCCATCGTGCGCGATCTCATGGACTGGGCACTCCTCACCAAGTTGATAGCGTTCCCCGGTCGAGTCAAAACTCGTTCGTATCCCAGAGTCCCAAGAATGCGGATCCTCAGCATGTGTACACATGATGACGATAATCACCGAAGCCGCTTCATATGTTACTCATATCCCAGGTACTTTGAGTACAGGCTTAGTTCAAACTGTATTAGAGTAAGAAGAGTTCTCGGGCGCAAAAAGCTTCGACACCACCGAGAAGCTGGAGTTCACGAGCTCCGTTGAGATACGTGAGGTTGTACACAACATACGCATGACGCTGAACATCACAGCATCAAGGATTGCGACTACCTTTCGAGCACATCAACTACGTGAAGTGATCGGACAACGTAGAAGACATGGGTCTATTCTACCAGGGATCTTGTCGCATCGAAACGATCCACAGTCAGCCTTACCAAACTTAGTTTAGAACCCAAGATGTCGAAGATCTTGGTCAATCATCATGATCAAAGAAACCTTGGAAGCACCGCAGCAGAAAGCTCCCAAGCACGCCAGGACGGAACAGCGGTTATCGGCACTCGAGCGATGATATTGTCAAATGTGCTTCGGTCTTTCTGCCTGATCCATTGCCAACGGCGCGTCTCCGGATGCTAAGAAAACGGCACACCCACGATCCCCATGGGGCCGGCACAACTTCCCCAGATATTCGGAGTATAAAGTTCAAGACTGGTTCCAGTTATTTTGGCACCATCAACGACGATCTTCGCGTCTCTACCTTTCTGTCGGAAGTCGCTTTTCAGTTCAACTTACACGCGATCAAACTGCTGTTTCTTGCGTTTGCAGCATGAACAACCACGCCCAAGACTCTGTGCCCCATGTATCGGAGTTCAAGGATGAGAAAGGCTCCGATATATCGCCAACCCCGCCTATCAACGTAGAGGATGTTGAACACAATGGATCGTTGATTGAGGTTGATGCAGCTACTGAAGCGAGACTGCTAAGAAAGCTGGACATTCGCATCGTACCAATGATCTGCTGGATCTACCTGATGAACTTCATGGACCGAGGTGTGTACACATTGCTCATTCTCATTATCAGACCTCAACTGACGATACTATAGTCAACATTGGCAATGCTCGTCTCTACGAACTAGAAGCAGATCTTGGTATGAACCCAAACACCAACCAGTTCCAGATCGCGGTGTCTATCCTCTTTGTCACCTACGTTCTATTCGAAACACCCTCAAACCTTATCTTGAAGCGTATGAAGCCAGCGCGGTACCTCGCCGGTCTGATGTTCTTGTGGGGCCTGGTGGCTACATTCTCGGCTTTTGTCAACAACTTTGCTGCGCTGGTAGCATGTCGTCTCCTGCTGGGCATGTTCGAAGCCGGTCTATTCCCAGGCGTTATTCTCTACTTGAGTATGTTCTACAATCGGCGCAACGTCAGTCTGAGACAGGCGTGGTTCTATGGCACATCTGCACTAGCAGGTGGGCTAGGTGTGAGTGCTGCCTGTCCATATCCGATGGATGAGACTAACGAACCTAGGGCGTCGTCGCCTATGCCATCGGTGAGATGGATGGAGTAGGAGGCTGGAATGGCTGGAGGTGGATCATATTAATCAATGGCATCCCGACCGTTCTAACCGCCGTCGCTGTACCCTACGTTCTCCCAAACAGTCCAGAGACAGCGAGCTTTTTGACCGAAGAAGACCGCCGAAACCTCGTCTTGCTCCGGATGAAGGAAGTCGGCCAGACAGCAGCCGGTCAAGAGCTACTGAAAGAAGACGTCATGAAGGGTGTAAAAGACTGGAAGGTATACGCCTACGCCATCGCTCAGTTTGTTGGCCTCGGAATGCTCTACAGCTTCTCCGTGTTCCTACCCACCATCATCAACGGCCTTGGAGGCGGATGGAATCGCCAGGTCGTTCAGGCTTTGACTATCCCCGTGTACTGTGCTGGATTCATTACCTACGTCGCGGGAGCATACTACAGTGACAAGACGCAGAACCGAGGTCTGTTCTGCATTGCTGGACTGGCTGTCAGCATGATTGGATATATCTTTCTCATCGCAAACAAAGTAAGTAAATCATCTGATTTTTCAATCTGGACTTGTATTGATGAAAGCGAAAGGGACTTGGTCTCAGCTTCGCCGGCTGCTTCATCGTCGCGCTCGGCCTGTGGGTCGCCACCGGCATCGCATTCTCCTGGATCGGCGTAAACAACCCGCGTTACGGAAAGCGAGCCTTCGCCAGCGGCATGCAAATCACCATCGGTAACTGCTCGGGCGTTGTGGCGCCTTTCTTGTACTCTGCCGAAGACGCGCCGGAATTTACTGCTGGATACGGTGCGACGATTGGGCTGCTGGCCCTCGGTATCGCTATCTATGTTGCGCTGCATTTGTACTTTCGCATGAAGAATCAACGGAAGTTTTCTGGGAAGGAGGATTGGAGGATCGAGGGGAAGACGGAGGAGGAGATTGCGGAGATGGGGGAGGATAATCCGAGGTATTTGTATACTATTTAGAGGCTTGTTGCGATCTTGTTGGGGTATGCAGAACTTGTAGTCTCTCTTGTGGCCGAGATAGAGTGGCTGGTTGCGATGATAGAGATATCTAGTAATTCTCAACGATATCTGTTTCGCCTCACACTCCAAGGACTATTTTAGTGATGGTCGTGTATACGACGAAAATATGATTGCTAAGATTCAGGGTTACCCATGAGTGCCAGAGGATGTATTCAGGTATTAAGAGTTACCCGAGCAGCTCCATTCACTGGGTCAGGGTTGTTTAGGGGCTCACCACCCCTCTTTTGAGCTTCCACCCTATGTTCCTTCCCCTCATCTCTCTATGCAGCTACTCCTGAGTGATTATATTGACTCGCCCAACGTCCTCCTGGAAGGCCAAACCATCCTATTCCCTACAGAATCATATTTCCATCACTAAACCCGCGTTAAGACTTGTGTCACGTAAGAAAATACTATGAGACTCTCAACAGTCTTCTCTTACAATCGAATCTCGGGTCTGAGACACTGTCTGGTCTTGTGATGCTGGCTGTATATAGATCGCCCCTTGCAATCATCTTCCATTCTAACAACATTTCCCGGTCGATTACCGCCACAAACCACAAGCAATTTTCTCATGCACAACACACCAGCCCAGAAATCAAGCCGGGATACACCCGAAAATCGCTTTCTACTCCTCACTACCGCAATTCGTGGCTCAGTTGTGCGCCAATACTTCGTATACACTCCCGACGCTACAGCGCATTACGACGAGTTCTCGACTGCAACGCACGGTAAAAAGCGTCGTAAAACAGGATACAACGAGCTAAATCCAATGACACGCGAGTACGACGATGTGGAATCTCCGACCGATGACGGTCAAGCACGCAGTCTACCACCAGGCTGCGTTCTAATCGGATCAGACAGTTCTAGCTCTACACTGGCGGCTGATAGCGACGAAGAAGAGAAATCGCATGACCAAACGTCCGGCGATGAGGGAGATGATACTAAGGTAAGCGACGCTGAGTGTGAGCCTGACACTGGGTACGAAGGAGGCGGAGAGAGTGAAGAAGAAGGAAGTGGGACGTCTAGTCACACTTTAGGACGATCAGAGGGTTCTAGCTATACTTTGGGACGAAGCGAGGATGAGGATTGTGATATGAAGAGTGATAAGGACGAGGACGAAGACGAGGTCATGGAAGGAGATGAGTCTGATGACGAGGGCGACTTGTTTGCGCAGAGCTATAGGAATGGTGTCAGGAAGTAAACGATGTACCACAGGCGTTAAATATCTGTAACATCTTGACTGCCTAGTGCAGACAACAACAATCCTATTTCCAAGCCTCCGTGAGGAGCTCCCTTACACCCCGTGCCTTCACACCGCCCCGTTCAGCGGTCGCATCGATATTACAGAACCCGCTCTCAAACAGGTTGCCGAACATAGCCAGAATCGGTTGCATCGTCTGCTTGGGGAAAAAGGGGTATAGGTCCTTGTGTCCTGGTAACTCAGTTACCTCATGCTTCTGCAATTTCTCCAGTGGGTCGAATTTCACATCGAACTTGACGCCTTTCACTTCTTCGGCGATAACCAAGAACTCCTTCCACGTAAGCTTGTCGCCAACAATATAGGATTCCGGTTGCCAAGTTGGAAGATCGAGCAAAGTGACGACGAAACGAGCAACATCAGTGGTGTGCGTGAAGGCGACAGGCACATCACCTGACCCAGGAATTGCCGCAGCGTTATTGACCATGTCAATGACAACAGGAAATGCCCCCATATGCGACGGGATCTTGGGTACAGTATAGTAATCGAGAAAGATGCCGTTCACGACCGAAGTGTACTGAAGTGTTGAAGCTTCGAGAACGTTGAGCGCAGCAATCTTGGCTTGATTCATTGGGAGGATTGCTGCCATCCTGTACCATGATTAGCACGTAATTTATCTGAAGTTCGGCGACGCGACTTACTCGGGCGTGTTTCTAACCCCCCACGAATTTGGAATGAACCGCTTTGTGACGGTGGACAGATCCGCGGCTTTGATCAGAGCTATCTCTGGCTCCGCGTCACCCATGGTGTTTAGAGTCGAAATGACCGTGCCGATATCATTGGATTCCAGAACATCTCTGATAGCCTCGACGTTGCTATAGTCGAGCCCCAGTACTGGTACGCCGAGCTCTTTGGCTTTTGATTCGCTACTCTGGAGCTCTTTGTTAACGAAATATATAGCAAAAGATACCATCACTTACTTGTCGAGCGAGTACCACAACCTTGTGTTTGCCATGCTCAAGGATAGCTTCGACTATGGTACGACCGAGCTTTCCTGTCCCTCCCGAAACAGCAACGACGGACATTTTTACGACAAGCTAATGGTTGGTGGCGGATATGCTGATAGGGGTTGCGAACGATCAACTCTGATCAAGTCTCTGATGCAGTTGATCCGCGCGCCCATCGACTCTCTTTATACCGCGGACCATTATCAACGAAGTGCGGAGACAGGTTCGAAGTACGCGTGTACGTAAGGGGAAGCAAAATACATCCGATCTTTGTAAGCAGATTTGTATCCGAATCTTGTTGGCGATTTGCATCCGATGGTTTTTGATAGAGACGCTTGCAGGACTTCGTAAGCGAGAATACCTCCGCTCCTGTCGAGCGATGAAACGCACCCGGTTTTCATCCGTAGAACCTCGTCCGTATTGGTAAGTGTATTGGCTTCGTCCGAGGAATGCACCGAACCACTGAGCCAACGATGCTGAAACAGGGGTGTAGAACTACGCATGGTGATTTCTTTGTGGCAGAATATTCATAGACTGAGCAAGGAACAGCTTTTATCGATGCCGTTGCTGTGCTACCTAGGTAGGATCTGTTGCAGCTTTCATGCTACTAAGAAAGTGGGCTACAACATCGCATACGGAAGTCTCCAAATACAGACTTTCAGCATTGCTACGGGTGTGTTCCATGATTTGATAGTCGTCTAGAAAAACACCTTGTGTTCTAAGGTTGAAGTATGACCTTATAGAAGCTTTGGTGACCCTCTAGGCATGACATGCGACAAACGAAGTCGCCTACAACAGTTGTACCTGTAGCCAATGTACGGCAAAATAACGTTGTGGTTACGGCTGATGTGCGCTTTTTCTGATCCCGAGATGCTGAAGTAATAGTACCAAGCTACTCTGTGTAGGTCTTGCAGTGGAGAATGTGCTGAGTCAACACAACAAAGAACAGACTCAGTGGCTGTGAGATTCTGCAATCAAAGGATAGCTTTACATGCACATGCATGAATGAAAATTACATAATAACATGTTTACTAAAACATTGGCCGCCTCTGTAGCATAGGCACAGTTCAAATAGTCTATACCGAGAATTCCAATCCTCAGCTGATACGTACGAGCAAAGAAAACTCCCTAGACCGCAGACAAATCACTTCCAAAACCCTGCCTCCTCTTCTGTGAGACGGTCAGCGTAATGATTGCGAACTTGACGTACTTGTACTCACAATTTGATATGCACGGGGTTTTCCCAATCCACGAACCTTCATCGATCTCTTGAACCAGCCAGCGTGCCATGGAACTTCGAGAGAGTTTCGATCCCACATTTGGAGTACCTGCAGGGCCAGCATATACCTTGCTAGGCGCTGCATTTGTCAACAAGGGGACCCGGAAGAGTGTCCACTTTAGTTCGTCAAGAGACAGCGAAGTGACATAGTCCCCAACGCCAACAAAGTGTTTGTAAGCGCTGCCAGCAAGCATCCAAACTATCCCAACGAGAAACTTTGTTGTGAGTGGTCGTTTATCGTCAGGTGCGGCCCATGAGGGAGTTCCTAGGATCAAAGCACGTTCAAACCTGTTTTGGACGAGCAATGGCAGGAAACGTTTATACCCGTCTGTGATGGACTGGGTCAAGGCTCAGCAGTTGGTCACATACAGGCCAAATGGAGGAACTTACAGGTTGATTTTTGCCGAGAGCCGGGCCAATGAATGAAACGAAGATGTTGGCGCCACATCCGGCTGCGGCCTTTAGGGCTGCTTCGTTTTCGATGTCTCCCTGGAGAATGGCAGTGTTCACATTTTCTGTGATCGCCTGTGGAACTTTTTGAGGGCTGCGCACGAGCAGCGTTAGCCTATGGTTTGCGCTAAGAGCTGCCTCGCAGAAAGCTATGCCAGATGGTCCTTCAGGAAATGTAAGCCACGAGTTCATGTGTGTCATGAGCGGTGTCATACCTGTCGACCCAAGTACTAAGATATGATGTTTCGACATTGGACTGGTGTGATAGGAGGATGTCACAGTTTGATGCCTTTGTGAGTTCAGAATGAAGTAGTGGGCATCTTATATACAAACAGCCCTGCTACTACTAACGAAATCTTACCTAGGTATCAAGGACAACATTTGGTCCTGTGGCTATCTATGCTACCATCCGCATCAGGGTTAGTGGTGATTACAGCCAAGTCTGCTTGACAAACTCATATGTCAACTTAATAATAAACGCGCAGGTTGCGTATTTCAACATTACCCCTCGCGGCCAAAACTGCTGAGGCGGTTTGCGGATGCAATTTGTATCCGCATGCAATTTGTGTCCGCACGCAATTTGTATCCGCACGCGACGCCGCATGCGGTTAGCTTCTTACGACATCACCTAACACCCTGCATCCGGAGGCCGGAGCGGTGTAGAAGGGCTACGAGAGCCTGAAAGGCCTCAACTGGACTTACTTTTAATGTGAACGATATCTTGTCAAGATGCAATCTGAGGCGTGACTGATAAGTCTGTATCACGCGACCACGTGACCTTGGCCACCAGGTCCATGCGCTCCTCAGCCCAACCTTCCCAACCAAAATCATAAATTCAAGAGGAGCAAAGTTACCAAATAGACCAATACGCCTCCAGAAACATGCTCGGGCGTAAACGAATAGAAAGCGTGAGTATCTCCGCCTCAATGACAGAGGTCAACGCTGGCTGACACGTGCAACAGGCATGCCAGCAATGCAAGGAAAGAAAAAGACGCTGCGACGGAGGTAAACCTTGTTGTAGTTACTGTCTTAGATACGAGAGATCTTGTATTTACACCGAGCGGCGGCGGCGCGGCCCTGCGAAAAGGTAAGCCCTGATTGAGTGGTGAAGAAGTGGACGAGTCGCTCAACTTGTACAGCAAAAGCCCAACTAAGCCCCTTACGCAGCAGCACGACCAAGAGAAGTCTTCTTCTGGATCGGATCCTGCACACTTCCCCGAGAACGACGGATCTGGAGGCCCCGAAAGAGTGAATGGTGACACAGCTCAAGACTCCAGGGAAGGTAAGTTCATGAATGAAATTTCGGATCGAATTGAACAACTGACCAACATGCTCGAAGGCCAATCTACTCCAAGAGAAAGCAGTATGAATCACTCGAATCAAAGCCTTCAGAATGCCAATGAGTCCACAATGGCGTTGCCTGCAGCCGCCAAGCGATTTATAGCGTTTTCTGAAGACATCCGCACGACGGCAAGACAAATGCAGATCCAGACGAATAAGAGCCATTCTGAAAAGAAATTTTTCATGCGTCTTCCTCCTGAACACCTTGCAGTGGACCTAATACGAGCAGCCATTGAGGAAACCCAGCTTCACGGCGTCTTTCTCACCAAGGAAAATGCTGTAATTCAACTTGTCGAGCACTACAGTATCGGTTTGGAAGATCCCTGCAGTAATATATGTCAATGGGCCACGCTATGTTCATTCATGGGTATATGCACGCTTCACAAGGCAGCCAATGCGTCAGTCGCTGCATTATCGTCAATAGCATGGGCATTCTTCAAGAATGCCTTTGCGATGTATGCCGAGCTGGCCTTTCAGAGACCAGAGATATCCACTTGTGAAGCGTTGCTCGCCATGGCTTTATTCATGCTGCGCACTGCTGATGCCTGCGTTGCTGCACGGTTAACAGCTTCTGCCGCCCAGTCGATACTCATGCTCGGTCTGCACAAGTACGAGCATTATGTCAGTCTCGAAGCTGATATAGCAGAAAGGCAAAGAAGGATCTTCTGGGTTACCTATATTGTCAATGCTGATGTGGCGCACAAGTATGGTCTGTCCACACCATTGGGGGAAGAAGACGTTGACGTAGAGTTTCCCGAGCATGTATTCGATCATGTTTCAGGACATGGAAATTCCAGAGACGATCTTTTACAGTGTCAGCAGGCCAATATTCTCCGGACACGAGCCATCCTCGCTGTTACACAGTTGCGGATACACAAGTTACTCCGGCAAGTGCTTTCTCGGAACTCTAGGCGAAACTGCTCTGATATACAAGAGACCATTAGAGCAGTCAATGAAGAACTAGAGACATGGAAAGATTCGTTACCAAGCAGTATGCAACCAGGTTCTGAACCACGCAGCTCGCCACTTCTCGAGATTCCCGTCGCCATGCTACACTATATCTATTTCAGTTGCGTGTGCAAAGTCAGTATGGCAGTGGTCTTGTCAGCGGATCCAGTTACATCCAATCTTGTTGAAGAGGAACAATCAGCTATTGGTCTGGACACAAGTTGCTATAATAGCAGATTCGCTAGAGTCAGGTGCGCGATGGCAGCTCGAAGAATACTTGGTGTGTTATCTCGCTTGCAACCGCAGTCTTTCACACATCTTTGGTATGTTTGTTATGGGATCTGCCCAGCTATATGCTAGGTTCGGAAAGCTAACAGCGCCAAGGCAAACATTATGCTTTCCACTCTCAGCGGTTCTTATCTTGTTGTCAGAAGTCCTTACCAACCCAGCATCAGTCGAAGCGGAGACTGATACCCAGCTGATACACGATTTTGTCCAATATCTCGAGCGGCTCCAAAGAGAAGGTGAAGATGTGCGTGATGCCCTTGACGGCTGCAATAGGTTCTATACTATTGCAACTTATGCCCTGGAAGTATCAAGATCTGGAGCGCATACAAACACATTTCAGCAAGCAGTCCAGGTTAGTGGACTTTTTTCTGGAGAATTAGCAACGACAAGCTGACAAGTTCGAAGATTCAGTTATTGCAATTGAGGTTCGCGCAAGTCACTGACTGGTTGCTGCTCGCGCAAGGGCTGTTGAGTAATATGCCCGCACCACAGTGTACAGCACGCGAAATCCTCTGCGATATTCTTAATCCCGCTTCGGCGCAGGAAACGTACGGTAGCTTCGTTCCGAAATTTCTGAAGTCTTCGACATATGATTTTCCACCCAGCAGTTAAGGAAATAGGGGATGTATTACAGCGTTGCTAGTGTGTGTTGTGTTGTGTATGATTGATTCAGAACGAAGTATCCTGGCTTCACTACATAATAGGGGGGGTCATCGTACGGCATTATCGCGGCGCTGTTCGGAGTAATCCAGTAGAAATTGTAGCTACGCCGGACGCATCGGCATTGCTTACGTCCGCTTCCCAAGTATCCGCGAGCTAGACTTCGTAGGCTAGTTCAAATAAGGAAAAACTGTCATCGAGTAAGTACGGGACAAAGCATGGGAGATAATACCTACCTTATGCATCACTTTCAGAAGCGGGCCCCTTAGGCAAATAAGGAAAGAATGTCATCGAGTGAAATGGAGGCAGAGCACTGAAGATGATACCTACCAT
This sequence comes from Alternaria dauci, assembly GCF_042100115.1. Classification (NCBI taxonomy): domain Eukaryota; kingdom Fungi; phylum Ascomycota; class Dothideomycetes; order Pleosporales; family Pleosporaceae; genus Alternaria; species Alternaria dauci. The sequence goes on from NC_091280.1 coordinate 2,179,358, forward strand.
ATGCTTGAAATATAAAGGCGTGCCTCGTCTGGCTGTCTGTTATATTCATCTTTCATCTAATCCACCTGACTATCAGCAACTCCTCCTCTAGCGACCTCTCCCTTCGGACACCGAATATCAGCATCGTTATTGGATTATGCGAATCGCAAGCCCCTGGGAAGCGGCTTCCCGCGTCGGTAGCATCCTGCTTATCGCCAGCACTGTCTCTGCCTTGGCCACAACGGCTAAATCAGTCGACACTTACGATTATGTTGTAGTTGGCTCTGGTCCTGGAGGCGGCCCACTGGCCGCTAATCTCGCACGATCTGGTTTCAAGACTCTCCTGCTCGAAGCCGGTGATGACGACAGTGCTGCTATGATCACAAACGCTATTGCGTTGACAAACACCGCAGATACTACTGCCCTGACCTGGACCTATTGGGTTCGTCATTACGACGATGTCGAATTGACGAAAAAGTACCAACATCTAACATGGAGGCTTCCAAACGGCAATTTGTGGGTTGGGCCAGGCAGCTCGGCGCCCACAGGAGCAGAGATTGTTGGCATTCAGTATCCTCGTGGCGCTACACTCGGCGGATCGTCCATTGTCAACTCTGCTCTGACTGTCCTTCCTGCTGATAGCGATTGGAACTTTATCAAGGACCTTACAGGCGATGATTCATGGAAGTAAGTCACATCCGACAATGTTCCTAATTTCTGATATCAAGAGAATCAGTAAGCTAACCGAGCAAATCGCAGTGCTACTCACATGGGAGAATTGTTTATCAAGTTGGAAAACAACCAATACCGCCCACGTGGCACACCAGGTCACGGCTTCAATGGTTATCTTGATACAATCTTGGGCAACGGAACCGTCTTTCTCTCATCACCTCAAGCAACTGCCATTTTGAAGGGCATGGCTGCCGAGGCAGGCCAGGATCCAGAGAATCTGGAAGAAATCCTAAACATTGACCCCAACCAAGTCTTGAATCCCGACAGAGACCAGATTACAGGACTCACGGGCCTTCCTCAACACGCCAATGCAACCTGGGCCCGTTACAGCTCTAGGAATCGAGTGCTCGATGCTTTGCGCGCTGTAGACAAGAAAGGCAATAAGAAATACCCCCTGGAAGTCCGCCTCAACTCCTACGCTACAAAGGTTCTCTTTGACAAGCCTCGAGAAGGCTCTTTGCCTCGCACCATCGGTATTCAATACCTGGAGGGCAAAAGCGCTTTTCAAGGCGACCTCCGCTATGATCACAAAATCAAGAAGATCTCACGCCGGGTTTATGCTCGAAAAGAGATCATTCTCAGTGGTGGATCGTTTGGTACACCTCAGCTGTTGCTACTCAGCGGCATCGGACCAGCTGCAGACCTCGAAGCCCTGAACATTCCCGTCGTTGCCGATCTACCAGGCGTTGGCCGTAACATGCAAGACCACAACGAGATTGCCGTCATTGGACATGGCGCTCAGGCTTTCGATTACTCCGCTGCTCCCGGTGGTCCTCGCTCCCAATGCACTTTTGGAGCTCCTGGCGACCCATGTCTTGCACTTTACCTCGAAGGCCAGGGACCATACACCCAACCCAGTCTCACCCAACTCGCATTCCTCAAGACAAATTACACAACCAACGACGAGCGCGACTTTGCCATCTTTCCTGGTTCCTTTGGATTCCGTGGATTTTGGCCCCGCAACACCGGACAATCGTGGGATGACCCCCCAACGACCTGGGGCATGCACGGCGTCCACATCCATGGCAACAGCACGGCCGGATACATCAAACTCCGTTCGGCCGATCCGACTGTAACGCCTGAAATCAACTTCCGACACTTCAATGGCACAGGTGCCGCAGGCGACATAGCCGCGATCAAGGAGTTCCTTGCTTGGGGTCGTCGTGCTTTCAACCGCGTTCAAGAACCATTCGCTCCTTACAACGTCTCTTGGCCACCATGCGCAGGCACTGTTGGTGCCGATGGAAGCTGCTCTGTTGCTAACAATGACGAAGACTTTATTCGCGAGAACATCTTTGGCCACCACGTTATTGGCACGTGTTCCATCGGCCCCAGCTCTGACAAGAACGCAGTCCTGGACTCCAAGTTCCGTGTCCATGGTGTGTCTGGCTTGCGAGTGGTCGATGCTAGTGCTTTTCCAAGGTCCCCTGGAGCCTTCCCGGTTGCCGGTGTTTATATGCTGAGCGAGAAGGCGTCGGAAACTATTCTTTCGGGCTATTAGTTTTGTATGGTATCCTTCTGTCTTTCCATTCTAGTACGATCTTACACTAGGAAGTCCCAAGGACAAATGTAATGTAGAATCTGTTGCGCAGAAAGGTCTCGCCCATGCCGTTAGCCCTGATATATGCCTTGATTTTGTCGTGATTGATCAATAGCGTCGATAGCATAAAGAGGTAAGCGGACAGTTTCCTAGAAGTCTGTTGGACACAATGATTTCGGGTGTGCCACAGTCGGCATATGACAAGTGCTGTTCGCTGCGTGACTGCCGCGGACCGTTGTACGGTGAGAAAGGATCAGCTGTCAGAATTAATCCTTTGAACATGAACCCTTCTTCTGATGATTGCATCCTCGATATGAAGACGCAAGCCATCTCTTTCTATAGATACACGGAGGTTTTCATCATTTACGATGGTTGTTGGTACCCATAAGTGCATCAACGCACCCTGAACTCTTCTAGTCTGTCCGGGTTACATGCAACGTACTTGTCGCAGTTGAAAGCCTCTGGAAAATCCTGGTCATGGAATTCTTCCGTAAACAGGTGACAATCGCCACTTATCAGTGCCCAGCTTCCATCCTGAAAAGGTCGTAAAAGACAGACTGATAGGGCTCCTGAAAACATGGCGATTACATCCCCACATCGTACAGCTTCTGATACAACAATCAACTCACCGTCATCTGTCAGACATATTTTGCACTGCTGCAGGGACTTCATGAGCATGACAATGTTATAGTCTGCATCGAGGGCATTTTCCTTGTAATGTCAAACCAAAAGTTAATCGAATGCTGAGAGAAGTCGACTTACTTCGCTCCCTCCATCATAACGGCTCAGGTGTTCGTGAAGCTGTTCGCCGTCCATGCAGGACATAGCTACAACCAGATCAATAATTTCTATGCCATGTGCAGATTCTAGCCTTACCATCTCTGATATCTTTTCCCAAGTGGGCTAACACAATAGGATTATCTATTGTGTCTTCAGAGTCGACATAGCGACCAAGCGAGATGAAGCTGCTGTATAGTCTCTTCAACTGCATCGAGGCGTCATCCGCGTCGACAAAGTGAAAAGCCTGGCTTGTTTCGACTATTTGCGCATGTCTACAGCCCGAGACAAACAGTTCCAAGCAGTGCTCGTGGCTCTCATCCAGGAAGGACCGTGTTGTGTGCGTCTGTTTGTCAGCAGCGCAGAAGAACGGTGAAGACTGCCCGCCCAATAAGTCAAAGTATCTCGATTCATATTCAAAAGAATAATAATTCAGTGAAGTGTTTTGAGACCAATCGGGAATCCATGAGGGCATCTTCTTGTCGTGTGGATGCCGAATAGCGGTGAGCAATCGAAGCCCTAATACAGGTAACAGGAAGGCAGCTACATGGGTGTAACACTCCTCTACACTCCTTGTGTAATCAATCAAGTGATTCATCTCTGTTTGTCTAGGACCTAACAAGGACTTCAGTGCGAAGACTCTGTCTTTCGGCTCGGTTGCTAGGCAGTCCCTGGTGCTGTAAAGTCTGTTCCATAAGGTGAACTGTGAAGTCGAGAATATACCCGGAGGGTAACTGATCCATCGCAAAGCCACGGGCTTGAATGTTTTAGTCACCAAAGTCTTCGAATGACCCATGGATAAGCTGTCGAGACTTCTATGTGAGAAGCTAGCGGAGCCGCAGATGAACTTGACAGAACTTTTGGCATGGACTTCTTGTAGAACCCAAACTCTTTTAAACCACGGATCCCGATACAGTTCTTCAAGCAGCGCGACTATCGTACCACTCGGATGGCCTCGCTTGCAATCTCCTGTCAGTGATATTTCTTCGTCTGCTGCCGCCAGTTCCTCAAACAGGGCACTGCTATGAGTACTTGGTTCGCTTAAGACCACCAAGACAGTGAATGCGCAGTTGTAGATTCTGTCCATTATGCGGACCTGACTGGCTCGTTCTTGAAGATTGTCCTGATCGATGCAGATAGCATCGATCCATAGCAAGCGATCTCCACGCATGCGTCGTAAGCGCCAAAGAGCGTTATAACAATTTTGGCCAACATGTAGCTCTTTCGTGTCGTGTTGGAAGTAAATAGCTTGCGTCTCAGCGGCGTTACCCCAGGTGTAGGATACTGCTTCGTATTTGAGAGACTCGTCGGAGAGTCGTGCGTGTTGAATCGTACATCTGACGGGATCAGAATCTGTGCCGTTCAGGCTTGGATGCAAGACAAGGAGACGAAACGAGTCGTCGTGCTGTAATGATTGGTATCGATAGGAGCGCATAGTAGCGATGGAAATGTGGACAGATTACAAGTCTGGAGTCTGGAGAACCGTCCGCAGTAAGGCAACGCTGTTGCCCCGCTACCTAGCGCGCTCGATTGGATCAGGCAAGGCTGACACCATGCTGCACTACGAATGAGGTCGTTGTGTCCAAGTTCTGTCCCCACTTTGAAGCTATGCGCTGAATTGCCCTCCATGACATAAACAGAAAAGTCAAAGTGAAATCCTCTGGGGTAGGTTTTAGTAGAGGCAGTGCTAAGAAGCAAAGAGTGTCTTCATAGAGTGGTAGCCTTATCGTAGTAACTTGTCATTTTCAGCAAATATCTGCAGCAGGTTACTTTGTCAGGGGTTGGCAGTCAAGTATTTGGCAAGCGTCATCGCCGCGCAACCAGTAACGGATTCGAATACACTAAAGATGGGCGCCATGACATTGCTCCCAATGGCAACGTAGGAGACTTCAACGTGCTGATATGGGCCAGCGAGCACAGCGGCAGCAATGCGAGCAACGTCCTCGTGGGCGACAATCGAAACACGACCGCTGCTTATTGGGCCGCGAACGACACTGTCGGTACCGACGCGGGATCCCATAGAGTCGATGTAGGACACGTCGCGCAAGATGATCCAGCACATGGCACTAGCTTTGATATATTTCTCGGTTATGTAGTGATCGCATGCGAGCGTGAAGGCGATGTCTTGTGCAGCGGCTGCGAAGGGGTTGCTATACGCCTAGCTATCACAGCGATATCGACGAAGGAGAGATACTAGTCGAGGCGTTCTACGCTCTCCGAGACTGAGACTGTAAAGGGAGTGTGCGCGCCCATCATCAGCACTACGTTGGCGGCGGCATAGTCGCTGTAGCCGACTCGATGTACCGCTGGAGTGAGGCCTTCCGGTAAGGGCCGCTGGCGGAGCTGGCGGGCGGCGAGCCTAGGTCGCCCCGAGCGGGGCTCTGCCGCTGATTGGTCAAGACGGGACTACGGCCATCTGCATCCATATCCATATTGAGCTTTACCTGCACAAGGCTTTGAAGCATGATAATATTTGCTCTTGAGTCATTGATATCTGCGGGATCTTGAAGAAATCGAAAACTTCAACAGAATGCATTCATGGAGCATTTGTCGCGCTGCGCAGCCAGTCGCTACCTTTATGTGGCACAAATCTCATCACAACTGATCTTGAGAAGAATTCGCAACTGCTGGTAATTGCAAAAAAAACGATTATTTGCTAAGATTCATGGCTCGGTTCAGGCCATACAGTCCTAATACCAACCGTAAAGCTTCCCCTTCACTACTGGCCCCACGTCATCTGCGGAGAACGCGCAATGCCCTATCTCATCATCGGCAGTACTAACTACACCCCACTGCAATTTCTTCTCAGCAACACTTTCGCCATCATCAACTCTCTCTATCGGATGACAAGCTGCGCTAATGGCCAAACTGCACGTCCCTGCAAGCGGCATACCACGCCTATATGGTATGTACCCAAACGCAACCATACTAATGACCATCAGTCCGCCCAGGGCTAGCACAGCGATGATGGCTAGCGGCGAGTAACCCAAAGTCTTGAAGTCGAGTACTGATCTAGATCCAACTCCTGGGTTGCCGTTGACATCGTATAAATCGATGGCGACAAGGAATATGCTTTGTGAAACCAACCAATGCAGCGTGAAGCTGAGTACCATGAGGGGTATACCGAAGCGGTATGGCAGTTGGAGAAAGTATGTAGATCGCTGGGCACCGGAAGGTAAGTGAGTTACACGAAGACCTTTGCGCTTGTGTGAGTAGGTGACCCATTCATAGCCCATGAGCATGGCGGTGAAGAGAGAGTTGTATCCGAAATACAGGAAGGAGAGAATCAGTTGCGGCGTATTGGCGGTAAGAGCATTGCTGATCAAATCTGTTGGCCGGTAATTGATCGTTGTACGAGGGTCCACACCGCCTAGAAGGGGACCGGCATGATCAGCAATGTGTTCCAATAAAATCTCTCACTAGCAACGTACCAAATGCAAACTGTTGTAGTGTTGCCCCAGTGGGTAGGTTGTCAATTCCCACCCGGAGTAGATGGCCAACGACGGCTAAAGCCAGCAAGAACCTGAACGGTAATGTAAGTAAACTGCGAAAGTATTGCTAGTATAACTCACATTATCAAAGTAACGCATACACGCAACTTGCTGGTCGCATCTTTCCAGCGGTACCTCTCACCGCTGTACTGTTGCGGCCCCGCTTTGTACCCTTTGCTGTTCCTAAAGTTGGCCATCGAAGACATACACATATTTTTGGTTTCGTTATCCTCTTTGTCTAGAAAAGAGGCAACAGCATCACCCATTGCCATCAGCGGCTCATCTTTAATACCGAAGGCAACGTAGAACATAAGGGCGGCTTTGACTATATGATTTATTAGAACGTGTTTGGCGTTATGTCATTTCGTACTACAGCTTCTGCATTGGGAGCGAGGACGAGACTGAGACTTACAGAAATTTAGAACCGTGACGACAATCGCAATGCTGGGTTCAAAGTGAAGTTTGCAATGAGGTTCGGCCCGTTCACTCAGACAGTATTTCACTGTCGCACCGAAAGGCTTACAGTTGTTGAGACCGTTGCAATATTCTCCAACTTGCCATGAGTTTTGCTTCTTAAGATTCTCGATACTGGCTGAGCATGGTGTGCGCCCGTGATCCAGTTGTGAGCATATCCACTCAAATGTGAGACTACCTTTCTTGGGAGTGAACCAATCGTATGTCTCAAACTTGGTAGCCCAATAGGCGTGAGAGCCTTTCATGAAGGTGTTATTCGTTGGCGAGGAAAGTTCGTCATCTTCGGAGACGAGAAGAAGATTTCGTCGATTGGTCTGTATACTAATGGCATATTCATCAATACATTTTGAGGAGTCAAGCCTTTCGAGCCTGCCCGAACGTGCTTTGCTCCAGAGGCCTTCGAGTGTGGATGTCACTTCGCTCGGATCATTTCCATACGTTGGGGTTTCCAAACAGTTTGTGCAGTGTTCGTCCTTGAGGAAAGCCTCGCCTACAGAGAATGCATAATAACTGTTTGTAGATATTGAACTAAACACTGCCGAGTTATAACTAGCACATGTGAGCAGGCAGTACTTCATGATGATTTCTCGACTTACAGGAGATGTAACGGGAGAGACGAGAGTGCCAGCAGGACCCATAGAAAAGTTCTTCGTTCACTAATATAGCTGAGATTGCGCACGCTGAGAATGCCGACATCGAGGTACACGCTAGGTTTGCGGCTGTGGGCGGCGTCAATCTCGCTTCGCGTGGGTGCGGACAAGCATTGCATTGTATAGTTGCTCCCAGCCAAAACGATCGTGCTGAGAACGTTGATGGCGAGATGAAGCCAGGTATTTAGACGCTTGACCCGGTCGCAATCCCCATCAAAGAAAACACCTCTGGCAATAGGCGAGACAGTGAAGCCTGATACTGTGGCAGCAATGTTTACGAAAAGGACGATTGAAGCCCAGAATGCGAAGTTCAGGACGCCAAAACGCCATCCCGTAAAACGAGGCCCTAGGTGCTTCTCCGCAGCACGCCAGGGTAGATCAAAGACTGATTGTTTCTTTAAATGGGCGTTTGATGGCTTGCGTGAGCTGCTTGGAGAAAGCTTATCGTTGTCGCTCAAGGCTGTAAGCGGTATCTGCATCTCGGAGCTGCAGTCGGGTTGCCATCGTGTCTGTATGGCTAGTCTTTTCGTGGTAGGCAGCAAGGACGGAACTGGCTCAAACATTGCGCGTATGAAAGCGACAAAGACAGCCCGGTTCAAAATGAGACGGAGGAAACTCGAAGAGACCAGCAGCACTATGAGCACGACATCTCATCCTGCTGTTGTTGCGCCACTTTGGGGGCCGTTTCTTGCAGACCAATTCGGGATAGCTGTTCTCTTGCAGGCCCCCTTGTGGCAACAGATATCGCGAGCCCTGGTCAGACCCAGCCGCTATCTCAATCATCGCAACGGCCGAATCACAACTTCAGTCAACGTGCTGCGCGTTTGTCGCACGTTCGCTCTGTGAGCCATAGGCAACGGCCGATTTCCTGTAGTGTTGTAGGCGACGATTTGGATTCTCCCCAAAGCTCAAAACCAATGATTATCGCGACACAGTAGGCCTCCCAGGAGACCGAAGAAGCGACTTTACACTCTCGTGGACGACTTGGATTCGCAACGTGTTTCCTTCGCAGGCGGGCGAAGTTCGTATCAACAAGCGCCAAAAAAGGCCCAGACAGCTCTCCAATATACATGCGCTCACGCGTCTTCACTGGAAGTCATCTTGTGCTCACCAGATCTCGCATAAGTAGTTCTCGTAGATTCTGGAGACTGCGGAGCTGTAGCAAGGAAGGTCCATAATGTCGTCAAGCCGCAGAATGAGCTAGCTCCACGGTGCCATTTCGTCCAAGTGCAAGAAAACCTCGGCAAAGCCGGAAACAACAATTTCCGAGGAAAAAGCAGTCACGTGGTAGTCTTTGGCGGCTGGTGAAACAGGTATCCCGGAGTGGTGGTGTGCCAGCCCTGGCACTCCGGGTCAGCAAATGCGCACAGATAAAAGCACCAGGTAATTTGAATCATTCACGCCGTTTGTGCGAGTCAGAAACGTGTTGGGAAGAGGCTGCTGTCCGGGAAACGCGACGCCGTGTCGTCCGCGCGACATGTTCGCGTTGCTGAGGAGCGGAAGTTTTGGCCGAAGCTTGGGGCAGTCGCTCGGGGCAGGCGCTTCTCAGTGCTCTCGCTGTATCACCGCGGAAGCGCGTTTGATCGTATTTAACGAGCGTAGATTTGGCTGAAAATAGAGTCTGGAAGATTGCGTGCCTGGTAGGGCTTCTGGTGGTGGTGTGTTTACTTCGCGAGGCGAGGCTGAGAAGCACTGGAGGAGCAGCTTATCCGGTAGCGCCGAAATCACAAGAGGACGCAAGAGGAGATGTGTGCAATTAAAGTTCATTCAAATCATATTCAGCACCAGCATGTGAAGAACAGTACATAGATGATAATCATATATTCATTTGATTTGTTGCCTGGTAAGTTTAGTGGCACGTGCTAGCAAACGCGATCGAGAATGTCTGATCAAGCATCACAGCGTAGGCATCATAATAATACAGTACATGTCAGATGGAGTCACTTCCGGTGATCGATCCGATCCAACCGCTAACGCCGATTCGCCGTGGAAAGAACCCACATCGAAAACCGTAAATCAATGCAGCCGAAATAATAACCGATTTGTGTTTTGTTGCCGTAATGAAAATAGAAAGGAAGAGGAAAGAAGAGAGGAGACGCGTCACATCTCCATCATGTCGACGTCCGCAGTCGCCGTTGAAATGGCGGCCACTGGTTGAGGGTTGGATGTAGTAGCGGGTTCCGATGGCGTCAGTTGGCGGGCATTGATGCGCTCGCCCTCGACACGTGGAGTTGAACCGAACATGAGGTTGCTGACTGTGCGTTCCAACGACCAGCCGATGAGTTGACACCATTGGAGGTTGTCCGAGAATAGCCAGTAGCCTTGGACACCGTGTTGTTTCGCGCGTACCAGATAGGCGTTGAGTGATTCCTTCTCTAGCATAACAAGGACGTCGGTGAAATCGAAATGGCGTTCAATCACGCGTGCGTAGGCACGCGCCGCGTCGCGCAGGTTGGGGTTGGTCATGACATTCTTCCAGCCAACTCCGAGGGACGCGATGAGCGTGTTGACAGTGTTGCCCTTGTCGTCAATGAGCTCTTCAGTCTTCTGAGCGTCCATGTCGTTGAGGGAGGGGACTTCGATGTTGGCAGTTGGGCTCATTCGTACTGACTTGCGCGAAACAGCGATAGGGCGGGCGGCATCAGCCTTCTCTTCTTTCTCAATCTTCTCTTCGTACCAGGTGCCCGATTGCGACTCGGCTGCCATGGTGTAGCCAGGTTCTCCAGGGTAGATGAGAGTCATACCCGGGCCATACACAGGCTCGGACTTGGGCTTTGAAGGCGACCGGGTGACGATTGATCCGGCGGGTAGGTTTTCCTCTGGCTCATCGACGTCGGCGATGGATCGTTTGCGACCAGCGGTGGCATTGGAAACAGCGGCTAGATAGTTGAGCGAAGGCGGAGTAGGGTATTTGGGGCGGAAATTACCCATTGGTGCTTGGGCGCTCTGGTGATGGGAGAAGTAGCCCTGTGGTTGCTGGGGAGCCAAAACGACGGTTGGCGCCGAAGCGTAGTAGTTAAGACCCATGCTGTGTGTTTAGTAGTTTAGTAATGTTAGAGTGTGTGAAGGATACAAAAATCTGTCTTGGTTAAGACAGGACAGTGAGCATGCGACGGTCTGATAGAGTCACCAAGAGCGACAGCGATGGGGTAGATGATGGCGAGATGGTGAGGCGCGATGGAGGTGAAGGGTGATGGAGGTATTGATGGGAGAGGTAGAATGGAACAAATCGCTCGACGTGTGGGGGGTGTTCAAGTTAAGAACAGAAGAAAGGCTGTGTGTGGAGGTTTGGCGCAAAAAGAAGTGAGAGGAAGGAAGGAAGGTTTGCGAGGGCACCACAGCCGTCTTGTAAGCTGCGCGCAAGTCCCGTGAGAGGCTGGCTTGGACGCGGTGAGGGGCGGCAGAATGTAGGGTAAAAGAGTCCGGCGAGAGATCTCCAGGGCAAGTCTAGTGCGCATTGGCCGTCACGCGAGGTCTGGCTACCGCATGCGGCATGCGCCAAGGCGCTGTGTAAGGCAGGGACGACCAGGGTGCAGATGGAAGTTGCCGTTGATCGAGCTGGAGAGCATGACTCAGCAACGCTCTTTGACTGTGGCTCAACTGTGGCTGGTGGCCGGTCGCAGATAATCCGCGCCGGGATAGTGGCGGCGCTGCGACGCGGTTTTTGGTAGCAAAAGTTAGTGGAGGAGCTGCAAGGCACCAGACGCAAGATACCCCACGCAACTCTGTTTTCGACCCCCTCTTCCTTGTACACCGTGCTTCTAGACGCCTTCTTTCAAGATGCAGGCGCCAGTGGTTGTTATGAGTATGTCGAGCTACCGCTCTGAAGCTGCGACAGCCCACTAACACACCAACAGACACCCAGACCCCGGGCGGGGAGCGCCAGTTTGGCCGCAAAGCTCAACTATCCAACATCACAGCAGCCAAGACGGTCGCCGACATTATCAGATCATGTCTCGGCCCCAAGGCCATGTTGAAGATGCTGCTCGATCCCATGGGCGGTATCGTCCTCACCAACGACGGCCATGCTATCCTCCGAGAAATCGAAGTCGCACATCCAGCTGCCAAGAGCATGATCGAGTTGAGCAGGACGCAAGATGAGGAGGTGGGCGATGGCACAACCACCGTCATCATATTAGGTGCGTACAAAGTGTGGGGAGAGACGAAGCATGGATTAACAAGCAACAGCGGGAGAAATCCTCGCACAAGCTCTGCCCCAGCTCGAGCGCAACATCCACCCCGTCGTCATCATCCAAGCCTTCAAGAAGGCTCTCGCCGACGCCCTCGAAATCATCAACGACATCGCGGTCGAAGTCGACGTCAACAACGACGAGCAGATGTACAAGATCATCAACTCTTCGATCGGCACAAAGTTCGTAACACGGTGGTCGGAACTGATGTGCGGACTGGCCCTGAAGGCGGTGCGGACCGTTTCCCTCGACGTCGGCGCTGGCAAGAAGGAGGTTGACATTAAGCGCTACGCACGTATCGAGAAGATTCCGGGAGGTGAAATCGAGGACAGCGAGGTTCTGGACGGAGTCATGGTCAACAAGGACATTACACACCCCAAGATGAGGCGGAGAATCGAGAACCCCAAGGTGTTGTTGCTGGACTGCACGCTGGAGTACAAGAAGGGGGAGAGTCAGACAAACATTGAGGTCAGCAAAGAGGAGGACTGGAACAGGATCCTCCAAATCGAAGAAGAGCAAGTCAAGCAAATGTGCGATGCCATCATCGCTCTCAAGCCCGATCTTGTCATCACCGAGAAGGGCGTCAGCGGTAAGTCAGACTGGTCATGATTTGATATAAGCTCGCTAACATGGATTAGACCTCGCACAGCACTACCTCGTCAAAGCCAACATCACCGCCATCCGCCGAGTCCGCAAGACCGATAACAACCGTATCGCCCGTGCGACAGGTGCGACAATCGTAAACTCCGTCTTCTCCGCCGCCCCTTCAGACATTGGTACTGAGTGCGGTCTTTTCGAGATCTCCAAGATCGGCGACGAATACTTTACCTTCCTCACAAAGTGCAAGAACCCGAAGGCATGCACTATCCTCCTCCGTGGACCCTCAAAAGACATCCTGAACGAAATCGAGCGGAATCTACACGACGCTATGGGTGTTGCCAGGAACGTCATCTGGAACCCTAAGCTCTGCCCCGGTGGTGGTGCAACCGAGATGGCCATCGCGGTCGGTCTGGGCCAGCGCGGAAAGCTGATCGAGGGTGTCGCACAGTGGCCCTACAAGGCCGTCGCGGAAGCCATGGAGGTCATCCCACGCACACTCATCCAGAACTCAGGAAACAGCCCGATCAAGGTGCTTACCCAATTGCGCGCGAAGCACGCAGAGGGCTACGAAGACGGCAAGCACGGTGGCAGCACATGGGGTATCGATGGCGATGCAGGAAAGGTCGTCGACATGAACACATACAATGTATGGGAGCCCCTAGCAGTTAAGGAACAGAGTGTTAAGACTGCTGTTGAGAGCGCCTGTCTGCTGCTCAGAGTCGACGACATTGTCGCTGCAAAGTCGGCCAAGCAAGTGAGCGGTCCAATCGGCGGTGGTGATGATTAGATGTAGTCATGGAGGCACGTTCTGCGAGATCCCTGCTATATCAGCCAGGCAGTCGTTATGGAAATAAAATAATCACATCCGCCGTCCATACAATAGACCTTACCATACGCTCAACGTGAAAGTCGAAATAAACGACTGCAGAGGTTAATGTGATGCTCATGGCATACCCCTGCCGAATGCGGCACTTACTCAAGAGTGGGCATTTATTGCTAACAGTATTGGAGAAACGAATCGCAGCCTCCAGCCATCTCGGATACAGATGGGAGTAATGTTATATTGACTTCACATTCGATGGCGTAGACAATCCTGGTTTCCAAAGGCCGAATGGGTCATAATTGTCAGTAAAGTCAAAAATTGCAACAACTTTAGAACACAAGATGCTAAGCGTTAGCATAAATAGGTGATATTCTTGGAGACAGGGTTTCGTGCTCACCGCCGACATTGCGTTATCACATGCCGTGTTTGCTTCGGGCAGCTACAGCTCCTCTCACTCGTCCATGCCTTTACCTGAAGATCAGCCCAAACAAAAGGCATACACCGACAGTCTCCACTAAGACACCTTAGTCTAATCCTCGAACTCGCACAACGACTCTCGTTACAGTACAATCAACTTCAATCTTGTTACAACCCTTCACACTCCTCTACAACACCAGTCGCTCACAATGGGCGGCCGCCGCAACATGCACGCCTACAACCAGGACGAGATCGATAAGTACGTACAGAAAATCTCAGCAGGCGAGGCTCTTGACTATCAAATCAATGCTCTAACTACCTGCTGAGAATTGCATCTTGACGGATTCGCTGCTGACTGCTCTCACAGGCTCAAGGGCATCCCGCTTCCTGTCAAGATCAAATGCGGTCGATGCCACAAGAACCTCCCTCAAGCCAAGTATTCAATCAAGCAGCTGACCGACGCGCGTTGGCAAATCAAGAATTCGGCCGAGATTTACAAGGCTATCAACTGTCAAGGATGTACTGGGCAGCAGAAGGTCGAGGTCGAATGCACCATGTGCGGTAAGACCAAGGGCCTGGAAGAATTTGCCAAATCGCAGCGTGCAAAGCCCGACACTGCCAAGTGCTTCAAGTGCATCGAGGCTCAGCTCGCGGACGAAGCTGTCGACGAGGAGCGTTATGAGAATCTGGAGAAGGCTTTCCTTCCGGCTGACCACTCCAACGGCCAGATTCCTGAATACTGGTCATCGACTACTGATACTTCTTCCAACTACGTGAGTTTTCGCATAAGCTATACACGGCATCAGCACATGCTGCTACAAACTGGTCTTCGTACTGACTTCCAAAGGGCGAAGATGAATGGAAGACCGTTAACGGCGGTGATCGACGCCCCAAACACAACGGCATGGAGGACGGAGGCATCTCATTGTCGGCTGGCTTCCAAAAGGCCATGTCCATCACTGGCTCAGCGGACGAGAGCCTGATTGAGACCGAGTACACCTACGCTGCTGCGGCTGGTCATGGAAAAGGCAACAGCGACGGCGGCTGGAGCGACCAACGCACCCAGTCATGGCACACCAAGTCCAACGCAGCTCCCAGCACACGCTCCGGCTTCAACCCTAACGCTTATCGTCGCCCCGATTCATCGGTCACCGGCTCAGCCCACTCCTTCGCCTCCAGCGTAGCTGAGTACTCCGATACTTCTGAGGTTCGCCCCAATGGATGGGCCAAGATCCGTGCTGCTCCTCGCGGTCCTCCGATGGTATGTTGTGTCCCGGTGGTGTAACGTGGAGGATTCTTGTCCTACGAACTCGAAGCACCTTAGTGCTTGGCCAAAACTCATGCTGACCGTATTATAGATGCCTATGGGCGACATTGCGCGACAGACGGGCTCTGATCTCGCTTGGGACTCTGATGATGATGATGATGAAGATGAGAACGAGGACGATGATGATGACAGCGATGACGACACGGTCATCTGATTACCTGATTCCCTTATGTGGACAGGAAAGCTAAGGATAAAGATACAAGATCAAGCAAGGAGGTGAATTCGGCAAGGCGTCTGGGACTTTGGAAATGGATTGGCGGTTGGATTCAGTTTGCTTTACTAGGACGACTTGCGATCTTATGGCTGGGAAGTTTCCCAATGGAGATTGACGGGGCCTTCATGGTCTTACAAAAAGTTTAAATTTTCAATCGATGGCGTTACAGATAGCCCTGTACGCAATGATGGTGAAAGTGACAGAGAATTGTCAGGGGTAGACTAATCCGGAACAAGCAACCAATTGCCACCACGTGACTGCGCGACTGCGGATGCCCGGACCCCGACGCGCCTTCCTATCGATGTCTCTCACCCCACTCACTCCTAGCGGACTCAATCAGCACGATTCTTCTCCAATCCTTTCGTTCACATCACTTTTTCAAATCGCAAATCTAACAGTACGAATTACTGAAATCATGTAAGTCAAGTTTAGAAATTCAAGTGCGTGAGCGCGCAATACTGATGAGTGGCGACAGGACCGGACGACGACCTAGAGGTGCAGGCAGAGGTGCAGGCATTCGGGGGCCACATTCTGCGCTGACAGACTTTCTGGCGGTGAGTAACCATCTCTTTGATACCGGACTACAATGCGTTTGCGCTCTACGAATTAAGGTCGAAGGCGGCTGTGTCTCAGCGCAATAGCGGCGCGAACTTCATGATAGATGGTACTTGCAAGGGACACTCGCTAATTAGAAGTTCAGGCGAACAACATTTCCGCCGCAGAGATTCGTGATTCATACCAACAACGTGTTCGACAAGCAGAGCAAGACGCAGGACAAGCAGAGGACAATGGCGAAGGACCGTCGAATGCTGGCGAAGAGGGCGAAGATGTCGAAGAAGACCTCCAAGCAGAGTCCTCTGCAATGGCAGCCGAGCGCTCCCGCAAACGTAAACGCAACCAAGAAGAGGCTATCGCGAAGATCAAGAAGGGCAAGGCGGCCAAGAAGGCGTCGAAGAAGAAGAAGAAGGGCTCAGACGACGACTCTGACTTTGAGGACGTCATGGACATGTACAAGAAGGCTAAGCCGCTGCCTGGTCAGCTGGAGAACTGCGAGATCTGTAGCAAGCGTTTCACCGTCACACCATACAGCAAGGCGGGCCCAGAGGGTGGACTTCTTTGTACACCATGTGGAAAAGAGATGGTGAAGGATGCAAAGGCAGAGAAGAAGGCGGCTAAGCCCGTCGTGCGCAAGGGCCGAAGGAAGATTGAGAGCAACCGCCTCGATGGTATGACTGTGCGCGGACCCAAGACGCTACAGCAGCTGTGCATTGAGAAGCTCGCCAAACACTCAGAGGACATTGACGAACTGGGCGAGATGCCAGAGGGTATCATGAACCGAATCAGCGAGATCTTCTCAAAGAAGCGTGCGATGAACTCCAACACGATGAAGCTGTTCCTCCAACCCGATATGGAAACGGTTGCGATCCATGAGGCTGCATACCTCGAGACTGAGGACTATGATCAGATCTTTGCAGTCTGCCCGTATGTCAAGCGTCTGTCTCTTCGCAACTGTTGCCAGTTCAAGGACAGCAACATCGACTACATGAACGAAAAGGCCAAAGCGCTTGAAGAGATCCAACTATTGGGCGCCAACCTCGTCTCCAACGACAAATGGGCTGAACTCTTCATTGCCCGGGGTCAAGATCTAAAGACACTAAAGGTGGAGTGGCTGGACGCCGCATTTGACGATCAGGTAGTAGAAGCACTTACCACTTTCTGCCCGAACCTTGAGCGTCTGAAGATTGAGCGTTGCAAGAAGATTGGCCCAGACAGCATCGATGCCATAGCTCGTCTCAAGCACCTGAAGCACCTCACACTCCGCTTCTACGACCCCATAACCCGCGAGAAGCTCGTGCACCTAGTCAACTCCGTCGGCGCCAACCTCCGCACCCTATGCCTAGAGCACTTCCTCGACACGACAACAGATCCCACCGACGACGTCCTAGAGGCTATCCACAACAACTGCCACCACCTCCGCAAGTTCCGCTTCACCGAAAACAACGAATGTTCCGACGCCGGCTACGTCAATCTCTTCTCCAACTGGGATAACCCGCCCCTCCATTACATTGACGTAAACTCCACCCGCGACATGGACAACACCAACCCCGACGGCCCAGAAGACGAGCCCGTCGGCCTCGCCTCCAACGGCTTCCGCGCCCTAATGGCACATTCCGGCTCGCGCCTCGAGTTCCTTGACATCTCCTCGTGCCGCCACATCTCACACGCGACGTTTACAGAAATCTTTGACGGCACAAGACAGTATCCTCATCTCCGCGAGATTAACTTGTCTTTTTGTCCCGTGGTCGATACGCAGATTGTGGCTGGTGTGTTCCGGTCGTGTCCTGCGATCAAGAAGGTGGTTACGTTTGGGTGCTTCCAGGTGAATGATGTGGTTGTGCCGAGGGGGATTGTGTTGATTGGGGCGCCGAGGGCGCAGGACCAGATCGAGCAGTTTGGCGAGTTGGTGCTGGATTATCAGAGGGAGATTGAGGGGGAGAGGGGGCTGATGAGGGCAGCGGGGAGGATTGTTCCTGTCGTTGGCTAGGTGGTGTGGTTTGGGGCAAAGGGTTAGGGGCGTGTGTGGGTATGGCGCTCTGGGAGAGGACTGGTGTTTATGGTCACACGACTGGGTTTTAAAAGTAGCATGTCGATCATCGTGGGCGCCATTTTGTCTGTTTCAGTCGCCATGGTTTTAAATGCTCATGGAATTCCCAGGATGAGCATCTCTTGCAGTCGATCGAATTTGAGATTTCATTCACAAGGTTTTTTATATCAAGTATGCAAATGCTGACGCTGAACGCTGATAGATACATTTACATCGTGTTCCTCATACGCGCTTCTTTTCCTTAGGCAGGCCGTCTGCATGCTCCGTCCTTTTGCACGGCAGTCGCACAAGCGCATACACCCAAATCCAACCCGCAACCTGAATCCGACATACCTTGCCGTTTCCCCTTCCCAGTATGAAAATTTCCCCTGTTCCAACAACACCCCTCATACCTTGCTCAGCCAGACCATGAACCCAAACTGCACCACATAACTGTACGCGAACAAAAAATACGTCCTCCTCCCCTTCTGGCTCCTGGAATCCGTGTACGACGCCGCAGCTGGCGTTCCATAACTATGCTGCGAGTTATCATCCGGCAACAGCGCATACTTGAGACTCCTCAGCAGAAAAAACGAGTTTGCATTGAAGCAATACAAGAAGATGACCCAGCGAACCCACGAGCTGGTGAGACCGAGCCAGGTCGCCAGGTTGGTAAGAAGAAGCGAGACAATGACGTGCACAAATTTATAACCACTGTATGCGACGAGGTCGAGGAGCTGGCTCGAGCTGCTAATAGCAAGCAGGAAGATGCCCGTTCGGATGATGAGGATCTCGAGGAGCGTCACGGCAATAGCGACGGTGGCCGTGGTGCCGAGTAGTTCGGGATTGAAAGCGCCGCGCAGCCCCGCGATGAAGGTCGAGAGCAGAATGTACGTGACGAGCGCCATGGTGGGGATGTACATGTCTGGCGAATTCACATCTTCGCGGGGAGGTTGGTAGAGGAGGGCGGCGGAGGCGGCGGACGAGTCGGGCGCGTGTCGTTGTTGGCGCGACCAGGGGCGGTGCCACCATGGGATGAGGATGATGCGGAGTTTGGTGAGGACGTACGAGTTGGTCACGTTGAAGTAGTGTTTGAGTGCCGAGACGGAGACGAAGCGGCCTAGCTGGAGAAGAACGGTTAGTATGTTACCCGTGGATGGGTGTGGATGGTTGCTGGATACGTACATTCTGTTCCATGTAGTGCTGTCCGGCGTCGACGGCGCTCTTGCCCATCTGGAAGCCTAATTGGGCGGTGGGGTCGTTGATGAAGCCGCCAAACGATGGGTGTACGCCGTATCCGCCCTGCTGGGGCGGCATGCCTCCTGCTTGCTGTCCGTAGCCATAGCCGCTTTGGGGTTGTGAAGGGGGTTGCGGGGGAGGCGGTGATCGTAGTTGGGGGACTGTGGACACGTGTTGTGGGACTGGGTGGTGTACTATAGGGAGTCAGTATATGCGATGCGCTGAAGGGGCGAATGGGGACATGTCAAGACATACGGGGTGGTGAATGCGCCGGTGGTGGGTTGCCGTAGTTGGGGCGCTGCATGTTTGCGCGTCGCGGTGGTGGTGGTGGATGGCGTAGCGAGTGTGGTCTTCAGGAATGTCTAGCGGATGGAAGAGACACGGTTTCGAGATGCGCAATTGAACACGTCGCCGTGGTTGTCCCGTGGTTGTGTGATTTCTGCCTTGAGCTGCGGTGGTCGTTGGCACCTCCGAATTCCGACCATCTGGCAAGAGGCGCGCACGGCCGTTCGTCATAAGCCCATTGCCCACATGTGCCCGCCGCACCACCACGTCTCCCCTTCGCAACACTCGGCCCGCCTTTCACCCTCGCCATGCTGGACACGTTCGAGATTGTCACCACCTCGGGTGTCGTCCTGTGGTCGCGCACCTACGTCCCCGTCGGCGCAAACGTCATCAACAGTTTAATTCGAGACGTCTTCATCGAGGAGCGCATACAACCCCAGTCCGAGGATGCGGGCTCGAAACCTACGTACAAGAAGGAGGGGTACACGTTGAAGTGGACGGCGGCAAAGGACCTCGGTCTGATCTTTGTGGTATGTCTTGCTGTGCCACAGCCAGCAATGCGTGGCAGTGGCAGCACGGCGCATTGCAACATTGATATGCGCAGTGGCTGACCTCCCCGCAGGCGGTATACCAAAGCCTCGTTCACCTTACGTGGGTCGACAAGTTGCTCGACAATGTGCGCGCACTCTTCGTCGGCCTCTACGGCGAGCAGCTCAAGACGGAACACAGCAGTGTGGTCAACTGCGATAAATTCGGCACCTATTTCGACCGCCAGATGCACGACCTGGAAGGCGCGAGCGACTCTGGCGCACCAAGCATCAAGCTCACCACTCCCGAATCCAGTACCGACAACGACAGCGCCGACGAAGCCGCACCCAAGCCCGTCGCGCTACAGAAACCACAGCAGCCCCTGTACGATACGAGCGCCGACTCCACACCAGTGCCCACGCCAGATACTTCGCGGCCCAGCACACCTGCGCAGAGTCAGCTTTTGACGGGAAAGGCGAGGCCGTTTGGAGGCAAGATGTCACGGAGAGACAAGAAGAAGGCTTCGGCCTTTAGCTCGGCGCCAGTATCGTCTGGCGACGAAGCATCGTCAAAGAAGAAGGGCAAGGGCTCGGCGAAGAAAGGTAGAGTCTGGGGCGAGTTTGGCGCAGAAGAGCAGGACGACTCTGTGCTCGACTACTCGCAGTCAGATATCCAAGGCGATGCCTCTGGAAACGAAGCGCTCGAGGAGATTAGGCCGGAGACGTGGGGGCACAAGACCAACAGGGGCGAGTTTGTGCTCAAGGACCTCGACGAGGAAATGGACGAGATTATTGCGGCACAAAATGCAAAGAAGGAGAAGGAGGCGCCCGCAGCATCTAGCGGACTGGTTGGATCCAGTTTGGGTGCAATTGGCGGACTGTTCAGGAACGTAGTGGGCGGCAAGACACTCACCAAGGAGGCACTGGCAAAACCCCTGAAAGAAATGGAACAGCATCTTCTCCGCAAAAACGTAGCTCTCGAGGCCGCAGTACGATTGTGCGAGAGCGTCGAGCGGGACCTGGTGGGCATGAAGACACCAAGCTTCACCAGTCAGTCAACGCATCCTATTCTTACCAAACATGTATACTGACTACCGCGACAGCAATTGAGACGACCCTCAAGGCCTCCATGGAGAAAGCACTCACAAAGATGCTTACTCCGACATCCTCCCTCGACCTCCTTCGCGAGATCCAACATACCAACGCCACTACCTCCCGCCCCTACGTACTGTCCATTGTCGGAGTAAACGGCGTTGGAAAGTCCACCAACCTCTCCAAAATCGCCTTCTTCCTGCTCCAAAACCACCACCGCGTCCTGATCGCCGCAGCAGACACGTTCCGTTCCGGCGCCGTCGAGCAGCTACGCGTCCACGTCGACCGACTCAAAGAGCTCTCGCAACGAGAAGGCGGCCAAGTCGACCTCTTCGAAAAGGGCTACGGCAAAGATGCTGCAAACATTGCCGCCGACGCCGTCACCTTTGCATCAAAGAATAGTTTCAACGTCGTTCTCATCGATACCGCTGGGCGCCGCCACAATGACCAGCGCCTCATGTCTTCGCTGGAGAAGTTTGGCAAGATGGCGAATCCGGACAAGATTCTCATGGTGGGCGAGGCGCTCGTCGGCACGGATTCTGTGGCGCAGGCAAGGAACTTTAATGCTTCGTTTGGGCCGGGTAGGAACTTGGATGGCTTTGTCATTTCAAAGTGTGATACGGTGGGGGATATGGTGGGGACGTTGGTGTCGATGGTGCATGCGACGGGGATCCCGGTTGTGTTTTTGGGGACGGGTCAGCATTATAGTGATTTGAGGACGTTGAATGTGGGCGCGGTTACGAGGTTGCTTATGAGCTGAGGAGGAGGTTACCTTACTCTCATTGGGAAATGGACTTGGGTGATGGTTTGATGGTGATGTATTATAGCGAGTATAATGGTATTTAATTTTGGATACTGGGAATGTGTTGTTGGCGGTTAGGTGTACGAGGAAGCTTGTATCTTTAGGTTTGCGACTCGTACCGGATAGGGTACCCGAGTGGCATTCGTGCGACTTTGAGTTTTGACGGATCTAGAGTAGATCCCAGGCATCAGGGATGCAATCCCATAATCGAACAAGCCTCTGGCCAACCTACTTCACGGTGTTATACTTCTTCTTGAAGCTTAATCGTGGCCAGTTGACTGTGCATAGGCCTTTGGGCAAATTCCAGCTGTGAGGTTCCGCCCCATAACTTCCTCTCAACAAACGTCTCCCTCTAACAATGACAAACAAGATGCCTTCGACATCACTCTAGGGTAAAGTCACACGGCAAAATGGCAGACCAGATATAGCAGACCCAGTGCCCAGCATCTCATATCCAATCCACTGCCTTGTTTTGCAGACACACTTCGAGTCTCGCGGTCACACAATGACGACACGAGCGATGGTCCCCGCGCCCATGGTCGAGCTTCATCCCCGCAAGCTTCACCAACCACGCGCTACAGTCTTGGAGCAACGTAACCGGTACGCTAGATCGCCGTCTAACCTCTAACCATGCTGCGTCCCAGCCTCCGTCTTCGCGCGACCTGCCCCTTGGTTCATTTCCTATTTGGTCGGCTGTGCGACTAGTCGGAATGCATGTGCCGACCATGTACTATGACATTGAATATCTATGGGTTGCTATGATGTAAGTGCCATTGGCAATTTCACGTTCGATACATGAAGGCGGGTTTGATCTGGCTCGAGGGGATATTCTTTTGCGGACTGGATTCTTCGTGCCGCGACGACTTGTAACACGATTGATTACCGCCTGCCATGTCTCAGCAGCAGGGAAGCCATCGTACCAGCAGCTCTTCGCTGTCTGCTATGGTGTCGACGCTGGTGCCGTGTTTCGTGGTCGCAGCGGTTCTCGTAGGCGCTTTTTTTGTGCTGCGTGCGAAGCAGAAGCGGTTGTATGCGCCGCGGACATATCACGATGCGTTGCTGGAAGAGTATGTACTTCAATGATGCCATTGTACGAGTGACACTGATATCGGCGTAGTGAAAAGACACCATCGGCGGGCTCGAGTTTCTTGGGATGGACTTCGAAGTTTATGCATCTCAGTGACGAATACGTTCTCAATCACCACTCTCTTGATGCTTACCTATACATGCGCTTCCTCAAGGTACTCACGTTGATGGCGTTTGTTGGAGCCATCATCACATGGCCGGTACTCTTCCCTGTGAACGCGACTGGTGGCGGTGGTCAATCGGGCCTGGATGTCCTCAGCTTCTCCAATATTGAAAACGAGGTGCGATACTTTGCTCATGCACTCATGGCCTGGGTCTTCTTCGGCTGGGTCCTCTTTCTCATCGGCAGAGAGATGTTGTATCTTGTCAAGGTTCGACAGGCGTACCTCTTGTCCACCTGGAACGCGAGCCGAATCTCGCAGCGAACAGTCTTGTTCACCGACGTGCCGGAAAAGGATCTCTCGCTCGAGCATCTCCACACCATGTTTCCGGAGGTAGCGCAGATTTGGCTAGTACCAGATGTAGGAGATCTAGAAGACGACGTGGAGGAACTTGAGAAGACGGTACCCAAACTGGAGGCTAGTGAGATCAAGTACATGGCAGCAGTTACCAAGCAACAGGAGAAAAGGAGCAGTGAGAAGAATAGTACCGACAAAGCATTGCGACCCACACATCGCTTGAAGCCGTTGATCGGACACAAGGTCGACTCTATTGGTTACTACCGCAACCAGATCAAGGAACTATTGCCCAAGATTCAGTCAGCACAACGGTCTCACCTCGCCGGCAAGGAAAAACTAGCCAGCGCCATCTTCGTTGAATTCAACACCATGGCAGCAGCTGAAGCTGCCTTCAACAACAACCAGCACCGCAGGCCGACCAGTTTCTCTCCCCGACAGATGGGCGTCTTGCCGGACGAAGTCATATGGAAGAACCTCAATATGGGTTCCAAAAACAGAATGGCCCGGCATTTCCTTGCGACTATTGCCATCTCGGCCCTCATCATCTTCTGGGCTATTCCTGTAGCAATCGTTGGTATCATCAGCAATGTCAACTATCTCACTGAGAATGTGCCGTTCCTAGGCTGGATCGACTCTATTCCGCCCGTTATCTTGGGTGTCGTCACCGGACTTTTGCCAACTATTCTACTTGCTGTGCTCATGGCTTTGGTGCCGGTCATTTGTCGCTGTAGGTTAACCGTGTGAACTTTGTCCAGGTTTTTTTTATTGACCATTGTAGTTTTCGCAAAGCTTGCTGGCGCCGCTACAGTCTCGGAAGTCGAACAGCAGTGCCAGACATGGTACTTTGCTTTCCAGGTCATCCAAGTCTTCCTCATCACGACCTTTACCTCCAGCGCCTCAGCAGTCGCTAGCCAAATTGTCAGCAACCCGTCATCAGCCATCACTCTGCTGTCGAAGAATCTTCCCAAGGCTTCCAACTTCTACATCTCGTATTTCATCCTCTATGGACTTGCCAATGCTTCACGGTATCTGTTCAACTTGATAGGCCTGGTGGGTGTATTCATCCTGAGCAAGTTGGCAAAGACTCCGAGGAAGAAGTACATGCGCTACGTATCCTTTACCGAGCCATCATGGGGAGCGGAATATCCTAAATGGACCAACTTGGGTGTCATCGCCCTATCGTACGCATGTATCGCGCCGCTCGTTTTAGGCTTTGCGACGATCGGAATCGGCTGCATCTATCTTGCGTACCGCTACAATATGATTTACGTTCACGACACCCGTATCGATACCAAAGGTGGTTTCTACGCTCGCGCACTCGAGCAGCTTATGGTTGGTGTATATCTCGGAGAGCTTTGCCTTTTGGGTCTCTTTGGTATCGGAATTGGCAACAGCGTCGTTTCTGCCGGGCCTACTGTGCTTCAAGTCGTGTTGATCGCAGCTACCATTGTCTTCCACATCATCATGAAGCGCAAGATCAAGAAGGCGAATCTCCTCGACGACTCCCACCACCCTAGCCAGCAAAACGACGCCGAAGCCGGAAGAAATTCAGAAGGCAATGGCATGCACCCCGGATTCAACAATGTCGGACGCAACGACAGTAGAGAATCTGAATCAGCCCTTGTTTCCAGCTTCAGCGACCAAGGACGCCAACACGTCGGCGCCGAAGCCGTCGGCATGACACGTCCATCCGGCACATCACCGCAACGATCCATGCTCCAGAAGATTTTTTCCCCTCACACTGCTTCCGCAAGCGAAATCTCTGCTTCCTTGACTACGCGGTTCCGCCATCCTGTCCCGGCATACACGAGACAAGACGTTCTTGAGGCGTATCTTCATCCTGCCCTGGCTCAACGCGAAGAAGTCATCTGGATAGCTAGAGACCGGGCTGGTGTTAGTAAGAGCGAGGTTGCTGAGTTGACTGAGAGTCTGGGGCGCTATGGTGTTGAGGTTACGGATGAGGGTGCGGTGATGAATGAGAAGGGCAAGGTTGAGTGGGATGATGATAGTGTGAGGCAGGCGCCTCTTTGGGATCACAAGGTTGTGTATTGAGTTTCTCTTTGGTTGTGGTAAGATGGGAAAGGTGACGATGATCATGATGAGTGTGCGACACTTGAAATTGTATGATACTCTTGGCTGACATCGCAATGTACATTTTATGCAAACGCTTCACATCCCAACACCAAAAGTCGATCGTGAATCTGGAACGATGACTACACAGAACCTGGGGAACTGGCAACTACCTTCCAATCTAGTGCGGTGCCTGGGAGGCTAGCCAGACCCGAAAAAGAAGCAAGCCACTGTATGCCGTGTCGGACGCTCTCCGACACCGCCTAGTGGCCGAGTAGTGCCAGCACGTACAATAAACAAAAGCTATGACGTCTTTGAACCAAAGACGTAGAACTTGGGGAATGTGCCAACTTCCAAGGTACCTGAAAGCTAGTGCGGGTAGTATATCATGGTCGCGTGTGATCATGGGGGGTGAATGAACATTCTTTGCTACACAGCTTCTTGCATTCAGAAACTACACACGTAACTTTTTTTCCAACTCACAGATTGAACATTATGCCTCGCAACGGAGATGGATCTGGCGACAATGGCCCAATTGACGGCCATGAGATACTACATGGTGCTTCAGGCGATGTACGTGTATCATTGAATTGGAAACACAAGTCCTCCTCACACGTGACCAATAGAAAACGCTCCAACACACCAAGCACGTAGCACCCATGCCCGAGCAGGAATCAGGAGACGGTAAGCAACCCACACAGACATACAGCGCCCCAAGCTAGAGCACTAACCTCCCCCTTCCAGCCCTCCCCGGCATGGGCGCCGGCGGCGCCGCAGCCCCCATCGCCTCGGACGCGGAGCAATTCGGCGTCAACGAGCCCAAAAAAGACCCTCTGGACGCCGAATCCGAAGAGCCTACCCCAGCGCACCTGCAAACCGATACCTCGTCGGCGGCCAACAAGCCCTCCAAGAAACGCGACCAACCGCACCACTCGGCCACGTCGCCGGAGCGCTCGCAGCTCGACCAAAAGTTCACCAAGCTGGATAAGGATGAAGTTGATATAGCGACGGCGGGGAGCAAGGGCAAGGAGATGGATGCGCGTGCGCAGCGGGTGGCGGATGCGACGGATAAGAGTAAAGGGGCTGGAGATGAGATTGTGAAGAAACATGGGGGGCATGCGGATGTGGAGGAATTGCATGGCGCGACGAGTTTGGAGCATGGGGATAAGAGTAAGGATGGTGGGAAGGGGGGTGAGAGTGGGAAGAAGGGTGGAGAGAATGGAAGTGGTAAGGGAGGAGAGGGCGGAAGCGGTAACGGGGGTGAGAAGGGTGAAGGTGGTGAGCTTAGTCTTGGAGACAAGGTAGCGAGGAAGCAGGCTAAGAAGTTTGGCGTCAACATTGATGCTTAGGCTTTAGTAGTGAGGAAAAGTAGATAGTAGAGGAAATGAAAACGAATCAAGACGCATGTAAGCTTCGGGATGTGGTGTTGATATTTTGTCACGGCTGTGAACTCAAGCTGTATACTCCAGCATCCATATTGATGATCGTCTTCGCCAGACTAGAGCATCAAGCTCACGACGAGCGACATGACCACTCCGGACCAGAACGTCCACGCACTTCCTCCCACCCTCGCAGCGCCACCTTCAAATTCCGGCAGCGTGTTGTTGTTACTGTTACCACCCGGTACTGTAGCATTCCCACCACTGCCCGCACGACACTGCGCAATAACCTCTGGGAATAGCTGTGTAGTATTCGCGTCAACAACAAGGTACTGGCAAATCTCCGCTGAACCATCCAGGATTGCGTCGACGGTCTCTTCGGTACAAGAGCTCAGATCCCAGGTGTAGCAGTACGTCAGCCTGTCGCTAGTGAACGCATCGAACTGGACATTAGGATCCGGACGGCCGGTACTCATGTACGTGCTGCTCTCTTGCGTTCCAGCAGTGGACTCAGTTCCAGTAGCGATATCGAGATTGAACAGCGCACGCGTGAAGATCTTGAACGCAGTTTCCGGCTGGTATGAAGGGATCGCGTGACCAGCCTGGTATGTGCGGATATAACTCAGGTTACCGTACTGACGCACAAGACCACCAACGTAAGAGTCGTTGGTCTGGATCTCAGCGTATTGCGCTGATGCGTAGCCCGCGGATCCAGTCCAGTTGATTGCTTTGGCGACAGCGTCGCCGCCACCCCAGGGACAAGCAAAGTCCAAATCTCCATAGACGAGCGAGACTTTGATACCGTTGTCGAGCAGGAAACCGAGGTCGTCGAGCCAGTTGTCGCGGGGGTAGTCGCCGATGTCGCGGTAAGCAGCGGAGGCTTGAGGGGAGCTGCCAGTCCAGTTCAATGGCACGCCAAGCTCGGCTTGTACCCATTCGCGGTTCAAGTAACCTTCGTGGAACGGAGGGGGGAACGGGGGTGGCGACAGGGTGGAGATATCGTAGTAATCGCGGCCAGCGTACTCGTTGTACGGGGTGACAATGTTGGCACGACAATAGGTCTCAGCGTCTTCGCAAATCTCGTTGACACCTGCGTCAATACCAAGGTTCTCGGGGTCGTCTTGCGCGGCTGCATCGCGGCAGTTTTGGATGCGCTCGAGGCACTCCGGGACTGATTCGACCATGGCGTTGTATGTCGTTTCGTTGACAGTCTCGAGCCCGTATCCGTTCCCACGGAAAGCTTGCTGGGGGTAGTAGGGGTACTGAACGTAGCGGTCGACGCATCCTGAGATGAGAAGCAGGGTATCGAGATGCATAATGTATCCTTCTTCGCCGAGAGTACCATTCTCGATGCGCTGGTTTTGCTCTTCCCAAAAAGACATCATGGCGGGACCATAGCGTCCTCCGTACGATTGCGCTGCGAGACTGATGCGGGTGTCGTTTGGCAGGTAGTGAGGAAACTCTTGGAACCAGGCCTGCGCAAACTCCCATGCTGCGACGGCACCGTTGACACTACCAAAGGCGGTGTTGTTTGCCTCGCGACTGGGGTAGGTTCCAGTGAGCAAAGTGGTGTTTTGCTCTGGCACAGGCGTAGTCTCGTTGAGAAGCGTGACCCGTCCGGTAACGAGGTCTCGAGTGATGTTTTGCAAAGTGTCATACGAGAAGCCAACCTGCACCGGTTGGTCGAAATAGAGCATGTTCGAAGCTCTGTTCCAGCTCCACTCGGCCGGTCGCGTAGAATTTGAGTCTGGGTTCGCAAAGCATGGTCCATTCTCCTCCAAGATGCCGTACATGGACGAAGACCCGGGGCCTCCATTCAGCCAAATCGTAAGTGGCGCATTGGCAGGATCCTCGCGAGCTTCAAAGAACCAGAAGAAGCTATTGATCGGGTAGTCCTGTCCTTGTCCTAGGTCTGCAGTTCCCGGAGGCAAGTACACGTGACCAGAGTAAGACTTCACACCAGGCGTAGTTTCGCAGAGAGAGTTCTTGATTTGTTCATTAGACTGGTAAAACCACCATTGTCGCAGATGGACAAACCTGCTTGTAGGTAATCTTGACGCCATCTCCAAAGCGCGATTCTAGCACTTTGAGGCCGACTGGTTCCGCAGGGAATTGAGCCGAGGTAGGCGCGGCTGATACCAGCAGCGCGACGGCTGCGGAACGAATGGTAGGACGCATCGCAAGCTTGTCAACCTTGAAGTCTGCAAATATCGTAGACCAGTGAGGTTTATGTACCGACCTCAATGGCGCTATCGATGCCAATGGCGTCCAAGCTTGATTTCATGCTCACCAGCCTTGTTATCAGCTTTAATCCGAGTACAACCGGGTATCGACATGCTGTGCCTGCTTGGCGATGGCTTGGAGTACTTTCAGAGTGGGCGCGTTAAACTTTGATTGACTGCATCCGGAAGGTCGAAGAAGTGGCTGCCAAGTACCAAGTCTCATTGGGAGCGGGGTGTTGTTGTTGCGCGCGGTAGCGCGAGCCGAGCCTCGTCATCGTGCGGTAGTGACGTGATCCTACCAAAACCATCCATTGCTCAACGCCACTATGAAGAGCAAACCCGAACCGTGGAACAGTAAACCGTAGCGTTGCTGTCTTTCGCTTGACGATCGACAGTTGTCGACATATGGCCGCTCAGGTATTGTTTCCTGAAACACAACCTTCACCTGAACGTCGTAGCTAAAGAATTCATTTCAGAGCCTGTCTATCCATGTGCTCGATATGGGATTGGAGCACGGCCGAACCTATGTCGGAATAGATAGTCTTCAACTTGGACCGCAGGTGGAAGGCTCCGAAACACTTCTTGTGCAAAGTCAGCCCTCCATGGTTTTTGAAGGTATCCGCGGTGACGCTTGCTGGATCCCAACTGGATCTTCGGACACACATTGCCATCTCCCGATAGTCGTGTGATTCGAGGGTCAAGATCTGAGCAGAAGAAGCCAGATCGTAGAGCTTCTGGATGCTGAAGGGAGTTTCGGAAGCCGTACGTCGTGCTGGATAGAGATCATTCTCCAAGAGGAAGGACATGAAGGAACCCAGAACCGTGGCTCGGCACTTGGGCTCCCAGGATTCGTCGACTTGACAGACGAAAACATGTATGATATCATCCAGAATGTCATAGAGGATGTCCAGCATGGCGGATATTGTTGTTTCCCGGATTTCCATCATGCGTGCTTGGAGATTGGTTAGCATGTATGCGTGGTCGTCTCGTTGAGACAGTATTGGAACATACCAAGAAGCCCTGGCGGCATGTACTTTGGAAGTTTCTGGCCATCGTCCATAATAGCATTCCCATCCTCATCTAACCCAATCTTCTTCACAATGAACCGGGTAAGGCGCTGGAAGCTGTCTTTGTACCCAAATGTCCAAGCAACGTAGAACCAGGCCGGGTCGCATCTTTCTCCAGCGTCCGTGTCAGGATAGTGGCATTGGGCCCAGCCGTAAAGATCCAGAAATGGCCGAACTAGCTTCACAATGTCGTATCTGGCGCACACGACGGCGAGCTCAAGTAGGGCATCGATGGTGAGCCCATCCTTCCGAGGTATTTCATGGAAGCGTAGATGAGCTATCCGAAGTGCAATGTACAATGCATCTACTTCATCATCCCGCAGAGGTACCTCGATAGCTCCGTTTGCTTTCCGATGTCGTTCGAACATCTCCTTCCATACCGGGCTGGCCAGGGTCATAGCCGTCGAAGACACCTGAACCGGCTGAAGAGCAGCTGAATTCGTACCGACCAAGAGCGTGGCGTCACCACTATCGTCGAGCACAATTGTCGGCTGCAACTCCGAAATATCGATGTGTCTGTCTTCCACAGATACAGCTACATCTTCCGACGCGTCGACCGTGCACTGTACCGCAGGTGCGGGTGTCCTCTCAGGGGTAGGACGCGCCCGGGACAGGAAACTAGACCACATGATCCAGCCTTACGCGTGTGCAGCCAAATTTGACGATTCTGTGGTGGCCAAGGTGACGTCCGCACTTGCGTGATTTCGATTGATGTATGAGAGTGGCAAGCTGGGTACGCGTGCAATGATGTGCACGCGTCGGTGCGCCCGTCGAGTGGACGCGTCGGAGCTCGCGAAACGAAAAGGCGCTAGCGCAAAGAAGTTTCAGAAGTTCGTTTTGCGGTGCAGGCAAATGAAGAACCGACAACACACTGATGGCGATTACGCCCAACCGGACTGCAAAGCTGCTTGCGCAAAACGCCACCGTAATAGAGGCGACGAGATCAATGCCAACCTTGCAGGAGTCAGCCTCGCCGAGTCGCAGCCGAAGTCGCATGTTTCCATAACAGGGCTCAACCATACACGTACCCCGGATGACAGCATAGACGGCACAGTACAACCGTGCTCGTGCAACCCAGCCTCATCGCTATGCGACGACAGCTTGCCATCACAGCGCCTCTCAGCTTGCATGACCATGTCCCCCGATCACGCTTCAAGTCGGCTTTGGCGAGCTCCTTGGCGTGGACTGGCTTGCCAAGCAACGCAAGCCACACTGGCACTTGAAGGCGTTCGACTTTGCCGTCTCTTTGTAGCGGTGGCATCGGGGAGAAACCACGGGCGGGCATATCCGCGGTCGACATGCACCGCCTTCACAGGACGCAACAGATGAGGCATACTGCAGCGTATCGGCAGATTGTCCACCCGTTTCTCGATGCCACTTGTTACACGACGATTGTCTGGCGAAATGCAAGGTGATTATCGTTGACCGCCTCACCGCATATTGTTGACGGATCGTCGGGGAACGCGCTCACGCCAGGGCCTAGGTCATCATGCTGTTTTACCGTACGTGATCAAGCCATTGGCACCTTTCAAAGCCGGACGTGCGACAGGTATGGACACTCGCTTTATGAATCTAATATGCATCACCCTTTACCCAAGACGTCAACGTCAGATGACCCGGCGATGAGGCCACTGCGTACGCATCGCACACTCCACCACCGTGTCCTCCAGGCAAATCCGTTGTCATATCTCGAGTCTTGGTGCACCGCACGCTTAATACAGCATAATTTCAATCTCCCATGTGAAGCTTAACAGCACGGAGAAGCACACCAAATAGGTGCAGTTCCTTGGGCAGCATATGGCAAGCCGAAAACGGAGACGCGGGTCCCCTCCGAAAGAGATATGTCACCGTGTTGGCAAAACCTAAACCATACGGATCCCTTCTCAACTGCCGCCTTTGTCTCATGGTTGAGGTTCTCTGATAACGCCATTTCTCCGCTGTGTCAGAACGACCCGCATCCGAACGAATCCTTCTATATGTGAGAAAGAGTTTGCGGCAGACACATATCTATCGTCTCTGGATTGTCGATCGGCACATGGCGTCACAGATACATTGTCGATCGAGTCCCACTGTTTCCCCAAATAGTCCTCTGTACGCGGTCACACAGTACATATCTACGACAATGAAAGACAGATCGTGACATGACTGCGTCTCGAAACCGATGCAAACCATGTTGCATCGAGAGGCGGATGGACCGGAACGAGTCAGAGTCTTGGGCTTCATTAGCAAGGACCTTGTGACCGTGCACGATGATCTCCTCATGTTTGGAATGCTCGAAGCGAAACTTTATCATCATACCGTCGAATCATGATGAGTTTCGAGCACCCAAAATCAAAAATATACGCAAGATTTGTGCAAAGCTGCAACAGATTCACTGCAGTTGACGAATGAGACTAGTAGTATTTCCTTCAGATGAGCGGTATCCAAGATCTGGTTCAGCTGCTACATAATTCTACGAGCGCCGGCCGGTGGCCTAGCTTCCGCTTTGGCCTGACCAGTCTCTCGGGCCTCATACCTCATGGTGATCATAGCTGCCGTCTAGCGCAGCCCCATAGCCTTTGATACGACGCACTTGACGTCGCCGCCAGTGGTACCCAATCGGCACAGGCACATGGTTGATGTCCATGCCGGTAGCCTAGCGAGCCTGATCAGCGCATCACGCCGTCCAGTAATAGTTGAACCGACATATCGGACGCATTCTACGCCACAAAAAGCTTCTACGAGTATGGCCATAGCGTCCTAGTCATAGAGCATGCATTCGATTGCATTGGTTGTGACTCCTGCCGCCGCAAATGGCGAGAACCCGCTTTCATCCATTGTCCTTTTTTCGCATGCCTGCCAATACAATTCACAAAACTCGAATGTCTACCACCTGACGTCCCTCATCATGTTCAAATACCAACGGAAGCGTCAATACCAACGTCATAGTAGCTCATACCGGCAGTACCCTGTCACATGAGCCGAGATGCAAGGACGTTGAGCTAACCGCAAAGCAGTGAACGTGTGAGCTCTGACTTTCAGGCGTTCGGTACCAGTCTATGGCTTCAGCTTTCGAGTCCCCATTCAAACCCCCACCAATTGTCGAATGCGTCTCTGGATCTCGTTGTCTCGGCATCGGCAAGAAAATCCACAACCCAGACAGGGTTTGTGCTGACTGTCTTCAACGACACGATCCACAGCAACTGCGAGTGTGGACTAACCCCAACACTGCTGCCTTACTACTTGTCGACGAAGAAACCACGCGCAAACAAGTCTTGAAACGCAATATCGAAGCTCGCGGCCGCTATCTCTGCGCCTTTGAAGACCCGGATTTTCAGCACTGCAGGTGGCGACTATACGACTTGAACCTTCGTGGCACCCGACTGGACTGTCCTTCCGTACGCAAAAAGGGTACGGCGTGCTCTAGGTGTTGGAGAAGGCGTCTGCGGAAGATTAGAATTGCACAGTACTTCACGCCGACTGGGCTATGTCATGAAGAAGCGAACAAGTTGGTGACAAGGTCGGCAGGTTCGGAGGAGGGCAGTGAGGGGTCAGACGATGACGTGGAGGGCTACAACATAACAACGAGTTGAAGTCACACCAGAACAAGAACTGGTATGTTGGACCCTGTACAGTATTGGCGTCGCTAACGAACAAGGTGTACTGCTATACAGCCTGCTTGTCATGCTAGCACCACCTCCAAAGCCTCACTGCGCGTTCGGTCCTGCTTGCGGCTCACGTCCAGGAGGACAAGAACAAGGACCAGATATATGTTCCTGGTGCAAGAACATGAGCTTCGATGCCTTGTACAAGCAAGCCGAAGCACATTCGAACACGCGGTTACTCAAGCACCTCATCGACGTGTATATGCACCAGCTTGAGCGCGACAGCTCCGAACGCATCAGAAAAGGCTGGTCATGTCTCTGCGCTTGTAAAGACCCAGAGTATCGTTTCTCAGCATGGCGTTGCGACTTCAATCCCCAGGACTCCCGTCTCTGCGGCACCGTGCGCCATCGTGGCCAGCTATGCGCGCGATGCTACCGCAAAGCACAAGAGCAAGCCTGCCCATGGCTTGTCGAATTTGACGGCGACCGATTTGGTTTTCCATGCGTGTTTGAAGATCCACGACTGAGAAGGCCCGTCGACAGCAATTGGAAGATCGGGCCTAAGAACCAGCATGGCGAGCCCGATCCAAGCTGGGAAAAGGACCCAAGAAGGGACGGGCGCTGCGAAAGAACGAGATTCAAAAACCAGCTGTGCCAAAGATGTTTCAATCGCATGTGCGAGATTCGTGGGTTCGGCCGGTACTTCGATACGGAGTGGGGCATACTCCGCGGGAACTACGGTGTGTGATCTGGACACCGTCATCAACGACATGGTTTCAAGACTATGAGTTATTAGTCAATCCTACTGCATTGACCCTAGATCATCGACCAGGCTACGCTCCTATTCTCGACCTAACGCATACGTTCATCGAATACGGAGGACCACAGAGAACCACGATATCCCCGACACGCGGCGTCGTTGGATACGCAAACAGCTCTCCGCAAGCTCACTGCTTGGGCCTAGGGCCACCTAAAAGAAAGGGTGCTCGATGGCTCTGTCATAATGATTTCGCAACGCATGCATACGAAGCTAGGAAAAGAAAAAACAAACTGGAGCGGGGAAGCCTACTCCACACGTATGATTCGCGCCGAGCAAAAAGCACGGGTGATTAGACACACGTGGCTTACACATTTTCCGGACTAGGTCTTGCGGCAATCTGTGGTGCAGAACAGCATCCATTTCAACACGACCACCTTGTTCTTGTTGTGGCAACGACAAGAAGGCCGGATGCGCAACAGATCTCGTGGAGCGAACAATGATCTCATCGCTCTGCGGGCAGAGTGCAATTACCTGGATGGGTCCAACATCGCAGCCGTAACGTTGGTCGACAAAAGGAAAGTGGCAAAATCATGGTCTGCATACGTACTGTAAAGCAGACAGATGCGCTGAAGCGCTTGACGCCACTCGGACTGGGGAGGCCCGGTAGGTGGCTTGGAGGGAAGCTGAAGTGGCGGCATCGGAGGATTCGATTCGGGCATTATTTTGGCTGTCGGAGCATCAGCCAATAGGCATAGGGCAGGACTTTTGGAGGGTTGGTGGGATGGAATGAGGGGCGAGTCTGGTGGTGATCAACTGCACGCATAGTCCTGGTAGTCTTGCACGACATCGCAGGAATGACTTTTGCTAGCACTCACACCAGGCGGTACTTACAGCTTCAGAGTACGTCATGTTTGCGATGGCTCTCATTCCAGAACAGCTTGCGTATGGGTGTCGTTTAGATTGCCGGAGGGGTTGTCGTGTGGTCATCGCGAACCGTGGTAGTTGACGACGACCCTGAAAGCAATCGCTCTGTCTACATGTACAAATATAGGCAGTTCCTCCTCACCCTGGTTGCTGTCACGTCGTTCAACATTCTTCCTTGTCTGCTTCAAGATGAAAGACACCACTACCCGTGGTACTTCAATGATCCATCGGCTCAACTATTGGAGCCTCCTCAACATATTTTGCCACTTTATTGCCGATGTCTATCTAATGATAGATACCGCAGAACGACCGCGAAAGTCTAAGCTCCGCGAGTTGCCACCAGCCTCGAGCCTCACACGCGATGAAACAATCTGTGTCTACATCCTTTCTGACATATTCCTGTTGAACGGTCTCGATTATGAGGAGCGCGATCGGATCGCGAGTGAATTAGCAAAGGTTCCGTTCAACGAGCGAGAGATCGAGAGATTGTTTTGGGACGAGGTGGCGAGAGCGGTTGCTCGTACTTCCTCGCCTCTTCATCCTCGCATGCAGAGACTGCGATGGTCGTGGGTGATTTCGGTGGACTGGGAGGACGTCAAGCATAGGTTTGTTGACAGGCTATGTTTTGACGCTCTATGTTGACTGATTTGTTGCGCAGGTACCGGAAGAAAAGAACAGTCAAGGCCATGATACAACGTCGGATTCGGTTGATGAATGGGCATGCTTCAAGGACGTTTGGTGGAGTCATCAAGCGCTCCGACGTCCTTAGGGCGAAGTCTTTGACACATTCGAGTACATATTCGGAGAAGTGGCAGAGCAGGCAACATTCATACTCGGATTTCTTCGACGAAACGGAGAGGTTTTGGTAGGGTGAAGAAAGAGCTGGGCTGTACGAATCTTGAGATACCAGTTGCCTATTTTGCGCAACCAGGATATGACAGGGCATCTTGGGTGATGTGTGCGGACTAGGTTACACCACTAGATAAAAGAGTTGCATTCCTGAGCATGACTCTATCCTACTAGGCTCACTGCTGTGACCATGAGGATAAGTACAGTGAGTCAAGTGCACTATATAAACTCTATGTTGGATGGGCAAAGAGATCTCTTGAACATAGTTTTGTCAACATCATTCTACGTCTCGAATCGACCAGCTCAAAGACGACCAGACAACTGAAAGAGTATCAAGCTATCTATCATCCAATCGAGTTTTCACAACAACACAATGGCGGAATGTACACTTGCGCCAAACATTTGTCTGATGCCCACGCCTGGAAGTTCTCGAGTGTCTAATGGACCACTCTGCAACTTCTGCAAAAAATGCGATCCGATCGCGTTGAAAAAACAAACGTCGGATAGTTACGAAGGGCTAAATTCGGAGATCGATGCCGAGAGAGAATATGCTGCGGATGATGAACTAGCTATTGACGAGCATCAAAAGACCCGCGAAGCAGAGAGGCAAAATGCCATGAATGACGGCAAACTTGTTTGCGCACTGCAGAACCCGCGCTTCTTTGGACAAGACTGGCGCAAAGCTTTCAGACCGAGAACGCCACGCCCATGTGTACTCCTCGATGCAAAGGGTGCAGACGAAGGCCGCCTCTGCACTATGTGTCAAACCTACGAGATACCAGAGGATTCTGACTGGGCAAATAAATTCGTCGTACGACCCAGTGAGAAATACCCGTGTGCCCGCATCAAGTTTACATGCATATGGTTGAAGAAACGTGGCCAAGATCCGGACTTTCGAGATAATCGGGACCAGCCATGGTCTGACGACTGTAGGATGATGGGTACATACACAAAGTATCCAGATGCCGTGTGCGAGTGGCACAAAACTGCGTTTCTAGGCCGTTATGCTCCGGAGTATGCAAGTAACGGCTATTATCATAGAGAGAAATTTCCAGAGTTCTTCTGGAACGATGGCAGACTCAAAACGACGTATCCCGATGAACCGGTGGCTCCTACGGTACCTGGTGACGTCCCAGAAGCATAGTGGCAGAAGTGCGATCCGCGCCTCGAAGGGAAGCCGGACCATGATTGGCCAGTATGATGCTGAATGAGATCACTTTTACCAAGGGAATGACAGATTGGCTCTTTCGATGTAGATAGATCAATGGCAGTGTCTTCAATGAGCGTTATTGTCTCATCGTTTGTGATTCTCGTTTCGATGGGCTCTGGACGTGTTCAGATGAAACGAAGTGTTATTTCTTTATCTTGACATTAAGCAGTTCCGCAATAGTGGCTATTTCGTCCAACTCTATATCCTCAACTGTGTGGTTGCGAACCGCGCTGCAGACATACAAGTCCGAATATTGGGCGTCCCACGTCGGGAATTGGTTCTGAAAGGATGGCAGACTAGAATCTGCGTACCGTGAGGAGCTAGTGGTTCCTAGTAACCACGGTTCACTCCCTTTGAATGAGCTCCAAGAGTGCAGTCTTCAGGTAGCAGGGAAACCCTGGTATAAGATGCCAGGATAATCGGGGTGCGATTCTTCCTAGCCTACTCGTTTTGGTTCTGCATGCCCTTGGCGCATTCCGAAGTGATGGAGATGCAAGAAACGCCGACTAAAGAACACGAGAAAATGTCCGGAGGGCGAACTGCGACCAAGGAAGAAGTGAGTTTTTGGAGAGGGGCGAAGTGAGTGTATTGAACTATATATCACACATATTTCCAAATCATCGCCTCTTGATACATACTCTCCAGCGACACAAGTTGAGCTAGCAGCAAGATGTGCCACACGAACTCTTATCCGCCCCGTTGTTACTGGGGCAGTCCTTGCCCTCGACGGCTGATCGTCTGCAAAAACAAGATGCTTTGATGTCGACATCAGCAGCCGCCACCGCAATATCGCGTTGAAGCTTGAACTTCCTAGCTTCCTCCAGTTTCCCGTTCCGGACCAGACACTCATATAAGCCGTGCAAGCCCCAAACATTGTTAATGCGTGCCCGCCTCCGGGGCAGTTTATCACTGAAGCCCAAATCCTCCCAGTAAAGACGTTCCGCTTCTTCGGAATGGCCCTGCTCTAGAAGGAGCGCGCCCAATGCGTGTCGTACGGGTAGCATCCAGAGCGGCGGCTCGGCGAGTATGAGTTTATCCTCGGGCTCAACGCCGCGACGCAAAGCAGAGAAGGCCTCTGAAAAGTTGCCTACACGATATTCCAGCTCGCCCTTGAGCATAGCTGAAGCGACAGCTAAGACGGGCTGTGCCTTTCCTCTAAAGCCGTACATTCGATCTTCGGGAACAGACCGACGACTCTCCTCGAAGTCATCTCGAGCATGAAGGGCTTCCTCAGTTCGTCCAAGTACAGCAAGTGCGATTGCCTTTGCATACTTTATAGTGGCCACGGATACGCAGAGTAATTCAGGGTCTGCAGGCATCTCGAGTTGAAGGATCTCATCCCAACGTCCAAATCGAATCAGCGCATGAGGTAGCGTGACCCACTGCCATTCAGTCCAGTCTAACATCCGAGGTGTCTTTATCGACATGAACTCCAGTGTGAGGATTTCAGGTAGACGACTTGCAGCCCAGAGAGCGTCTGAGCTTCGTCCGGAGATCATTGCTGAGTATGCCATAGCATGCGCATTGTGTGATCGATATGCCCTATACATGATAGAAGACGAATTTTCTTGTGCGAAATATCTGTCATCAGAAAGCACGGCGTTCATATTTGAATCGATTGAGCGGCGATAGTCTCCGCAAGCGGTATCAATGTGGGTCGCCATGTGTTGCATGTGAGAGCCATCCGGCACAATGCGGCGTAGCGAGTCGGCGGCGGGCAAGGCCACCTCTGGGAATGGCGACATCTCCATCAGATGGATGTACAAGTGGCAGATGCCGGGATGTCCACGGCCTTCAGGTCGTGCCAACGCCTTCTCTAGTGCTGCCCTCGCGTCATCAACATCCTGGCCAGTGGTGTGTCCCGCTTCAACATCCCAAAGCAGTCGTGGGCGAGTGCACATGATTGCATCTGCAAACAGCGCAGTCACGTCAAGATCATCGCCGTGAGCTTCGTACACGCCTCGCATGGCTTCCGCATAGGCGTAATCGAATGATGATAGGTCTTTTGGTATCGCGTCGGTGCTGCGCGGGAATAGGGTCGCGAGTGCCTTCACCAAGGCTGTCTCCAAGGGCGATGATCCCGTATCAACTTCTTGAGCTTTTGCCAAACTGCGCAATGCCTTTTCAATGCTGACTTCCTTGTCTTCTTGCGTGAACATTCGCCATGTTTTATTGTAGTTGGGTCCGATAGCGTACGCGACTCCCCAGTAAGCCATTACGCAGTTTTCGTCGTGCGACGCCGCTTCTTCGAAGCATTGTATAGCTGCTTCATGGTTGAATGAGTAAGACCATACCAGGCCGCGATTGAAACAAGTCTGTGCCACTCGAGATTTGGTGTCTACGACCCGACTATACCGACCTAAGTCGTAATTGTAGGTGGCTTCCTCCGACATCAGTTCGTTCCTG
Source organism: Alternaria dauci (assembly GCF_042100115.1). Classification (NCBI taxonomy): domain Eukaryota; kingdom Fungi; phylum Ascomycota; class Dothideomycetes; order Pleosporales; family Pleosporaceae; genus Alternaria; species Alternaria dauci. Next base: position 2,219,116 of record NC_091280.1, read on the forward strand.
TAGAAATTGGCTGGGAGATTAAAATGCTAATTTATTGTGAAAGAGCAACTAGGTGTGGTTGTTGCTTAGCAGCACGCTTGATAATAAAGAGTATGTTGCGTCCAGGAGCATAGGAATAAAAGGGAGATGAATGAGTGTGTTAGGAGCACTTTATAAGTGTCGCGAACCAGACCTCTCCGGGGCCGCCGCGTCCCGGCCTACTCCAGGCTGACCTAAACATAAATACCCAAACGCCCAAAATGATTTGGTGTGAGAAGACGGAGAAGACGGATACTGTTTGCGACCGCTGCAGGTCGGCCCTAGGCGCAGAGTTGTTCTCGAGGTATTTCGACGACGTGATACGGTCAAAGGAGCTGGTCCTAGGGAGGACGTGGCCGATGGAAATAGGCCGGTGGCTACTGGTCAATGTCAGTGGGGCCAGGTGTAGCTACCCTGCTATCCACCATCTGCACTCGACTCTGTCTGATCTGAACTCCAAAAGCTTAATATAATGGGCTTCAACGAGTTAATGTTCGAAATTGTGTGGCCATGACGTCTACGAGAAGAAAATAAGGTGGAGCCTGGTAAGCCTGGCTTCTAGAAGAAGTGATGTTCGCCCGCCTTGCCCAAACGAGCGAGTGAGCCGGAGGAGGGGCATTGCGCCGCCTTCGGCCTTCAATAAATTGCGGACACAAGACTCATAGCAGACCCCGATTTCTCCGCGAACCCTTACGACTGTGCTCACCGTGACTCACAGTTGCTCTCGTTTATAAGGAAGTCAGTTTCTGGCTTTGATCACTTGTCACACACTTCAACTTTTCGATTCGGTACTCAGCGTCATGGACGGCATTAAGAAGACGTTTGCGCAATGCAAGAAGGAGGGCAGGGTATGGTGTGCAACCACGAGCAGGGAGATGTAGAGCTAACATGCGTGCAGTCTGCCCTCGTCACGTATGTGACTGCAGGTTTCCCTACCGCAGAAGAGACGCCAGACATCATGATGGCTATGGAGGCGGGAGGCGCTGGTATGTGCAGCGAGCAATGGCTACCCCAGGTGGCACGACGACAGGCAATTGACACGGCTAGACATCATTGAACTCGGCATGCCCTTCACCGACCCGATTGCAGACGGCCCAGCAATCCAGACGGCCAACACAGTACGTTGACTCATTCGCCACACCCCGTTCGAAACTCTTCCTGACACCGTGTGTCTATAGCAAGCCCTCAAGAATGGCGTCAACATCAGCAGCGTCCTCCAGATGATCCGCGATGCGAGGAAGCGGGGTCTGAAGGCGCCAGTCCTTCTTATGGGATACTACAACCCCCTGCTCAGCTACGGCGAGGAGAAGATGCTGCAGGATGCAAAGGAGGCCGGAGCCAATGGCTTCATCATGGTCGACCTGCCACCCGAGGAGGCTCTGCGCTTCAGGAACTTCTGCCGCAGCTACGGGTAAGCCTGCTGTCATGACGAGCATGGGACGAATACTAACAAGACAGTCTCTCCTACGTTCCCCTCATCGCCCCCGCCACGTCCGAACACCGCATGCGCGTCCTCTGCAAGATTGCCGATTCCTTCATCTACGTCGTGTCCCGCATGGGCGTCACTGGCGCCTCCGGTACCATGAACGCCGCTCTTCCTCAGCTGCTCGAGCGCGTCCACAAATACTCTGGCAATGTCCCGGCCGCCGTCGGTTTCGGCGTCAGCACACGCGACCACTACCTGAGCGTAGGCAAGATTGCCGAGGGCGTCGTCATCGGCAGCCAGATCATCAACACATTGCTCAAGGCTGAACCAGGAACCGGCGCAAAGGCAGTCGAGAAGTACTGCGACGAGATCTGCGGCAAGAGCACCCGCGGTGCGCCTCGCGAGGTCGGTATCATCGAGACATTGAACGAGGCCAAGGAGCCCACCAATGTGCATGTCGACAAGGTTATTACCGACGAGGACACACCGGATGGTCCTGGCCTGGCTGATCAGCTGGAGATGCTCAACACTGACGACAAGGAGGGCGCCAACGGTACACACGAGCAAAATGGATTTGACGAGAAGCACAAGTTCCCTGCACGATTCGGCGAATTCGGTGGTCAATACGTCCCTGAGTCTCTGATGGACTGTCTCTCTGAGCTCGAGGAAGGCTTCAATGCAGCGATTGAAGACCCCAAGTTCTGGGAGGAATACCGTTCTTACTTTGACTGGATGGGTAGACCAGGTCATCTGCATCTGGCGGAGCGCCTTACCGAGCACGCTGGAGGGGCCAACATCTGGTTGAAGCGAGAGGACTTGAATCACACTGGCAGTCACAAGATCAACAACGCACTCGGACAGGTGCTCATTGCCAGGCGACTGGGAAAGACTGAGATTATTGCCGAGACAGGAGCCGGTCAGCACGGTGTTGCAACGGCGACGGTGTGCGCCAAGTTCAACATGAAGTGCACCATCTACATGGGAGCGGAGGATGTCAGGCGCCAAGCCTTGAACGTGTTCCGCATCAAGCTGCTTGGTGCGCAGGTTGTTGCTGTCGAGGCTGGTGCTCAGACGCTGCGTGATGCCGTCAACGAGGCCATGCGCGCGTGGGTTGTCCACCTCGACACGACTCACTACATTATCGGATCTGCTATCGGACCCCATCCCTTCCCCACGATTGTGCGCACTTTCCAGTCAATCATCGGAAACGAGACCAAGGAGCAGATGCAGGCGAAGCGCGGCAAGCTTCCCGATGCCGTAGTCGCTTGCGTTGGTGGTGGCAGCAACGCGGCGGGAATGTTCTACCCCTTCTCCAAAGACCTCTCGGTCAAGCTTCTCGGTGTCGAGGCTGGTGGTGATGGCGTCGACACGGACCGCCACAGCGCGACTCTGTCAGCCGGAACCAAGGGAGTGCTCCATGGCGTGCGTACGTATGTTATCCAAAACGAGCACGGGCAGATTAGCGAGACGCACTCGGTCTCTGCTGGTCTTGACTACCCTGGTGTAGGACCTGAGCTTTCGAGCTGGAAGGACAGTGACCGTGCCAAATTCATTGCTTGCACAGACGCCGAGGCCTTTGTTGGCTTCCGTCTCATGTCTCAGCTCGAGGGCATCATCCCCGCGCTGGAGACATCGCACGCTATATACGGGGCTATTGAGCTGGCGAAGACGATGAACAAGGACCAGGATATCGTCATCTGTGTGTCTGGACGCGGTGACAAGGACGTGCAGAGCGTTGCTGAGGAGCTACCCAAGCTGGGACCCAAGATTGGCTGGGACCTGAGGTGTAAGTGACGACGGTGCTACTACGATGAATACTGCTAACAAGCTACAGTCTAAACGACGACGTTGTGTGTACGAGGCCGTTGGTTTAGGTGTATATAGGTCGACTCTCAATGCAAAAGTTTGAAGACTGGCCATTGGCATTGTTTCCGTGAAAAGTGAGGCTCAACAGAGGATTGTTTTTTTTTTCATGTAGGATATCACACGTTGTGGTTGCTGATTGGCGCAGGCACAATGCGGGCCTGACATGCGCGACGATGATACAGGTCGGGTGGTTTTGGGCAAGGATTGGAATGCAGGCAGTGACTAGCGCGGCCAGGAGCGGGCCATGGCGAAGACGGAGAGACATGGCCACACAGGTCACGATGAAGGCCATCTGCGGTTGTGCGTGGGGTAGTCGTGTGATGGGCGACCAAGACACTACCCGTCTGGCGCAACCCGAGCGTGCGGTGCAGTGCGGGTGAGGTGTGGGTGAAAGTGTGGCTGCGGCGGAGAGCTGCACCGCCAATCATCGGCCCATGTGTCGCCGACGGTGCTCGCGATTGCGGTGACGAAAGCGCATCCACACCTCTCCAGCGTCCCAAGCCGAGAAAGGTTCCGCGCCAATCCCACACCCGACGACAGCATCGCTCCATGCCGCAGTTCCCTTGTGCTGCACGCCACCTGACCGCCCTGCGAGCACTACGCCCTCTAGTCTGCCCTGCCTAGCGACCGACGCTCTTACATCCACCACCACCCACCCTGGACGCCCTGCCGCCTTACCGTGACGCTGCGCCCACAAGAGCAATAGAGCTCCAGGAATTCCACACCCGCCCACAAGAGCCGCACCGGGAGAGCAGGAGAGAACAGAAGCGACGGGAGAAGCTCGAGCAGCTGCGCGAGGCCGAAGAGATGAAGTTCTCGCACAGTCTGCAGTTCAATGCGGTGCCCGACTGGAGCAACCACTACATTGCCTACAGCAATCTCAAGAAGCAGTGCGTAGAGTGGGTGTAAGTAGAGAGAGAATGCTGACGGCTGCACAGAATCTACAGTCTCGAGACACAGCTCAACCAGAAGCAAGCGCACACCGACGCCGAGTCGTCACCACTCCTCAATGGCGACGCCGACGACCCAGACAAGGTCTTTACGAATACCCTCGACACGGAGCTAGAGCGCGTCACGTCGTTTTACAAGCTCAAGGAAAATGAAATCTTCGACGAGATGGAGGCCCTGCTGCAGGACGAGGAGTCGTTTGAGCACCACCAGGCCGAGTACAACGAGGAGAACGAGAACGCGCCGCCGGGCAAGAAGATGCGCAGCGGGAGCGTCTTCAAGGCAATTGGCTTCCACCGGCCGCGGGCCATGAGCGGCGCAAGCGGACGCTCGACCGACCACGGCGCAGACGGCGACGCTTCCAACGACGATTCCGAGGACGACGAAGCCGACGAGACGGCGCGGCTGCGTAAGAAGAGCCCAGACGGCCACCGGCGACGGAGACGCACAATCGACGAAGACATGGCAGCCTCGCATGTCTCGTCGCGGCGGAAAACGAGCGTCGCGTTTGAAGACTACAACGACATGGCCTTTTCTGCGCTCTACGAGGAAGGCGTGTCGCTGAAGAAACGCCTCGTGAGCGTATACGTTCTCCTCTGCGAACTGCGCTCCTTTATCCAGCTCAACAAGACCGGATTCGAAAAAGTGTTGAAAAAGTACGACAAGATTCTGGACCGCAAGCTGAAAAAGACGTATTTGAGTAAATACGTGTACCCGGCGTATCCCTTCCAGCAAAGCACCATGGACACGCTGACACGCAACCTCGAGCGCATAGAAGCCGCATACGCGCAAATCGGAACAAAAGGGGATATCGCCGAGGCGAAGCGCGAGCTCAGATTACATTTGCGTGAACACGTTGTTTGGGAGCGGAATACCGTGTGGCGCGAGATGATTGGTATCGAGCGGAAAGCGCAGGCGGCGAATATTGGCATCAGTCATACGCTGCTGGGGCGCGATACGACGGGCGGGAAGGTGCGAAGGCAGGGCGACGATGTGGAGCCGGATATGAAGGAGGTGGATACGCCGATTGGGCGGTATAGGTGTCCGCAGTGGTTGCTGAGCAGGACGTTTTGGATCCTGTTGGCTTGTATTGCTGTGTTTGTGGTGTTGCTTGTGGTGCCGATTATGGAGGCGCCGGAGCAGCAGAATTGTTTGGCCATGGTTATTTTTGTTAGTTTGCTGTGGGCTACAGAGGTATGGTGCATGTTTTGTTTGTTGAACTTTGGAGCGTTTTTGGCTAATGGTGTACGACAGGCTATACCGCTCTTTGTCACGTCTCTGCTGGTTCCTTTCCTGGCTGTCACGCTGAATGTCGTCCGCAGCGATGTGGAGCCTCACAAGCGTCTGGAATCGAAAGCGGCGGCGTCGTACGTCTTTTCTGCCATGTGGACGCCGGTCATCATGTTGCTGTTGGGTGGGTTTACCATTGCGGCTGCGCTGTCAAAGTACAACATCGCCAAGATGATGGCGACGCTGGTGCTTAGCAAGGCGGGCACGAAGCCGCGGACTGTGCTGCTGGTGAATATGTTTGTCGCCATGTTTGCGAGTATGTGGATTAGCAATGTTGCTGCGCCGGTGCTTTGCTTCTCTATCATCCAGGTACGTCACCTTCTTGTATGAAATGTGGAAGTGTAGCTAACGTGTCACAGCCCATCCTGCGTAACCTGCCCGCAGACTCTGACATGACCAAAGCCCTGCTCATGGGCATCGCGCTCTCCTCCAACATTGGCGGTGCCGCGTCCCCTATCGCGTCTCCACAGAACCTCATTGCGCTGCAGAACATGCACCCGGAACCTTCATGGGGCGTATGGTTCTTCGTCGCCTTACCCGTATGCATCATTTCCATCCTGCTCATCTGGGTGTTTCTGCTCGCTACATTCCAGCCCGGAAAGGGGCCCTCGATCGTTCCTATCCGGCCGCTCAAGGACAGGTTCACAGGCGTACAGTGGTTCATCACCATAGTCACGATTGTAACAATCGTGCTATGGTGTGTCAGTCACCAGCTCGAAGCTACATTCGGCGACATGGGCGTCGTAGCCATTATTCCCATTGTCTTATTCTTCGGCACCGGCATCCTCACCAAGGAAGACTTTAACAACTTCCTCTGGACCATCATCATCCTCGCTGCCGGCGGTCTTTCGCTAGGCAAAGCGGTAAATAGCTCCGGCCTCCTCCACACCATCGCGCTCTCCATCACCGCAGGCGTAGAGGGCATGAGTCTCTACGGCGTCCTCGTCACCTTCTGCGCACTCATCCTTGTCGTCGCAACGTTCATATCGCATACCGTCGCCGCACTCATCGTGCTGCCCCTCGTCCAGCAGGTCGGGCAGCAGATGGCGGAACCGCATCCGAATTTACTCGTCATGGGCGCGGTGCTCATGGCGAGTGGGGCGATGGGGTTGCCGACGTCTGGGTTCCCGAATATGACGGCCATTATGATGGAGGATCAGAGGACGGGGCAGAGGTATCTGGCTGTTAAGCATTTTTTGACCAGGGGTGTGCCGGCGAGTTTGATGACGTTTGGGGTTATTGTTACGGTGGGGTATGGGTTGATGCTTGCGGTTGGGTTTTAGGGGGATTGTGGGGGAGGGGAAGAGAGAGGGTGGTGGGTGGGGGTGTTATAGACTGGGGTTTTTTTTAAAAAAAATAAAATAAGGGAAGGGTTGTTGGGTGCATTTTAGCGTGGGTTGGCAAATCGAGGTTTCGCGTCTTTTTGGGATATTTTGGCGGGCTGTGAGTGTTGTGACTCTTTATCGACTAAGGCATTGTTGGTGTTGGTACTGGTATTGCTTGGTACCGTGCCCCGCACGGATGTGTATATACTAACATGTATTGTAGGAAAAGACCGCATTCCGCTCTACCCATTGTATGACTCTCTATCAAAGGATTGTTACAAGGAAAATAACGTGCTGGGCATGAACATGTCTAAAAGCAATAAAAGAGACTGGATCCATGAAGGTGACTGACCTTCTGACACCTTCTTTGCCTCATTCTCCATTCCAAAGTATACTTTCTTCGCCCGCCATCCAGGCACGAGAAATCTCGACAGTCTTCCTATCGTCCTTGAACATTGCCTTCAACCTGTCACTACCATAGTCTCTCACCGCCCTTTCACAGCTATCGCAGACCTGATTCGCGACGTCCACACGCCCGCATGGGGTCTCAAACACACTCATTTTAGGATTTGTTTCCTGTAGCACTTCGTTCCTCGCAAGCCTTGCCTTCTTCATGAGAATGACGAACTGAGAGTATCTCGCCTCTTTGTCATCAGGATCTGGAAGTGTATCAGTAGTCTTTATACACTTTGCAAACTTGATCTGTAGCCATGCGCACAAGTCTTGTTCGTCTTCGTTTCGCTTGACCCATAGTTCAAGGTAGCTTCTGCGATCCATGACGGCTTCTCCATTGGTGTAGTCAGCTTGATCGTTTCTCAATGCTTCAGGATCTTGCATCGCTATGAGTTCGTCTATTCTCGTCAAGGGAACGATGGGGTGTGAAGTTCGGCAGCTTCGGCAGAGCGTTGTGCCCTCTTCTTTTGTACTTTCCGATCGGACACAGATTGGAGATCCCCCACTTTTGCACGTCATTTGTTCGGCCTGCTGTGTGCCGTAGTGTGCTTGTGGTGGCGCCATTGTGTTTTCTGTTTTACGTTTTCTTTCCGTTGTATTGATGTGATACGTCTCTTGTGGTGGGAAACTCCCGAGGTCGAAATTGGATGTGATTGAAGTTTTCAGAACTTGCTTTGGTGTGTTTGAGGTGGTGGGTGTGCTGTTCTGGTGTCTTTTTTTCAGAACTGTCTTTTGGCAGGCTCTTTATACTTGCCCATACTTTGACAGTCATGGCTGTGACTTGCTGATATGAGCTGCTTCATGACTACCAGAAGCAACAGACCACGATACAGTCTGTACCCAGTGAACTGGAGGAGCAGAAGTCATACGTTCACTATCCTATCGAGTCAATGGCATATGAAAGACTCATGGTGGGGCGGATTCGCCAGCTGATGGCTTCAAGATACCTGAGCACTGTCGGTCTTTGCTAAACGACACTTCGTAACGGCATGTGTTATGACTGAGGAGAGAATCCCGCATCATTCATGAGTACCTGGGTATATCATACCTGCAAGGTCCATTCTCAATACGTCCACGAGTCGCAGCGGCCTTAACATGAGCATGGAAGAGGGGGAGATATGTTGACTTACCAACCGGGTACTTCAGTCCTCATAGTGGTAACTCTTGGTCGGCCCCAGGACGAGCATCTCATACTGATCGTTTCAGGTGCGCATAAAGAACCTCACCACACACGCGATACTAATTACGTGTGTAGGTATGGAAGTCTGAGCTAAAATCGCCAAGTCCTCTTGATCGCTACCTAGGTATACTGGCTCCGACGAAAATGCGACAATGCACTGAGTTACTGTCGCTGTTCAAGTACCCCATTCGCGTAGTAGGCGATATCGAACACAGCCCAATGACTGTTGTCATAAATAGGCCTCCACCAGGAGACCCAAAGGCGACTCTACACACTCGTGCAGCAGGCGTTGTGGTCCCGGCAGGGTCCGTATGTCCATGCGTAAGCAGGATGATACCAAAAATCATAGCAAATATTGACTTCTGCATTGTGATAGTTGCCATAGGAGTTGTGCCGCAGTAGCAGCCTTATCCAGGTAACCGAAGTGGGTACCTACGTCAGCTTACGTACCTTGGCGCCACTTCGTAGACTGTTCGTGCCCAAGGACAGCATCATTATTCGATTCTCACTTTCTTGATATCCTGTATTTCAAGGCGGTTTAATCTAACAGCAACCAATATACACCATGAGCATACTGCCGAGGCGATACCTAGGTACGATGAGCGCTGTACAGACCCGGCCCCCATGCAGTCAGCACCTGGGTAATGTTACAATGGCGTTGTACGACCTCAGCCACCCAGATAGAGCCTTGCATCTGTGCGGAGGATTGATAACCGTGCCGTATGATAGCCCCTTATAACGCAGCTGTTTCTGCTCTTCGCTGTTCTTCTGCTCCACCAGACGCCATGGAAGAGTCAACCTGCGCACCAACTGTGAGCGACGGTTTTGGTTCACCACACAGCGACATGGACGACGCACCAAGCAACCCCCGACCTCCGTCTCAGGACCAAGATCTTCATATGTTTCTTAGATATGAGGACGTCCGTCCGGTGCATGCAAGTGCATCTACACCTGAGCCGGAACAGCAGATGGAGAGTGGGAGCACAGATTCTATCAAGACTTCGAGTCCAGCAAGTATCTTGGACCAACCGAACGTAACACAGTGTTCTTCAACCAAGGGTGATACCCGTATTAAGACGTTTTGGAAGACTGTAGGCACGATTATCGGATTCTTTTTCATAGGTCAGCCCATATGGTCCGCGTTCACCTCTGTCTGTATTGATTCATTCTAGCACTCTCCGCCGCGATAATTCACTATATGATCGTGAAAAATCTACACGGAAAACTGGTTGACGCGAGCTTTTTCACGCAGACACAGATCTCCGCAATCTCAGTATTGTTGAGCACAATCTTCAAGGCCGCCCTTACCGCTAGCATAGGCACATGCTTTGCGCAACACCTATGGTATCTCCTCCGCAGCTCGGCGATGTCCCTTTCAACTGTCGAAATGCTCTTCGTTATCCGCACAAACATACTTGCCTTGATTAATCCACAAGGAGTATGGAGAGCGCCTTTCCTGTTTCTTATGGCCCTTCTCACCTGGGGTCTTGGGATCGCAACGATTTATCCCGCAGGAGCGCTGATTGTAGCCTTCGAAGCCCATACTTTCACTGAAACTCACAATATGTCTGTGATGAACCCGCCTGTTCCACCACATCTGGACTTCATTGGAGATGACCCCTTTCCGACATTAAGCTCAGGTACCTTGGGGAACATGGCTCTGGGTGAACCTGTCGGCTCAAAACTTCCTCATGTACCTGAGTCCCGTTATTGGTTCTACGAGTAAGTTGAGTGCCTCGATATATTGGTGGATACTGAGTTCGCAGGGGACCGGCGCACAAATTAGTGTACCTTGCACGGGCGATTATGTTCAACAATCAGATGTTCACTCTTCCAGGTCATCCAGGAGAGAATTCAACGTACAATCTAGGATTTAGAGGGCCAAGCTTCAAATGTACTAATTCGCAGTACAACCGCACTATCCTTCTAGGTTACAAGCCAAGGGAAAGCCTTCAGGGATTGATTTTCGAATCCGAATGGGATCGAGTTCAACTGAAGTATTCGCTGAAGCATAACGATATATTGACGTATACTGCACAGCGCAATCTCAACGGTACTATAGCATGGAATGCATATACTGCAACCAAAGAACAGATTTGTGAAGCCAAGTCTGCACTCTACAATGTCACCACCACATTTCCGCGCGGCGTGCAAACAGTGGAGTACTCTCTAAGCGACGAACAACCACTCGCAAAACAGATGGATATATATGAAGAAGGTGGATTGCTCCTTGCACTACCACCAGAAACTCACGCACTCGAGAAATGGTACCAAGATCTATCAACGGCTTTACCAATCGCCAATCAATGGGCAATTTTGGATGCGCTGCTGCCACTTGTCGAGGGAGTGTGCGTCGACGAAGCGCTAATACCCTCACTTGTGTCACTTTCGCCAATCTATCCCCCTCTGGAGAGACCATTCGGGTATTCAACTAACGACAAGTGTCAACAGAGTGAGGAATCATCGGGTGAAACAATCACTTATGATTGTGGCAAATGGTCTTTGGGCATGCTAGTCAGTAACAAGGATGAAGAAAATGAGTTTAAGCCTGGCGACTAATTCGCAAAAATACATATAGAGCTGTCAGCCTGAATCCTTACTAGAAGGTACCATTTTCCACACGGATCGCTTTAATTCCCAACGCCTCCCACCAGGGCGTACTCGTTACTACGACCCAAGATCCAAGCTCAGCCTGACTGAAGCCATGCTGAATGAAGCTTTGGCGAATATTACAATATCTGCGATCTCTCTCCGCAATTGGTGGGACATGGTGCCTGTAACGCGCACGAGGTATCTTAGTACTTATATACTTAGGAACCCGCTGAACCTCATCCTTCCATACAGTATCTGCCTTGTCACAGCAAGCATCTTCATCCTCATTGCAATCTGGTCCTTATGGCGCAATCGCGCGTCTGCAGCCGATGGTGGCTTCCTTCAAATCATGTTGGCGACTGTGGGAAACAAGGAGATGAGTCGAATCATGCTTGAAGAAGGCATAGCTACAATTGATGATATGTCTGACGAAGTGAAGAGCTTGAGGGTCAGATACGGGGAGTTAGCCTATGAAGACGTGCTGGGGGTACGACGCAAACGATATGGGTTTGGGACGGCGGACGAGATTATTGCGCAGGGGAAGAGAAGATGAAAGTGTCTGGAGCCAGAGGTTCTGCGTGCCTTACAACGCATCCGAGAAGCCTAGAGACCACGGGAAGTCTCGACCGTCCCTGTATTGCGATTGCAGTAGATAAAACATATTATCATTTGACTAAAGCTCCAAACGCGACAAAACACGTCCACCGCGGGTACTTCGAAAACTTCTGCCCTTCAGATGCCGCTTGCTGTATCCTGCCGCGCTGTCAAAACTCGTCCACTTCTATACAAGCCTTATCCCGTCCAATACCTCTAACTTGCCATCCACGAACTGACAATTGGGATGATCGCCGCCGCTCCAAAATGCGGCAACGCAAACCCGACCCCGGCATGCTTCATCGTAACCAACCCATCCACGACCCCATCTACCGCCAACATCGTGGCCATCAGTGAAACAGCTCTCACATCCCCTCGCTGCAAGAAGATTCCGGCGATGATGCCAAAAGTAAGGTTACGGCCACCCATACATTGAACGAAGCCGGATGCGAATGAGTCGGCTGAGACGGGCATGCCAAAACCGGCGGCGAATGTGGTGGGTGCGAGCAGAGCGAAGAGGCCAGTGGATAAGAGAAAGCCTGTCATGCCGTAGTTGGCGAGGAGCTTGAGTTGTGTGGACATTCTGAGTTAGTGTCCCAAATATATGTTATTGCTGTTGTGGTTGGTACCGATCTCAAGGTATGTGATAGCGCGCCGGAAGTGCTGCAAAGCCTCGTTCAGTGGGAAAAATTCGTTTGGTTGATGGATAACAAGCTCGTTCAAGAGAAGGGCGATTGAGGTGAGGTAGGTACCATCAGGTAAGCGGTCTGGACGTGACGTCATGATGTTCTTTCCATTACCGGGTCATTTCTGCTCCGACGTTCCAATTATCGCTCTCACCAAACCCTCATCACGATGAAACTGGCTTTCAAGCGGTTTTCATCAAACACAATGACTTAGGGAGTCGGAAATTGGATACCAATGCTAGCTAAACATTGGAGTACCTGTCGCCAGCGAGAGAGCCGAGGCGCGCAGTAAGTCCTCCTGTATTTGGAAATCTTCATAGATGTCAGGAAAGTAAAGAGGTTGGAAATAGTGCCATTTATTCTGACATGGAGTTTAGGAAGTAGGGTAACGTTGTTCTGGACCGCTGCTGCGTTACGCTCTTTCTCAGGGCCGGCGATCTCAGCAAAGCAAAGACTGCACTAGAAGAATTACAGTAGCACGCTAACAGGTATACATTCTTTGATTTGGTATAGACGAATAGAAACAAAAGCTTGCATAGAGCAAAGACGATGGTCTAAATAAACATTCGATAACTAACAGACGTGTGTAAAGCTAACACACCGCTAGATAACTACATTCCAAGCAAAGCCGCTACAATAAATATTGGCGCCTGTCGAAGGTTAGACTATGCACTACCGTAGTTTATTCTGTACTCACCATCAAACGCCCGTTCATTGTGCTCTGCAGAGCAGAACCAGTTTCTGTCCCAGCGAAAGTTGGAATAGTCCCGGTAGGCTCTGCCTGAACAGTCGCAGTCCCGAAGTCGGATGTCGCCTCAACCGCCATCATAGTAGCATAAACCGAGCTACAGAACCCTGCGTTGCTCGCTAACTCTGCAGCAATGGTTGGTTCTACCGTGCCCGCATAGACGGAACATGAAGCAAACGGATCATCGAAGGCATCACCGACCTAAGATGTGGGTGTACGAAATCAGTATATGTCTCATGTTCAGTCTGCACAAGGAAATGTCTTACCCATTGCGGGTCATCCATGCTTGGCCAGTCGATACACAGGCAGAGAGCGGCTTCTTCATCGGTAAGGTCCACAGATTGCCACGCGGAGAAGATGGAGGTACAGACGTCTACAGTGACCAATGCTCGGTAGCAAGATGAACAAGCCGAGTCATCGCTACTGCAGATTGTTTCAGGACTGTCCTGGCGCGGTTGCACGGCAGCTGTAGGGGCAGGGGTGATGAGGGGTCGTTCTGCAGCGACACGGCGATGGACTCTTGTTGGGAAGGAAGCTTTCATCGCCTGGCTTTGGAAGCGTTGATAGTTTACAGATGTAGGCGCTAATTGGATTAGGTTAGAACTTTTGTCTCGTTATTGGTGTGCAAAGATGTTATCATACCGAGGTCCTCTGGATTTTTGACAGCTTCAACTCCGACATCTACTACGAATCCACCGGGCTTCCGGATAAGATTGCCGCCGGCATTAAGTATAGCTCCTAAGTTTCCAAATGAACGCCCAATAAGAGTAAAGAGTATACCGGCCAAACGGAGGAGCCGCATTGTTAAAGAGTCGGTCGGTATTAATAACGGTAAACTCTTTTGTTGTGCGTGAGCATGCAAGATAAAGTGAAGGATTTTCTGTCGACGAAGTTACACTTGGACTTGCACAATAAGAACTGCTTCATCAAAGGAAGGGGCTTCAAGTTTAAATACCCATAGTCATGGTTGAGCTGAATGCGCGGAGGGAGCCTAGAAGAGTGCCCGATCTCTCGGCGAGCTCATGCCAAACATAGATATGCTAGTGATCGTTCCCAAAAGAATCGAAATACTAAATTTGGGTTAGACTAACTCGGTAATCCCTTGGGCGGTGGCTTAGTAGGAAGGACGTCGCCGACTAAAGCCACAGGATGTAGACACTTGGCTCTTCTGGCTACCTAGGTACTCGACGGCCGTGTAGAAAGGCGAAGTACAACTTGGATACACGGAAACCAGTGTAGCATGTGTAGCAGAATATTTTCTCACATACTTCTACCTTGTACAGCACTGTGTAGCACTGTAATGTTAATGGTGTGGCCTTAGTGCAGACGGCGAGTCAATTAATTAGGTTCGTTTTGACAGGTAAAACTGTTATTCCCACTCAGAGTGTCAAGCTTTCTTTTCCTGATAGAATACGCGCGTTGTCAACAGCGAGCGTTGGGTGCATGGGCACTGTATCAATGAAGCTCGACGATTGATGTGCTAGGTCAGGTTTCGCGAATCGAGAGCTCAGCTGCGGCTGAATGCAACATACAGCACCTGCGACGATTTTCTTGGCGTTTACCGCAAGACAACTGAGGTTGTCACAAGTGTGGAGAGTTCGCTTTTTGGTTTCGGTGGAGGCCTACTACATCGCGATAATTATTGGGGTTGAGCTTTGGGGAACGGTTGATTGTATGGCTTTGGTTTTGAAACGTTGTCACGGTAAGTCAGCGTGTTTGTGCTTGCAAATCCTCTCATGTGCGGTACGTCTCTTGATGAGAGCCTTCTTGCGTATGGAACATATGGGTTTCGGAAGTCGTGAGTGGCTCGTCGGTCATGGGTCATCGCCAAACTTTTGTGCTTGCAACGCGCACTAACGGTACCTGCATCACCCATTGCGATTTCCTGTCTGAGGCTTCTGCATATGGAGAATCGGGTTCTGGCCAGACCGAGGAGGAGTTTGATTTCGCTTTGGCTGAGAGATCTCAGTCTTGGAGACTTTTGATCGGGTTTGAAATACGGCTATGATGCCGGCGCCTGCGCCTGCGCAGAGGTGTAAAATGCTCAGGGCGACAAGCATAGCACACTCGAAGGTAATTCTTCTTCGAGTTTCTTATGCAAAAAGTCCCAGTATGGTTTTGCATGATAGAAGACCACGTAGGGAGAAGTCATGCTGCAAATAATTGGATTTTGCAGGCGGTGACGAGTGGGGAGCGGGCAGCAGATGAGCCGTGAACCCAAGCGGGGCCACCGCCGAAGCCCTCGGTCCGCGCTTCTAGCCTTCTGCTTCCCCAACATTTCCCAACCGCCGACCCACGGCCCTATTCATCATACATCAAACGTTTCAGTGTAACACTTTCCATCCATCATTGCGATCTCTTTTGGTGGATTTTGGACGAACGCCGAGCCGTCGAGATGTCTTCTAACATGGGTGATCAGGCCCCCAGCGTCCCTCCCTTCATCATATCATCTGTGCTCATTCACTTAAGTCCGCGATGTTATTCAGCAACGTCTCTATGTGTTCTAGAGGAAGCGCTAGTAAAAGTTTCCATTCTGGGTTAGCGCAGCTGGTGTGTTTGAAGGGACGCCTGTGGCAAGGCGTACCATCGTGTCCTCCTTCAACATACGACTCGGATTGCTAAGCGGACGAACAGTCCAGCCATAGCAGATTGTCGAAAGCAGCGGGCATTATTGATTCGAAGTTTCGGTGAGATTATGAAGCAAGTAGCAAGGAAACGTTCAAGCGTCGCCAGGGTCCAAAAAAATGAATGCATGGTCGACTGGGCTGAAAACAAAACCACGCTTCCTTTTCTCATCCAGCGAGACGAGTATAAGTAAGGGAATGGCACGTTTTAAAAACGTCAATTCAGTTCTACCATACCAATACCTCGATCATCTACCAGCTATCAACTTCCCCGTCAGAATGAAGTATCTTATCAATCTCTCAGCCCTCATGGCCTCGGCGCTCGCGGCGCATGTGTCGACAGTATACCAATTCCCCAACGGAACGTGGCTCGAAAACATTGATGTCATGCGTAATGGCTCTCTTCTTGTGACCACCATCGGCGATGCCCAGGTTCACATCGTTCACCCACAAACCTCACCAGTTACATTCTCCACAGTCGCCACCTTTCCAGATGCGACTGGTGCTCTCGGCATCACTGAGTTCCAGAAGAACGTTTTCGCCGTGGTAGTTGCAAAGTCTGCACCTGAGAACCCGCCAACCTTACAGAGCTTTTCGCTATGGAAGCTCGATCTGAGCCACGAGGACAAGACAGCAAAAGTCAGCATGATGGCAGAACTACATGACATGGGTATGCCTAATGGTATGGCCACTCTGAACCACGAAACACTGCTGCTAGCAGACTCGTGGTATGGGAATATCGCTGCATTCAACGTCAAAACCGGGAAGACGGAAGTCGTTCTCCAGGACCCAAGCTTAGCAGCCAACTTCTCTGCACCCGGGATTCAACTCGGTGCCAACGGACTTAAGGTCCATGGCGACTACGTATACTACACCAATACTGTCCAAGCCATTGCTGGCCGCGTTCGTGTCCACCGATCGACTGGCAAGCCCAACGGCTTTTTCGAAACCGTGCGCGACTCCACTCTCAGCGGCCCGGATGACATCTCAATCGCAAAGGACGGCAGTATCTACGTCTCTGAACCACTCCAGGCGCCGCAAGGCGACAAAGTTCAACACATTACTCTCGATGGCAAGGTTACTACTATTGCCGAAGGTGGACTAGTGGCAGGCTCAACGGCGTCAGCATTTGGCAGGACGAAGAAGGACAACGGTACTCTTTACGTGACTACAATGGGTGGCTTTGGGGCGGATGGACAGCCGAAGGCAGGTGGAAGGCTTGTTGCCGTGAAGCTATAATATCATAGCTTTAAGGGAATACAGTCTAAAATGGGTATGAATGGTTCGTGGAAAAGAAGAACATAAACGCTAAGTGTATCGTTACTTTGGGTATATTTCCAATACGTATGGAGAGGTATGTCGCAGTGATGGAAGTCTTTGGGTACGTAGGCATGAAACAACACTTCAATAAAAACTTGGTACGATTGACAGGTCTCCACCGATCTATCCTAGTGGCTATGAATCTTCCCCATCTCTTGAGTTTCTCAGAAGATATGCGAGCGTCGTATCAGTGCACGTTGTTGTTCGGTGTAGCATGACTGAACGCGTTGCGGTCGCGATATCTCATCGTCGTTCGAGCTGTAGGTCCAACGTTCAGCCGGATGAACAGGGGTAGCAGGCCTTCCGTGAGCACCAACGAAGACAATCGCAGGACCGGCTATACATAATTAGCACCCAGTAATTAGTCCCTATTCGATGTCTAAAGACATACCCGTAGAGAGAGAGCGAGTGCGCTGGTAAGGATGAGATCTGCACAGCCCCCGAGCCATCATCAGACTAGGCCAAGTTTGTGCGAGGGAGAGCGCTATGCCCAGGACAGCTACGCACACGCCGATTAGCGTTAGCAGCGCCTCGGTCGATAGCATATGTGATTGGACAGATGGCCCCGCAGTAAAGTCTCGCCTTGCAGCGTGGGCTATTACAGCTGCGTGGGTCGTAGAAACAAGGTGATTGCTCAATAGCGTAAGGATAAGAGAAGAAAACATTTCGAGGATGGCCTGAATACTCAGATGCTGAAGGTGGTCTGGTATGGTGTAGATGCAGTAATTGTTATAACATAAATAGGGATAATAAAATTGGTGGGTGAGCGTTCTAGTTAAATCTCATGTTCCTGAGGGGGGTGACGATGTTGCTTGCTCACCTAAGAGTATCGGCCGTATGTGTTCCTGGCAGCTGGTGGAAAACCGAAGAAGCTCGTAGCAAGGCGCCACAACTCTTCGAACTAAGAAACGTGATGAAAGGGATAAACAAGTTCTGCGCAACAAAAGTCGAATTTTGTGCTTCGAGTGTTAAGCCATGTTATTTAGCTGAGGTGCGCATCGCAACACTCATACCGACAATACCGTCTGGTACATGTAGAGATGGCGAAGAGGTGTAGGCGGAGTTCGTGAAGGATGCTACAAGGGCGACACGCAGGCAACGCGCGACGTGCGCGTATCAATGTATACATCAGAGATCTTGGAGATCAATAACGCCCAAAACAACACAATGTTTTGTTGCGGTGTGAATTATCAACACATAAGGATGCACAATGTTGTTGGTGTTGCTGGTCGGCTGGCCTGGACGATGGCGGCGCGCGCCGTTCCTGCAGATGTTGATTGCAATTTCAAGGCTAAATACAGCCTTGGTTATTGGCCAGCGGAACCTCTTTCCGATATAATGACAACCTTTGGTATTGGTTTTCGAATGACGACTATATGACAATATAATTGTGATGGTCTGAAACTTCCGTGGCTGGGATAAGGCGGTTTCATTTGGTGTGACGTCATGATAGCGGAACATGACGGTGCCCAAGTAGCTTTCACATGCAAATGTGCAAGCGCGGAGCCGCATGATTATATTTGTGATTCCTCTCATTTGTCCTCTTCTCATCACTTCTGAGCTTTACAGTCTTCTGCTTACTGAGAACATGTCTGATGATAGAAGCATGTCCGAAATCATGAGGCACTCCGAGCGCCTCACGAATGGAGACGATGGAGTGGTACTCTCAATCCCTGATGTACCCATCACCGAGCAACGGAAACCTTTCGTGACCTCAGAAGGCTCAAAACTTCAACATACGGGTATGTGTTCACCCGTGACACATCTCGCAGCAAAATCGCTGACTTGAGCAGGCACTGCCCGTGCGAATGTCGCGCCATCAGCAGAATCCCCTGGCGGCACAACGGGCTGGAAGGAGAAGCACTCCCACCAAACCGTTCTACAACAACATTGCGACTTCTTTGACCGCGACCACGATGGCATCCTTTGGCCACAGGACACATTCGTTGGCTTCTATCGGCTGGGGTTCGGTGTCATCCTGTCCATCGTGGCAGTGTTCGTCATCCACTCCAACTTTTCATACCCTACGTGCTCGGGGTGGCTGCCTGATCCATTCTTTCGTAAGAAACCCGGTGTATGAGATGCATGTGAGACGTCCGCTGACCATGATTCCAGGTCTGTTCCTCAAGAATGTACACAAGGACAAGCATGGCAGTGACACAGGGACCTACGATCACGAGGGACGTTTCCTACCGCAGAAATTCGAAGATATCTTTGCGAAATATGCAGAGGGAAGGGATTACCTAACGATATGGGACGTGATCAATGTGCTCAAGGGACAACGATGCATTGCTGATCCGATTGGTTGGGGTGGAGCATTTTTCGAGTGTAGGTCGTATCATCCCTACCTTTGCCGAATGTCTTGCTGATGAATACAGGGATTGCGACGTATATCATGCTTTGGCCTGAAGATGGTCGAATGATGAAGGAAGATATTCGTGGAATCTACGATGGAAGTATATTTTACACTCTTGCTGAGAGACGAGAGAAGAATTCGTAAAACTAGACTGCTCTCAGGAGTATGATCGGATCGCGCGAAGTTTATCGTAGTCGTGCCCCTAGCACAAATTTGTTAGCATCATGTAGGGTACCATGCGCAGCTCGCGCAATGAATAATAGATCCACAACAGCGTTATGAATCGCTAAATTTCGTCGGTATCGTCTGACATGGATGATACCAACGGCTTTGGAAATATGTCTGATTACGAATATATGGTTACATGTGGGGTATTTTGGAAAGAGAAAGGAGACTTTGCAGTTCAAATGCGTGGGAGAAAAACGGGTGAATTCTAAAGTGGCCGAGTACTTGCGACACGCGACGCTCAACGCGCACGCCCTGATCCATGGAGCTCTTCTTGTACGACCTATGCTCGCGATCCGCCTGCACTGACAGTTCCGTTCACATCGTATCCGAGCCTTCTGTGTATGATTCTGCTGAGGATATATTCTCAGAAAGTGAGAGTGCGTCGCACTAACACGCGCTGTTGTTCGCGATGATCGAAGCGCACGTATTGCGGTCGGCTTATAGTGCTGTCGGCTACCCGAGATTTGATTGAAGGAGGAGGAATCGTAAATCGCGATGGACTGTTGGCAAGTGGAATATCTAGGTGCGCTGAGCAATGTCAGTATTGTGCGACATCTTATGACAGGCGGGGGCGGCTTACAGGTGGAACTGGGATGGGGCCGGCGGGACAGTACCGGTAGCCTCCTCCCCTTGAAGCTGGGCCACAAAAACGGCAGCGCTATACCAAGCACGGCTACAACCACAGCGACTATGCCCACAATCGCTTCGATAGACAGCTTGCTAGATCCAATCTGAGGACTGTCGAAATGACTTCGTGGAAACATATCGGGTATTGTGCGAGCGTGGGCGCAGATTAGAAGATTGGCGTTGGCAACAAGTAGAAACGGGGAGAGCATGTTGTGTGGGGGTAACATAAACTCCACTTCTATAGACCTGCACTGGATCCAAGCCGTATACTATGATACGGCGGAATGAGAACAGGCTGAAGAGTGTCTTTCGATACGGTTGTAGCAGGAGTATTTGTAGATGTTTTCAACATTTGCTTGAAACTTAAGGGTTGTTGCGATGTGACTCTATTTATCTCGTTGTGTTGGTCCCTAGCTTACGCCCTCACATCCTATCGAGACGCATGTTAAGGTGTGGTAGGATTGGAGTCGGTGAGATTAGTTTGGGTGGACAGGCGCGGACTAGCGTTGAGCTTTAGCAAATCAGGCCGAGGTGAAGGTGTGCGCCGCTCGCGTTTTTGCCCAGGCCCCGGGCCAAGCCCCGTCTCCAGGGTGGGACGCGCACCCCTGCACAGCCGAAGACAGCTTTAGGTAGTGTTTAATTTTCCCCCATGATGACGTGCCCAGTCAAACTGCCTGGTGGAAAATTAAACTCGTGGCAGGCGTGAGAGCCTACAGAATTCTTTATTCTACAAGGTACCTCTCTATAAACTGTAGTGGTTCTTTGGTGACCTCTAAAAGCAGTTAAGGGTGACCTCTTTTATCTTAGTATCCCTGATTTTTACTAACCCGATTGGCTAAAAAAGCCATCAGACAGTTCGACCGAGGGGAAGGGGAGCACTGTAGGTTGGGTCGTGTCCTATATGAATGCCGGAGAAACGACAAACCGAACGAAGGGGTGACTACTGGCTATAGTCTGAGCCGTCGCGATCGAACACTGCGGATGCCTTATTCACATACATCATGGGTTGGCCAAACATCATGGCTAGCTTATAATCCACCGGTCTCTCCGTTCACTGGCTTATCGTTCTGGCCACCTGTTCAGACGCTCATTGCTTTTTGGAACCAGGGATATGATGTCACGTCATCGCTGCAGTCTGTTCAGCCTTAGGCTCTGAGCGCTCTCTACCCGCTGAATGGAATCTAGAGAATACTGGGAGCAAAAACGTGAAGTTAAAGCCTGGTGTAAACGTTGCGCTAAGCTGAATAATATTATGTGCAGGCTTTTGAGCTTCAATGTGATATTGTACAGTCATTATATGTCCTATGCTATTGGTCCAAAAGCCTGAAGCACTGGTAGGCTGCGCCGTCAAGTATTGGCGCGATGCCAATACGATTGAGTGCTGTGCCCGGGTGTAGCCGAGAAATTCCCTCAGTGTAACTCCTTCACAGTGTACGGGTGCGCAACAGCATGCGCTGTTGTTCGGTGGGGTAGATTCGGACGCGTCGTGGTTCTGCAATTTCGTCTTCGCTGGGGTTGCCGATGGTGTAAGGGGAAACCAGGGAGCGCTCTAGACGGCGGCCAAGCGCGATTCCAGAGTCTGCATCATCTAGTAAGTGCCGTGAAATTCGTCGCGAGATGTCTTGACTTACCGGGAACAATGCGATGAGTGCGGGCGCGAAGATGGCAGCAGCGGATACATATCCTCTTCAGGCTATCCCACTTCAGTACTAGCGTGAGCACGATACCGAACACAGCCACGCAAACGCCGCTGAGCGTTAGCACAGCTTCCGTAGAGAGACCATCTGATTCGACAGGACCCTGTCGCTCATCGTGTGTCACTGGCGCAGCGTTGACAATGATAAGATATGAAGATAGCAGTATCAACTGGAAAGGATTGATCATGGTGTCAAATGGAAACCAGGCAAAGTTTGTCGATTGCTGTTCACTACGAGTCTCGGTCCATCAAACATCTTATAATTAAGCAGCCCTTTGGTGAGGCGCCTCAAAATGCTCCGCCACTATTTTACCAGATAGCTGGTGGTGGTGTCTGTCAAGCAATCGATGGCTGTGTAGTGGGGTAGCTCTGGTCGGGCTTGCGGCTTGAATGTGGCTCCGTCAGTTGAACCGCCCCGCCGGTACGACTTTTATGTATCCTACACTAAGCATATGAATCTTACGCTATGCTGCCCGACTCAACCCCCCAAAAGGGGTTGGTGGGTCAGTCGTTTGAGCCCTGCATTAAGTGGTGTGCTGAACCAATAAAGAGAGGATTACCTGCGAAAGCACTTGTCTAGATTGGCAACGCCTTCTAATCACGCACGATTTCGAAGGCTGGCCACCAAAGGCTAATTCCACTGCAGGACAAAGAACAAAACTGTAACATTAAACATACTAATCTATACAGATCGAAGGCAGTCTTGACTCGTAATCCTGCATATTCCAGCCTGGTTTCTCAAGGCCCTCCTCTAAACATCTCAAACAGAATGGTTCTGGTCCGAGGACGCCAAAGTTATGACCCCCGGCCTCACTCCGCGACAGAATACTCACTGCAGCCAGTCGCGCAGCCCAGTTTCCATGCGCTCTGAAAACTCCAACACTACCAGGCTCGTCCAACAACTCTTCCCAGCTGTCGATGGAAGTGTAATCGAAGTCGCAGTCTTGGGCATGGTCCCCTTGACAAGGCGGCATTGGTTCAAATCGAAGCATGTCTCGAAAATCTACTTCCAAGATATCAATGTCGCCGACCCAGACACCGCGATCGTGAACGGAGATGACGGCCTCTACTACGTGAGCGTCGTGGTCTATCATGCGAGAGACCTCGGTGGCAAGAGGGAACGTCCAGTCGGTGAAGGATAGGTGTAATGATGTCTCCCTGAAGTTATCTTCCCGTTTAAAATCGTACGTCTCATGGGGCACGAGGCTGTAGTTGTTACTGAGTTCACGAACTCGTGGCTCGACAGGCG
This sequence comes from Alternaria dauci, assembly GCF_042100115.1. Taxonomy (NCBI): domain Eukaryota; kingdom Fungi; phylum Ascomycota; class Dothideomycetes; order Pleosporales; family Pleosporaceae; genus Alternaria; species Alternaria dauci. The sequence goes on from NC_091280.1 coordinate 2,242,342, forward strand.
GAACCAGTAATGAGATACCCTGGCGACCAATGTTACCGGTGATACTTCTCATCTCGTAGTCTGGGATTTGAACATAAGGGTCGGAAAGCACGACTGCTGGTACGTAGATCGTGTCCTCTGAACACACTGCGAATGTGTGTGCGAAGTCTTCGGGACTAAGATCGACTACTCCTGAGTCGAACAGAGCTATACAGCTAAATGATTCGGTTCGGTCAAGTAGCGGCGGTTGTGGCAAGCTGAGAAGTGGTGCTTGTTCAAACCAAGGGTTCGTATTATGGCTGCTGATCTGCCATCTTTCGAAGAGACATTGGAACCATGCTGAGTTCGACAGCGGACCCGCTGTCAACTTAAGCGATATGGTGGCATGAGTAAGGCGACGGTAGACCTTTGATGCTGAGTCCAGAGCGAATACTGATTTGCTGAAGCTAGCATGAAATGTGTGGAATTGTGAGAACAATGAAACGCCAGGTGCTCGAAGAGAGTTGTGTTTCCATTGTGATTCACAGACGTGAATCAAAGAGCACAAGTAATCTCTTAGTCTTCCAGGTTCGAATGTGAATTCTCTGAACCTCGTTACCGCCTCCACGGTGCTGTCCATCTTTGTGGTCTCGAACTCTGTGTCTTCTCGATAGGACTGCAGTGGATCGCGGCCTCGGCGCTCTACACTGCGCGCTTCGCTTTTAAGAAACAGCCCGAAGCGCCAATTTCCAACGATAGCGTCAAAAGAGATCTCGACTTTTGCTTTCTTGGATTGGTGATCCTCGTTGTCATGATGATTTGTAGTGGCCGCATAGTCGTACCGGTATATCGGAGGTGGGTCAGTCCACTTGAAGTGAATGATATCTCCACGGTCAAAGTTTGGACCAGTCGCATGACGATCGCAATCCTCTCCTCCGTCGGATATGTACCTTATCCTATCTTCTAGAGCGGATTCTTGGTTTGAGAGCTGGTCATGCGAACCAAAGTTGGTGTTTGAAGGTCTGAGTGATGTCACTTTGCTATTCGGACAGATCCATCTCTTGTGGCTCTCAGGGTCGGAAATCTGCACTGTGGCAAGCTCATAGAACTCGACCGCTGCAGCAAGGTTCTTATGTGACGCATTGTGTGCATAGCAAATGACTGCGTCTCTTCCATCCAATCCCAGTTTCTCCGCGACCGCACGAAGATAAGCAACGCCGGAATCAATGTCGAGCTTCTCCTGAAGTCCACGTATCGTGAGAGGATTGAGTAGTCCAAAGAATGGCGAAGGATTGCGATCTTGGTCGGACAAGAAGCCTTTTGCTCGCCTGCTTCCATACTTCAGTAAGGTCATGTTCTGCTTATGGTCGTGGCTTTCCAAATCTAGTAGTCGGTTCGCCGCCACCACAAATTGCAGAAGCCATCCAAATTCAGACCATTCGCCAGTCTTAATTTCTTCTTCAGACATACCCATTCGAGACCAGAGGAGTTTGAACCACCCTGCAACTAACAAGTAGTCTCGAGGACTGACTCTCCACCTTCCAAGTAGACCACCCAAAGCGACGATCTGGAGCTGGCTAAAGGTCATTCTTGAATCCTCCTGGTCGCTACGAACCACTACAGGCGCACCGTAGTACTGTAAATGCGACAAGGCCAATGACCATCGAGCACTGTCCTTTTCCGGAAACCTGCCTTCCACGCCAACAGTGCCTACTGCAGAGGATGGAACGAGGTTGTCTCTGAAACTAATCTTTGTCGGCTCAGCACCAAGCACAAACAAATCCGGATACAGGTGCCAGGCTGAAAAGGCCAGAAACACAGATCCGTCGACAATATCCTGGGGCTTTCCGGAAAGAAACTGCTCGACCGCTGACATAGACTGCTTCCACACATGTATGACTTGGTTGTAGGTCGAAGGGCCACCAGGAATCGGAGTCTTGATGTTGTTGACAACGAGCGACAATTGACATTGTGACCATTGTTTTGCTTTGTCGGCTCTGCGAAGCCAGGCTCTCGCACTACCATCCCATAATGCGAGATCGTTCCTGCTGATATCCTGGCATGCGCCAATGACTGAGGTGGCAGAGATGTTGTTGTTGTTTTGGAGTCCTTGCTTGATCTCATTCTTCCTCGCGGCGACCAGCTCTACCCATATCGCTGTAGCTGTCTTTGCGTCCCAAGCGCGAGCTAGAAGACAGCTGAGGAGATATACTCCGAGAGCTGGTATTCCGGACGTTGCTGCAGCCCATAGGGTGGTACCATCCGCTCCTACGTATGGCTCGAACGGTCCGTGCTGGCCCGTACCGATGGCATTTATCCCAGTGGTGTTCATGATCTCTGACATTCTTAGCCCAAATGCAGAGATTAGCTTTGGCGTCGATGGCACAACATCCTCGAATAGAGCTCCTAGTCGACGAGCTGTCTTGTGGGAAGGGCCTTCTTCAGCCTCAACTCGCCGCCTGCTAGAGAGCGCAGATGCAATTCCATTGAATTCAATCGGTGCTTCCGTCTTGATGAGCGAAAAATCGAATTTGACGTTTGCTAGCGCAGCATAGTTTTCGTTGGTTGCGGAAAAGATGGACATTCTGGAGGGAAAGCCGGACATTGAGAGTATACTTTCCAGGCCATAAGTAACTCCTCAAAAACAGATTCATATAGGCTGAGCAACGTAGAAAGTCAGGACAGAAGTTGGGAGTGAGACGTGATGAGTAGCATAGGCAAGGGCGGTGTTTAAATGCGGATGTCGAGATTGGTTGCTTGAGGCTGAACACCAGTGAGTGGCCCTGCGATCAGGAGGACGAACGCCGCTACAATTTACGTCCCACATGATGAGGCTGAGTGCGCATGTAACGATAAGCCTTGAACGATGCCCTTGGAGGTACAAATGCGAATGAGGGGTATTGTGCGTTACTCAGCCGCAAGCGATCTACCGGTAGTCATGTTACGGCCTACCGATGAAGCTTCTTTCACTTACTGTAGGTACGTTTTAATGACCGGAGAATGTACTTTAGAGATCCCTACTTTACCAAAGACTCCTGCTGTTGCAAATAGAATGATACCGCATTCGTTCTTCCTGTAATGCCAAACATTGGAAGGTGCCTCGGGACCCGACGAAGTGCTGCGCAGCGTGGCTGAGAGGAAGGACTGAAACCCCTGCAGCGCACTTGTCCAAGATAGGAAAAGCCTTTGCCGCGGGGATCATGCAGTGACAACACATCCATCGCCGCTGCCAGAACCCATTCATACTCGAGATAGTCTCGACTATATCTGAAGAAATTCTGGTCTTTGGATTTGGGTTGGTGCACACAGTTGTGGACGTGCTAATGCACACGCGCAGTAGGTGACGACGTACCCAAGGCTTCCAGACATGACGTCATCAGCAGTTGGTTGGAATCTCAACTTCCTGTCCTCGACGGCGTACGAAATTGCAGGTGCATATCTTCCAATGACACTTGTTGCATTACAGCCGTGACTCTTTTGACAAAAGCATTCTACGAGCATTGGCGAGTCGCGAGGAAGAGTTGAGAGCCGCAAACACGATGAGGCCAGGCCGCCAGGAAAGCATAGCGAGGGGGGAAGGAAGACAACTCGCTCGATCTCGACGTAGGCTCACTTCAGCTTGCTTCTTCACTTCCGTGTGAAAAATTATCATATTTCGTGATGGCGACAGGTTTGTTCCAGTCAAATGTACATGCTGCTATCCACATCCTCTCTCCAATCCTTCTATGCTTCATCTAATACTGTAACGTTCTTCTTTTCATTATCCACATGCTCTTGTTGTAGTGTTCGGAGTCAATATCTCCCCCTCCGCGTCTTCAAAAGCTCATCATAATCCATCTGCTGTTGTTGGCGAACAGCTTTCGGGTCTTTCTTCTTCCACTTCTTCACAAGAAATGGCTGGCGTTGAGGTAGAGGTATGGGTAAGGCAGCAGGCGTTCCGGGAGCTAGTCAGTCGGTCAGTATTTATATCGTCTTCTGCCATTGGTACCAAGAACACTCACTAATGTGCATGAGTCTTAGGAGGGGCGTGATAGGTCTGCACAGCCACTTTCGTGTTTTGGGCGATGCAACAAGAATGCCAACCAATCCGACGATAACAGTGATGACGCCAACAAACACACCGACGAGAGTGAGCACGTCTTGTTTGGACCAATGCTGACCGATAGCAGGGGTGGCGGCCACATTTGGGTAGCTTTCTGCAAGGGGGCGAATAGTAACTGCCCGTGCATTTATGGGGCCGATGATGGCAAATAAAACAACAGCGAGCTTAGCAACGTGCATGATGCAGAAAGTCACGTGTGATGTGCTAGTGGTGGTAAAGGCTGCTGAATGCCTGTAGCATGTAGTGGGCATCTCGGAGCCGTAAATATCAGACGCTCACTAGATTGGGGCGCAGCAATAGCCACGGTCCGCGAAAATGCGAAGCAGGCAACAAGACAAATGTCACTGCAATGGGCGGTGCAAATTAGCAGGAGCGTATCAGAGTAGTTCAATTTCTGATTCCCCACTCAGTCAGTCAAAGGAAGCTAGGTGTATCGCTGACCGGAAACGCTTCCAAACATGAAGGCATACAGACCACAGATGATGCGAACAAGTCAAGTAAAAGTAGGGCTGCGTTCTTTCTCCCGTTGAGAGTATCACAGCTTTATATCTCCTCCTGGGACAACATATATCATGGAGATACGCACTCTCGTTCAATTGTGATAGCTCTTTTCGGTGTACCAGACTCAGCCTACTTGCATACGAAAGTGTCTTAGATACTTTCGTGGGATTCCCGACGCTACCCTACACGCATCACAGCCAATCAGCTCTGCGAGGCTTTACCGATCATGAAATCTGAGTGATGCAGGACACGTACCCGTTGCCGCAGCGTCGAAGTTTTAATGCCTGAGGCGGCCTGCTCGCGGAGAGAGATGAAGACCATATTCACCTTTCGTTGGACAGTCGCCGGCGACACTGTTCAGTGAAGTTTGCTAGGTGGTCATGTACATGGCATCGCATGCGTCCATGGCCTCATGATATCGCAGGAATCTGAGGATCTGATCTTGTATTCTTTGGCGAGTATAGTGGCGCAGCGATGTTCTGACTGACTGTGAAGATCCTAGTCAAAAGTCAAGTGGTTGTGTTGCGGACATGCGTAAGCTCGAGTTGCTTTTCGCTGTAATGACAGAGCATCTCTACGGACGACTATCAGCAATCGGTACTACTGCCATCTGGGAACATCAGTCTGGTCTAGTATAACTTCAAAAGTGCAAAACGGAGCTAACCGAGTACTCTTGAAATGGTAGTGTTTGACTGATACGCTGCATAGCTAAAATGCTTTTAAGGAAAAAGGAAACCCGGTCGTTATATGACTAAATCGTAACTCCATAATGCTTTCAATCAACGTCTACAAGTTCGAGCGGTCGATGCGCTTGCCGCTCTCGTCGAAGCGGATCTGCTTTCCGCTGACGAGCGCCTCTTGCAGCCAGGCTCCGATCTGTACAGCCCTGACAGCGTTCTGGAACTCGAGAGGAACCGGTGTGTTGTCCAAGCACGCAGCTGTGAACTCGTTGGCCTCCTTGACGAAGCCAGGCTCGAAACGGCCCCAGTAGTCGGCGGGTACCTCGCGGGTAATGCCAGCCTTGGAGTAGTAGTTGACGAGGTTCTTCTGGGGGTTGAGGTTGACGGTGAGCTTGCCCTCGGTACCGATGATCTCGGTTACGTCTTCTTGGCCGTGGGTCATCATGCGGGAGGCGTAGTAGTAGGCGATCCTGCCGTCCCAGAACTCGACGATACCGACGGCGTTGTCGTAATCCTTGTGTTGCTTGAGGCCTGGGAGAATGGCGACAACACCGTTGGCGGAGATGGACTTGGGTACTACGTTGGAGCCGAAGTACCAGAGGGTCAGGTCGATGTCGTGCACGGACATGTCGACGAAAACACCACCAGACCACGCAGCGTATTGGACGAAGAATTCTAATCGACGAAGTTAGTATTCAGTTTAATGATAGAACAACTATTTTAAACGTACCTGGGTCGGGGTGTTGCCTGTCGCAAGTTTGTGATCGGACAACTGTGGGTCGGCCAATGGCACCTTCCTCAATCTTGCGGGCAACATCTTGGTAGCTGTCGTCGAAGCGCCTTGAGAAACCGCACATGACCTTGAGGTGAGGCTTCTTCGCAGCTGCGTCAACAACATCCTGGCAGATCTGAACGCTGGTGGAAAGAGGCTTCTCGCACAGGACGTGGAGGTCCTTCTCGATAGCTTGGAGGGTCTCCTCGGCGTGTACCGAGGTTGCGGTGCCGATCACTACGGCCTCGAGGCCCTTGTGCTCAAGCATCTTCTTGTAGTCATCGTAGAGGGTGACACCGTATGGCTCAAGGTGCTCCTTGCCCCACTTGAGCTCGTTCTGGTCAGGAGAGAAGGCAGCGACAAGCTCAGCGCGAGGCGTCTTGTTCAAGATGTTGAGGGCGTGACGAGCGCCCATGCGGCCGAGACCTGCAACGGCAACTTGGAGTCTGTGAGGGGCCATCTTGAAGTGATTTCGAGAGAAGAGAAGTGCTAGCTTTTGGAGATGACAGAGGTGAAGGAGGAAGTTGAGTGAAGAATGAGCAATCGAGGTGCAGCGGAGAAGATCTTTTATACTGGCTCTGGGCAGATCACTAATTTTCGTGCACCTTCGGAGGAGGTTTTTGTAAATGTTATCAGCATCTTGACCAGAGTCTCTGATTGGCCAGGTGGCGTTCGTGTGAAGTTCGGAGGAGGTTTTCGCAATGTTCTGCGCGGCGGTGTGGGGAACCCGCGAGCGGAGTGCTCGAGATAGGTGCCAACAGTACTCAGCGGGGCTCGGAGGAGGTTTCGCTCTGTAATTTACACTAGCGTCCCAGTCAAGACTGGTGCCAGCACCGTGCGCCAACCTCACGAGAAGGTTTGACGATGGCAAAAGACCCCGCCACGGCAATTTCTTCCGTTTCCTCCTCACCAAGACTGCGAATGCTGCACCCTAAACTGGATTAGCACTGGATAAAAGACGGTACCGCTGCTTTTTCACCCTATCTCCACGCCGCGACCCCAGATCTGGCCTTTCAGTGTAGTCTGCGGGGGAAGAAGCGCCGAAGCTTGCTCCGTCTATCGACGCTGGCGTGGACGCGGCCCAATAAACGACCCCAATTGACTACGTGCTCGTCTGTCGCTCTTAGGCGCGTTTCTCAACCTTTCGCTCGTTCTGCTAGCTTCAAATATGGCACGTTTCCCGGCATCTTGCTCTCCGCATGCAAATGTTGTCCATTTCGGTCAGAATCGTCCATCTGCGCAAGACCTTCGTTCAATTTGCAGGCGCAAGCACTACCTAGGTACCCTCCTCTGCCTCACAAACACCAAGACCGCCACGGTCTTGCTATACATTCAGCCATCTGAAGAAGCAGGAAGCCATACCCCTCAGGCTGTACACATTCGTTACAGCAAGCGATATTCTTGACACGCTTCATGGCCTTCAAGCGCAGTTATCAGCTGACCAGGCTCCATCGTGATGCGTATTGTCGAATCCGCTGATGAGTGTTCGCATTCACTCGAAGATCCAACAATGGACGAGACGAATCGCGATATATGAAATGCTGTAACAAATATGCCCTACAACGAGAACAAAAGGATGACCGGTCCGGAAATGCCAAAGGAAACGGATCGCCCACACTCATGACACCAGGGTAGTACAATGCTCCTTCTTGCCATTGAGACACGGAGGCCGCCTAAACGCTGAGCGCAAGACGGCAATAGTACCGCGCGGGTTATCAAAAGACAGATGAGAGGCTGTGACAATCAAACGAAAATGATATGCGCTGGCTTGGGCAAAGAGGTATACGGCTGCAGAGCGACCGAAGGCATTCCATTTGTACACACAATTTGTGAGACTCAATGCGGGAGACTTTCGACTCTCAGCACAGCCCGACGACGAACAACCGTTATTGAATCGCCCCATGTACCATTATTCGCTCGTACTGCACATAGTAGTACCGCTGGTGCTGTGGTGGTCTATCGTCGCCGCCTGCTGTTCGCATCCAAGCTCGAATCGGTTGCGACGAGTCGAAGGGGTAGGTGTGCGAAGGGCGATTCGAGAACGGTAATCCTACGCCTGGAAAGTCATGTCAGCTTTCTGAATGTAACGAGCGCATTACAGCACGGATGCATACCTTCTGCGTTGGAGAGAGAAAGCGCTCGATGGGACCGGCCGCGCGATCTCCTCCGCGCCTTGGACCACGCTAACGATGACGCGATGCCTAATATGGCCACCACTACCCCAATGACCCCGATAATCGCTTCCGTGGACATATGCTCGTTTACAGTCTTTATGTCGCTCTGTGCATGCCGACGCCAAATGCCTGGAGGCAAGTAGATCAGCGTGGCATTTACACTGTTAACGAGGGCGATCAACAACACAAACAAGTGGGATAGTGTGTCAGGGTACATGTGTAGAGAGGAGACGAGTCTAGTGAGGGGTCCAGGTATCTAGGACAAAGGACTACCTAGGTATGAAACGAACGGAGAAAAACGTTTGTGAGGACTCTACTCTTTATGCAGGTGATCAATGACATCTTTTGCTCGGGATCAAGCATCACCCAGTTCAGCCTTCACCTTGCCCGTTGACGGGGCCTGCGGCGGTCATATGCAGTGAGGCGGTCGTATGTAGTGGGGCGGCGTCGGTCGCACCCCCTCCGCGTACGTGACACGAGGGGTTTTCCCAGCATTGATACCCCTGCAGGTTCAGCATGAGTTCAGTAGTCGGGTAGCTGATTCTAGGCCACATGGGGTCAAAATGAGTTCCATAGGCTCAGTGAACAGGGCTCGCTACCATACTTAAGACTGCCTTGTAGGTATGAGAGCGCGGTTTCGATCGCCCCTCTTCTGCGCGTTGGCATTTCCTTAGTATAAACATTTTACCTGGGCAGTCGAGGCGGATCAGCTCCATAATATCGCGAAAGCAAGTTGCTGCAAACATCTTCTTACAACCTTGGAAATATCAGCCGCAGCTCGGAACTCATCTCTCTGAACGCTATCTGCCGTTATGAAGAAGAGCCTACGAGAATGCTGACGACCGTAGTCCAGTTAGTATGGTTGGTTAGTGTACGCGAAGGGACGAAGCAGGCACCTAGGTCCAGCCTGACGGTACAACTGCGCCAGCAAAGTACCAGGGGTTCTGTTACACTGTGCCATATAGCACGCGACATGGTCTGTGTTACAGTCATAGTTTAGAACCCAAACAGGCGTTTTGGAAGTGAATGCGTCTTAGTGGTTGTTCGCGTTTCGTACTTGTTGTTTTGCTTTGCTCTTTGTCGGCATGCGAGTAACAAAGGTTGATGCTGAATTAGCCATCAACAAACTGTCATCGAGTACCGCATCTTAGCTACCTAGGTAGATAGCGCTCAATCATTCCAAGTCCGCGTATACAAGCAGAAATCTGGTTCTGCTCGTAATTTTATACGGAACAGCACACTTGATCTGCTTGGATACTAAGCTTTGCACCATCACCGCAATGTCATCTTCAGGCTCCAGGCTGAGCGACCGGGGTCCGCCAGCCCGAATGCAAGAAGACGTACGCCGCTTCCGCTACCGGTAGTCAGGCTACCAGCCGGCACAGCCCCGCCCTCTTGCGAGCGCGCAGGAAATTCACAGCAAAGAGAACCAAGTTCACATCCTAATGCGACAAGTAAACATGTAATAATGATACGGTACATGAATTCTCTAAAAATGCGACGCCGCTCAACACCGAACAACCCGAACCCAACGATAAACCTCTACAGCCACTGCTTGATGCTCAATCATTATCATATCGAGCGCTGCACCGTCAACCGCTCATAGTGTACATGATAATTGTATGCGTGCGGCACGTCCTGCCCACTGTTGGTAGCTGTGCGCGTCCAGGTATCGATTGGGTATAATGGTGTGAAAGCGCCGCCATATGTCGAATGGTGGGAGGGTAGCAATTCTGGCGAAACAGATTGTTTTGGGTTTCTCGTTGTGGTGGGGTGCATACCTTCTGCGGTCCGACGGGATCTACTGCGCGACTTCCTCCGCTTCGACCACACTAGCGTGGATGCAATACCCAATATGGCAACTACCACGCCAACGACGCTATGATCGCTTCCGTGGATAATTGGTGCTCCCCAGTTTTGGTGTCTGTGGTTGCATCTCGCTGTTGGAGATTTGTATATAATAGTGTAGGAGCGGTCTGGACTACCATAGCCAATGAAAGGTTGATTATGACTGTGTGACGAAGCATTTCTGTCATTAGTTGTCGAGAGCCTCCGAGTGAACCCCTAGATTAATAGAAAGTTTGGTTGATCTTTAAATCAAATCATGTAGAGGTTTTATTCTATCCTTCGCACAGGCTACAGCCATTCCAGTATCCGCATACAGACTAGTGTATTTCCAACGACTAACCGGTTCTGGCGCTGGGGCGGACTTTCGTGGCGGAATTTCACTTCGCGATCAACCAATTAACATTCCATATATACCTTCGCTCGGATCCTTCTCGAACGAAAGGCGCGCCCAAAGGTGCGTCCAAAGGTGCGTCTAGAGAGTGATGCACACAGAAAGCTATACACTCTCCTTCCCAACATTTAGTAGTCATGCCGTTTATTGTAACTTTAGTGACGACACACTTCTAGGTAGGTATGCGAAGTCAGTTGATGTACACAAACAGGAAAAATTCTGTGCTGAAGTCCCGAGATAGCATCCCAGGTAACACCTGCAAGAACTTCCTAGTTCCGCCATTTATCGCTTTACAATGCACAGTAGGCGGCACATGTGTCGAACATCTATGTTCAAACTGTTTATCAGGAGCGCTGGGTAGGTACTTGCCAGTCGGAGAGTTCGCGAGGGGCAAGGTCACGTAGATTCAGCCACGTGCCCAAGCTGTCTCTAACTACATGAACGCCCTTATTGGTGAACCAGGAAATCCGGTCAGCCTTGCGTAAGCAACAAAGCATAAACCCCACTCATACCCCGAGCCTCCGAACCTACACAAACACGCGAGAGTGTAAAGTCGCTTTTTCGGTCTCCTGGGAGGCCTACCATGTCGCGATAATCATTGAGTTTACACAAACACGCGAGAGTCAGTCGCCAGATCTTGCGAGATCACGCTCGCGTCGATTTCGAAACAAGTCCAAATCACTACATGGTTGACAACTCAGTATGCATGAGTAACAGAACCGACGGCAGGTACTAGCAGCTAGGGAGTGAGAGAGGCAGAATCTGGGAGCCGCAGCTCTAGAAGATCTACACGCCCGACTCTAATCCACATGTGGTATAGTCTAGAACTTTGCTAGCTTCACTCCTGCATCAGCACCAAACATAACTAGAGCTCCGCCAGATCAACTCTTCCACCACCCAACACTCATCCACGAAGCAAGATGAACGAAACAATCAAGGAATTACACCGTGATCTCGCCAACAAGTACCGGAAGCATGGCACACGGATCGAAGAAATGTGGCGCTCTCTGGGCCAAGAACAACGCAGGAAGATCATGCAGGCCGGCTCTCGTGACGGTGCTGTCTTGAAGCATGCTGAAGACACAAGCCTAGAGAATGTCTACAAATTCATTCCGGAATGGAACCTGCGCGACATAGCTTCGCCGTCGTCCGAATTCTTTCTGGACATGCTCAAGCACCGCGCAACCTTACCGCTACAAACCCAGTATACGACTGGCTTCAATGGACGACCAGGAGACCATGCGCACATAGTTGATATGATGCAGAGGAAGAATTTGAAACTCATCAACGCCTCCCAATACAAGGACTGTTACACACTCTTCTTGACGGAGGACGGATACGGCGAATCGGTCAAGATCGTTGCGGATAAGAAGGTAGAGGTTCTAGCAAACATGAAGCCAGCTATACAAGCCCAGATGATAGTCCCTCAGGCTACTGGCGATCTCATTCTCATGCGGCAGATGAACTTGTTGCAGCTTCTGAACATCGCCATTGAAGACATCCTCGACACTGCATCCACCACGAGAACCCAGACGAAGCGCCCGAAGAAGCCAACCGATGACGCGACTGCGGCCCTAGCGAAGCTGTCGGTACACTCGCCATCAAAGAAAGTCGAACTCTCAGACGTTTTGGACATGGCGCAGGACCAAATATCGTCCCGCGAAGACCTCATCAACCTGATCTCTACCGAGCCTACTGTCCTAGCCCATGAAGTCAACTTTTGCTTCTTCAGTAGACCGGAACTTGTTGCCGATGAGAAGGGACGCATGCTACCTGTACATACTGATAAGTATATCAGCGGCTCGGTATTCGATGCGGTTCACGACGCAGTGAAGATCGTCGCTACCTGGAACTACATTGGTCGTCTCTTGGATATCCTGAAAAACTCGTCAGACAAGCAGTTCAAAGCTCTCGTGCTCAAAGAACTGTCAAACACTTGCCACTTGGAGTATCTGCGCGCTCAGACTGGGTTCAAACGTAGCGTAGCCGTTGGGATGGGTGGGAGCAAGTGGTTCAAGCGCATGTCGACTAATGGTGTCGCGCGCCTCTCACTGAAGCGGAGCCCTGAATCTCTTACGGTAGAGAACCCGCAGTTGCATTACATGCTTCGACTCTGCCAGGACGAGACAACCTGGTCGAGCGCAGCACAATGGCTTCAAAAGTTGGAAGACCTCCATCGCGCCCATCCACTAGAGCAAGACAACCTGTCTGATCGAGAGTATGACTCCTTGGGAGATCTGGCCATCATTATTACCTTCATCCAGGCTCTTTCATCGATCGCGCAGTTGCCTGCTCCTAACCACAAGAAGAGCCAACCGTTTGTACCCGAGTACACGGCTCTAGACAAGGAACTGAGGCCACTGAAAGATGGTATCGATCTTGGTGACTATGCTGTCCCGATCGACAACTTGCTCGAGCCAGGCATGGCTGAAGGCGCCCTCTCCACCCTTGACCAATACATCGTAGAGAAGACTGGTACGAAGCTTGGCTTTCTCTACCAGGATCTAGTCGAGAACTGTGTGTCTAGCATCGAGCAGCAGTACGAACGGCAAAAGGTAAAAGCTAGTAAGCCTCAGGCTGAATACACCACGCCGACAGCTTCCGAAGCCGCAGCATCAGACATTCAGCAGCGCAAACAAAAGGAGAAGACCCGACCCGCGCAGCTTTCGATCTACGAAATTACGCCGCAACCCGCCGTAGATGACGAGCCTGCGCAGTCGAAAGACAAGTTCAAGGTGAAGCCTTCCACGGCGGACGTCTTCTCATCACTCTTCTCAAGATCATCCACGGCTCGAAGCCCAGTGCGCTGGGAATCTTTCGTTGCCGCCATGATCGATCTAGGCTTCTCAATCAACCCCAAAGTCGGTTCTATATACAACTTCGTCCCTCCGGAGAAGATGTCGGTGCGCAGGGACATGACACTCCATCGGCCGCATCAAGCGAGCATTGAGGGGCGACTTCTTTTGATCTACTCCCGGCGCTTGAAGAAGGTGTATGGCTGGGATAGCTCGACGTTTGTCGCGGCGTAGGAGTCGGTGACGTCGGATGGGTGGCTATGTAGGCGCTGGTTTCTGCCTTGTGGCGGTGCGATACCGGATCATTGCACGAGGCGCGATTTCCAATACACAAGATTTCGATAACTACTTCTGGATTCCGCTGGTTGTATTGATTTCGCGTGAATGAAAAGCTACTGTGGACTTGCTGCTAGCTTTGTGATACGCGTTGTATTATCGAGTGTTTTGTTTTCGCGTCAGGTGAGGGGGCGCCAAAGTTGGGGGCAGGAATGGCGCGTTTCGAGGATAAGCAGGACTCTTGCCGCCGGCCCGCATCCGCACCCGCACCCGCACCCGCACCTGCACCTGCTTTCCTCCTTTCAACATGATCGAATCATAATTAAGATAGATCAACGCAACGTGACACATCAGCGGGAGCATCGCCTGAAGCGCGACAGATTTACTCACTGGCGGCTAGCCATTCGTCGGTTGCCCATCCAAGCCGTTTGGCATTACACGCCTGGAGCCACACAAATGCTTGCAGTACAGCAGATGACAAGAATTGATTACATTCGGGTTGCTCATTTGCTAGATATGCCCCCGTGTGCGGGGTAGATGCCGCCTACGACCCCAAAGTAGCGTTTGTAGGCAAGCCCAGAATTGAGGCGCAGTTGTTGGGATCTCACACATGTGTGAGCAGTCGATCTGCCTGTGGTCGGATATAGAAGCTCCAACAACAATTCACGGAACTTTCTCCTACAAGTCTACACGTACAGAACGATGGCCAAGCCTGCACTCACTGAAAAGCTTGTATACCTGGCCCTCAAAGACGTATTCCGTGGAGATGGAGTTCAACCGAGTACGCCAGAGGAAATACGCAAGAAAATCGAGAAGCATAAGAGCGAATCCAGGATTGGGGCTTTGATCCAGAACCATGGCATGGAAAGCGTGTGCAAGGTGGCCCAAGACCTATTGAAATACCAAATCTTTGTCTCAATGGCGAAAGCCGAAGTACGCTTCCCTGACGTTTTCGAGGTCCTCCCAACTCAGGTCGAACAACAAACTACCGCTGCAGCCAATACTGCAACGAGTAGTGCAACGGTTGTGCGAAATACAGGTACATACAATTCTGAAGAATTTCAGGGTACTGGGGACAGAATCAAAAGCAGAAAAGGAAAGGAAAAGGCTAGATCCAGTATGCTTATTTGGCGATCTTCTTACATGATTAGTAATGCATCTAACTTTCCACAGGCTCTCAGAATCAAGCACTCGACTCCATATCCTTACCGCTCTGGGACCAGCATCGCGTCCTTGTCAAAGTTCAACACGCTCTTGAAGAAGCATGTTTCAGCTTCGCGCAAACCCGTTTGGAGAACGTATTACAGAATGAAGGCTGGGATTGCGCAGAAGCAGTGGAACTGAATTGGTGGCCAAAGTACCTACTCGCCTATCAAGAAGAATGTAACCTGAATAATCTGCAGGACGTCGATAAGCCCCTACCAAACCTGCTGGATTCAGTTACTCAACTCCGACATTATACTGTTCATCGAGTTCGTCTTTCTTCGGATGAAATCATACAGCATCTTACGGATGCTTTAATGCTTGCTCAGCTGTTGCAAGACGATAACTGTAGCAAGTTCATTTCCACTGTACGGCAGAGGACTCAGGATGCTATTGAAGAACTGGTGCGCAACAAAGCCATACTGGACCGTCGACTGGACGAGATTAAGACTAGTTTTGCGGAACAGAGGGCTGAGTTGGATCGTCAAGAAGCGGCATCGCTTGAAGCTGCAGTCAGAGAGCATGTGAGGCCGAACATCTCTGTGAGCGGAAGCTTGGATTCATCGTGCGATGAACTTGGTGGTACTGATGCAACTCAAGCGCCAGGGAGCCACGACCACAATTCTGCTACACCCGATGACGAGCCTCCGGAATCTGAAGGCATACTTGCGACGCAAGTGATCGCTTCTGCTACTGAACCCGCTGCTGAGCTGGCGGTCACTCAGATACCAGATGCAGCTGATGAGGACAACGAGAGGGCCGAGGAAGTGAAGAAGAAGCCGAAAGAAGAGAAGAAGAAGAAGCTGAAAGAAGAGAAGAAAAAGGGAAAGAAGAAGAACAAGGTTGTCAAAGAACAGGCGAAACAACAGGAAGAAGCGGAACAGAAGACCACCGATGAAGGACAAGATATTGCTGAGCCAGCATCAGCGGGAGGAGCGGAAGATGGCACCTTTCAACATAGTCACGAAGATATCACGGTCGTCAAACAATTATTTATGCCTTCTAGATGCGTGCCGACAATCGACAACGATTCGATCAAACAAGCCCTCGCCGATGAGAAAGAAGAAGCCCAGGAAAGCAACAGCAAGAACCAATCCGAAGAAGAGCAATTCTTCGAGTGTTCGGAGATCTCAGTTGGTGGCCATGAGAGTGATTCTCATCAACCGTCGACACATCTGCTGCTTGAGCGACAGGCTGTGGCTACAGACTCGACGGACCTGATCAGCAAAGAGAAAATGAAAGCAGAGATGGCATCCGACTCAGACCCAACTGGTTCAGGTCTTCTAGCTCGTAGAAATTTGTCTCTTGATGAGCGAATTATCAATACCACCCCTACTTGTCTCAGACAGACAGAGAACCATGCCGACGAAAGCCACACCAAGTCCGAAACGGAAGATGGCATATCCACCGAAAACGGCATCGTTGATCCTGGAGCAAGCTCAGAACAGCCTGCTGCTACCAACGGCCCATCGTATCTTTTGCGTTCTTGGGGACAAGGGTCATGGTCAGGCTCAGTTCGTATCAAGTCTCTAGAAGACGACCCAAGACTGAAATCGCTCACCGCCGCGAACGGAAAGGGACGTGTGACACTAGTGTCTACGTAGGAGGATGTTGTACTCGCTGCTTGAGGGGTTCACTAGTCGAGGTCATTGTATTAGCCTTTTCGGATGTCATAATAGAAGTGCAATCACTGTATTGATCCATGTCCAATTGCTGGTTGTATGTTTTGCTTGCATTCTATCAACGAGACGGATAATTAGTGAAACATATTCCCTCACGCTCCTTCTCAGACTACAACGTTCTAGCTATGCTATCAACGCCCCTCCTTCTTACTCTCCTTCTCCGCCTTCTTAATCTGCTTGTCCGTATCCCTTTTCACCTTCACCTTCTTCACCGTCTTCTTCAACTGATCCGCCTTCTTAAGGGCCGACTTGACGGTCCCGCTAACCGCCGTCTTGGCTTTAGCTGCGAGTTCAGCTGAAGAGCGTTTCTTCTTGGCCGCGGCGTCCTCTTGCTCCCAGGTTGAGATTTTGTGGCTGGGGAGAATGGAGTCAAAGGTGGTAGTTGGGATGCGTTTGGAGGTGGAAAAGGTGGAAGTGTATGATGATGGGTTGGCCATTGTTGTAGTGATTTGTGGATAGGTGTGGATAATGGGTGTTCTGGTAGTGACTGTGATAAGATAAGATAAGGATAGAGAGGTAGAGGAGAGCAGGCTTTTTGTAGTCAGTCGTCGCAATACCGTGAATCTATACTGCCTGTTATGTCGCAAGGAACAATGCTGTGCTGAGTGTTGAGTATATAGTGAGACTAACGTTGAAATGCATTGTGGGTTCAAGTGTGCAAACATATATACTTCAGGCTAACAATGCACGACACAATCTCACAGTGGTTGTATTGTTTAGAACACTGTACTGTCTCGCTTGCTCAGGAATATGTGTCTGTCTTGTCCACAAAGCAGAGAAGACACCAGAAGCGAGTGTAGATAATCTCAGACTTGCTGTTGTCGTGCAGCCTGACTACTGACCGTGCTGGAAAGTCATCTTGCACGCTGCTCAGCGTATGCTGTATTCATTCAGTAGCCCAGAAAGGATCAGTCCATCGTATTTCCGGTCTGTGATATAGCCACTGGAGTTTCGGGATGATCGTGGAGATGCGCGAAACCACAAGTCATTCAGAAGCGCACGCAAATGACTTGTTCGCAATGCCGCTGCTCGAGTGCGTCGACAGCAGGCGCATCCCGCCGTCTCTTGTATAGACGCAGGTCCCTAATTCCTCGCCCACTCGTTCTCAACACTAGGCTGCAGATCGCTGCCCACATGTCCCGGCAACGCGCCATCAAGACGACGGTTCCCCTCTTCAATCGCACGTACGTTATCTCGGCCGTCTTCTGCAGTCTCTTCAGTCTCCTCCTCGATGCGGTCAGAATAGCGGTTGCTGCTGTATCCGGGGATAAAGTCGATGGCACGTCTCGGTTCGGCATCGCCGTGTCGCTCGTCAGCGATCATGCGGGAGAGGCGCTCGGGTGCAATGCGATGCAGCCACGACTCTTTCTGCGTGGGGATGGCGATGATGGCGAACTAGGAGAGAGTGTCAGTATTGGCCCCTCGCAGCGCCGCAACTCCCACTACGTACCTGCCAGATGAAGACCATGCCGACAACGGTCATGAGCATGCCGGCAATGACCTGCTCTTCAGCCTTCCAAGCTCTCAGACATCCGTTCATCCTGCCGTGATACGTGACTTCGCATGCATCTGCTTTGTGTGTTTTGTCTGGAAACGGCCATGCCATGTCGCGCGAGTTCACAAAGCCACAGCATTCAAAAGCATCCTGAATCTGTCGGATGGCACTCGCATCCTTCTTCTTGAACAGCGTCTGCCAGCGCTCACGCAGCCCGCAGTCTAGGCCAGAAGGCGGCGCGGCATGCGTGCCAGCGAGGGTGATGACGACGGTCGAGTAGATGAAGATGAGCGTATTCGCGATAATAACGAGCGGCGGGCGCTGAATCTCGCCACGGCCCAAGTGCTGGCGACGCTCCTGGCGGCGCGTAAAGTCGTAGCCGCATTCGAGCAGCAGGCCGGAGACGATGGGTAGAGCCGTAGTGAAGCCGGTCAACGTGTCGGAAATGGGCACGGAACGAGCGTTCGCGCGGGAGGCAGCGTAGCTAGTGGAGAAGTGTTAGCGCGGGCCTAGCATCGTCGGTTAACATGGTGTTTGTTACCCTGCGAGCGCGGTTGCGATGACGAGATACTGGAGAGTGTTAGTCGGTGCACGTGCGAGGCTGCCATCACCATGTGGGACCTACTAGCACGCTGAGGCAGGTCACGACCTGCTTCCTGGTGTACGTCATGCCGTTCGTGTCTGCGTTGATCCGTTGATTTGGTGGTATAAAAAGTGGGTGTGTAAATGAATAGCGACGAGGACTTGGTCGTGAGCCAGGGAGCGTAGGCGATCAACAAGAGGGAGGAGGAGCTCTGGGCTGTGTAGCTATAGCTTCTCCGCATCCCAGGTAGGCGGTTGGGCACGACCCTACAAGGGTCCAGCAGCAGAGTGCTTTCTCCATGGACTCGAACACACAGCGCGATGCCCGATCACTTTTCGCACATCTTCCCTCTTGCATCTCTATTGAAACGTGCAAAGCCAGCACACGCTCTCATCGGTGAGGGGCTGCCAGGAGACGGGTCCGCGGAGTGCAGGTAAGCTGCCCAGACAGCGACATGTCAAGTGTCAAGGCTCTTGCTACCCGGTGATGCACATGGTAGACGAAGATGGCCATGTTCAATCAGGCGGCGATACAGCACAGCGTATCACCCCGAGCCATGTGTAGCAGCAGTGCATGGTGGTGTGAGGAAGCTGGGGACGGGAAGGGGTGTGTGACATGTGATTGGGCTGGGCGCTAGCGTACCGTTGGCGCCTTCTGCACCGGTTGATGTGAGTTCTCGATCTCTCGATCCAAAACTTTTCCATGGCGACGTCATTCCTCTTCTTCCATCGCACAATGCGTCCGCGGGGTAAAATTGCACCCTCTCCAAAGCACCGGGGAGCATCAACCAGCTGGGACTGATAGTCTCACCCAAAGTCGGCGCACTGTCAGCTCGTGTGACGGCGGGAAGGTGGCTTGCCAGTGTCTTGTCTCGAAAACAAACGCGTTCGTCCACACGATCACCGTCACCAGTATGCTAACATTATTGGGCCCCATTGCCTAGTGCCCTTGCCGTCCTGCAGCAGCGGGGATACACTGTTTATACACGCGACTAATCTTCTTGGTGAACCAGCCTTAATACACACTGCCGCCGTCTCGCTGCTTTCCTTCGTTTTCCCAGTCTCCATCCCTGATTCCAGCCTCATTGTCAAAGTCTCGTTCCGTGCGTCACTCGTACTCACTGTTCGGTATGCTGCTGTTTTCACCGCCGCGATGCGACGCTCTGCTCATTCACGCGTCTGCAAAACAAACGAGTACAATGTTCAAGCGCTTCTCGGTTCCGCTCTGGCCAACTACTCCAGCAGCCTCCATTCCTCTCTCACCACGCACACCCAAGGAAAAGACTGCCCGTCCCTCCCCACCACGAAGAGGACACCAACTGCCAAAAGAAACCCCTACCACCGACATGTCACACCAGCCCGGCACTCCGCGGTCCTCGGCCTTTGCACCCACCCTCGGAAGCATCCCAGAAGTCTTTGAATACGAACCTCTGGATGCGAAGTTCGGTCCTGCTTCACTCAACGACGCGCCAGAGACACCCGAGGCTTTCTTACCCGAGGCGTCGAGCATGTGCCCACCCAAGCTTACCCGAGCGTCATCCTGGCCGGCCATCATCCAGTCGCCCTCTCGGAGACTCGCTTCGCCCTTTGCAGTGTCAAAGGCACTGCGCAACATCCTGGAAGCCGACCGCGCGCGACGGAGGCGCATTATGAAAGTCTACCTCAAGGCTATTGTTTTTCTCAAGTACCTGTGGCACGCCAATGAGCGTTACGGTAACGTCATGGTTACGACTGGCATGTACATGCAACGATGACCGCGCTACGAAAAATTTGGAATTAATGGGAGTTTCGGCATGGAAATGGCGCGACTGACACGACACGGATGCATTATGATTATGGTTTTATGGTTCACGATGGAGCGACTGCATGGCCTGGAAGGATGCATAGCCGCTGGCGTTTGCATATCGAAGGCGTTCAATACCTGGGTGAGCGTTGCTATTGCTGTTACTCTAATCTCGACTGGTATTAGCCAGCTTTTGACATTTTGGTCAAGCACTGTTGGTACAGAATTATGTACTGTGTCCAATGGAACATTTTGGAAAGAGTTTAGACTTTGTGCCTTTGTCTTCTCCGCGCTATCCGGTGCTATTCACTTACTGCATGGGGATATGGCCGACTTGCCAAGATCAGCAGGGCAGGGTCATGTCTCCCCACCACAGGTCCTCCACATTCCGACCCCGGACTTACATTTGGACCGCACGTCTGAGTCTGAGTCGGCAACCTCTCTTTGACCGCCAGTATATATTAAAGCAATGGACAAAAAACAAGTGTCGATGTATTTGACCAAACCCACCAAACCAAAACAATGCACATCCTCGGTCTCGCAAACGGCACACCATCTGGCAACTCTGAAATCCTCCTCAAAGCCGCCCTGACAGCAGCTACAGAGTCTGACTCCACCACAACAACATCATGGATACATGTCCCCTCCATTTCCATACCCACGAACCCAGCACCCCTCGATAGCCCCGTCGGCTTCGACCTCGCCTCCAAGCCCACCACCGCCTCCAACAACGCACCCGACGACCGCGCCGTCGTTCGCGAAGCCATCCTCAACGCCGACGCGATCCTCGTTTCCACACCAACATACAGCCACCAGCCGCTCGCCACGCTCAAACTCCTCATGGACAGGATCGGCGGGCCGGCGCTCGACGTTACCTTCGGGAAGACGTTTAATGCCCAGAACCTCGACGCACGGCTGTTAAAACCGCGGGTGTTGGGGTTTATTGCTGTGGGTGGATCGTGTACGCCGGATCAGTTCACGATGGTGTTGCCGACGCTGCATTTGTTGTTTTATGCGCTGCATGCGAAAGTTGTGGATCAGTTTATTGGGCAGGATTTGGGGACGTCGGGGGCTGTGTGTTTGCGTGAGGAGCTGATTGCGCGCGCGAAACGGATGGGGGCGAATCTGGCGAGTCAGATGGGGAAGGCGTATGATGAGGCGAAGTATCTTGGGGATGAAGAGGGGAATGCGTGTCCGCATTGTCATCTTGCTAAGATTGAGTTTTTGCTGGAGCACGGGAGGAATAAGATTGGGTGTGTGACTTGTGGTACGAGAGGGGAGTTGGAGGTGGGGAGGGATGGTGGTGTAGTGGCGGTGTGGGAGGAAGATTCGAAGTGGAGTTGTTTGACGTGGGAGGGAAAGGTGCAGCATGCGCGTGATATTGTGAGCTGGGCGAAGAGGGATGAGTCGAGGAAAGGGGATATTGAAAAGGGGCAGGAGGAGTGGAGGAAGGTTGTTGTTGAGCAGGTCGTGTTGCCTAGTCGGGAGAGGGCGGTGCTTTGATTGTTGGGGGTTGAAATGGGTATCGCGCTTGATAGAACAGGAACAGAAATGGTAGTGATAGCATGTCCTCCCTGCACTCATGCTCGCAGTTTGTACACATCATCTCAAAAACAAAGACTTGAGACACTATGCCTACTGCGTGTTTCACTCTGGAAAGGATTATCACCTCACTATACCTTGTTGTAGATACGTAGCTGATTCACTATGACGACCAAGTCCAGAGGAACCGCAAAGCGTCAAAATGTCCCCTGATAATCTCTGACGTAGACCCACAGCACGAGCTTGATAATCTCCTAAGAGGACTCAACTATTCCACTGATCTTGAGAGTGAAGGCGCAGACAGTGACTCTCAACAGCGCTTCTGGTCCCACTTCGACGCGTAGTGTAAATGCTCCTAGAGAGGTCTTGAGATTCTAGAGAGGCCCCCAAACATTGAGAATCACGCATCTAGCAATCAATCACACACATTCGTTTGTTGTGTGCCCAACTAGCTACACCCAAGATGGACTGCTTAGACCTTTCTAGCACTTCAAGACCCTCTTTGCCGGCATCCTTCATGTACGACGATACCGAGCCACTTCCTTCAAGCCATCCGGTATCGAGAGGTAAACAAGATACTGTCGAATCACCGACTAATGATCGCCCGACATCAAGGTGTACTCAGTACACAGCTGACTCGTCATCTTTGTCAGTCTACAGCCAAACAAAAGCAGCCTCTGGTTCTTCAACCGACACTTCCATCACACCGTCTCCTCCAATAAACAAGAGACGCGAGAATTCTTTGACCGCAAGCCAACTAATCCCTTTGTTCAACAACGGCATGCCGATAGAGCTACCCCGACGGCGCTTGTCTAAGAAACGAGGTGTTGAGAACAGGTCTGAAGGACTCACTGTGAACACGAATATGGATACTCCTCCTTCTGCTCCACAGCCACGTCTAGACAGTACAACGGCTTCGACGAGGTCCGCTCTAGAACCAAAGCTCAGTAAGGTAGATGTTGAGAAAAGACCTGTGGTAAGTAAGACGCCGGTAGGGGTAGTTACACCAGCGGGAAACATTGGTATATTGGATGAGAACAATACGAGCTGTGAGGTCGAGCTTAGTAGTGAGTGTCGGAGGAGAGCCGAAGCAAGTATCTGGTATGTACCTAGGCATTAGCGAATAAGTCATGACACTCCACTATTCGTAGACGCGTACAGGCAAGTATAGTAGCATCATCTCAACCATGCTATAACTCTGCCATTCCCTCTTTCCAGAAGTCTAATCGGCTCTTGTCAACCACTTCACTGTCTCCACACCCTTTGTTTCCCACTCTTTCTGCCCAAAGATTTCCAGCAGGCATCTTCTGCTCGCCAATCTCGCACATTCTCTCTACATCCTCACCCGCGATAGACAACCACACCGTAGCGGCGGGTAGATGCATCGCGGTGTTCCTACCCAGCCTCGTGTCAGGACCATGTTCCAGCGCCATGGACAAAGTCACACGTGAAAGATTGATATAGCCAGCGAGCGATGGTATATTCTGGGCATCAGGATTCCGTGCGATGAGCGCAAGTAGCACATTGAGATCCTTCCATTTAGCCGCCGCAACCTCCAGTGCCGCCGGATCACGGAGGTCGTGAGTCCACAGCTTAGGTCCTGGTTCAAGTTAGTTATGACATTACAAACGAGATATAAGTACACTTCTTTGTACCACTACATATCCTGAAACCATTCCGTAATGTTCCAACCCAACATCGGTAATCCACTCCACAACTTCTTCCCTTCTACAATGATCGGTGCACCAGATGGTATCTCGTGCAGCACGCCTCCGCCTTCGTCCAATACTTTAGGCTCTGGGTCTTCGTTGATGGCATCGGGTTGTTTTGCTAATTCGACGAGGTAGGATACTAGGAGGTCTAGTGAGTCGAGATGCGTGTTTTGTTGAGCGGCGGAGAGGAATAGGGCTATTAGGCATGACAGGCCATGGGTTATGTCGTGTTGAGACTGGACGAGGGTTGCTGTCGCGGAAGCGGAGGCTTTCGATGAGGTCTGACGAGAGATGAGGCTGTCGAGAATGGTGATGAGTTGTGTAGGTACGTTGTCAGGCGGGTAGTTGGAAAGTTGGTCTGCATGACACGCTTTTGCCCACTCGGTTGTTAGGGGAGGCGTTGTCATATTTGGTTGTGCTTTTCTCCCTAGAGGTTTCGCGGACATGGAAGAGTGTGTGGTTTGTGATCTAGACGTCGGAGAGTTGGTGAAGTCCTACCTCGATACCACACTGAAATGGTAGACATCGCCTCAAGGTGTCCGTGATATCTGCTTCAGCCCTTCCTACGCCCTCGGCTCTTCGCTGCAAAACCTGGATAGTTGTCTATGCCCACTAATACTGCGTTCATTCTGTTATCATATGCCAACGAATATCTGAGCATACGCCTATTCTATCTTTTCGTGATTCACCAAGATCAGGTGTATGCAATTTAACATCGTCGCGTTACCCAGGTATGGCCCGCCTTCGCGTGACGTCATCGAAGGACGGTCATTCTGGCAATCAAACATTAGCCACAGCCTAGCACACAAGGCGTAGGCCCTCACAGGATGAGACTTTACGGCACACTCGAAGCTTTTGGAGAGCTCATTTTGGTACGAGGTCGTATAGCCGATGAAGGTGGTCGGTTTCTTGCCTTGCGTAATGCACCATCACCGATTGGCTAGTGCCGCTATTCCCGAGTGCTTGGCAGCCGGCTATTCGACGCGTCAGGCGTCTCCAGCTTTCACTCTCGTCTACCCCGCAAACCATTGAGGTCAATCGGACAACGCGTCATGCCGCAATACGAGCATGCTGAGGATTGATCATACCCGTGTTTCTACAGTCCAAGAATTGAGTCGAGAGGCTCTAGCGCTACCCAACATAGAAGTTCCCCAGTCGCGTAACATCTCAAACTCCCGCCTTCGATTCTTATACAGCCGAGGATGACCTGCTCAGAGGGGTACACCGAGTGGCTACATGCTAGCGCGGCTGGTGCTAACACTTGCATCTGCTATCCGAAACCTTCAAGTCCAGTCCGTTTCGTAGCTAACGTCCAATGAATCCTTTTCTCATATATCGCTTTTCATGATGCGTGCCTTTGCGCGAGCCATCTCGCGCCACCAGTACAGTGCTCATCGGCAGTGGATTAACCCAAGACAGCGGAGGAATCTTGCCTCGGTGAATGGGCCGAACGTCAAGAACCTGACGGTCATTGATCATCACTACGAGTAAGAGCCTTTGATATATCAAACGCTTGTATCTGACCTCACTCAGTGCAATCGTTGTTGGAGCAGGCGGCGCGGGCCTTCGAGCTGCTGTAGGACTTACCGAGGCTGGACTCAAGACTGCATGCGTGTCGAAACTCTTCCCTACCCGATCGCACACAGTCGCAGCACAGGGCGGAATCAATGCTGCGCTCGGCAACATGACGGAAGACGATTGGCGCTGGCACATGTACGATACCGTAAAGGGTGAGTTTGAGACTACAACAAGAGCAAGGACAGAGACTGATTCTGTTGCCAGGGTCGGACTGGCTCGGTGACCAGGACGCTATCCACTATATGACGCGCGAGGCAGTCCCAGCGGTCGTTGAACTCGAGAACTATGGCATGCCATTCAGTCGGACGAACGAAGGAAAGATATACCAGCGAGCATTAGGTGGGCAGTCATTGAAGTACGGCAAAGGTGGACAGGCCTACAGAACGGCATGTGCGGCAGATCGTACTGGGCACGCAATGCTCCACACGCTATATGGGCAGAGCCTGAAAGAAGGCGTACAATTCTTCATCGAGTGGTTTGCGCTCGACTTGATGATGAGCGAGGATAAGTGCGTGGGCATAACGGCTATGAACATGGAGGACGGAACGACGCATAGGATTTTCGCCAGAAATACGGTGCTGGCTACGGGAGGATACGGAAGAGCTTACTTCAGTGCGACAAGCGCGCATACCAGCACGGGTGATGGCAGCGCGATGGTCTCGAGAGCAGGACTACCGCTACAGGACATGGAGTTTGTGCAGTTCCACCCCACCGGCATCTACGGCGCAGGCGTACGTCCATAACCGACGATATCATAGCTCATTCTGACTAACAACGGCTTAGGTCTTGATCACAGAAGGCGCGCGTGGCGAAGGCGGCTATCTTCTCAACAGCGAGGGCGAACCCTTCATGCACCGATACGCTCCCACTGCGAAAGACCTCGCATCCCGTGACGTCGTCTCACGCTCTATGAACCTCGAGATTCTAGAAGGTCGTGGCTGCGGACCAAACAAAGACCATATACATCTTCAACTATCGCATATACCAAAGGACGTCATCATGGAAAGATTGCCTGGAATCGCGGAAACAGCGGGTATCTTTGCTGGTATCGACATCACAAGAGAGTCGATACCCGTGTTACCCACAGTACATTACTGCATGGGCGGCATCCCGACGAACTACCATGGACAGGTGCTGAACGTCGACGCGAAGAGTGGCAAAGAGGACGTTGTTGAAGGGCTGTATGCGGCTGGCGAGGCTGCTTGTGTAAGCGTGCATGGCGCGAATCGATTGGGAGCAAATTCCTTGCTCGATATAGTAGTTTTTGTAAGTACCCAGAACACATCTGACTAGTAGTAGCTGCTAACATTCCCCCAGGGCAGAGCGACAGCACTACACATCTCTGCCAATCACGCACCATCAGAGCCACATCACTCAGCTCCTGACAACGTCGGCCTCGACTCGATCAGCGAGATCAACACTTTCCTAGAGTCGGATGGCAGCACACCAACATCCGCTTTACGAAACTCCATGCAAAGCACCATGCAATCCACAACCGCCGTATTCCGCACTCACGACTCCCTATCCAAAGGTAATGCCCAATTGGGCGACATTGAAAACAAATACACCACCGACCTACGCGTCACTGACCGATCTTTGATTTGGAACTCTGACCTCATCGAGACACTTGAACTACGGAATCTTCTTACCAACGCAAGCCAGACGAGCAAGGCGGCGCTAACAAGGACGGAAAGTAGAGGAGCGCATGCAAGAGACGACTTTAAAAAGCGAGATGATGAGGAGTGGATGAAGCATAGTCTTACGTGGCAGAGTAATGTGGGGGAGGAGGTGAGGTTTGGGACGAGAGCGGTACAGATGGCGACGTTGGATGAGAAGGAGGCCGCGAGTGTGCCGCCTATGAAGAGATTCTACTAAGTTTTGCGTCACATTTGTGTTCCGCGAGGACATTTTGCAGGCGAAATCACAGATTTCCAACTCTCTACTGGATTGTAACCAGTTCATTCATGCTGTTGTTGACGTTGGCAAAACACCCAGGAGGTACTCGTCGTTAGTTTCAACAAGGCAGCTACCATAAACAGCAACCATCGTACATCTTCATCCTCCTTGACTATCCTTCAACGCCTAGAGAACTCCTTACGTACGCTGGATACTGCGTCCCTATCTTTCAATCCCAAATCCCATCGCCCCACACCACCTAATCATCCCAGCACACCTTGAACGCTACACATCTCGTTAGCACCTCTGATCAAACCCAAGTCAGAGCTCAGAATAAGCAACTTACCACAAGGAAACGGAAAAAACATATCCTGGTTCTCCGTCAAATACGCATGATAGCTATACTTGTCCTCTCCAGGCCCCATCTTCTTCTCCACCTTGTGGATCTTGCCCTGCGGCCCCAGCGCCGGTCTCACATTCTTCAGCCGCGCCACCTCCCGCAACATCGTAGTAAGGATAACACGTGTCATCGGCAGACCGAGACACTGGTGCGGGCCGTGTCCGAGGTGGATATAAGACTCCAGCGGCCTTGTGATGTCGACTTCATCCGGGTTGCGGAAGATAGCCGAGTCGTGGGACGCAGCACGCAGGTTCACGAAGACGGCGTCGCCGGGCGCGAGGGTCCTTGTTGCTCCGGCTTCGGTGATGGAAGTCGGCTTTGCGACGGCGCGGATGACGCCGGTTTCGCCGTTGAGACGGCCGGCTTCCATGGTGTAGTGCATTAGTTTCTCGAACGACTCCTCGCTGTCGTCTTGTGCGAGTGCAGAGATCTCGGGCCAGTGTTTTTTGCCTGCGCCGAGGAGGTAGTATTCGATTGTTTGCGCGAAGAGCTGGCCTTGGTTCGATACCATGCCGCCTGCTGTACCGAGGATGTGGCCCCAGGTTAGTGTCTCGGGCGACATGCCGCTCTCTAGGAGCCGCTTGATCATGTGTACGCCGTAGCTTTTTAGCACGGATTCCTGCGGCCAGATGGTGGCCATGATGCTGCTCAGGAAGCCGGAGTTGGCAATTGCTTTGACGTTCTTTTCGACGATTTGGCCGAGGAGCTGCGTTGCTTTTCTGGCTTTGACGTGCAAGGGGAATGAGGAAGCGGGATCTGCGTCGAAGAAGATGAGCGCAAACACCGACGACATGATGAGGTATAGTTCTGCTTCTGTAAAGATTCCATGAGGTTTTTCAGCAGTCTTCAACGGCAGCATGAAGAGCTCGGAGCAGAAGTGGACATGTGCGAGGTTGCCGATATCACGGATGATGTCGACTTGGTTGAAGTCTGCAATCTTCGCGCTTTTTTCTTTCAACAGCTCGCGCGTCTTGAGGGTGTAGTAGTTGCGTACTTCCTTGTCCCAGTCGGAGATGTAGAGTGCTTTGCTGACCATTTTCCGAGACGCAGTGTTCTTGGGTCCGTCGCCCGCGAGCATAAAGTCGGCGGATGCAGGGCCCATGATGTATTCCATGGCTTTGCCCCAGACGACCTTGAAAGTTGTTTGGTCCTTCATGATTTCCGTGGCGAGCTTGTACTCTTTGACGAGCCGGGGGTGTGGAGTAGCGACTGGCTTGCTGAAGTCGTAGAGGTTGTCTTTCTTCAGGTCTTTGAGCGCAGTGTGCATGGCCGACGGGATGGTTAGTGGGTAGTGGGCGTAAACGCTGTTGTACTTGAAGTGTTGTGGGAAAGCGCGGAGGAAGAGCTTGTAGAACACACATCCGTTGTCAACGCCGGGATCGCTGTCAATCTGGCGGTAGCCCCAGTTGGTCAGCGTGCGTGGGTTGTAGTCGTGCGTGTAGAATCTGTCGCCGCGGACTAGCGCGACGGCGTCTGACAGAACAGCGCGGGAGACGGTGTACGACGGGCAGAGACCAGAACCGGGAGCCATGGGCTTCTTTGCGTCCTCGACGACGATACCAGGGTAGATCTCTACCTTATCGGGGTGGTCGTAGAGGTGTTTGAGCTGCTCCTGCACATACTTGTCTGACGTGATGTCCTCGAAAGTGTTGTGTGGCTCCAGCTTAAAGTACTTCCGGAACTCGTTGAGCGATCCCAAGTTCCACGAACGCGCTTGTTCGATACCAAGGACTTCAATAGCACGGAACACGGCAGGAACCCTATTCGGCCCAAACGAGTTGGCACAGTCTTCGATGCTCGATGTCAAGATATCTACCAGACCTTGGTCAGGCAGTGTACCATTCTCACTTCGCTCCAGGCCAGCGAAGTGGCGCTTCGACGGATCAGGATCAGTCTTCTTGTAGACTTCATTCAACCGGCCAAGGAACTCGTATTTGCCAATGCTCTTGGGATCGCGGCCTTCGCCGAAGAGGCCATCCCACATCTCCTGCGTCCACTTCTCGTCGCGATCAGAGACTGTAGAGTGCCAGCGGTATACGAGGTTGAACTCGGCGGAGACTTGGTTGCCGATGCCCATAGGTAGGTCTTTGACTTCAGCGCGAGGGTTCAGTTGCCAGTTGCTGTCCGTCCGGTTGAGATCCAGAATGGTGCGGACGTAGTCGATCAAGATGATGTTGACGTAGAGGCCGCATGTAATGAGACGACCAGTCTGGAAAAGGTCGTTGTCGTACTTCTTCCATGCCGCGTCGTACTTTTCTTTGGTCTTCTTGTCAACTTCGACGTCGCCAGTAGACTTTGGTACTTCGTTCGATGGCTTCGTAAAACGCCCTTGTTCGTTGATAGCCGCCAGGTTCTCGACCGTGTAGTTGTGGAAACGGTTGAACATGATCAACATGGCACCAACGCCAGGAGGGAAGAACAACAGCCTCGCTTCCGAAAAGCAGTCAGGCTTGATCTTACCGTCGCGTCCAGTCCTCATCATATCCTGCTCGGCCTGGTTACTGCCATACAACGGCGATAGATCGAGGTACGAAGACGTCATCGAGATTGAATAATCCTCGTGGCTCGTACGGAAGCAGTCGTGTATGATGATAGAAGCCAGATAGAACAGCATACTCGAGATACGGTTTGGGTGCAGCTCAGCATGCTTCCTCGTCATGATGCTGTCGAACACCACACCAGGATCTGGACGGGCAGGGGTCTGCATCATGTCTGGCTTGACAGTCCTGGCGTACGGAGTTCCTGCCGCGCCGACTTGCGGGTTTACGAGACTGTTGTTTGATCCGTCCGCGGAGCGGTACTGGTACTTTGCTCCAAGATATGACTGCGGCGGGTGCTGCAAGTCACCCCATAGCTGTGTCAGGAACTGACCCGTCACTGCCTCTCTGGTCTTTGATCCGTCGGGCAGCGCGGCAGCGGTCCGGATCAGGCCCTCCATGAGGTATGTCTTGTCGTCGGTATATCCACCGAGCATTTTCTCCCTCTGAATCTCCATCAAGCTCTGGATATTCTCGATGCCGAGGTGAGACATGTCTCGGAGACCGCCTTCAATCTTCTTGTAGAGGCTGGCCTTTTCTTCTGGCGCAATCTTGGAGCCATCACCAGTTTGGTCGGGGACGGGGGCTGCAGCGGCGCCGATAAGAGCTGCGGCAGCTTTGAATGATCCACCGATGGCGTTTCTCAAGTTGCTGATTTCGGACGGGTCGGCTGGTCTGGGAGGCTCAGCTCCTGTGCGGGTATCGACATGGGAGTCCCATGCCGCTTTCGCCTCTGCAGTTAGGCCAGACATATCGATGGATGTGCTGAATTTCCGCGTTAGCGATGTTTTTGGCTTTGAGTCTGTTCCTCCATCCGAACCAAGACGACGATCTTTTTGACGGGCCATACTTTAGGTTTCTTTACTCGAGGATGCGTGTATGACCGGCGGAGCACCGGAAACGACAGTAAAGTGGAGGAGGGATCTCAAAATGGGATTATAGGAATGGTGAAGCGATACTTACATATAACCAAATCCGTTCTCTGTGTGAAGCTCACTTCCACTACTGGCACAACTCAGGCGTACGTGATTACCGCTTTCGGACTACCGCAATCAGAATTCAAATACCACGCGCCTCGACAAGCTCCCAGAAACCGCGATAGTATACAAGAGATCTATCACGCGAGCTTGCGCGGCCCAGTCTTGTAAGTATATGTAGGTTACTTGCACGCCACCACAAAAAACAAGCAGCCAGCGGAGGGGTATACGTGCAACCAACGAAGCAACCGCTAACGAATAACGAATATGTTTCACACAGGGAACATAGGAAGGGTTTTAAAGAACAATGGCCTTGTCCCACCACCAGTCCTCTTATACGCCCACCGCGTCACTCTCCCGATAGCGATCGTCCTTTGTAATTGCGGCTGAAGCCTACATGGATGTGGTCCCACAGCAGCACAGCAATGCCTTCCAATCCTTCTACAGTAGTTCTCACCGGCAGGCAGCCCGCACCGGGGATACCATCCATCCACAGCTGAGCGGTCCCCCTCCCCACCCAATTCCTAGCTCCCAAGCTCTCCCAAGCCGTGGCCCCGCTGTACTAAATGCAGTAAATGGGGCCAATGGAAACGCACACGATTAGCCCATCCGGCAGGTGAAGAGGTGAGCTAGGCTAGGGCTGATCACGAACGGCTGGGCTGAGTTGATTTATTTTTTGTTGGCGGCGGCGGCGGCGGACCGCTGATTGTGCGGTCTGGTAGGAATCCTCTCTGCAGCACACGCAACCCAGGATTAACTAGCGGGGCCCGCAGGGTAGGTCGGAAGGTCTCAGCCTCAGTCGCTCGCTCGCAGCCTTCTTGCAGGCAGACAGCGGCCCTCGATACCATTTGGCTTCAGCCTCACTTGATGGAAAGTGTCGGTGAGCTTTTGTTTTCTTTCTTGCTTCCCTGGCATGATGACTGAGTAGGTGGTGAGAGGACAGATGGGTGTTGCCCTTCCCCTTCCCTTCCCGCGCTCATGCAGGGTCTAGCTCTAAATCGGTCTTGCCCGGCGCGACATGGGAGTGGCCGCCGCGGGCAGATGCAACGCGCCTCCAAGTCAAAAAAGCAAATATCGGGGTTAGGGCATGTCTGGATGGGATGGGTACAGAAGGCTACAGCCAAGCATATATTCATCGTCACGCGGCTTGTCGAGTCGTTACTGGGATGTTACAACAGGCTTTTGATAAGAAACATGACGCAAAGCACATGCGGACAAAGTCCCACACACATTCGTCACCACAACGTCCTTTAGCATACGGAACGATGGAACGCATCAGTGAGCGGTTAGTAACTATAGGCATCGACGCGCTAGATACGGGTACCTGCGGAGGTCCTACCGTTCTGAGCCCGGTGTGGCAGCCTTCGCGCCCTCATCCTTCGAAGTGCGCCTTGCCGCGACCCTAGTTCCATGCCACCGTCGTTCACACACCATCCCTCTTCCATCGCTGGCCTGTATCCACTAGCACCAAACCTCTAGCAGGCGCCAGCAAGCGCCAGCCGTGCCGGTAACCCCACGCCTGTCGCCTGATACCACTATCCCGCCAGACACTCTCTACCAGATACCAGGCAGAATCGCATACCTCTTCCTCTTGTACTTGTCGCCAAACTCCTTGCGATACCTCTTCTCCTTCTTCCACGCCCACACACCCATCTGTCCCACGGCCACAATGATGAAGAGGACGGTGCTCAAGCTCCAGTTGACGAGCGCCACGCCGATCCACGCCATTGCCTCGAACATGTAGTTGGGGCATGTGACGAGATCGAAGCCCAGGCCCTTGGGGATACCGCGCTCGGTGCTGCCTGGGCGGCGCAGGTTCTTGAGCGTCAGATGCGTGCTGTAGTTGCAGACCTCGCCGATGACAAACAGCGCCACACCGAGGTATGTGAGCAGCGGGTTCGAGGGCCGAGCAGCTGGGCTGTTGGGCCCGTAGCTCCAGTATGCCAGGTTCACGCCTGAGAGCAGCCAGTAGTAGCCAGAGTTCTTGTAGATGTTCATGATGGGCATCGTGGCGGACGAGAAGCGGTGCACGAAGAGCGTTTCGAACTCGCGCTTCGCAAAGTGGGCGACGCACATGAGGAAGGTGAGCTTCTGGAGCTGCGACGGAGGGGCCGAGGTGCCGTAGATGAGGGAGCGGCCAAAGTAGATGAGCGGGTGGATGAGCAGGGGCCCAAGGTACTCGACGATGAAGACGGTGCGCCATGAGATCTGGGGGCCTGGCACACTGTCAGTCGTCTGTTGGTGAAGAGGCAGAGAGTAGCATACCGAGATCTTTGACGTCCACAGCGCTCTTGTTACGGAGGCCCGTGTCGTGCACCGTCACGTCCCGCACATTGTTGATTGGCGATCCGTCGCTGCCCTTGGTGACCCTCAACCGGTGGATCGAGAACCTCGACGCCTTTGCGATTTCTTCAAAGATGTGGGCGGCCGGGGCATCCGCGGGGACGGTGATGGTCTCGGGGAGGTTCTTGATCGGACGGCCTGTGGAGGGGTCAATACACATATGTCAGGATGCACTCAATCGGACCGAAGCCGACTCAATGCAACAGGGGAGAAGCATACCACGGGGGCGCACAATGAGGGTGAGGTCGGACATTGTTGCGTGCTGCGACGACGACGTGTGCTGTGTGCGGACATTTACCAAGAGGGCATTCGGAGCCTCGGCCTCCCGTTCAGGCTAGGCTCAAAGGGTTCAGCCACTTCGCCGTTAGGGGAAACCTTGCGAATGAGATTGATCACACAACACCATGAATCAAGGCCTTGGATGTCAGATGTCTATGCAGAGCAGGCTATATAGTCGCCACCCTTTACACGTGCTCGGCACACGCATCTCTATACGCGCCTTTGCACCGTTCATCCCAACTGCACCACAACCTGCCACGCAACTTCAGGTCCCATGCCCGCGACCATCTCACCGATGATACCTCTAATCGACTTTGGATTCTTCAATTCGCTGCCGTCCCAAGAGACTAGGTCCTGCCAGCAGTCAGTACAAAGTCGGCGTCTCATGCAATCAGCTTGCTCACCTGAGCTTCCGCCATCCTCCCACCAACGCGAATGGGCATCGTGGCGAGATCAAGTTGCTCTTCGATTTCTTCAGCAGTCATGAGGCCCGGCACCCTGAGTTCAAACAGCGACATGCCCTTGTTGACAGCCTCGCCAGCTTCAGCAGCCGTCGGATGGGGATAATCCGAGTAATCGTCTTGCTCTCCCTCGACGCCCATCTCCTTCCTGCGGCGCTCCCTAGACATCGAGACATACGGCTTCTTATCCAGCAGAGCGCGTAGTTCCCCTTCGAGCGGATGCCACTCGTACGTCTCAGGATCCAGAACATGCTGCGTCTTGTAGTCGCCCTTGTACTTCATCTTGACGCAAGAATGGATGTAGTATCCCATGTAGTAGTACTGGTAGCCGCCCTCGAGCGCCAGCGCAGCTTCTCGTAGCGCGCTCAACTTTCCGAATTGCCACTGCTCGTAGTCGGAATGATAGAGCATGTAGACACCGCTGACGCAGTGGGGTAGCAGATCGAGTACACCCATCGCAATGAGACGCCCATCGAGCCGGTAGCACTGGTGGTAGGATCCTAGGAGCTGCTCCTTACCTTCGACAGTCCTACTAGTCTGCTTCAATGGCGATTCGCACAGGAACCGCTTGAAACCGGATTGAGAAATCTCGTGGGGTTTCTCCTTGTGCACGTTTTGCTGGTAGTTCTTGAACAGCTCATACTTTTCAAGCGTGAAGGCCGCTGGCTCGAGTGTCACCTCAAAACGGTGTGTGGGCTCAGGTGGCCGTTTGACATTGTCGTATTCCGTCTTGTGAATCTCACGAGTGAGATCAAACGTGTTTTTGAACCGAGCTTTCTCCCTGGTGACGGTCAGCCCAGTAACACCTCTGCTGTACTGTGACGCACTCTTTCGATATCGGGTAGAGCCTGGAAGCCTCTTTCATATAAGACTCGCCCAGCACATGGTCGTTCCAGTGGTTGACCGCTTTCCTCTGATCCTTCGAGGGCTTGAACGAGGCTACGGGTAGACTAGTCTCGGGTAAGTCTCTGACAGGACGTTGCTGCAAGCCTCCCTACCGAATCGTGTAGTGCGGACAGCAGTGTCGCAGCACATCTGGCTTGTAGAAGATGGTACCAGATCTAGAAGCCGCTGTCAGCTGCTATTGTAGGCATAGTGCTGTGTGTAATGTGCCGTGCATGAGTGGGTCGTACCTTCTCCAACCGCGGTCCACCAGAAGCTGGTAGACGTCGACGGTCAAGCTTTTCGACGAGAAGTAGTAACTTGCTCCTAATCGAGTAAGGTCAGTCTGTGCTCTCGGCTCGCAGCCTCATTCCGATTTTCCCCGCTCAAGTTACCAGAGCTCAT
Organism: Alternaria dauci; assembly: GCF_042100115.1. NCBI lineage: Eukaryota > Fungi > Ascomycota > Dothideomycetes > Pleosporales > Pleosporaceae > Alternaria > Alternaria dauci. Next base: position 2,277,596 of record NC_091280.1, read on the forward strand.
GATCGCGACGAAGATGTGCTGTGATGCAATCAATCTCACGATTTTAGATTTACATCATGCAACATCTGGACGTGTATACGAGCCGACGCAGACGATGCTTGGCGGCAATGCACCGCTCGGGCATGTTAGGAACGGGCAAGACTCAAAGTTCCATGCGACGCGGGGCTGCACGTGAGACAGGTAACCTTAACGGAACATCAAATGCAGGCGAGAAAAGCGCCGGACGCAAGACTGACGGCCGTTGACGCCCATTGTTCGTGTGAGATGGCTTGACCGCTCTGACAGCGGTATGCAGGCATGACGATCCAGGCCACGACCGAATAGGGACGACGATGAAAATCCACGTACGAGAGTTTGCGGTTCTGCTGCCATTCGATGCGTCTTTGCAGTACCCGCACGACTCACTACTGTAGCCTGGAAATGGGCGTTAGCAACTCGTTGACGGCCAGGGTCTGCAATGCGACGTCCGTATTGCTGGGAGCATCACAGGTACGTGATGTCCAGCCAGACAGGCACGAGCCGGAACCCAGGGAAATGGTTGGAGCAGAACATACCGAAGGGCGTCACACTGGACTGCATGAGGGCAGCATAAGCGTGGGAGCTGGTGGGGGTAGTGGTCCGCCGCGGCTTCGAGCGTCGTCGCGGCGGCGAGCAGTGGCAGCCGGAGGGAGAATGAATAATAGCTCCTTGTCCACGCCCACTTGCTACGGAACAGGGCTCTTGGGGGGACGGTCGGGTGGCAGGCCAGGCGGTCAGCGTGTGGAATGGCGACGGTGGTTCTGGCGGACAGGGACGATCGGTCGCGGGGTCAACACACACACAATGCAAAGGTTGTTGTATCACGGCGCGTGCAGGGCGCGCAACCAGAGGCTCTGATCAGCGTCTACACGGGGGCAATTGCTCGTTTTCTAGTGGGCAGTGTGCCCTTTGAATGCCTGTACGTCATCCAGAGGACAGGACAGGCAACAGAGAAAGCTGCAAGCGGCGCGCTGGTCTCGCGTGCCCCGCCAGCTCCCTATGCAGCGCTGGGACCGTAGACGGCCACTCTCTCGTGCGCCGATAGGTGAGGGTCAGCAAGTCAGTGCCTTGTCTGGCTGCCGTTGATTGCAGTTTTGTGCAGCTCTGTGCAGACACCCCGGACAAAGCTCCTCTTGCAGGCGGGCCTTGGCGACAGGCGTGACGCTCCGCGAGCCCTTAGTTTCCACGTAAAAAGTCCCTGACCCGGAACCACCTACTAAAACATCCATCCACCATGCCGAACTTCTTTGCTGCTCGCAGGCTCCTTCAACACCCTCAGCCCCGTCATCCGCGGGACTGAGCCTCGCTCAGCCCTTTTGCCTACCATACCCTCTCCCCCTTCACACTTGACACTACTCCTTGCCCCCCGTGAAGCCACATACACACACACACACACACTCTCTCCCGAGCCACACCCTCGCTGTCTGCTCGGCTGCTTTCCTATTTCACCGCCTGGCTCGCCTCTGCTCTTCCGACCCAGTCCGTTGTTGAGTCTTGCTGCCGTCGCGTCGAGCGAGTCGCATACAAGCGGTGCCACACATATCTCTGCGCGCCTCCCCCTTGCCGACATTATTTCGACATGGCCGCTACCCAGCAGCTGTCGATGCAGTCGCGCACCGGTCGCGTGAACCAACGTAAGTCTTGCTCACGAGACCCCACAAAGTCGCATCAAAAAAAATCCAAATCCCCTTTCCGCGAATTTCCCCATTCCCACACTCACCGCTTTGGGTTTCGGCTGATTGGCGGCAGGCTATGGGTCCCAAGGCGAGCGGCTAGTCGCCGGTGTTGTCCCGCTTTCCGCCGACAAGTACTACGTGCTGCTCATCCAGTCCACCAAGCGCAACGGCTGGGTGCTTCCAAAAGGCGGCTGGGAGACGGACGAAGCGACGGCCCAGGACGCCGCCAAACGCGAGGCCTGGGAAGAGGCTGGCATAATATGCAAAATCAACTACGACCTGGGCCTGATTCCGGAGAAGCGAAGACCCGACCAGCTCACCTCGCAGGCCCCAAAGGCCTCGTACCATTTCTTCGAGGCGACCGTCGAGAAGCAGGAGGCGCAGTGGCCGGAGCAGCACAAGCGAAATCGGAATTGGTTCAGCTATACCGAGGCGCGACAGGCCTTGGCGGAACGGCCAGAGTTGCTCGACGCGCTGGACCGGTGTACCATGCATCGATCATAGATGGTTGACCGGTGCTTGTAGGTGCGCAGAGCCGCACACAGGCACCACGAGGCATCCTGGGCGCATATCTCATGTCTCAGGCACATGTTCTCATCTTTTCTTTCTTTCTTTCTTTCCTTCTTCTAATACTGCATCACTACGGCATCTCAAAAGCGTCGGCGGAAACCATAGACATTGGGCATTGTACTGTCTACTCTACATTTGGCGTTGTGGTCGCTTTTCGAGAGGTAGAATGATGCATTCCCGCTCTTGGGCTACAAGAGCATCGGACCAGCTTGGTTCGCAAACAATGCAATTTGGCTCTGCCAAACTACAATCTCCGCTCTATTGGTGCGGTCGTCTTTCCGAGTCTCGGCTTTCAAAAGCAATGTACAAAGTTTCGCGTCAGCGACCAAGGCTCGTTCACACAACGAGGGCTAATCCACCCCGTACTATCCATGCAGCTATTTGGTCCATAAGCTGCATGCAGATCCGGGATTACCGGGTGGTGGAACTCCTAAAGTATCTCGCACGGTCTATAACGCTTAGTGATAGACAGAGCTTTGCTGGGAGTATGGTTGCACTAGGACACGGTGTGAGGACACTTGCATTATTTGGATTGAATCCCGCCCATCCAATTATGCATAGTTTAATTCTTCGTCAACATTAAAGGCAACATCATCACACTGATTACAGCACCACCAGGAACCCCTTAATCTAAGGTCGACTCCCGTGAACTCAGCATCGCGCATCAAACCATTCACATCTCATCCCATTCCATCCTTGTCCCATCAAAACGCCGTCCTCCCCGTCTTAACCCTCTTCAACACGCCCTCATCCGCCAACCTCTCAATCATATTATACAGCACAAAATCACACCCACGCTTCACCACCAAATTAATCGTCACAGGCACCATTTCCTCATGAAACGTAACATTACTCCTATACCCCACCTGCCCAATCGGCACGGTAAAATCCGCACACCCAAATATCGGACAGATACCCGCGCCCGTGATCCTCGCCCCCGGCGGCGTAACAGCCAGATACGACGCGTCGGGCGAGTCATTAAGTTCCTTTTCGCGGAACGAGGGGAGGCCGCCTGTGCCGATGTCGTAGAGCATGATGGACTCTGAGCAGGACTCTGGCGTTGAATATTGTAGTTCGCGCTCGTACCATTGCACGGCTGTGTTCTTGGTGACGAGCGCTGCGTCGTAGGTTGTTTGGTTCACGCGGCTTTCGTTGAAGGTGGACCAGCCTGGGCGGCGCGCGGGGTCGATGGGAGGGAAGCGGCCGTCGAAGAGGGCGGCCCAAGCTGTGAGGAGGGGTTTGCCGACGACGGTCCACGCAGACCATGTGTTTATTACGCTGGTGGCGGCGTTCATGGTGGTGAAGTTGCTGGCGATGGGGTTGGAGAAGTTTTGGACCGTGGCGGTGAAGTTGAATTCTTTGACTGTCATGTTGAAGATGCGGGACAGGTTTGCGATGAAGTCTTGCAGAATGGGTTCTGCGGCGCTGTTGTTGAGGGGCAGGTAGTCGGTTGGGTATAAGATTGTTTTGGGGAATGCGGCGGTGTCTGGGACGGAGAGGGGGGATAGGCCGGTTATGGATACGTCCTGGTAGAGGGAGGGCGTGTACCAGGCTTTGGAAAACTTGATCCATTTGTACGGGTCGCGGGAGAAGACGCCGGCGGTGTCGGTTGCGGCGCCTAGGGGAATGACGCGTTCGAGGGATATCATGCCCTGGCTGGGTCGCTGGCCGTATACACCGGCTACTGCGGCTGGGCGTCTCATAGAGGAGCCGGTGTCGCTTCCAATGGCGTAGTCTAGCCAGTCATATGCGGCGATGGAGCAGCCGCCGCCGGATGAGGAAGCCGAGCACGTGAGCCATCCATCTCCTCTCGGGTTGAATGGGTAGTGCTCGTCTTGCCATTCCCAGGGGTTGGCACCAGAGGCGAACTGAGCGAGCTTCTGTTTGCCGACTACGACGCCTCCGAGATCGAGAATCTGCTGTACTGAAGGTGCTGTGCCGTTCGCGATTGGTGTGATACGAGCCCATGCTTGACTGCCACCGGAGGTTTGCAGGCCTTTGACGTCGTACAGGTCCTTGATTGCGACGCGCTCGCCTGCGAGGGGTCTGTCGTCGCCCCAGTAGTAGATGCGTGAAGGAACAGGAACCATGGGATCCCAGAATTTGGGCAGGAAAACACCGAGTGGGTTGTGATTGTCTTGTCCGTCATTCGCGTCGTAGGCGCCGAAGAGAAACGTCCTGTAGGTATCTGGGTAAAGCCGATACACTGTAGCAAATCTCACGGAACCGTCCTCGACAGATGCGAGGTATGGGCCAGCGGGAAGCTCGACAGGTGACTGAAGTACCACCTTATTTGCTGAGGCGCCTGCAGTGACCGAGGCGTCTACGAAAAGCATGCTCGTGTTGAAGGAGGTTGCTAGGTAGTCGACGGCAGAAGCATCCAAGGTCGACTTGACACTCGATGAGAGATAAAGCCCGTCCAGAAAGTCATGGCTAAAGACGTCGTCGCCCTCGAGGTACGATGCTATGATGCTCGCTAGAACATCCTTCGTGATAGCGGTCTCGTTGGTCCTGACGACAGTGATCGGAATCGACGTAGATGTGCCAGCCGTTGCGCAGCCAGCGCTCGCCTTCGGGTACTTGGTATTTGCCAGGTATGAAACATTCCCCAGCTCAAAAATTGTATCACTATACGGGTTTTCCAGAACGAAGCTGTAGAGATTCCTCTTGACAACGGGAGCGGCCAAGGCGGAGATGGACGCAAGAGATGCGGTCAGCAATCCGGAGAAGAGAATACGGCCCGCCATGGTGAGCGTGTTGTGGCTGGCACATCTACCAACTTCCAGATCGCCATTGGGACTCTTTTATACACTTCGGGTGTATCACAGCCAATACTGGCTTGATACCCAAGATAACCGGACATACAGAGATGCCTCTTTTGCTCATGGTAAGCAGTACCACGCTGTTGCCGAAGCTGCTAGTGACTTGGCAAAATGCGGGCTGCATCTCCACAATCGATGGCTAACCGGATGCAAATCGCCGATTCGTTGCTTATCGCATATCGGATGGTGTTTATAGTCATCGGAATGGCATTCGTTATCAATCTCTCCGATATGTGCTAGGACGTTGACCTGCGTGTCGGCTGAGATGCGCCGATTGCGCTTCCTCGTACTTCCGGAAATAATGCGGGTACCCCACGTGCAGTCCTATGGAGTTAGTCTAAACTTCCTATGTGAATCTGCTTCAATCGTTCAGAATGTAATGCGCAACTGAAGGCGATCATCGTAAGTGTGGTTGTGTTGGTTTGCAATTGAGCTTGTGATGTTCCTTGGGACGTGAACGTGACTGCTCCACAATGACTTCATCTCGGGGAGCTATTTCTTTGATCCGTCAAGAATATTATCGTGCGACGACAAACAGCGCATTCCAGCTTCAATATTATGAGCATGGATCAAGACTCTGTATCCGTCTACACGAATCACGAACCGGCTTCGCTTCGCCCCGTTGCCGACCCGCTGACGGTCCTTCCTCCGGAGATCGTGCTCCGCATCCTCGACTTCACACCCGTCTCAGCCTTAGCATCTCTTACCGCTGCATCTCGCGCCTGGCATCAGTTCATCGACAAAACACACCAAGAAGCCATCTATTCTTCTCCGACTAAGACGTCGCAATCGCATGCGGCCTCTCGACAACCCCGCACCACACGCGACTTGTCGTTTGCGGAAGACTACACCAGCTTCTCCAAGTTTTTTGAGAACCTAACATCATGGAAAGATCTTTGTAAGCGACAAACGCTTCTTGCGCGCAACTGGGCCTCATCGCGACCCGTCACACGACAATCCATTCTGCAGGTCAACAATAATGCAGTATGGCGGTTCAAAGCCGATTTCAAACGTCGCCTTTTCATATCAACATCGCATGCTGGTGGACTGAGTGTGACTGACATGGACACCGGCAAAATCCTGTGGCAATTACCTTCGGTTCTAGATTCGACTTCTGAAGATGCCATCAGACCGTATGCGCATCTGGAGTATCAGGATGGAATGGCCGTGTTTGACCGCGAAGGGGATGCAGTGGAGGTCTGGCAAACAGACCAAGAAGGTACGGCCAGAGGAGAATTTCGACGTATGGCTGTTCTAGATCATGATTGTCAAACAAGAGGATTCCAGCTTTCTTACTGGACACTGGTTGTGGTCGCCGTAGAGGGCCAGGGCTTCGTGTACGATATGAAGCAGAACCCACCAAAGCTGACTACGCACCTGAAAATCGAAGAAGACGCGGTAGGTCATCTCGATCAGAATGAGGACGTGGTGGTGTATTCCATGGGAACACGTGGTTATCATGTGTACGACAAGAAGACTGGAGAGGCCTTGGGTACGCTACAGCCGTCGCAGTGTACAGAGAAATATCACGTCGAGCCCTTGCCGCCCACCGAAAGCCCTGATTCCAACGCAGCTTTGGCCGCGTTGAGTACTGGTCGCCCGTCGAAACCGATATTCCCTGCGTCACACCCCAGCAAAAACCGCTTGAAGCCGATTCGACTCGATAAAGGTCCTCTTCCTAGGGCCTCCAGCAGCCCAAACGAACCAGATAACGATGAAGATGAATGGGGTGCTGGTATGCTAGATCGCGATAGTAACCTTTTCGTGGGCTTCTCCCGGCTTGGCCATGTCTTCGTGTGTTCCGACTTCCGCAGAGCACTTGAAGACGGGGCTAAAAGCCTGGCGCATCATAGTCAGATTCTAGAGTGCGAGTCCGATGGTTCAAGCTTCGACCTGGGTGGTTGGCTATCTGTTCGCAACCATCGAATCATGTTTGAGATTATGAACAGAGCCTTTGTCGTTGCGCTCGACAGCGAGAATCGCATCAGCGTCAATGAGCAAGCCGCTGGACGGGCACCCTCATACTGCTACCTTAACAGTTCCGCGCCGCAGCTCGCGTGTCCGATCAGCTTCATGGCGCTGTACGATGATTGTATCATGACGACTTATGCTGTAATGAACTGTCCCCCGCAAAGATGATATACAAGAGCTAACAGCGGGCAGACACTAGGTGAAAGGCGCGACGGACCGAACCCGGAGAATATTCGTCTCTTCCCAACGAAAGCGATCCGCATCATCAGCCTTGCGCCTGACCTCGAGAGCGGGGATAGGGCGATGAGGGACGTGGAGCATCCAGCATCTGCGGAACCAGCGGAGCTCATGGACCCGCCTCACGATATAATGATGCGGTTGTTGTCCATGTTTCGACCTCCTGATGAAGATGATGCGAATGGTTGGCTTGATGCCTTGTCTGATGTGGACGAGGATGAAGATGAGGTGCACGCCTGACCTTCGCCGCAGTCATACTTCTGGAACGAAGCAAAGCGAACACTACGAGTCTCTCGACTTTGGAAAGGCATCCAGGGGCCATGTTGTCATGATTTAACATCGTCAAGATTTCCATGTCTGCGTGATTGCCCTTCTAGCACGATTGGACACTGGCGGTGGGTCACAAGTCTGCGAGAGGCACGAAGATGAATAGATATAACTCCCATTGAATGACAAAGTAAGGTTGACTATGTTGAATAATCAACCTTAACAACAATTTAGAACACTGAATACCTCTGAGCACAGCCTCACCCCAGCCCTCTTGTCCCTAAGGATACACCAGTTCTATCCCTGAGGCCTAACGGGCGGGAGGGTCCTCGACGTGCCTGGACAATTGCCATCCCTGCAAGTCTCCGGTAGAGCAGGTGGAGCGACAAAGCATACGTTGGCCTGTGTACCCTCTGGACAATTAATTCTGCCAGCGACGGCCCAGTTCCCACAGCCTCCCGGATTCAAGCCAATGCGAAGACCACATCCTCGATTTCCTGCATCGGTGATAAAAATGTCAACAGTGCCAGTATCTCCGCCAATCAATTGGAAGACCCGAATTCTTGGTCCGCCGGGGAGCTGAGCGAAACTACGGGATAGAGTAATTAGTTGATCGGATTCTTATGTCGCAAAGTCGAGAATGAATAGAGATATCATACCCTCGCACACAGCATTGCGTGGGCCCTTGGCGAGTTTCGAGGCCCTTCACAGGGACGATCGAGATATCGTCGGGAGCAGAGGCCGGTGAGCAATAGCCAGCGGCGGCAAGGATTGAAGTAATGATGAATAGATGGAACTTTATGTTTTCAGAGAGAGATGTTGACAGTTGGTGCTCTTTGTTGTGAACATGAGCTGGAAGATGGTGGTGTCGGAAAAGTTGAGGGTTCAGCAGACTTCTTATACATGATCAGAATTCTCGACTTGAGATTAAGATTTGATCGATATCATCACCTGAGATGGCATTTAGAATGGCATGTCAGTGTATCTGACTTCGAGAGAATGCGGTTGCGTGTCTGTAGAGGTTGATCCTGGTAATGTCTTATTTTTAATATAGTGCTATCAGCACTAACCAAAAATCGAACGACACGTCTAGAAACAAAGGCAAGAATGGATTACGTGTACCTAGTATATACTAAATTACATCGGGACGGAGAATACCTTCTCCTAAGTATTTGTAGGAACCAGCGGCTTGGACGAGGGTCTGTGTAAGTCCGCATCGTTTGTAGTTAGCGGCAATTTTCTCAGTGGCCTGTCAGAGAGGAAAGCCTCACTTACTTCTATCATAGGCACAAGATACATGAATTATGCAACACAAATTAGACATGTGTATGCGATGAAGACTCTAGCTACCTACAAGCTGTGTGGAAGACTGCAGCTGGCCTCAGTGGTCTGATCGTGCTAGATACAAACCTCAGATATACAGTCAGCGGCTGCTTTTCTACGATTCTACCTGGGTGTACCCATGTACCGGCGTAACTTCGACTCTGTCCACTGGTCGGTCATCAGATGGTACGTGAACTCGCACATGCCAGACCAAGTCGCAGGGAACGGCGAGATCAGTATCGTACCATTCATTCTCACCCGGCGCAACAGGAACTCACAGGTAAGTTGAATATGACGCTTACAATTTACTTGCTACTGGCAAGACAGCGGCTGGCAACACGGATGCGTTTAGCGTGATGCTGTCCGTGGTTGTGGTCAATTAGTCAGAGCCATGGGGTGTATCGTAGGTTTCAATTTATACGAGATCGCGCAAATGCATCATGCTAATTATAATGTAGGTGTAATCGACTCACTAGTGTAAGCTCTTTGATAGGATACAACGAGTGGACAGATACGCCAGTGCCTAATAAACAGTCGTAGTACTTGGAAGAACAAGGACTATGTCGGGATTCAACCAGTTCCTCAAGTTGATGGGCTAGGGGCGTGGGAGGTGACAGTGAAGCAGATAGAGTGTGAGACGTGATGTCCTGGTAAGGCAGAGCTTGCGGTGGATGTAACAAGGATGATAGAGTTGAAGGTGGTGGCAGATGCGGCCGAGGCGGAGAAGGATCGTAAGGACAGATGAGAAAGCCCATGGTAGATGTGGAACAAAGTTTGCGATATACGTATCACTGTTCTAGACCCAAGTCGATAATCTGTTACATTCTTCTGCATGATGTCGTATGATTAACTTTCCTGAACTCTTTTCGAAGATGTCTTCCGGGCAATAGGTACATGCGGGTAGTAGACGAATGCTCGCGAAAGGTTCTTTTTTGTCAGAGACAATTTCTCTACAGGACCGTTCCCGCACTGCCGTTTTGTCACTCTACGTTGGTGTGTTTCTTTTATTAACATGATGAACGTGCTGGTGATCAGACGCAGGCACAACGCTGTTGAATGACACTGTATCGGATCGTGGTAAAGGTGTATTGGTGTGCTTCTTTTGTCAGACCACGTCGGAGTCTGAGAGTTTAATGGACGGCTCGGATGGCGAGCGCGGTGTTTTAGAGGTGTCAGCACCCATGGGTAATCTATATTCGATCAAGGACACGCCATGAGACGTGTGTTGAGATCGAAAGCGGTGAGCAGAAACAGAAGAGCGGTGTGAGCGATGATCAATGATGAGAGAGGATTCGAACACGACGAGTGGGTGTATAACTTTTGCCAGAAGATGAACATGGTGTATGACTCGATGTTTCTTGAAGGAATATTCTCATCCTTCTGGAAGATATGTTCTCTTGGATGACACGTCCCGCTCGTTGATATGATAAACGTGCCGGTGGAAAGACGCAAGCACAACGCTTTTGGATTACCCTGTATTCAATCGCGGTAAAGTTGTGTTCCCCAAACACCGCCGAGAATCGCGGTACAGAGGTGACTCAGACGAACCCAGCGTACCAAAACCAAAGCCACACACAATCAACCGTTCCCTAAAGCTCAAACCTAATGATTATCGCGATGTAGTAGGCCTCCCGAGAGACCGAAAGGCCACTCTACACTCTTGTTTCCCAAACACCTTGCTTCACATGATACGTCCTGCGTAGTTGCCCTTGTATACGCTACAGTGCGTTGGACACGAGTCAAATACCGACCTTCCCCACCGGAAGATTGGATGCGTGATTTGTAAGGTCAGGTGAATACGAGAGACGAAGACTGTGCAAATGCTGTTGATGCAGGAGTACGATACCGTGGAACCCCGTCTTTGTAAACTCGGTCTTCGTGGACCAAACTTTGACACCAATGGTATCGACCTACACCTACACACCGTCGTCCATACGAGAAAATAAGATTGCGCTCGGGATCTGGATATATGAATGTCGTTCAAGTCCCTCCGCGGTGTCGTACGAGCATCAGCAACGTAGCATCGCACAGTGGATAGGATCCGAGTACACGAACGTAGATCCTTCTAAATTTAGGCACAGGGTGCCTGAATGTGGAGTGACTAATGCAAGCTACTAAGCAAGTTTCTCCAGAGAAAGAAATATCGTGGATACTCGTTCGGGAAGGCGGATGTACGATGATGATGGAGTTCGTATTGGGAGGCCTCAAGGAGTTGTATGTATAAGAAGAGCCAAGGCGAGCACTTTACCTGCTAGACACCAACAGTCAATACTTCGAACCTCTACCATCACCATGCACTTTACACAAACCGCCTTCGCAGCCGTTCTGGCAATCGCATCTTCGGCCGCAGCATCTCCGCTCGCTGCTCGCCAAATTGCGCTGCAAGACTTCCAAGTCACCAGCGTGAGTGCTGGTAGCCCATCGGGACGGCCCGGCAGCTATCCATGGGCGCAGATCACAGCCTCCGTGACCAACCCCAACGAAATCAACCTCGGCACCGCAAGTTCAGATGGCAGCGAAGTAATCGTGCCAGCAGGAAGCCAAGGCCTCGTATGTATCCATTTTCTTGACCCCCTTCTCCCCATTTCAACACCTCGACTAACCCAGATCCCAGAACTGCAAAGCGCAATGGTACACAAAGGGCGAGTCACCGCTCGGCCGTACCTGGCCATGCGACGCGACGCCCAATGGCTACTGGATCATGAATGTGCTCGAGGGAAGCAACGGCTTTGCGGTCGGCGACTTTAGCTTGAAATTCACGCACGTGGCCGATGTATTGTACCAGGGCAAGCAGTACACGGCGTCGTTTGAGGCCGAGGGCCACTTTTCGGTTGGGGAGAACATGTCTGGTAGCTGTGGCTCAAGCGGTGTTTGTGGGTGGGCCTTGGAAGCTGATAAGAAGCCGTTTGAAATTGCGGTGACGCAGGTGTAGGGGATGGGTTGAGGGTTTTGCGTGCTTGGTGGTAGTAGGAAAAGTTACATGGTGTGTCTTTGCGGCTGGCTTGCCTATATCAGAGGTTAGGTGAAAGCTACAGGAGAGTACATCGATGGGCTCAATGCCTATCGGAGATGCGACATACTTCCATAACCGAGATTGAAAACCAGATCTATTCAATGAGAAAGAAACTACTTGCCGCAGAGATGAGGTTGACCTTTCCACCATGTGTATCTGATGCTCCGAAGCCGTGGATGCTAGATATACCTCGGCTACGCCTGAGGGCATGATATCTCATCCCTCGTTGATACGGACGGGAGGGCAACCGCTCGTGGTACGATCTTGTGTGACACGTTCTGATTCATTTCTACTGCATGCGCTGCGATGCTTGGGCTGGTGTTATTCCCGCTATGCTGCCATGTGCGAATGACGACTGATTGACGTCGTCGCTCAGCGATCGACGCCGCCAACCGCTAACGATCATGCCTGAGAATCATAAGAGATAGCCAGACTCCAGCATTGTCGTGTAAGTGCCGTGGTAAGAATGTGCAGTATTACATACCTGAACGCGCCATCGGAAGTGGCCGGCGGCGACGCGCTTACTATCAAGCATCAGCATCGCGACTTCCGTCAATTGCCGGTGCACTCCGTCAGCAGCCTCTGCTATCCACCGCTCCTTGGGGAAATCATTACCACGGCGATATCGCGCGAACATTTATCGCGTCTAATCATGTGCTAAGCCACCGTTGTTCAGGGTTTGTTGTGCTGATCGGGCGAGTTGGTGCTAAGGGGTTGGGTTGTCCCCGCATCTTTGGTCGGGACTTGGCATCGTCACAAGCTCGAAGCTCCCCTCCCCCGAACCTGGGCCTGGAGTTTACCATTCACGGCCAGCCGACTAGCCTGCATCGGTTTGCCGACGCCAGATGATCCTCGGTCCAGACGTCAAGATGGGTGACGTTGGTATCATGATTATAATATCTACCGGCCGCCCAGCCCTCTCCGCACGCTGCATATTTGATTGCATTCCTCTCCTCGTACCCTGAAGACATTCATCAATTGTACAAGGACATATACATATTTCACAATGGCAGCCAGCCCCGATAGCATCCTGCGCGAGGTCAACATCCTCGGCGACCTCAACGACCAGAACCGTCACATCCTCAGCAAGGACGCCTGTGTCTTCCTTGCCCTCCTCCACCGCACATTCAACGAGCGCCGGAAAGCGCTGTTGCAGCGACGAGTAATCCGACAGGCTGAGCTCGACAAGGGAAACCTTCTCGACTTCCTGCCAGAGACGAAGCACATCCGTGAGAACGATGCGTGGAAGGGCGCACCACCAGCGCCAGGTCTGGTTGACAGGCGCGTCGAGATTACTGGCCCGACAGATCGCAAGATGGTTGTCAATGCCTTGAACTCGGACGTCTGGACATACATGGCCGACTTTGAGGGTATGTAGATGATGACGTCGAGTAGAAGATGACGGCTAACGTGTCCAAGATTCATCTGCACCCACCTGGGACAACATGATCAACGGCCAGCTCAACCTCTACGACGCCATCCGCAGGCAAGTCGACTTCAAGCAAGGCGAGAAGGAGTACAAGCTCCGCACCGACCGAACACTGCCCACGCTCATCGCCCGCGCGCGAGGCTGGCACCTCGAGGAGAAGCACTTCACAGTCGATGGCGAGCCCATCTCCGGCAGTCTGTTCGACTTTGGACTATACTTTTTCCACAACGCACACGAGCTGGTCAAGCGCGGCGCGGGCCCATACTTCTACCTGCCCAAGATGGAGTCGCATCTCGAGGCCAGGCTCTGGAATGACGTCTTCAATCTCGCGCAAGACTACATCGGCATGAGGCGTGGAACCATCCGTGGCACCGTCTTGATCGAGACCATCACCGCCGCTTTCGAGATGGACGAGGTAAGTCTCGCTCACTACTTCTATGCAACGCCTTGACTAACCACTCCCTAGATCATCTACGAGCTCCGCGACCACTCCTCGGGTCTCAACTGCGGCCGCTGGGACTACATCTTCAGCACCATCAAGCGCTTCCGCCAGAACCCAAACTTCGTGCTGCCGGACCGCGACTCCGTCACCATGACGTCGCCCTTCATGGACGCCTACGTCAAGCTCCTCATCAAGACATGCCACAGGCGCGGTGTCCACGCCATGGGCGGCATGGCAGCCCAGATCCCCATCAAGAACGACCAAGCCGCCAACGACGCCGCCATGGCAAAGGTCAAGGCCGACAAGCTACGCGAGGCACGCGCTGGCCACGACGGCACCTGGGTCGCTCACCCAGCCCTCGCTGCCATTGCAAGCGAAGTGTTCAACGAGCACATGCCTGCGCCCAACCAGATGCACGTCCGCCGCGAAGACGTGCACATCACCGCCAACGACCTGCTCAACATGAATGTCCCCGGTAAAGTAACCGAGCAAGGCATCCGCAAGAACCTCGACATTGGACTCGCCTACATGGAAGCCTGGATCCGTGGCGTAGGCTGTGTCCCCATCAACTACCTCATGGAAGACGCGGCTACGGCTGAGGTCTCGCGCTCACAGCTCTGGCAGTGGACAAGACATAATGTTGAGACTGCGGAAGGCAAGAAGGTGACAAAAGAGTATGCGCTCAAGTTGCTGAAAGAACAGGCGCAGGCGCTGAGTGAGAAGGCGCCAAAGGGGAACAAGTTTCATCTTGCGGCAAAGTACTTTGAGGGTCAGGTTACTGGGGAGGATTATGCTGAGTTTTTGACTTCGTAAGTGGATTTCCCCTTTTCTCTGACGATGATATATGTGCTAACTTTGTGTTTGCTAGGCTGCTCTACAATGAGATTACGAATGTAGGTCCGCCAAAGGGTGCCTCCAAGTTGTAATCTTTTATGATCTTTTTTGACTACTATGACTACCTCGATTTACCCGCTGCTGCTGCTGCTGCTGTTGTTGTATCTCTTGTAACTTTTATACCAATGTTCCAGAATGTTTGAAAAAAGGATCTTTGTTAAAACAATCAGAAGAAAAATGCAAAAAGCGTTCCCATCATCCTTATGTTTTACCTGCTACTACCTACCTGCCTACTTGCACTGCACTACACTATACTTGCGTCCTCACACCACTACACTGCGACGTCGAGAGACAAGATAAACTCCAAGCATGTGATCATGTAAGCTGACGTGCCTCCTACCATAGGTCGGCTCCCCGGTTGCGGCCTCGAAGCTGTAGAAGAAGTGAACCAACGAGACCGTGTGCCGAGGTGTGAGATCCAGGTTGTTGGGTGGAGAAAGAGTGCGTGGACGGTAGGGATGGAGCTTGATTGGAGAGTGGCTGGCATGCATGCATGGAAAGAGGGGTTGGCATGTGAAAGGACGATGGGGCTACCTTGCGTAGGGTTATGCATGACGATTACTGGTGCGCTTTGTATATGTTCTGACCTCAGTAATCATATATAGGTGACGTCGGAGCAACGGTGATGGACATGTATTGATGTGGTATGTCAGCTCGTCATGTGAAGAAACCATCATGTAAAGTGGACCAAGGAAAAAATCCACATGAACATTTGAAACCCATTTCATCGTAGTCTCGTGGTATCTAGAGAAGTGGCGTTATGATGCCTCGTGCATTCAGTGTCCCGCGACTATGCAGACCAGATACATGACTAAACACCCATTTTGACCTGACCAATGCACCGAAGAAGCCCCAAATATCACCTCTACTTCCTGAGGAGACGCTGGTAGAAAGCAAGCTCCTCACCCTCGAGGATGTAGCCGTCGCAGCGACCGCTCTGGCCGGGACGGGAAGAGACAGCGGCGTACAGACGACCGGCCTCGAACTGCTTCTCAACAGCGTTCTCAATCTTTCCTCCGTTCTTCAGGCGGTCAGCCTGCTTCTTGGAGACCGAGTTGGACTTCTTCTTGTCCTCCTCCTTCTCACCGGCCTTGGCCTGCCTCTTGCGGCCGAGCGACGAGCCGTAGTGGGCCTCGTACCATTGTCGGAAGGGGGCGGCATCGATCTGGACGATAGCGGAGCGGGTCAGGGTGTTGGTACGGACGAGCTCGTTGTTGGAGGGGTGGTAGACGACACCGATGACACGGGTCTTCTTGGCGATGCCCTCGGAGCCCCAGGAGAAGTTGCCGGCTTCGAGACGAAGAGCACGGAACTTGCGGTTGCCGCCACGGGTGCGGACAAGATGGACACGCTTTGTGCCAATACGGGTATTGGCAGGCTGGCGGCCCTTCTCGAAAGCCCTGAAGCCATGTTAGACATGACTAGAGAAGCGATCGGGTTATGCATACCTCTTCTTGCGGTAGTATGCGCGCTTCGCACCGGACGCGGAACGCTTGTGGCGAGAGTCTCGTGAGATACTGGCGGGTGTTAGTGCTTGGAGAGGAGGGAGGGTAAGGGAAGAATAGATACCCCATGATTGCGGTTGTTCAGAAGACGCTGTCCCACACAATCAAATTAGCCTTTGTCCTCAATTGTAGTGTGACGGAGCCGCAGCATTGCTCCCACTGTCCGCAGAGTCCCCCGCCGTATATAGCCAGGTGCAGAAGTATAGATATCGAGCGGCTCGCGTGCGACCATACACTTCCTTCGTCTGACGGCGGCGGACCCGTCGCGGGGCAGTTTCGCGTGTCGCAATGCTCAACGGCTCCGAGTATTCGCAGAGAGCGTCTGCTGTGTGTAGAGCGTACCTGATGTCGGGTCTCCTGGTGCAATCTGTGTTGTCGTGGGGTTAGTTGGCGCTTGTCAGAAGTCGAAGAGGAAATTCACGAAACTCATTTTCGCAGCTGCGTTGGTGCCAAGCTACGCTAGCGGTAAGCGAGCAGGTGGGCAGTTGCGCCCCATCAGTCCGGCCAGCCCTCGTCTTTGCAACATCAGCACACATCTTGTTCCAATGACACCCAAGAAAAACACAGCTGCAGTCTTGGGGCTGCATTTCTCTTTCGCCCAACCGGCATGGCATCCCAGAGTTCGCGATATTGATTACAGCATCAGAGTAGAGCATGAGATGCTCACTGGACCGCGTTGGCTAACTACCGGCGGGAAGCTATACATTGATCGCATAGTAACTCTTTGATCGCGAAATCTTCAATGGATAAGCCCCGCGTCGAGTTGCGGTCGTGCAGCTTTCTGAGTAGGTCGCCAGGTATCGCAGTAGCCGCACGTCGCACGCCAAGGTTGTATCTTCTTCGGTATCAACACTGCTGATCTCACCGTTTCTTCTCGTCTTACATGGCAATACGGCACCAAACGGTCTCGAAGAAGCCGATATCACTACAGTCAGCGGCAGCTGCGTTATATCAGCGGCCTCTTGGCAATCATGCACACCATCCAGCGTTCATGTCTGTACCCGCTCTCATCCGCTGCACGAAACTCCGGATCTGATCAAAGATACATCAAAGCTGATGGTCTGAACAGCACCCCTTGGTTTATCATACCAACATAAGTCCTTATGTGGAAGCTCGGAGTGACCTCGGGGGCGGAGCATACGCCGTCTGCAAGCATAACCTCTCGATAGCGCCCGTGAAAACGGCCACATGATCAAAACACCAACTTTCAAGGCCCGTTCCGTGTCCAGAAAGTACCAAGCTCAAGGCACGCCGACGGGTGCGTGTCCGGTGACCTATGAGTCGCTGGGAAGGACGTTTTTCGTGGGTGCCTGGAAAAACATCCTACACATCTTTACCACGCGTGTCCAGGTGTGCATGGAAGCATTGCCGCCTGTATGGATCCGGGTGAATGTCACCAACGCCGCCCGCGCCGAGCGCTTCGGATGGTTCTCCGCAAACCCAATGTTGTGTCGACAAGTCATGTTTGCATTGGAAGCTCTTTACTTGCGTTCAGTCTTCCAGAGAACTTTGAGTATATCATCAAGAAAGCGTTAGATTGTAACAATGCACTGATACTGCGAAGAAGGACTAGGTCGTTTATGCTTAGCTCTTGTCACGTCAAGATATCATGAAATGTCAGACGCAACTCACGAATTGGCGCCCTGGTCGACCACATGGCATTCCTTCGCAAACCCTGCTTCTGGAATCCTTCGACCCGGTTGTCGACATTTACCAGAACCTGCGCAGTTGCGACTGGCTCGCTCGTGAGGGAATGTTGTCAGCTTTGCAGCAGAGTCGAGTGCTAGACCAGGATCAAAGCTCGCTAAGCTACCTACAAGGAACCAGCCGCTGGCGAACGTTCAGCTGACGTATAAGATTGCGTTCCCGCTCCGGGTAAAGCCATCTCCACACTCGGGCGTTTCCAATCGGCACAATAACGACCCCAGGTTCCATGACAGTCTAATCAATAGCAATCTAAGTAGATGCTGTATACCACTGTCCTAGTCTCTATCTCAGTCACCGGCCACTTCCTCGGTATATGTAGAACGCGGACATATACGACCCATCTTCATTGAATACTTGCTCAAATCCCGCGTCAAGTACTTTGAGCAGGGCCATCACCTTGATGAAATGTAAGACTGCAGATTCCCTGCTTCTCATGATCATTATTCCCACATTACAGCTCTATTATACCCATCTCCAAGGACTGTCATGCGCGTCATCCGCTCTGCTATCGTTTTCCCGTTATACCACTTGTTGTGCCTCGGCGCTACTCGAAAGGTGTTACGATTGCACTACTATTAGCGGTAGGCGCTGGACGTTGGCGTTTACAGAAAACGAGAATCTGTTGTACTGACATGACAAAGAATTGCCCGACTATGGGTCGGCAACGGCAACAGGAAACTAGGACTTGATGATATTGGAGCCAAGTGAGCGACATTGACGAACTTCAGTGGTCAACAACTGACCAAACGTGTGTTGTTTATTAGTCTCCAGCTCTGGCACATTCACGAATACTGCGCCTTCATCTGTTGGCCCATCCCGCCCTCTCGACTTGATACCTTCGCCACGAACTCAGTCTACACGCAGCAGTCAGCCCTCCGCCTCCGAGCCAATACCCCCGACGGCAGCTCCACCCTTCATTGTTCCAACAACGCTCGTACCAACTTCAGTCATAGCACTCGACCCATCGAACACATCGCCAACAGATGTGACAACCATATCAGTCTCGCTTCAAGGAAATGCTGCAGATACGCTACCAATGACATCAACAGTCCAAGGCCTAAGACCAATTCCACCAGCCGTAACGGAGGTTGGAGACCCAAATGGCCATCACGAGATCCCTGAACCCAACTTCACTTCTACACGGGCGTGTAGAGGATGTTCGCCAGTATTTGAAATACCTGCAACAGGTTGGCTCGATACCCCAGTCTGGGAACAACACGGCTCTACTGTGCAGGAAGCCACTGCGCAAGTAACCACGGGGAGATATCCGCAGGTAACGATATCAGCTGGTGCGTCCGATATTGTTGTAGATCAAGATCCAAGTGGTAGTGGTTTCGTAGTAGAAGGTTCCTATACTCTGACACCTGGCGACAAGATTACCATCGGGGACACACCTGTTGCGATCGAGACTTCGGATGGCAAGACTAAGATTGTCGTTGGCACTGCCATTGTCTCGGTGCTATCTTTCCAGTCTGCACCCACGGGCGCACCCATATCGCAACCGCCTATAATCCTTCCACCAATACTCACCATCGGTACCAAAACTATCGCGCCAAATTCGCAAACACAATACGTGATTGCAGAGCAAACTCTTATGCCTGGAGGCGAACCACTTACGATATCTGGCACGACACTTGCCCTCGCGCCTTTCGCGACAGCGCTCATTGTCAATGGAGAAACGTCCAGTATTACTCCAATCTTCGGCAACGTATATACCACAGTCGCAGCTGCCTTGACTTACAAAGACCATATATACACACCAAATCGCGCCGGCTACATTGTAATGGGTCCAGGTACAACTCTTGTTCCAGGCGGCGCCCCCGTCACGGTCAATGGCACAACGTTGAGCCTCGATCATAGCGGGACTGCTGTCATCGTACAAGGCGCTACGAAAACCCTTCAACCTGTCACTACAGTCGTCACACTAACGAGGGAACCAGATCCGTTGGGGACAGGTACCGGTGTAGGTGGAGGGAGCTACCACGGGCAGTCGACCGGCTACTTGTACCCCACAGGAGACCCGATCATCGCTGGTGCGGCGCGAGCTCATAGTACGATTGCGGGAAGCTGGCCGGCAGGTTTGCTATTGCTGATCTGGTGGGGTGTGGGGATTTTCGCTATACGATTATGAATGGGGCCGTGTGCTGCTTCGCGTTGAATTTATAGATGTTCGCGTAATAGACTTCTGTGTGCATTGGGTGGCGTTTGGCCTGCGAGTCTCGACCAGAAATACGAAATTGCGCTGTGTTGTCGGCCGGCCATCTGATGACGAATGTAGGCTCGTATTATGCTGATGTTTGCGATAATCCTATGCTTATGCAAAAGGCATTGAGCCGCTGACGCTGCATAGGGCGCATAGCACTGTAGTTGACTAATGCAAAGTCACCGTCTGTCGCATGTCGCAAGACTCGAGATCACGACAGTCAGATGACAACTTGTGCCATCGCGAAGGATCTGTGAAGACGATCGTGAGCTTGCAAAAAATCACTCACCAGCTGTCACGTCACAACCCCCTATCCACACCGACCACACCGTCGTCACGCGCGCGCGCCCTCATCAAACATGAAATTTTCGTCGCCAAACCTCCAAAGGCATTCTTCTAACAGTTAACGGACATGTCGCACAAGGGCAGACCGCGACTTTACGTACAAACATCCACTCCCAGTGCAACAGCAGAGTCTAGCCCAAAAGCACAGCAGCAAACTTGGCATCCGACGGGCAACTAGGCGGCGGGAAAGGCCCTGCGTGGATCAGGTACACAGCGGTGGCCAGCTGGTGCGACGAAAGCCTGGTCAGCCAATAACAGAGTTTTCCCCCGCCATGCCGTTAGCTGCTAGAAGACTGCCTTGAGCGGAACCACACCGAACCGAAAACTTCGTCACCGCGCCTTTTTGCATACACACACACGATGCGCCCTGACGAAATTAGCCGCCGACGGGAAACGCTGCCGGCGCGCCTTCGGAAAGGACGCACCATGGTAGGGCGTGGACACCTCGTGGTCATGATGATGGTGGCACGGACCCCTTTCACGCCCTGCTAACGCGTTGAATGACAAGAATTCTATGGGTTTGTCAGCCCCGTGGCCAATCAGCGCAGCGGACGCGACAGAATCTCACGATCGTTTCGTCGACTTGTTGCAGGGCGTGCGCAACGGTGTGGTCTGTTGTAAAAAATTTGGCGAAGAGTTTTGGTTGTGAGGTGTGACCGGTGATGCTTGGCGGGTGTCATAGAGAAGATTCTGGGGGATGGGCTGGGGGAGTATAAAGGGGAGGGTGGGTACGTGAGGATGGTGGACATCAGCACAGTAAAGCATACTACAAGCAAAGCAACTACTACTCCGACTACTACTACTACTATCAATCTTCAATCGAGCCTCAGACATCAACACCACCTCGATCAACACTCCAACACAAACAACTACCACCACCACCACCACCACCACCACCACTACTATCAAAATGCCAAACTTCCTCTCCTCCGTCGCGGCTCACGCAAAGGCCCACCACGAGAGCGTAAACGCAGCCTGCAACGCCTACTACGGCGGCGCCTCCTCCACCACCAGCAGCCCTCTCTCCTCTGCCCAAACCTCTCGCAACCCCTCGACCACCTCCAGCCAGCAACAACGCAACCCAACCAACGCGTCCAAAGCCTGGAAAGCCCTCAAGAAGCACCACCAAGAAATGAACTCTGCTTTCGCCGTCTACTACAGCCCCAGCTTCTCGCCATCCGCATCCCGCTCCTCGTCTGCGGCGAGCAGCCCGAGGCAGAGCGGCGAGGCGTCGAGGAAGAGTGTTAGTGCTGCTGCTGCGCCAGCGACGTTTGAGGAGAAGGAGGCGGCGCAGGAGGGACCAAGGAACTACCAGAAGGCGTGGAAGGGACTCAAGAATAGGATTGTTGAGCACCACAGGAGTGTGAGCAATGCTTATGAGCACACGTATGGTGCGCCTCACAACTAGGAGTGTATTTCCTGGAGTGATGAAGATTTGGGGAGAAAGAAGAAAGAAGAAAGAGAAGATCTGGGGATGGTAATATGCGGAGAGGAAAATTAAAAGTGCTTTATTGGTTAGGATGCGCAGATACCCGGGGGAAAAACATAAAAGTGATTTTGGGGGTTGCGCATATACCACGGTGGGATTACGAGGCGTTTGGATGGGATTTGGGATGGGATTTGGGAGATATTAGGTAATGTGGGGGATAATAATATTATGATTGCATCTGAACACTTCTACTCCTGGTTGTGACGTGCTGATTCTTCGGGCTGAGACTCTGACAGGATGCTAGAAGAAGACTGAACACTGACCGCTCCATTGACTTTCCAGACTTAATCACCCAACATGTTCACTCGCATGCAGAATTCAGGGCAAAGTTGTGAAACAACGCGTAATATTAAGTACTACAACCAAAGACAGAGATCCACTAGACAAAGTAGCATAATGAATGACTTGAAAGTTAACCCGCCAGCCTCATCATCTCTTGAATCATCCCTCCAAGTTCTCCCATCGATGAACAATGCGGCTCGTCGCAAATCTGCAGTCGCATCGGCTGCTTAACAGGTAGCGCGGTACCCAGCGCCAACAGTGTCGTCGCCAGGAGCCTGGTTCTTGCAAGCGTTGTAAAAGGCGTCACCGGAAATGCGTCCAGACCCCGCCGCCTCGGTACAGGCATTGTTGTACATCTGGGCGCTGGAAAACTGCTTGCACACATCCTGGGTGAGCTTGGCAGCGCGCGCGTTGTACTGCCAGCCGTTGTCGTTGACGCAGCAGTTGTGGGCCACGTGCCTGGGTCGTACGGTCAGCTTCCGAATTCGGTTGGAAGAGGCAGTTGGGCGTTGGACTTACTTGTCAGCGGTGGATGGGATGAAGCCAGCGCCAGTGGCGATACCGCCAGCGACGTCGCCGGCGTGGTCTTTGGCACCTTGCTTGGCCTTCGCACGGCCGCGGCCTCCCTTGGGAGCAGCATCGACGGCGACGCTGTTGGATGGGTTAGCGAGGTAGGAGACGGGATGTGGATGTTGCGTACCTCATGGCGGCGAGGACCACGGCAATGGTAGCAAAGTTGAAGTGCATTTTGAAGATGGTTGGGAGGATCGAGAGATCTGAAGGAGTGTGGGTTTAGTAATGAGAGTGTGGTAATGAGTGACTGAAGCTGGTTGCTGTGATGGATCGAGAAGGAGCGGACAGTGAGGTCTTATATAGACATTCCATCAACGTAGCCATCTCGATCGAGGGACAGTTGTCGTGTAGAGGATCGATTCTGAAGTACCGTGGTGTCTGGTCATTTCCGGAGCATCGCCTCCAGTTTCCTTGATCGTACTCATACCCTTGGCGTGCGAAACAGTTAACACCGCTACTATGAGGAGCGCGGAGAGACCAAGTGGAGTTGCGCCGTGGTGCCTTCTGATCGCTGCCACGGGTCCTGCTGAGTAGAGCGAGTCCTAGATGCCTAGTTCTCCTTCGCGCTTCAGTCTCGTTCAAGTCGGTTGACTGTTTGGCTAGCAATGAGGTGTTGTACGCCCAGCCTACAGCTATGCTAATGCTCGATGAACTGCTAGAACTGATCGATGCGTGCTGCTTGAGACAAGCCAGGACTACGAATTCATGACACTTGACGGCCACACCTCGTATTGTGGTCTGAAGGATGAACGTCTCGACTTCCTGAATGAGTTAACTATGAGTACCAGAGTTGCATTGCTAGGCTTGTTCAGCTCGCTTACCACCATAAGCACTATGCGGTCTCACTAGAAAACTGAGCACCAGAACCCACTTGGTGCAACAGCCTCCTGCATGCCTGTAGAAGGAAAGATAGGAGAGATGAACAATGTAGGAAGAGTTTGCGGTTGGACAATTAGGCACACGTGTCATCGAGATATCTGGTTGTAACTTGAGCGTATGCGAGCATACTATCACTATACTAAGGATCAAATCGTGGATATGAAGGCTTGGTTCATTGGATCTAGCCTTGGTGTAGATCATTCTCCTGGGCCTCTTCACATCTGTGGAGGAGTCTTTGGGCGTATCATCCGACCGTGATATTCTCCGCATAATATTCTGATTGGCCCCATTTGCCAAGAAAAAACTGGGGGCTGTCGGTGCGGATGATTCGATGTTTCGAAGGTGTGTGCACCAATAACAGAGGTGATCGACATCTCTCGAGCGAAGAGATCATCATCTTTATATCAACAGGTGGAGCCGGAATCGATGATATTGTACGAAGGTTCTGGAGCATGGCTTCAACATCCAACAATCATATAAGGGCAATACAGAGACGCTTTGCCAGTCTCAGTGATGCCGTGATGTCGCGATGCCGCGTTGCCGCGATGCCGATGCCAGCGCAACCTAAAGACAGAATACGCAATTGTTGAGGCTCTCCGTGTCGCGCTGCGGTTCGGGAGCACGGTACCTGCCTAGTCGCACTACAGATGCTTGACATAAATTAGGTTTTGCTCGGCAAAGCGTAGTACATAGGAGGTCGGCCCGATGAACTACTCCCTACGTCTCATTAGCACTAGGCTTTGCATTCGTGTACGGTTTGCATCATGGCTACAGATGCCTTGGACCAGTGGGCGATACCTCGGGATGTTCGTACCCCAAACTTTACACGCGCGTACCGGATCACATTACGGATTTGGAACGAAGACCCTAGCTAGATAGTGCCGCCGGTCAGTTGTCAGCCAACGTCAACTGGGTCGATACGAGTGTTTGAATGGCGACTCGGAAAAGTTGCATATGGAATCAAGACCGTATCATTTGCAGAAAATATGGTCTTTATATGCGCTCTGCGTTGCGTGTCAAACACGGTTTTGTTTGACCCTCTATTAAACAGTCAGTAAGAAATGATTCAGTCTACTTACCAAGAAGCATCTGTGGGGTAGCATGATTGCCGCCGGCGTGCGGTTACTGCGAAAATCACCTGGAGGAAACTCCCACAAAGTCAATCGCAACCACGATGATCGAGGGAACGGTCATTGTATTACTCAGTCGGTGAATTGACTGCCCAATCTTCGGCGACCATTGTACCACATGTAGGGAAGACGAGCAGTTCATCACTACCGCGTGAGGCTAGCTCACCGTTAGTGGCAGGGGCTGCAGATGCCCTCGGTAATTACCCGTTCCCCGGATGTACCAAACTCGAACGGCCTGACATAAGCGGAGTGTCTGGGTGCGACGACTGCTGGTATTTCTTACGCGGAACTCCCGGAAGCCGTGGGCATCACGAGGGTAGTGCTTATGCGCACGGTTTTTGCTCAAGGATCCCTCGATCGCAGAAAGGCGCATACCGCTTTGTGGCGTGAAGATTCCTCAGTATGGCCGAATGTAGCGTTTCACCCAACGTAGTTGTAATGCCCGATCTGGAGGCGATGCCTAATGTGGGAGTAGCCAGGTAGCGTAGTCGGGTTTAACAATCTTTTGAATTACCAGGGCCGCCAAGTTATTGTACATAGAGGTAGCCAGCACTCTGTTGGAGTATATTCGCAATGCTTCGTCGCCGTACGTTGTGTTGTCAAAGATTTCGACCTCGAAAGAGTCAATACGTCATATACACGTGACTGCGCTAGCCTTTTTCAGCCTGACATGAGCCCAGGCAACTTCGATCGTCTCATTAACATCTTTGTCTTCCTTGCATCTGTTCTCACTCTCACAGCGTCCTTTTCGAACTGGAATTGTTCGTGGGTCAGTCGACAGCGACCGATCCCGTCAATGATGGTATTGCGAAAAGAAAGTGGGGGTGCTGTGGCTGAGATGCGCAGCCACTTTAGGCCTGGTGCGCAGCAATTGCGCTGTTGTTCAGCCTGATCGTTAATATCGCAGCCTGCTTTTACTCTTCAACTCTCTTTCTCCTCTCGCACGCAAAGGTTGACAGAGATTCTCATTTCAGACTGTGCTACAGCTTCTCATCTCGCGTATTGCTGCCATCCTAGGACCAATCAAGCCCTACTGCAACCTCCAATCACACTTTCGACTGTTCCTGTGTGTATCTCCTGATCTCTCGCTGGTCTAGCGATACGCACTCGTTGTATGGACAGATAACTCTGGCCCAAGGGCGAGCGTCATGTCTAAAGCCCTGGCCAAGGCTTCGGCGCTTAAGCCTGAGATCCGCCTCGCTCAGGCCGTCTCTGAATTCGAAGCCGGCCTCACCAAGGAGCAGAAGTCTGAGTTCCGCACGCTGAAATCGCAGTCGCATTCGATGGCGCCTACTCCAAGCGATGTTATGTGGCTGACGGCAGAAGTTGATCGTCGCATGTCGAAGAAATATGGTGGCCAATGTTTCGGCCCACGCTTTACAAACTTCCTCCAAGGAGTCCAGCAGTTCGCTGCGCTTGGCGATGTTGTGGTTGGGGGTTCACAGAACCTGGTCGCATGTGGTGTATGGACATTGGTGCGAATGTCGTTATTGGTCGGTATCTTTGTCGCTTCGAAGTTGCAATCAGGTACTAACAGAGCGCAGTCGATTGTGAGCGTGTCAAACTACGTAGACAAGCTATCGTCGATATTCATGGACATCGGACGATCCACCCCGCGCCACCAAGCGATAAGCGTGTTGTATCCTCAATCAACAAAGTTACAATCATATCTCTCCGAATACTTCATCGTAGTCGTCGCGCTCTGCCGTTATCTGTTCAAGTTCGGGCAGAAATCGACTCTCCAACAATTCACATCCTCCTTGAATGATGGAGACTTGAGAGCATTTCAGACTGATCTTGATAAGTGGGCATCGTCAATCACGAAGGAGATGCAAGTGAATGAAGCCCAAGAGAATTCTGGCTTTAGGGCTTTATCCTGGTCAATGTTCAAGTCTACATCACACCAACAGAAGCTTGCGACGAAGAACAAAATGCTTGATTTCTGCTCTACATACGACCACGAGATAGTGTGGAAGCAAACGAGAAAGGCCGGAAACACCTCACTTTATACAACATTCGAAAAATACGCAAAATGGAGAGATGATTCGCATTCTTGCACATTGGTATTAATAGGCAAGCTGGGATCGGGCAAGTCCGTGCTCTTGGCAAATATTGTAGACGACCTCAATCTCACGACTGAGAAAGTACGACCCTTGGTAACGCACTTCTTCTGCAGACACGATATTTCAGAAAGTCTGCGAGCACGCGTCATCCTCGGTTCATTGGCGCGACAATTGCTACGGACTGTCGATGATCTTGACATACTTTCAAAAAGCTGCGGAGATACTTGCACTACCGGCGACACCGACAAGATGATAGAACTCATCCTCAAAGGCTACCCTCCTAGTCGTAAAGCGTACTTTATCATAGATGGGCTAGACGAGTGCGATGATGAAGAGAGACTGGTGCTGGTGTAAGCACTCGGAAACATTCAAGAAAAGCTCAACGTCCTGATTTGCGCTTCGTTTCGCGTGGAACCGAACAATAGTCTGCAGTCGATCGACCGTTATCTTTTATCCACTCGCGTCATTCCGTTGCCGAAGAAGAATCCGGACATTGACGCCTTCATCGAAGCCGACTTGCGCCGTTGCCTGGACCAAGAGCTGCTGACTATCGGAGATGCTACTTTGATCATCGACATACAGGACACGCTCGTAGCTGGTTCACAGGGAATGTTTCTTTGGGCAGCTCTTCAGATCCAGTCTTTGTGCAGCATGAAGAGTGATCACGCTATCCGGGAAGCCTTAGCGGATCTACCCAGAGATCTTTCACAGACATTTGCGCGCATTTTGCACAAGTCAGGAAGCTTGGATCCATCACTCCAAGCGACAACCCTGCAGGTCGTAATAGCAGCTCTGCGCCCCCTCACGACAGAAGAGCTTAGAGAAGCTTTAAGTGTCGTTCCTGGCGATGCGAATTGGGATCCTTCGAAGATGCTGAACAAGATCCAATCAGCGCTAGCGTGCTGTGGGTGTCTTCTCATCGTTGACGAGGAAGAATTAACTGTGCGACTCGTGCATCATAGTGCCAAGCAGTACATTCTTCGCGGCCTTTCAATTAACGACGCGAGGAGGACATTGGCAGACATCGTTGTTACCTACCTAGGCTACAATGTTTTCGAGACTCAGTTGTCGAGTGCTCATGCCTGTCCAGTCACTGCAGGGACTGCGCCGTCTACGATCCTGCAAAACACCATAAGCTCGAGCACAACTCGTCGTCTTGCTATGAAGCTTCTTGGGTCTAGGAAAGAAGTTTCGTTCGATCTCAGCAAAGTCATTACAGAAATGCGTGCCTCTTCTAGCTCGAATTGGCAGCACGGGTATGATTTCTACAAATATTCCAAGACTTACTGGCCGGAGCATATTCTAAACGTCTCCGGACGAGACAATAACATCTACCGACTATCGACCAAGTTGATCCGAAATCGAACTTCTGAGCTGGATGTCCTGGACCGAAACCCAAGAATGTATTACCGTTTGGCTGCTATGAGCGGTAATGGGACGCTATTTGAATACATTTTGCAGTTTGGACCGATCGGTGCTAACACTGTGGATAAAATAGACGGGAGGTTGCCACTAACATGGGCGGTACATTGTGAAGACAGAGATCTTGTCACATTAGTGCTCAACATGACCATTGTCGATGTGAATGCTGTGGACGAGTCGGAGCTACACACAACTGCATTGACTCTAGCGGTGATGAGGGGAAACAAGGATGTTTTACAGCTGCTACTCAGTGATCGCAGGGTCGACGTCAACCGTAAAGACGGTTCCGGAGAGACAGCATTGACAATAGCAGCAGTTTCTGGCATGAAAGATATCGTCGAGCTACTACTTGGTACTGGCAAGGTCGAAGTCAATGGAAAAAATCGTTTTGGAGAGTCAGCGATCATGCTTGCGGCAAAAGAGGGACACGAAGAAATGGTTGAGCTACTCCTCAAGAGCGGAGGTGTTAACGTTAACGCGTTCCACAACAATAGGAAGACAGCATTGATGGTGGCGGCAATGTTTAAATACAAAGGCGTGGTTAAGCTGTTACACGACGTCGGCGAAGCTGACCCTAACTTGCAGGACCTGTCTGGTTATACAGCTTTAATGCGCGCAGCCGATCGGGGATCCGATGATACCGTTGAGTTGCTACTCGCCAACGGCGCCGATCCAAACTTACAAGATAACTCCGGACGAACAGCGTTGATGAACGCGGTAGAATTTGGACATACAGGCGTCGTTCAGCTGCTGTTAAACAACCGCAATGTTGACCTTGACCTGGAGGACAAGGCAGGAAGGACAGCGCGCATGTTTGCAAAATCAAGTAACCACGAAGACACATTGAAGCTGCTGTAGCTTCACCTGACTCCTTCTGTATGTAGACTTTAACAATTCACCATCATTCAAGAAGTCATAAGAAAATAGGTTCGGAATTTTGTAAAACTGAACTATATCTTCTCTTCTAAAGGGGTGCCTATTGTGACGCCTGGGAGGCACTCTAAGTTTCTTCAGGTACATCTCAACTCCGCGGCATGCTGGGGATCATCTTCATACAAAGAATGGCAGAAGGATGACGAGGCATGAGCATTAGCAGCACTATGTACACGTTGGGTATCATTCGAATGCTTGGATATGCTTCGATAGTCGGAATTACTTGTATCAGTTTGGTATGCAAGCGTCCATACAACCACGACTCTATCGCCATGACGCCCCAGGCTCCTTTGTCATACTATACATATACGAGGGTATTCAAGCTCTTCCGTAGTGTTCGTGAGGACATGGTATTGCATTTGCCCTATGGCGCCAGACGCTAACATGGACAGTGCGCGGCACACCGAAGCCAAAAGTCAGTGAAGAAGCCATGATGCCATTCCATTCATTCCATTTTCCGCAGGTATGTTTATCGGAAGAGAGTAAAAGAACACCGAGTCATCCCGAAAAACCAGCCATAACCCAGACTATGCACGCCCCATGGAATCCAGCTTAACGAGTCCTTGCCTGCACCTTTGGTGCGGCACCCTTGGCACCCTGCTTGCTGACCTTGGCGGCGTTGCCTCGTGCGGATGCGGCGGCGTTCTTGGCCTTCTCAGCCTTCTTTGCTGACTCGGCAGCGGCCTTCTTCTCCTTGCCCTCCTTGATGGCGGCGGCGCGGGCAGCGGAACGAGCCTCGGGACGTTGGCTGCGGCGCTCCTTGATTACGTCGAGGGAGGCACCAACGATGGCACGCTGGTGCTTGACTGTGCGGCGGGTGCGCTTCTTGGCGACTTCCTGTTGGGTAAAGGTGGTCAGCGGGTGCGCCTTGAGGTGGTGGGATTGAGAGCAGACAGCCGCTGAGAATGCGTGTCTTGGTCAGATCCGCCCGCGGCGTAGACTGATGTCATAGTCTACTGCCTCTCCAAGCATTCCCAGCAGCGCGTGTCGTGTAGATGAATTGCGGCGACTAACCTCAGAGATACCCTTCTTGTGCGCCCTTCGGTAGAGAGTGGTCCAGTGAATCTTGCGAGGGTTCTTGCGCTGAAGGAAGAGCGACTCGGTCTTTCCGTTCTGGAAGCGGAAGATCTTGCTGTCACCGCGGATGTAGAGCTTGCCCTGTTGATGCCATCAGCAAATGTCCGACCGATTGTCATGTTCCATCGTCCTCCGCCTTGTTGCCGTCGCCATGGCGGGATTCGGACATCTGGGGGCGAGCGCCGTGACGTCGAGGGGCAATGTAACGCACCTTGCCCGGGTAGATCTTCTGACCGCTGAAGGAGTCGTCGTAGGTACGCATGTTGGCGGTGTTGGCGGGATACCTGTGTGTTAGTCGTGGGGTTGTCGTCGGTCGCGAATTCAATATTGCAACTCCGTGTTGAGACCTGTGGGCGCGCTAAGCCCGGTCGAGCTAGTCTCTTGGCGATGTCGCGGTGGCTGGTGCGCTCTCGCGTTGCACGAACACCACAGCTGTTTCCCTCTTCACCCTCGCGCTGAGCAGATCACAGTGCGAAGACAAGCATGGCAGATGTCAATCCGTTAATACTTCGACGATGTTGATGCATTCGTATACCAACATTTTGTAGACGATCAACCTACGCGTCCTACTGATATCCCTGGAACGACACAAATGACACCACCGCTACCGTATGTGTGAGTACAGTGCTGAAGAGCAACAGGCGCCAGATATGGCTGGGCAAGGCAGCAGCCACGCCGCCATCACACCGCTGGTACTGGAGGCACAAGTGAATTTCACCATCAAGAACCTCTGGCACTAACCCAACCGACGACTATCTCCACTTGTCATGTGAGGCCCATAGCAATCATGTCTTGCAGCCAGCCTCATACCAATAAACACTCCAAGAGAGACCCGACCTACCCGCCAGTACCACCATCTTGCCACTCAACTTGTCATGGATCTACCTGCACATAGAGTAGCTGTCACAGCCGCATCTAATCGCATGCAGTTGCGAGGACACGAAGATGTAAACTCCAGCCCTCCCATCTCCCATTCCATCACTACGTCTACGCCCCAGTCTGTATCAGCACCTGCAGCCACGACTACCTTTGCTCTACACAACCAAGACCTGATAGACGTCATGGTCGAGCTTGAACGCTATCAAGTCGACCATCGAGCAGCTTTCGCCTTTGAACTGGCCCAAGGTGGGCGTGTTCACCCCTTGAACGAGGACGAAATGAAGCATTTCCGCAAAGACAAAGATGGTGTATTCGGCCCATCTTCGTGGGATACACCGACTCTGTCTAGAGAGTTACCGTTCACCTTCACCTCGCTCCCTAGCCCCGCCTCAGTAGAGAATGCGATCAAGAATGATATTGGAGGCGAAAACCACTTTCGCTTTGCACCTTCACGTGGCTCGCCGGACGATGACGCGGCTGCCATCATGCACTTGCTTGACAACATCCAAACCCCGGGATACTCTGAACCTGGTGCTGTCGTACACATGCAGTCACCTACCTTCAATCGGGCGAGGCGCTGGATACCGGGTTGGGAAGGCGATGGCATGCTAGGTCAGTCAGACTTCCTATTTACTATCGCTCCCGCAGGTGAGGTTTTTGAGCTCGAATATCATGACCACCATTTCTGCACGACGCTCTTAACCGGTTCGAAGGTATGGCTTACATTTCCTCCGCTACAAGCGAATCTAGACTTGCTCCGCAAAGCGTATGGAGAAATGCATGCTGCCGACACCTCGCATGTTGCTCTGGATATCCTCGCAGGAATGCAACACGGTATTTTCATCATCCAGCAGCCAGGCCAAAGTCTTCTTTTTCCCCCGTTCTGGTCTCATATGAGATTTAATACAGCGACCTCGGTGTCATGCAGCTTCTTCATAGCCACAGCCGCGCAATACATGCACCGTATAAAGAACATGGACCTTTGGCTGACTCTCAATCTCTTCTGGGATGCAGCGGAAGAGCAGCAAAACCATCTCGAGAACTATGCCGCAGAAATTGCAGCTCATTTCTCTACCATCATGGCTGGCAACTTCAAGCGCTTCAAGGCTGCCAACGTGCAGAACGCCATCTGCAGCGAATGGGTCAAGGCTGCGCAAAAGAAAGATCCAGGCTTTGAGAACATGAAAGACAAGATTAGCGGACTGCTGGAACTGATCAAAGATGAAGAGGAGAGACAGAAGATTAGCGACCTGTTTCGAGTTGCGTGGATCGAGTTCATACGGCTGAAGCGCAAGAAGAGACCAGAATGCCGGCTCTGCCATGTGCGCATCGAGCATATGCCGGCAGGTGGAACGCCAGATGATCGGCTGGCCCGGCACGTCACTGATGTGCATTGCAATTTCTGAGCAGTGATTTGAGATATCAATCCTACTTGCAGCTCCCAATGCACTACTTTCGCTCATTCCGCTCTTGACGCTCCATCCCCACCGATAGTCCAAGTCTGCCGTACACAAATACCTAGCAGCCCATCCACCTCACGCCACCACCGTTCACTGTCGAGCCCCACGTCGCACAATGCGAGTCAAGTCGTCGTCGCCCGCGGGACCACGACAGAGGGAGAAGAGCCTCGGATCGGTCCCTAGCATCCGACACTAAAACGTCCGGCCCGGCCGCCATGCTCAACCACCATGCCCAAACCAGCCTAACGAGCGGAAACGGCCCACCACTTGAGAGCATGTCCCCGCACACTACACCCTGAAATCTTTTGTCTCCGGTGAACTAGACCGCCGCGATCATGCAACACTGGGATGCACCATTGTTAGCAATCTATCCAGCAACTGGAAGAGATTTTTTTCATAAAAGTCTGGAAGCGTGCATGGGAGGCCTGATCCATGACCGAGGCCCGGGACGTACCTGCAGATGAGAGACGGACGGAGTGGAGTAGGATGGTTTCTGGGTCGGAGGAAATGACCAAACCGGATAAAGTACGTACGACGTACCTAGTATAAGTAGTGAACGACACGACGGGACGGCAGAGCGAGTTGAGAGAAAAAAAAGAAGAGGAATTTCAAATCTACGTCTACATCTTCGTCCCTTACCCACATCTCCAAAACCGCCGTCAGCCAGAATACCAGCAGCTCGCCGACTATAGACAAAGCCTGTCTTAACACCCCCCTATAACCATCTCAATGCGTCTCTTCACTACCCTCCTGAGCACTCTCAGCCTCCTCACACTCACCTCCGCCACCACCACCACAATGAACACCACCAACGGCCTCGGCACGACCCCCGCCCAACGTCACATCATCTCCGCCTCACAAGCGCAAACCATCATCACCGGTGCCACCGCCAACGCCACATCCCTCCAAATCCCCGAAAACATCGCCATCGTCGACCCTTCAGGTCTACTCGTCGCCTTCCACCGCATGGACAACGCGTTCCTGGGCTCCATCGACATCAGCCAGAAAAAGGCGCGTACAGCCGTGCTCTTCAACGGCGTGTACGCGAGTGCGGATCTGTATGCGGCGGTGCAGCCCGGTGCGCCGTTGTACGATGTACAGAATACGAATGGCGGGTTGGTTGTGTTTGGGGGCGGGGTGCCGGTGTATGTTGATGGGATTTTGATTGGGGGCGTGGGAGTCAGTGGGGGGAGTGTGGAGCAGGATTTGAGTGTTGCGAATGCGGGGGTGGAAGCGTTGGGTGCGAGGACGAAGGCGTAGTAAGGAATGGGGATGATATGAGTGGAATGAGAATGGATTGAAAGACCTTTATTGGCGTTGTTCTAGTAACGGGAGTGTGGCTATGGTGTGATGATATTTCCGCCGTGTTTGGCGTCTGGATCTACGGTCGTGTCTTTCTTGTGCGGCTTGCCTCCGTGTCCCGAGGGATAAAAGCCTCCTCCGACCCGCTCGATGTCTCCTTCCTTGCGTATTTCTTCTGCAAAAATGAACCTATCGGTTACGCATTAGTACTGCCAGGTCCGACGGAAAGCTACCTCATGTATTCGTACGTCTGGCTCCTCTCCATGCCCTCTATCGCGTCTTTGGCATGAATCTTGGTATCTTCACTAACGCCCTCCATATCCGCAATGGCAGCAAAACGTTCTTTCCAGAACGCCCATCTCTCCTTGCTGAACTCTGCTTTCCCCTTCCAGAGTTCGCCGCCGCGGCCTGGGTTGCCTTGTTTGCGGTCTGACGGCGTGAGATCCTTTTCCAAGCGGAAGAGGTCGTGGCCGCAACCTAGTATCCAGGCCGCAGCTGCAGGAACATTGGCGTCGTATTTTTGGTTGGCGGTCGACATTGGGTCGTCAATGGCGGGTGTTTCGAGGGCGTCTCGGAACGCGAAGAGGGCGAACATGGAGAGGTCCTGGATCTTTTCGGCTGTCACGAGGGCGAAGAAGAAGTTCATGTTCGCCCAGGCATCGACTTCTCGATCAATGTAGCCGTGGTGTGCTACTGGAGAGTCGTTGAGAGCCTCGCGGCAGGCCATGCCGAAGTCGGTCATCTCCTGGTAGAGGTAGTTGTACTGCTCATTGTCCGGTACAGCATGCTCCTTGAACGTGCTAAGCAACTCGACCAGCATTTTGTGGTTTACCTGCGTGCTGCCGCGGAAAGTCAATCGCTTTGCCGAGTGGATGATGCTCTTCCAGAGGTCCATAAAGTCTACATCGTCGAGCTTGGCGTCTTTGATCTTCTCGTCGATTGGTCCGAGAATGCGCGACGTCGCTTCCTTTGCGTCGATTTGCTCATTGAGGAACTGCTGGATCAACGGGTAATACGCGCTGTCCTCGTTTGGGCGGAACCATCCCCTTATCTTTGCGATCTCGTCGATCTGCTCCGCCTCGGTTTTGACGGTCGGAAGGACTTGGTGGATCTTCTGGTTTTGTTCCTTCGAAGTGATATTAGCTACGAAGACATGAAGTCATGGTGAGCAAATACCGCTATGCGAGCCATGGTCTTGATCGGTGGATCGAAATGTGTTGATCCTGGGCGGGAGGAATGCGCAAAAGGTACACGGTGTTTACTTCTGGTGATGTCATGCGCGGCGGGACTGCGGGCACCCCTACTGATCCCACGTGTATGCCTTGTTAAGATAATTGGTAAGTTGTGCCGGGCCAGTCGAGATACGCTATGTGACATCTCTTTCCTGAAATGGAGAAGCGCGGTGACTCTGCGCTGGTAGGCTCGGGCATCCCCGCGTAACGGGAAGGCGATGGGAGGGCGTTGCATCATGACAGGGCGAGCTTAGCAACCACGACGTCTTTGTACAGGGAAAGTGCTCAAAGCGATTTATAGTGTAGGAATGATCACTGGGCGTCTTGAGCAGCGCTGGTCGAGATGCTGATCGTCGTGCCGCGTGTGATCAACCCGAAGCTGCCGGCAGACAGAGATCACCAAAACACGATCCTGGTGGCCTCTGCTGCCTTTGTAATGTGTTCCTCGTGGAGCACGTTACACAGCATTGATAACGCGTACATTGCAGTATGCAGTGATATTACAAGCTCACTGCAGCATTGAGTGCATGTTCGTGTTCATCGAGCTGCGGATCGGTTTTCTTCGTTGTAATCTTGTAACCCCACCATGCATGTGAAAGATTACCAGAAAACGGACATCGCCTAACTGTGCACTAGCACCTTCCCAGCGCCGGAATATATGTGCACGACAACTAGAAGCTCCTTGATAGATGTTTGACGTCTAGAATCTAGATACCAATTCAATAGGCAAGCTTATTCCCCGAAACGACTAAACCCATCCCGACTTGTATAGTCTACAGCTTCGCACCTCTCTCCTTCTCCGCACGAGCCCTCAAGTCTTTTCTAAGGATTTTTCCAGCAGGGCTCTTCGGAATCTCGTCCAAGAACACTACACCCCCTCTTAACTGCTTATGCCCCGCCACATTCCCCTTGACAAACTGCATAATCTCATCTGCCCCAATCTTCCCTCTGTCTCCGACGACAACGTAAGCCCTCGGCATCTCGTTGGTCCCGTCGTCCGTCGGCACTCCAATGACTGCTGCATCCAGTATGTCAGGATGGCTGAGTAACAACGCTTCCAACTCCGCAGGCGCGACCTACAATGATAGTGTACACCGTCAGCATTCAACCTCCAGTAGTATCCCAGTTTGCCAATCCGACCGACTTACCTGCAACCCCTTATACTTGATAAGCTCCTTCTTTCGATCCACCACATAAAACAGGCCATTCTTGAACACCGCCACATCGCCCGTGCGAAACCACCCATCATCCGTAAACGCCTCTCTATCCGCGTCAGGATTCTGATAATACCCTTTGCACACCACCGGCCCCTTGACCAGCACCTCTCCCGCTTCTCCCACACCAACATCGCGCCCATCATCATCGACGAGGCGCGCTCGCATATTCGGTATCAGGGACGCAACAGACCCCGTATCGTCATGCATCCCCGGCTGCATAACCGTCGTCGAACCCGTAGTCTCTGACAACCCCCACGTCTGGTCGATAAAACATTCATCCCCGGCTCCGAGTTTCTGGCTCGCGGCGTACTGCAAGTCTTTGCCTAGCGGTGCGGCGCCGCTAATGGCTAGCTCGAGGGATTTGAATTGTGTAGTTGCGAGCGGGCTCTTGGCAATGAGCAGGTAGATGGGCGGCACGGTGAAGAAAAAGGTAATCCGGAAGCGCTCGTTGTAGGCGAGGAATTGTGCGAAATCGAATTTGGGCATCCAGTAGACGGTGCCGCCGACGTAGAAGGGGTTGAAGAGGTAGCCTTGGACGCCGGCGATGTGGGCGGTGGGTAGGTCTGGATGGATTCCGACAGGTTAGTAAAGGTTTCGTATGAGTCGGGATGTGAGAACAGAGGACCACGACTTACGAGCGATCGTCCTATACTCGAACCCAGGTCTCTTCTCTTTTATCCAACTCTTCAACATATCCCCCGTCGTAACCGCCTGACTGACCAAATTCCTATGACTCAACTTTACTCCCTTTGGCAACCCCGTCGTGCCCGAACTATAAATCAGCACCACAAGACTCTCCTCCAACTCCTTCCTATCCACAATCCTCGTCCACGGCAATCTCTCTTCCAAATTCACCAGATTCTTTCCCTTCCTCCCATCTTCAATTTTCCCATTCTTCCCCACAATCTTCAAACTCCATTCCTCACCCTCACTCATAACCAACACCCGTCCTCCTCCTCCCTCCCCCCACCCTGCCTCCTCCGCCGCTCTAACCGCAGTCTCGACCGTCGCCTCACACGACACCAAAATCTTACTCCCAGCCCCTTTTACCTGTTTCGCAAGCTCACTGACCGTACTCGCCGCCGATGCCGCGGAAAAAACACCGCCGGCGCCAATAACGCCGTACGCAAGCACAGGTAACAAGTAATGCCCTGTTGAAATCACGGATACAATGTCTTTACCGGCGCCATGTGCGCCGATGGAAAAGTGGTTGCGAAGCGCGGCGGAGGTGGCGTGGGTGAGGGTGCGTGTGCGTGATGTTGTGAGGGAGAGGTGTGGGTTTGCGGCGGAGATGTGGAGGGGGGTTGTAGGTTTGGCGTAGGAATGTTCTGAGTCTGTGAATTGGTTTTAGCTAGGTAAAGGGGGTGTATTTTGGGCAAGGGGGTTTGCTTACCGAAGAGAAGGGTGAGGATGTCGAGGTCGGGGATTGGGTAGTCTTTTGCTGCGCGGTATATGGTGCCGTTGGGGGTTTTCTCTACGACGCTCGCCATGGTGCTTTTGTAGTAGTTTGTTAGATGAATGCGATTGGTTCGAGTACACTAGATATAGTTCAACAGGCAAAGACAGAGGGGGTTGGGGCAGTCGATAATATTGCGACAAGATATTATCATCAACTAGTACGTCTGGCATCTAGATAAATATACTATTTACTAGAGTAGCCGCTCGGTCGCGGTCGCGGTCGCGCTCACAGAGCTCAGCGCCTCCCTCGGTCCACACATTACTCGTGTGTAGAATGGCCGACGATGCATGCCATGGCTTCGGCAACTTGAGATGTCAGAACTAGCGAGTAAGCGGGGTAAGTTGGGGTAGATGAACAGGTGCCGTGCTGCCGGAGTAAGCCAGCTATCTTGAAGCTATCCAGTTGACACGCGTCCGGCTCGCTCTCGCGCTGTTTGCTGCGCGTTTCGGTCGCCTTCGGCGAGGACCTGCGTTGTGCGCATGTATAGTGTACCATCTGAGTAGCGCTCTTCATCCTCTGCGCTTAGCACTTGGCTCATCAGGTGCATCTTCAGCATCATCACCAGCATCATCTCCGCCGGTAGGCTTGCCCGACTTCTTCGGTTTCCGTCTCTTCCGCTTGCTCTTGGCCGGTTGCTGCTCTGCAACGGGCGCGATCCCCACCGCCACGGGAAGCACAGCTGGGCGTGCGATTGCAGGCAGCTCGCTCTCATCAATCTTATTCTTGCGCATGCCCCTCGGATTCTGCTTTTCGAGCAGTGCAACGTACTCGGCAGTGCGTCTGGTATGCTCGACCTTTGTCATGATCTTCCAGTTCTCGGGCTTATCTGCGTCTCTCCACTTCTGCCACGCGTCGTCGTGCATGACACTCCCGCTGAGGACGACGAAAGCGCAGCTGTTCCAGAGCGTGTGGACGGCTTGGACGGGCAGCCACTTGGAGCGCAAGTCTCCGTGGTGTGTCAGCCAGTATGCGACTTTGGCGGGTGTAGGGCAGATGTTGCGGAGATGGGGCTCGACGTAGATGGTACGCTGGTCCCAGAAGGATAGGCCGTCGTTGTCGGTGACTTGGAACGAGTTGTGGGGTAGGTATTTGGGCGGGTATGACGAGGGCTTGCGGCGGACGTAGTAGCCGTTGCTCGAGGTTTCTAGGATCTTTGACGGATGGTCGCGGAGAGCTTGTTGGAGGAGTACCTGGGAGGCTTCGGGCTTGAGGGAGGAGATGTTGGGGTGTTGGAGTATGGCGGTAAGGTGAATGTCTGTCCACAAGTCAGTCATGGAGCAAAGAAGGACGTGGGCATAGTACACTTGTCTTCCCCGTCGACCGTCCTAGAGCGGTCTTGGAGCCACTTTGCCCGCTCCTCTTCCTGGTGGGCATAGTCGGTGAAGATCAGCTCGATGCCCGCAGCAAGCTGGCCAATGTACTCTGGTGTAACGGGCGTGGTAGTGAACCGGGGTCCAGGCTTTGCAACCTTGGCTTCAATCTGTTCTGGCTGGTAAGTGGGTGAATTGGTACTTGTCTTCTGCATGGCCTCGACCAGCGCATCATCGCGGTCGCTCTCCGCTGCCGCTCTGGAGGGCGCTTTAGCAGGCTTGGGCCGCGGCGTTTCGCGGACTCCTTTGAGCCTGAGCGCTCTTGGGACAAACATGGCACTGCTGTTTTGCTCCCGTTGCTGAGAGAGCAGAGAGTAGTTGGTCTCTCCAATGCCCGCAGGCGCAGGCGCACTCGCACTCGCGACGCGCCGCGGCTCAAGCACGGACCTTACGTCAGTCCGCCGTTTCTCAATTTCCATGCGACACTGACAACTCCATTACACCCACCACTCTATTACACGCCCGCACACCGTCGAAATGGCCAAGGAGAAGAACTACAACCCCGTCCAAGAAGCCAAAAAGGCCGAGAAGCAGAAGCAGATCCGCAAGCAAAAAGCCAACCTCCAGACGCAGCGCAACGAGAAACTCGCGCGCAGAAACCCCCATCGCATACAGCGCGACATTGATGCCCTCAAAGAACTCGACCAGAGCGGCACGATCCGGCCACACGAGCGCCAACGGCTGCAGGAGCTGGAAAAAGATCTCGCGGCCGTAAACAAGGCGCGCGCAGCGCTGGGCGACAAAGCGCCCGTCTTCAAGCCAGAGCGACAACACCACAACGACGATAGCAGAGAGCGGGGCGCAGAGCAACGAGAGCGGCGTGCCGGCGTCCTCGGTAAGAGAACACGAGATGGTCAGCGTAAGGACACGGATAGCAGCGATACAGACGACGACGTGAAGCGCATACCCATGCCACGCGATACACCACCGCCGATACCGAAACGCTATCTCCAGCCTGAACAAGGTGATGCTGATACTACTACGAATACTACGTCCGCGCCCCCCGAACCAAAGAAACCAACCATTGTCTACGAAGCCGCGCCCCAGGTCCGCGATCTACGCAAAGAAGCGACAAAATTCATGCCCGCGTCCGTAGCGCAAAAAATGAAATTAGCAAAAGGCGAGGGCCGGCTGCTCGAGCCTGAGGAATTCGATAAGTTGAGGGAAGAAGGGTACATGAAGGACAAATCCACAACAACCACATCAACGGCAGAAGAGCAAGGGGGCAAAACACCTGCGCGAACGTCAGAGGAAGAACAGGAATTAGATGCGTTCTTGCAAGAGGTGCAGAATACCAGTATGCGTGATGTAGCGGAGAAGGCGGCTGAGGCGGCGGTGCAGGAAGCAGAGTATGAGATGATGGGTGCGGAGGTGATGGGCCAGATGCAAGGGATTGCTGGGGAAGCGGGGACGGCGGAGAAGAAGTTGAGGCATGTGGAGATGGAGGAGGTGGAGGATGAGGATTTGTGAGGGGCGAAGTAGTTTGGGGAATGGGAAGATTGGAGATGTTGGTCAGATTTCACGTCATGTTGTACTGGTGGTGAATGTGGTGCAACACTTCAAACTGAAGATAGCTGCTGTGCTCCAGAGAAACACTCCTCGCAAGCTACTTTCAATTGAAGTACATACCGATTTGTACATGCTCAAGAACGATCAAAGAAAAGTCACCATCCAAACACCAGACATTGATCAGATCATTATTTCATTCATCGGTAGGGTATATAGATACGCGGCTCTCACGCCGAAAGGGTATGTTCCATTCCACCCATCGCAATAACCATGTTTATCCCATTCTCAGGTCTTCCATGTCGTCGTCGAGGGAGAGGAAAGAAGTATCGTAGCTACCAGGCGCAAAACAAAAGAAGATAGTTGCTCTACTTCTTCTGGCCAGTGGCACCAGAGAGGGTATCAGAGATGCTCTGGCCGGCGTTGCCGAGCGCTTCCTGGGCTTGCTTCATGACGCCCTGGCCCTGGTTGGACGCATCGTCGCCGCCGGAGCGGGTCGCGTCGCCGAGCTTCTGGCCGGTGGACTTTTGGCCCTCTGGTGTGGTGTTAGGAACATGTTTGAGTGTATGTAGAGGACCAGGAAGGGAGGTAACGTACCAGGCTGGACGGCGCCGGCAATGCGGTCACCGAGTCCGCTGACGTTCTCGCTGGCCTTTTGGGTGGTGGACTTCTGGGAGTCGGGGGTGACTGAAAGGATGTTAGATGGCGTGTACTTGATGTCGACAGTGAGTGAGCTTACTCTTCTCGGAGGCTTGCTCGCCGAGGCCCTTGCGGAGGTTGTCAGACATGTTGATGGTTGGTGGTTGGTTGGTTGGTTGGTTGAAAGTGGTAGTTGTAAAGTGTTTGAGTTTGAGAGTTGGTTGAGTGATGAAGGTTCGAGGACAAGACAGCAGAGACACTCTTATATACCACCTTTCAGCATCTTCCAGGCGGCAGTGACGCGCCACGACAGCCGTACGTCATACGTCTCCAGACGAGCAGCTACAACGCGTGTGTGGGTGAGCGATGGCAGCGCAGTGCTCAGTGGGCCCTGTTACTTGCTCCTTCACATGGAACAAGTGCCAGGGTGGGCTCCCTTGCGGCCAGGATGTAGACCAGTTTGCAGGCGCCACACACGGCCACGATTGGTAGATCATTACTTCCGCACCGTGTGATTGATGGCAATCTCGCGCCTTTGCATGGCATTCGCGTCATCCGGCCACGGCCAGAGGTGGATACATGTTCCAGATCGCCTGCCGCGGGAGGCTTACTGCCCCGCTAGAGGGTAAGATGTGCTGGACGAGTTGGAACGAGGGGCATGTTCTGCCGCGGTTCCCTCAGTAGTAGATGCTTTTTCAAGTGGAATACTTGGTAGCGTAGCAGAGAGATAGTTGGTAGCGTCGAGTTAGTCTCTGTACCTTCTTGATAATGAATGGTAGATTAACCCCCTCACCCGACTTCTAGCTTGAAGCTATAGTCCGGAGTAGAGGCCGTTGTTTGCCAACACTGCGTCCACGAACGGTGGAGAGGTCGAGTGGGGCAGTACCCCGCTGACGTAGGTTGGTGGCACACGAAGAAGTCGCGCAGCACGTGACTAGCGTCATGGTTACGCCACACCAACTCTGACCTAGCCCAACACAACGCGTGCAGACATGCTACCGACTTCGACGCGTCTAGGTTTCCTTCCATGATTCCCACTCGCATCCACTCAAATGAGCAAATGATTCTTTCACGCAGGAGCGCATAAAGTGTCGTTGCTATTCCTGGCCTTTTGCCGCTGAGCGAAAACTTGTTTGACATTTGTCGCGCAAAACCCACTTTTCATCTCGTCAATATCGTCACATTGACGACCTATCCTTTGGCCACTGGACTGGAGATGTGCGCATGCTGCGCACGACCATGATTGATTATCTTTTGCACGAGCGGGTCGTTATCTATTCCTGAGCTCTGCGTTGTGTGCTGTGGACCTGGGATGATCTCGCAGGGTCAGCGGCAAAGCCGGGTCTTGCCAACCACGCGCCCAACACCGAGTTTGCACCACGGCGATAGCAATAACATGAGGAATTGACATGTCCATGGTCCCCGGTGAGGCCTCGGTTTAAGATTGGAGAATTCGCTATTGTTCGTGCTACTGTGCAGCGACGTACATGCTGCGATTCCCCTAAGCTGACCACAATCACCCTTGGCTGAATCTGCGCACAACAAACATCGACCATCGTCGCTCGGGTCGCACGCACTCGAGATTCGGTCCTCGAAAGTATCGCCGACATGTTGTGCATCCGCCCCTGCGCAAAGTCTCGACCAAGAGACCGCCTGCTGCACGCGATACCCATGATGCAGGCGTCTGAGGCACGGCAACTTTTCACAAGCCACGATACGGTTGCTGTGCCACGAACTCCCTGACGAAACGGGCAATATAACATCCAATCAGCCTTCATTCTCCCATTTTTTGCCGTACGAAACGGGTCTTGCCCACTATCTTCTCCGTGTTTCAGATCAGATCCGCTCTAGCGCCCGTCTTAAACGATAGTCGCTTCATGATAGGGTCTACGTCGATCAGGCTCCGACAAACCTAATCTTACTTGCCGCTGTACAGTACCAAACCTCACCGTTTGGTGTATCGGCGTGCTGTCCATCAGAGATACTGACTCGCCCACGGCCCTCGCCCGCATGAGTCTCTATGCCTGACAATCCCAAGGCCGCCCCGCTGGCTGTAGCACGGGCTTCTAACAATAGTTTGAGGATGGTAAGAGCAGGGATGACTTTATGCTACACACA
This sequence comes from Alternaria dauci, assembly GCF_042100115.1. Lineage (NCBI taxonomy): Eukaryota > Fungi > Ascomycota > Dothideomycetes > Pleosporales > Pleosporaceae > Alternaria > Alternaria dauci. The sequence goes on from NC_091280.1 coordinate 2,321,048, forward strand.
GTGCTATAGGCACGTTCGATATCGCGAACAGGTATACTTGTACAAAGTACTCTGTTGGAGTCTGGGCGTTGTGGCACTGCCGCTGCCGCTACTGGGATTGGTCTCACACGCCAACATACAGTCCGTTTCCTGTTACATTCGTCCAAGGTTTCGAGGCTGAGGTCGCTTACTTTGCTGTCACTGCGGTTGTTGGAAACATAAGACAGAGACGGGGCATCTCCGCCGGTGTTTGCTTCTCATAAGGCAGTCGTCTTTCTGCAAAAGTCGAGTACCTCAGTAATTCTTATTCTGCTATTGCTTAGTCCACCATGAAGTTCTTCGTAGCGTTGTTAGTACCTTTGCTTTATGCTATATCTGCGCATGCCGACACTTTTACCGAGGACGCCTTTGATGCCATCAGACTTCTGCAGGAAAAATGGTACAATTACGATACTGGCTTATGGTGAGTAACTTTCCACTTCCGCGACCGACATAGCTGACTTGGTTTAGGAATGACTTGTGGTGGCAGTCCGGCAACATCATTGAGACCATTGCTCGATTTGGTATCCAAGACGCTGCCTTCAAAGAGTACGCTCTCATGATCGTCTCCAACACGTTTGCCAAATCTCCAAATCAGCACGGCGCAACGCAATGGAGAAACAAGTTCTACGACGACGAAGGCTGGTGGGCAATGGGCTGGATCGCCTCGTACGATCTCACAGGTGACGTCAAGTACCTCGACGCCGCCAAAGACATCTTCGAAGACATGACCACCGGCTGGAACACGCCCTGCAACGGCGGTATCTGGTGGTCAAAAGACCGCGACTACATTGCCGCCATTTCCAACGAACTCTTCCTCTCCGTCGCCGCCCACATCGCCAACCGCGTCGACGGCCAGCAAAAAGAAGACTACACTAACTGGGCGTCAATGGAATGGGACTGGTTCAAGCAAACGGGCATGATCAACGACGAGGAACTCATCAACGACGGCATCGACCCCGTGACTTGCAAACCCAAGGGCATAACCTTTACCTACAACCAGGGCATCGTCCTAGCCGGCCTCTCCGAACTCGCCCGCGCAAAAAACAATGGCGACTACATCCAAGAAGCATACAAGCTCGCCGTAGCCTCGACCACCAAACTCAGCGACGCAAGCGGAATCCTCACCGAGCCTGTCGGCGGGCCCCTCGACCCCGTTAGCTCGCAGTTCAAAGGCGCGTACGTACGCGGATTATCGACGCTGTACGAGAACGCGGCGCAGCAAGGTGTCAAAGAGTTTTTTTATCGCAACGCAAATGCGGCGAGGAGTCAGCCGAGGGTTGATGGCGGCGTCATTGTGGATTTTTGGCAAGGGCCGAGTCAGAATGGGAATCCGAGTACGCATGCGAGTGGGATTGATATCATGGTTGCGGCGGCGTTGGCGGGGGATCCGTAGGGGGGAGTGGGTTTTGCTGGTTGTTTGGTTGTGTTTTATACCCCGTTTTTGTTTGGCGTTTTGGGTCGTTTTGGATGGGTCCGGTTGGAATTTGAATGCCAGCGGGCTATTTGGCGCCGTGTGTTGTGAGGGTTGGGAACGATGGAGTGTGCGGAAGATACTCGTTGTGTCTAATGTAATCACGAATCTAATGACGACTACATGTACAGTTCTTGTGCCTATGCAGTGTGTTCCCTCACTTCGTTGCGACTTTCGAGTCTGGTGATGTTGCTCTGCTCATCACATCACCTTTGGCTGTCAGTTTACACTGCATTGCAGCATGGTGAAAGTGTATTCCTCAAAACACATCGCATTACTGTATGCAGCTGTATGGCTTTGGGTTATCGATGCCACTGCCTGCGTGCTGGGGACGGCAAAAAACTCATTGGCTCTTTTCTCCTTATGCGCAATATGATTGGTGGATCTGGGAAAATTTCCTGTGAGGCTCTACCAATAGGAAGCTAGAATTACATGATCTACGCCACGTAAACGGCACAGTCGCTAAACCTCGAGTAAATCTTGGAATCTCCCCCGAGCACTTCCAAGCACCACGAGACCTCTCGCAACAGACCTCCATTCGCTTGTCCTTGTTATTTAGACTTTAGCACCCAGCAATCGACATCCGGCGTTTCCATCCAGCACGTAGTCTTCGGGAAGCATCGGCGTCATCCGGCCCTTCCACCAGCCGTGCCCCAGAGCTCGGTATCAACGTTGTCCCCAGCTCCACTAACTGAACTTGTCCCAATTGGTGAACCGAAGACGTGCTCGCTTCACGCAAAACGTTTTTACCGAAGAGCCTTAGTCAAAACGGCGCGCGATGCAACTCGATAAGACTACTGTACTGCAGCGCACTGTCCTACTCACAGATACGCCCGATAGTTCTGCAAGCCAACTAGGCCTAGAAGCTACATGCGACAGAGAATGAGTGGCGGCTGCAGGTCTTGCCGCTCATGGAAGGCCATGGCAGGTTAGATAAGCCCGCGGTTACACCGGTTTTGAGGTCGGTGTATCGTCAAGAGTGCTGTCATATTCGGTCTTTTTGAGGATTTGAGGCTTGCGGCCGGAAGTATGATGTAGGGTTTGCTGTTTTCTTGCCTTTCGCATCGTGTGGGTATCAGAGCCGGACTATAGGGATTTGAGCATACATATTACTTCTTATTGTCAAAAAGTCTTCCTCACTTTTCACACATTTTCGATTAATCCGCTCGACTCTCGTCATGGGCTACGAAGCAAATAGGTACCGGTCATGGCTACCGAACTTTCTCAAAAAGTCGATGCAAGATGATGCTACACCCGACGAGCGAACATCACTTCTTCCGGACTCGCGACATGAAGAGTGGTCTACAGGCGAAACGTACGAACTCGAGGATGGCCAAGCATCGAAGACCCAACTCATCCTCCAAGAGTTCTGGATACTGCTCAAAGGATCATTACCGGTCGTCGTAGCATACGCGCTGCAAAACTCCCTGCAAACAGTATCCGTCCTCATTGTCGGCCGCCTCTCGCCAGAGGCACTGGCTACCGCTGCCTTTTCGTACATGTTCGCGATGGCGACTGGCTGGCTCGTTGCTCTTGGTGGCACAACCGCCATTGACACCTTGGCGTCCGCCAGCTTCACCGGAAGCAAGAATCCGCATGACCTAGGTATCATTCTCCAACGCGCATACGTTATGCTCCTGCTCTTCTACATACCGATCGCTATCGTATGGTTCTGCTCCGAGCCGCTCTTCAAAGCTCTTGGTCAAGAAGACTATATAGCCCAGGACTCAGCGCGGTTCCTATCTGTGCTCGCTCCGGGCGGGATTGGTTACATATATTTTGAGGCGCTGAAGAAATACATGCAGGCTCAGGGTACGTCCACGTCAACTACACTGGCTGCACTCGCAAGCTGACATGCTTAGAAATCATGAGACCTGGAACATATGTCCTCCTCATTACCTCTCCCCTCAGCGCCGGGCTGAACTACCTCTTTGTATACACCTTCAAAATGGGACTACTCGGCGCTCCACTTGCTACCGGCATCGCATACTGGGCATCGTTCCTTTTGCTGCTCGCATATGCGCGCTTTGTTGACGGATGGCAATGCTGGGGAGGCTGGGATCGCAAGTGCCTGCAGAACCTTTGGACTTTCTCCCGCCTTGCTCTCCTCGGTGTGATACATGTCGGTACCGAATGGTGGGCATTCGAGATCGTTGCGCTTGTAGCAGGAAAGCTCGGCACGATACCACTCGCTGCGCAGAGTGTCATCATGACTACAGACCAAGTCATGAACACCATTCCTTTCGGCGTTGGTGTCGCTACCTCCTCGCGCGTCGGAAACCTTCTCGGCGCACGCAATGCCAAAGGCGCAGCTAGAGCTGCCAATACAGCTGCTGTTCTCAGCATGCTACTCGGCGCGCTTGTATTGGCTGTACTCATGGGAGTCAAAGACTTTTATGCCAAGATCTTCAACGACGACGTGGAAGTCATCAAGCTCACTGCCAAAGTAATGCCCTACGTCGCACTCTTCCAGATCGCGGATGGACTTAACGGCAGTTGCGGCGGAGCTCTCAGAGGCATGGGTAGACAGCACATTGGAGCAACGGTAAATATTGTCAGCTACTACTGCGGAGCGTTGCCATTGGGCATCTGGCTGGCGTTCCACGGCTGGGGCCTCGGCGGCTTGTGGGTCGGTCAGTGCATCGCGCTGTACCTTGTCGGATTCGCGGAATGGGCCATTGTTGCATGGAGTAACTGGGATTACCAAGTCAAGAAGGCTTTTGAGAGGATGGATTCTGACGACAGGGCAGAGCTGGGCGTGCCGCCAGAGGAAGCTGCGCCGGTACACAGGTAGTCGTCTCAAATTTCGGTGCTGGGGTCGATCGCGTCGGAGGTATTAGCAACGCTTCTTAGACATTGCGCACGCAATAGAGATATATAGCTGCCCGGTTCGACTAATGCAACGAGTGCCAAAAATTACTCGATACGTTAAGCGAGCGGGGCTAGTCCGGCCGGTATCTCGATCCTTGTCTCCGCGTCTGAACCTCACTCCTCATCGCCTCATCACCTCCGCACGGCAATGCGGTTGCTGCGTACCCCACGGCAGGTTTGCCTCTCGATGACATATCTAGAGCCTTTTGTGACTCTGGAGCGGACCACGTATGCAGCCTTGCATGCACTAACGGCCAGCTTGGTCAATTCACCGCCCGATCTGCCACGGAGATCGTACTTGGAATGCATCCGAATCCCCTCAATTCTTATCGAGCCAATCCAGGCACTGCGTAACGGCTACGAAAGACGTTTACGTAGAACATGTAAAGCTGCAGACTACGTAACAAACGCATCGGAGACGCACTTGCATGCATGCATGAGTAGCGTAGGATCATACAGGTCTTGACTCGCTTGAGATAAGACGCGATACCAAGAGATGGAAGGCGCTGAATACTCTTGTTACATATCGTCTATGGGGGAGCTGACTGGCTGGTTTCCCCGGCTTTTTTCTAATCATGGATCTGGGATCTTCGTCATTGTACATGGCGGGGTTGCGTATCCACATGGATCAGCAACGGCCGGTGCATGTCGTTCTCGGCGATGTAGAGTGAGGTCGCGCGGATGGGTTGAGCAAGGGTGAGGCAGGAAGGTCGATGTGACCATCACGGTGTTCTGGAGTGTACACAAAAAGCTAGACACAGTATGCTGTGGAACATCTGGTTCGTCTTCGTTGGAAGCTCATCTCTCTGGTTTTTCCAACTCTATGCCTGGAATACATGACTGCGGAATTATACCACATATCAACCCAACCTCGAGGCCTGGAGCTTCTCCAAGAAGCGACTAACCGATTGGAGGCACAGCGGTGCTATGCCTGCAGACGACATCATCATGGAGCAGGGGTAGCTCCAAAAAAGTTGTTTACCTAACAGCTGTTTACCTAAAAGCAGTTTACCTAACGTGAGCTGGTCAAGACGTAGCTGATAGAGAAGACGAGCATATCTCGAGCATATCCCGAGCTATATACTGCGAGCTCTCCGCAGATTCCACATCTGTTTCTGCATCCCCTCTCCCTTCCATTTCTCACCTTGAAAACACGGCAAGATGAGGTTCACTCCTGCGATTGTTGCAAGCTTTGCGGCTACTGTAGCTGCGCACGGCGACCACGGCCACGACCAAGAGCCATTGGCTGGTCCACACGAGGGACTATGGTACAACACGCTTCCCGGCGACGGTGGAACTCAGGTACGCGCATCCACTTCTACAACGACGACGACGACGCGGCGAAACAACCAACTAACCTCACACATCCAGGCCGACTCCATCTTCTCTGGCATTTCCACATTCGGCCGTCTGCCCTACCACCCGTGTCTCTCGAGCAACACAAAGTTCGACATTGCCTTCATCGGTGCGCCGTTTGACACTGGCACATCGTACCGCCCCGGTGCTCGCTTTGGGCCCAGCGGTATCAGACAAGGTTCTCGCCGCCTCAATCTCTAGTACGTTTCCTTGCAAGCAGCCATAAGCTTACTTGTTTGTATGTGTGAATCAAAAGGCTCACACAGAATTGGATTTAGTGGTGGCTACAACGTCCCACTCGAGGCGAACCCGTTTAATTCGTGGGCAAAGGTCGTTGACTGCGGTGATATCCCAGTGACTTCGTAAGTCTCTTTGCTTTTCTAGCTCCGTGTTAGCTTTGTCGGGTGAGGATTATTGGAGCGAGGTTTGTTGATTTGTGGCCTAGGTACGACAACGCGTATGCGCTTCAGCAGATTGAGCAAGGCCACAACTTGCTGTTGAGCCGCGAACCATATACGCACGCCGACAAGCCCGGTCCCTCAAAGAAGGGTACCACACTTCCTCGCCTGATCACCCTCGGAGGCGACCACACCATCACACTGCCCCTCCTCCGGTCCATCAACCGTGAATACGGTCCCATTACCGTCATCCACTTTGACAGCCATCTGTAAGCTCCATCCCCTTCTCCAACAACACCACCAACACGCCCCTCTAACCCCTTTTTAGTGATACCTGGCGCCCCAAAGTCTTTGGCGGCGCGCCCTCAGAACAAGCCAGCATAAACCACGGCACATATTTCTTCCACGCCGCGCAAGAAGGCCTGCTCGCCAACGACACAAACATCCACGCGGGTATCCGGACCACGCTGTCTGGCCCCTCGGACTACGAAAACGACGGCTACTGCGGTTTTGAAATTGTCGAGGCCCGTGCCATTGACAAGATTGGTATCGATGGGATTATCAAGAAGATCAAGGATCGCGTCGGCACGGAGAAGCCGGTGTATCTCAGTATTGATATTGATACGCTGGATCCTGCTTGTAAGTTTAATTTGTTGGTTGGGGTGGCGTTGGTGGTGGGTGTGGTTATGATGGTGACTTGAGAGATTGAAAGAGGTGGGAGAAGCTTGGTTCTCAAAGTACATCAGAGACTAACGTTTTCTTGCTCAACAGTCGCTCCTGCAACCGGCACGCCTGAGACGGGTGGCTGGACGACGCGCGAACTCCGTACTATCATCCGTGGCTTGGAAGGTATCAACCTCATTGCTGCGGATATCGTTGAGGTAGCGCCGGCGTACGATACGAATGCTGAGCTTACGACCATGGCGGCGGCGGATACCCTGTACGAGGTTATGACTTTGATGGTGAAGAAGGGGCCGTTGAGCTACATGGGTGCGCCTAAGAAGGAGACGATTGAGTTGTAGAGGGTGGTGTAGCTGAGAGGCGTTAAGTGTGGAGTTGGTGGCTGAGAGAGGTGTTGGGTGTGGTGTGTTGAGTGAGCATGTTATGACCGGGTTAGAAGCGTTCCAGAGGTTGAAAAGACATGTAGATGAAGATAACGATGGTGAAGACAACGAATCGATGCCTTTGCGGGTATTACCGTATTACTCCAAGCATGACTCATCTCCACTGATCGGGTTTCTTTCTTCCCTTCCCATCCATCCATCCCTCTCGCCCTACCCACCCCACCTCATAAACCCAAACACACAATTCAACAAAACCCCCATAACAACAGCAACCTGCCTCCTCCTCGTCCACACCCCCTCCTCCCTAAACCCCCACACCAAACTCCCCAACGGAAAAAAGAACCCAGTCAAATACCCATACAACATATCATCCAACCCCCCCTCTTCCGCCGCGAATCCCGCGCCCCAGCCCGTTTCCCCACCTCCTCCTGTTGTTGTTCCCGTTGTCGAAGGATTTGTTAAAGAAGCCGATGGATCGTTCGCTGACGAGTCGAGCCACCGGTCTTCTAGTACGCGGATTTGTGCGGGCGTGGGCATGGTGTCGGGGGTATGTGTGAAGGAGAGGTTTTGCGTAAAAGTTGCGCGTAACGACGCGATTTCGTCACGTGTGAAGCCCGAGGCGAGGAGTCTGTCGAAGCCTTGGGCTGGGGGGACGGTGTTGTGTGCATTTGTTGGTGTAGTAGTGGTAGTGGTGGTGGAGCTACGGCGGCGGGCATTGTGGTTTACTGCTGCGTTGCTACTGCTGCTTGCGCGGCGCTGGGAAGGCGTGGTGGTAGAAATCGATGAAGAGGTTGTATAAAGCGCCTTTACCAACGCCGTCTCCGTATTCCGCGCGAGGCTCTCTTCACTCGCAAGTTCATCCGTAGATAAGGCGTCACCAAGCGAACAATGAATATAATATTTCCTTGCATCGTGTGGAATCGCCGTCGTCGTAGTCCCATACTGCACCGCTGGCGTTTCTCTCAGCGGCTCTTTCCCTTTCGTCCTACTGCCCTCTACTCCCCCTCCCCCTACATCCCCACTACTACTACTACTCGTCCTCACATTCCTCCTCGGCGGCGGCGCAATAGGCAGCGGTAATCGCAACGACCTGGACAACGGATCCGTGTCTGCGAGCACTTTGCCCGCGTAGATCAGACGCAGGCGCGCGGACGCATGGTCGGGCGGGAGGTATTTCCGTATGAGCTGTTTGAGGCTGAGCGTGGCGGTTGTGCGGGGTGTGTGGATGGAGAGGGGGAGGTCGGGGACGGACGCCGTGAAGCGTATGATGAGGTAGATGAGTTGTTCGGGGAGAGCTGGCGCGGTCATCGTGATGGTGGGTGGACAAGGCGGTGGAGGGTGTGGGGAGTGCGGGATGCACGTGAGAGGTTAGATGGTGGTATATGTCCGTGTTGTTTCACAAAGGCCGTGACATTGCTAATCGCAATTGCTGTGGTTGTTGAGCATTGCATGCGTGCAGGCGGGGAAGGTGTCGCTCGTATCGAGCTGTTCGCGCAGTCGACGCGACAGTTCCCCGGAGCTTAGCAGCTGAGGTCATTATATCCGAAGTAGCCCACCACGCCGACTGCCCCTCTTTACACATTCACCGCGCCCCTACTTCTAGCATTCCATTTCAATTGAAGCAATTGAATAGCTTCCAAGATGACCATCATTCACATTGTGCTTTTCGAATGGAAGCCCACAGCTTCCTCGGACCAAATCTCACAAGTACCTCTTGTATTCATCTAAACATACATGATACATGTACTGACACATGATAGGCGTGCAATCGTATGCTGGGCCTCAAAGACCAGTGCATTCACCCCACCTCGCAGAAGCCATACATCAAGTCCTTCTCTGGTGGCAAGAACAACAGCCCTGAAGGTCTCAGCGTAAGTGCAGTGCCTATCCATGCCCTTGCGCTGCTGACAGCTGACATGCGCAGGGCAACTCGACCCACGGCTTCGTAGTTGAATTTGCCAACGAAGAGGACCGCGACTACTATGTACACAAAGACCCCGCCCACCGAGAGTTCGTCGAGTCTGTTGGAGCAGTGACGAATGGCATCACGGTGTTTGACTACGAGCCAGGGAAAATGTAAATGTAGTGTGGAGAATGACGTCGCAGTCGCACTACGCTCTGTGCTGATGATATTCCAATCATGACATGTGTCTGTGTAACGCCGAAGATGCAACGCCGGTAATGCCTCTATAATGCATAGTGGTCGAATCGTAAGGGTATCATGATACGCTAAAGGACTCCCCGCAACCACATTGTTCAGCTAGAATCTGTCAGCCTCTGCTTCCCGTGTTATGCCCAAGTAATACGTACTGATGTTCGGGTTCTTGAAGATGAAGCGCTCGTTTAGCTTATCCTCCAACCAGTCCATCTCACTGCCAATAATGTTCAACAGCGCCTTATTGTCAATCAAGACCTTGACGCCATCCTGCTCCACCTGCTCGTCCAGCGGACTCGGCTTATCCACATACTCCAAGTGATACGCCAGTCCCGAGCAGCCCTTTGCCTTTGTGCCTATCCGAATGAGCTTCGGCTCCGGCAGCTCGAGAAGCTCGCGGAGATGCGACACGGCTGAGGGCGAGAGCTTAATCGTCGCTTTCCGCGGTCCAAAGTTGTACCGGCGTGGGCGCAAAGGCTTGCTGGCGGCGGGCGCTTGCTGCGACTTTTGTGCCTCGCCCTCGGGTATGCTCACATTCGGTTGCTCGGATGGCGTCGTAGCTGCGACGTGTTCTTGCGGCGGGAGTTGTGGTGTTTTTGTCTTATTTGCCTCGGCTGCACCGCCCGCTATCGAAGTCTCGGGCACACCAGCGTTTCTCGGGGGCGGCGGTTGCGGGTGCAGCGAATAGGGCTGGTACGCAGTCGCAGTCTGCATCTGCCGCTTGGCTGACTGGCGGTACGGTATCGACGAGGTAAATGTCCGCGCGCATTGCGGGCACCTGTGGGGGGCAAAGGACGGGGCGGCGAAGCGGAGGAGTGTCGAGCTGGCGCGCGCGACAGCGGCTGTGGTCCGAGGCAGAGACATTGTCGTGTGGTAATGTGTCCAAAGTCCAAGAGGGGTGCGAGGAGAGTAGGCAAGTCGCGTAGTGTGTATGCGTGTTGTGAATAGATGGCAAGGGACAGACTGTTGCTGGTCACTAAATTCGCCGAAGCATATGTCATCCGCGGCAGATTCCGGGCATGGCACAATTACAAAGCAGCGGCGGCTGATTGGTCGGTAATGTCCCGACGCGTCGGAACTCGGAATCTCAAGTCGGCTACAACCAAGTCACACTATGCTCACCTCATGATACTCCATCATCCCTCCAACCCAATCTTTCCATATGCCCATCAAGCCACTACCATTGTCCAAGCAAAGGTGAAAGAAGAACAGAGTCTTGAGCAACTGGCTAAAGAGGAGAGCGGTTCTACTGCTTACACAGGCGCTTGCAATGGTAGTAGCTGTACATGTTTTCTAGGTTGCGTAGCGGCACGTGGTTGATGTAAGGGTAGTGAGGTATGAGGTGCAATGATATGCGGATGGGACTGTTTCAGATGCATCTACGTTGTATTCTGTTGTTTGGCAACTGAAATTGCTACACTCGTAAAAGTCTTTATTAGATTCGAGGTACATTCCTGGCTGATACTACACGGCTGCTTAGGTGCATATGCTCTTAGTGATACATCTCTGTGTCCTTTATGCGCGGTTTATCTAACTATTTGCCGTCTGCTAGTCAAGTAGGATAGAGTGTGCTAATGAAACAATCACTAGCGATGCAGCGAGATCGAACGGAAACGACGTGGCATATATGATCTACAATTATGTCGGATCGGCCACGGGATTAGACGTTGCGAAGGGGATGTTCGTACGTCTCCCGGATTGAGGTCTGTCGGATTCGACATCCTATGGCATGGATATGTTCCACACGCCCGACACTGTTGAAATAGCCAGGAGATGTTCGAGCAAGAATGCCAAGCTCTTGCGGCAAGGTGATGTGTCGGATGTCTGAGTTGTTTCCAGATCTCTGGTCAAGTTGCCTTGAGGTAGCGAAAATCCGTTGGAGACGCCAATGTTCCTAAAACGTTCAATATCCAACCCGCAATCATCGCCACGCGGACAGCCTGCTCAATAATAGCCATTCCGCTATCGGGTATCTCAACACTTGCTTCACTCTTCAAGTATGCCTCCCACCTCCTGCAATGTGCTCTGAACTCAATCCTCATAAAGCTGCACTACCCCCATTAAATATGCCCTTCGCCTTGACGCAAAGATCCCCACCCACACTTTCCAGTGTCGCAACAATTTCCTGTTTTGATCTCGACGCCCCAGTCTTCTTCGTAAGATCCTTCTGCGGTGACAACCACCCCAGCCAGCTCTTTGTAGGCTCCGTTTCCGGTTCTGGCGGCGGCTCGGATTGCGGGAGATCGGGTTTCGAGAAGCTCGCACGGAGTATGTAAAAGTCGAGGCTGTAGGTCGGTTTCGCGTACGTGACACTGAGGGAGTCTGGACGATGGACTGGTTCTGATCTCCCGTATTAGCACGACTTTGTCCTATAACATCATGGTCGTCAAAAGTCGTATACTTACCGACCACCCCCTCAGGCCCCCTGACCATTCTCGCCATAACCTCCTCCATAACCGTCGCAACAGCCCCTCCATGCGCCACGCCCGGCCACCCGGCCAACCCCCCTCCTATCCAAACCACCGCCACCATCTCCCTCGTCTCCGCATTCCAAAACGCCCTCTGCACACCCAACCCCCTCGTCCCACTCATGACCCCCAATATCCCCTCTCTACCCCCATTCTCCCTCCCAAAATCCAAATCTAACTCCAACCACCCTTTGTACGCCGATATCTTACGACTCGAGCCCGGCGGCGAAGACGTCAAGCCCGGCCCTGACCGCAATGCCGTGTCGGTATGCAGATTGTACGACTGGGAGCGCAGGTGCTGTACAATCTCCAGTGCATCAATGTCGCGGCGGAGAGAGTCGAGGATGATTTCATCTTCTCGCGAGCCAGGTTCTGGAAGGCCGAGTGGGGCAGCGAAGTGGCGGGCGCCGAGGCCTGTTGTAATGCCTAGGGCGAGGACGCTGGCGTACCAGAGGTAGGACCAGCGGATGCGGGACTGGAGGGGGAGGGGCAGCGCGTGGTGCGCATGGTAGCTCGTGGAGAAGAAGTGCTGGCGCAGGGTGAGGTACGATGTGTTGAAGAAGGTGCGGTTGTAGAGGAGGCGCGCTTGGGACATGCTCGTGGGTGGCTGCGGCCGTTGGTGTGAGCAATTGGGGAGCTGTGAGATTTGGTCGACTTGGGTCGTGGAGATGACGCGAATTGGGGACAGGGATGTCTTCACCGAGGCTGGGTGGTAGTGGCTTGGCGTTGGCAGACATGTCGACTTCGCGTCCTGCTTTGTTTTATCAACTTCGTCGCGAAATCTTCGAGACGCGTTCATTCTCAAGCCGACATTGTTTCCATCAAACAGTACTACCTGATTATTTGCACATTGGCTTCAACACATACTTTCGCCGTCTACACTCTCCATATCATATCGCCAACACCAAGTTCGAGCGTGCTAAGCACTGTGTGCCTGGAGATATGCATTTCCATCTTCGGATGGCAACATTCGCGTTGAAATAAAAAATGTCGACTAGTCCATGACATCCTCCACTATCATGTGATCATTTCAAAGACCATGCGAGTTCCTACAAGACTCCATGCACCGCGTTGTTCACCCCAGAAGCTATTAGACGACGACGCGGCTTAGTACACCTCCCGTACCACAGCATAGGGCTACCCTCGGTAAAACATCTGTACATCCATCGACATCTCCCGCATATCTCATGACGCCCACGGTCTCGGAGACATATCCTCGCCGTGACCCGGAACCGGAGACTTCTTCACGCTAACCACCTCCCCCATCTCCTATAATCCGCAACTAGCAACGACAAAAACCCGCTTCCAATCCCCATCTCGTGCCTATATCAACCAAAGTATACGTAGCAGTCGTCTCACTCCCAGAGAGCAAACTTACCCCATAGCCACTCTACTACTGCGTCAACCCCACCTTTTGCACCACCACCACCACCACCACCCCTTCCAACCATGACCGCTCCCGCACCCACCAAACCCGCCTTACCCGCCTTCGACCCGCAAAACTGCCAGACCTATCCAGCGAGTTGCCACTGCGGTATTGTACAGTACTCGGTTCTGCTCTCGCCGCCGCTGCTTGCTGCTGGCTCGACAGTCGTATCGTGCAACTGCAGCATCTGCACGCGCAACGGCTACTTACTCGTGTATCCCGAGCGAGCGCGGGTGCGGGTAAAGAGCGGTGAGGAGGTGTTGGTAGACTATGTGTTTGGCGCGAAGAGGGTTTTGCATTGGTTTTGTGGGAGGTGTGGGAGTGCGGTTTGGTTTGATCCGAGGATGGGCGAGTTTGGGGATGCGGAGCTGGATTTGTTGGGAGTTAATGTAAGTGAGGGGCTTGGGGGATGGTGATGTAGTTATTGGGAGCTAATTTTGTGTAGGTGAGGATGTTTCATGGGGTTAGGGTGGAGGAGCTGGATGTTGTGCGTGTTGAGGATCGGAATCCGTGAAGCTTGGGAAGTTGGGAAGGCTCAGGATGCATGTAGCTCATCGCTGATTTCAAAAGTATACATCTGGCTCCAAGATAGTATACCAGCGCTTCAGTCTCACTGCAAACCCATTAGGAGACCTTACAGCCCTGAGGACCTCGCGTGCAAAAGACATCATGCGCCCGATTGAACCAGGCCACAGATTCATCACCAAACTCAACCGCTCCTCAAACCGCCTCGTTCGCCACCCAGCACCCAGTCACCCCTCCGAAATCTCGTCCCACCTCACACCGTATCTCCCACCACCCTGCACAACGCCATCCCCCCAAGAGCCAAAAAGGCAACACAAAAACACACACTGCACCACCTCCGCCCCTCGCATACACACACAAGACGCATGTTTCACCGCTTTCGGCACGTCATCCAGCACTAGCGCCTTTGTCTCACATCGCAGGTCCCAGCGATCCGAATGCATAGTTACACGAGCGATCTCGTGTCTGGTGGTAGTGCGCCCGGTGTCCTTGGAGACGGTGGCGTGGGAAACTGGGTAGGACGAGATGGGGAACTGGTAAGCGTGGAGTTGTACGGTGGAGGCGGATGGGGGACGGGGGTTTGTGTGAGGGTGGGCCGTGGGGTCCGATTGGTGTTTTGGGTCGGAGATGGGTGGGTGGGTGGTTTGGTGGATGGGGCGATGGGATGGGATGGGATGGGTTGGTGGTGGGGTTTGGGATCCGAGGGTATGGGGAGTCATTTGTGCGAGGGTGAGGTTGGGTTAAGGGAGGTGGCATGGGTTTGGGAGTAGTTGGGTGGGAGAGGATGGTTGTTGGATTTTTGACCTTGTGGTCATGTGAGATTGCGATGACAGTGCTGAAAGTCAAGGTAGAGACTTGAGTATGAGAACGTTCAGGCGACACTGCTTACATGCTTGCTGTTGACGCAACTTGGACAGGATAATGCGAGTATGATACTTGCGATGGAGACTGAAGCTAGCAAAATGACCAAACATGCCAACGGCCGCTGGCTAGCGTGGTATTCTTTCAATATTTAAACTCCACAAGCTAAGAACATATTTATTCTCTTTACGCCTCAGCATTACAACATTTGTCCAAAACAGTCCAATTTTAAGATATGTTCTTCTGCTTTCCAGTTTCCAAAATATCACGTACAGATGAATTGGCGCATACCTCTGAAAGCCCACACTATTCCTACTACGTATTCAAAATGTCCGTCTTTAACATTTGTGATCCTTCGTCTCCGTTCTGAGTATACACACAAATTCAGACAGCACACGAACGTATCCTTGGAGAGAAGGACGCCAAATAGTGGAAGTATCAAATCACACTAGCAGTATCGAACTCTTCTACCGGGAATTGTTCGCACATTAAAACTGCTTCGCCAAAAATCGAATGACGTTTCTTACATGATTGGGCGTCAGTGCTGTTGATACGCTATATAAAACCATCCCGACACTTCTTCGTCTTGCTCGCCATCATCTACTTCACAACTCAAAAAATTACTGACAGGACATCGCATGGTCTTCTCGTTTTGAGAATTTCGATACCTAGTCAACATGCTTCTCGATCCGCCAAAACGACGTTATCGACGGGACATAGGTCCTGTGTCGGTTCGATTACTTTTAGAACATTTCTTCTACGAAGTTGTGTCTTCCGCGAAAGAAGATGGCAAGAATATCCGGATCTCTACCACGGGCTCAAATGTGCGCCATGGTTTCGAGGGACAAGCTACCAAAAGTGTGCGGTCTTTGTACTATGGGTTTTCTTTGCAACTTTAAAATTATCACCGCATATTCTCATGACTATTGGCGTGGCCGCTGAGATATATAAACTCAACAATGAGTTTCCTTTCTTTATCTCCGTTATACGCCTGCGTCTTCTTTCTTCCAAAAAAAATACACTACGACAAACCACATGAATGCCCTTCCTCCTTCGGATCTTTCCAAAAGAAAATAAGATTGCTCCTATGCGTCTCGTCTGTGGACCAGAGTACCAAACATATCCGTATTCTCGAGAGATTTCCGAGGCACGCTATGGATTTCAAAACATACTTGCACAAGGCCATGTCCTCTGCTGCAGAAGAGGCTGCAAATCACGTTTCCAAACATACTTCAGAGAACTTAAGCAAAGCCTAAAATGATTTCTACGGATTAAACACTACTAAAACTTTTGAGCATTCATCAAATGTGGGTTTGCCCTTGGCTCGGTTCTTTGGGAGGTATCTCGAAACGCGTGGAAAATGCGTATATGTGTTCTCGAGACCGTGCCTGGAGTATAAGTTCTCTCCGTTCTAAGGAAATGTTACTCCTTCGTTATCCACCCAGAGTCTGCTATTTCCAAAACTCGGGTAATTAGAGTTCATGACTTTCAAAAAAACCAAGCTGCTAGCCCATGTGCGGGTTCGCATGTGCAGTTTCCTTCACGTCGAACAAAAACCGTGATGAGAGAATTGATGCCAGCCACCTGTGTTCTTAGCACATATATATTTTCAAAGTGCAAGGCGTACATCAAAATGGAAAGTCTGCAGATCTTTCTGTCTTATGCATGGAAGAAACGTGTATAAATATCCCGCACACTACACTCCATTCATTCCAGTACGGCAACGTCGTCTGCAATTCCAAAAAAAACTTAAGAACGTCGCCCTATGAATTCAACACTCGGAGCATTTCGCATTCTCAAACTCCGCTGTGAGCTGACCATATGCTGGCCTGGCTTCCAGGCCCTCCAAAAACTATCATCAAATCTACACATGTACTAGTCGGTCGAAAATATGTTTACAGAAGTCTAAATCCGTCCACAATCCACAGCACACAATACCACATTCGCCGCCGGTATGGCACAAGGCCAAGAAAACCATTTCCCATAGTCATGCACCAAGCGATCGTTTTGCCCCAGAGTACATACGCACTGATGCGAGCACTGACGTCGCCACAAATCGCCACCCCGCTCACTTGTGGCGCATGCTAGTAATGCCAACCAGCCAGCCATCCAGCCAGCACGGTGATTGATGGATGGCGGTTCAGAGGGACGCCCCGACTTCCGAAGCGATGGGAAACCTGGAAATCGGGGCCCGTGGCGTTATCGTACTTCAGACATCCAATGTAATCGTTTTGATGACGTTGTTCCCTGTTCGAGGGAACTACGACATGACATGACATGGCATGACCTTGTAGAAGTGTACTAGCAGGAATGTAGTAGCAGAAATACGAAGAGCAGTCAGACAGTTCAAGTCCGTCGCTCAATAGACTTTCGTGTTGCAAGACATGTACCTCTTTCCGGCAACATGGGGACATTTGTGCATCTTACGAACTCCGTACCAGCAGGGTAAGCTGGGTACATGTACAGAAACGGGAAAGTGATGGAGTAAGGTTAGCAAGAAGCGAGCATCTCGTATAACGCGCCGGAGTTGCGTTGGTATGGATGGAGGTTCGTGCGTGATCGGTCAGCAAGGAGACTTACGCATCCGGTCTACAAGGCAGAAACACGGTCTCGGTATGGGCCGTCTCGTCAGCAGCGCAAGCAGAGCCTCATCGGTGTGGAATGTCTCTGCGCCCTGGCAAAGGGTGAGGCGCCGCAGCCGGGAGAACGCTGTGGACAAAGTGCCACTAGCTCTCGTCGACGTCTTCACCAATACATATTCATGTTTTCCTGCCGCTGGTGATGGTTCGATGCGTCGTCACCTCGTAAGCGCATCGACTGGTAGCCCGTTTGTCCTACGCAAAAGAACCAACACCTTAAGCGCGACGGTCGCAAGCCAGGCGAAGGCTCTGGATTGGACTGCATGTCCGAAGCGCCCTCTGTTCCCATCAAAATCCACATTACGCCCCGCAGGCCACCGTGTGTAGCAGCCCACTCCACTCCCTAAACGCCAGCCGTCTCTTGCCGATCTCTGCATTCGACGCCTGGCGACGAATACAATGCAGCCACACTCAGATTCAAGCACAACCAAGCTAAGCAAGGTATACAAAGATAGCCGTACCATAGATTTGTTATGTCAGACGGGAGTGCTTATGTATAGTGATAGTGTGAGTACCATGCACATGAAAGGAGTAAGCTGCAGTAAGCATAAGCGATATGAATGGTGAGACTAGAAACTGGGTAGTTGGCAGACACTTGACGTCGTGCGATGGAAGGTCATTCTGTCATATTCATGCAGGCCAGTGTGACCATCAAGTGTTGGAGACAGATCTCGGTTATCTCATTCGACCGGCATCGAGATAGCCGGTGGATCCCTTAAGTGCTTTTTTTTTTCAACTGTCAGGCGAATGTCTTGCAGTCGTGATAGACAGCAATCGGTTCTCCACGTGCAAATCGGACGAATTGCATGGCCTGTGGACAAAGAGCGATTGGTTGTTGAGCGGGTGCCCAGGGCCAGAAGATTGCAGGACACGGTAAAAGCAGTGGAGAGAAAAAGCAAAGGACAGTGTGATTGGTTCGTACAAGAACCGCATTTGCATGCAGAAAGGTGCTGTAGCACAAGGCTACTATGGTCTGATGTTTTCTCGTGTTCGCTAAGCGAGACGGCCCTTCATCGAGTTGCACGCGCGGTAGAGGTTGGTGAGCACATACGAGCGTCAGGAAACTTATGCCTCTTTCAAGAAAAGTAGAAGGAGAGCGAAACATCCTGGAAGTGGATCATTCTTGATTGGCCTGGATTATGCAAAGAAAAATGGGTGGGTGTAGGAAGCAAGGTTCCGCGCTTGCAAATATCGACCCACCCCATTGGCGCTTTCTCCAGGTTAGAAGTTCTCCACCAATGTTTACGCGCGGACAAGCGAGGAGGATCAAAGCGATCCCGGCAAGTGACGATATCCAAGCAATGGCTGCGCGACAGGCGAATGGCAGGCGAGGCGCGCAGTTCGGTGTTGGTTGACAGTCGTAAAGGTGTCAGCAACCTGTAGTCCAGGGCATGAGCGAATCCTTCCGTGAGCAGCTTATCGTATGCTCGTCGGATTTTGACGAACAAGGGCGCGGCGAGAGCGAGTCATGGATAGTCTGCTCTGGCTGGACCCTCGGGGGCCTGAGAGCCTGAGCCTTCAACGGCAGTGCCCCAAGACGAATGCAGACGACGCTCCGAAGAAGGAAAACCTCGACAACGGTCTACCCTGCGTACATCATGGATGCGTGGCGCACCTCTAGACGGGATGGCTTTTGCGGGCGCTGGGCGTCGGGTCCAGCGGACACGACGTCTGGCGCGCTCATCCAGGCAAAGCACAACGCTCCTGGGGACGATCAACGGGATCATCGATGTGGAGTGTAGATGATGGCGCCGCCACACAAACTTGTGTTTGACCGTATGTTGCTGACGCAGGTACAGTCGAGCATAGAGGCGCGGACGGCTTCAACACCCGCAGCACAGACGCGTTCCCTTGACAAAACAGCAGACAAAGTCTCTGCGGCGTTATGCTCGGGGAAATCAGTATTGAGCGCTAACGGAGGACAGTGACAGAGGTAGGAGAGAAGGACAGGTTGAGCGAGGCGGTCTGCGCGGCTGCGGCTCCAGGCGTTGGGGGATCGCACAACTCTGATTAGCGTCGGTGGGGAACATGAGGAAGACAAATCATGCTGTGATGGAACGAACTGGTAATTGCAAAGGAGCGCTGTGATGGGGGGCAGCCCAAACGTGCTTTGACGCAAAGCCGCGTCGAGCACACCGTGTAAGGCAGGGTTTGGCGAGTTGAGGGGCTAGCGGCACTGGGATGTGCGTGGTAAGGTTTGGATAGGCTGGTCTGACGGCTGCAGCACGCAGGAGAAAGGTGCCGAGCCCAAAAGCTGTAAACTCTAGCAACGTGGGGTGCATTAGATATCATTTCTCATCACGATCCAGCTGTTGGCGAGTCGCGCGTTGGTGACCGGTCGATTGGCACCGAAGTGGGCGGAAGGACACATCTCCGGGTAGTACTGGATGTGTGCGGTAGATGAAGTTTACACCAGACGACGGCGCATGATAGCGGCTTGGGTACCGTTCAAGAGTGTGGAACGTTTATGAGATGGTTTGGTGAAGCTGAGAACACTTGATGCCGCAACCGTGCCGCAGGGCGTGGGCAATGACTAAGTGCGGCTCACGAAGCGGCCGCCGCGCCCGGCGGAAACGACACACTGGACGAGAGAGCGAGAGCGAGATGCAGTTTTGGCCGCCTTGGTGGTTGTGCGTAGAGGAAAATCCCGGGCATGCGGGTGGGCGTCGTCGGTTAGGAACAAGACTTCCGTGCCCAGGGTTGGGAATCGGTTGACTGGGCTGGGCCGAGACGGGGAAGGGGGCACACACTGGACGGCGCTAGTACGAGTCGGTAGCTTGATTAAACTTCAGCAGCCCGCGTGTGACGGGGCCAAGGATGTGTAGCCACGGACACTCCGGACGCCTGAGACGCCTGTGCAGAGATCTGTGAGGTGGAACGGCCGAGATCTTAGCGTGGCCAGCCCGGCGGAGGCGATGGCCGTGAGAAGACGTTGCTGGTCTGGACTGATGTTTGGTACCCATGAAGCATTCTGGGTGCATACATACACAGTAGGGAGGTGCAGGGCAGGCTGGGCGGGTTTGGCGTTGATGGTCACGGGGATATACGTACCATGCATGTACCATGGAAGGGACGACGGCCGGCGCGTCATCTAGCAGGTAATTAGACGCAAATTGAGCTGGCAAGGCTGGGAAAATGACGATGGGGTGGGGTCGAAAAGGGTAATGTACGCACGCAGACTCCAGGAGAGAGTTCGTCGACCTGCCAAGCGTGAAAGAACCGGCAGAGGGGATAATTTGCAGCTGGGACCGGGATAGCCATGCCAGACGGCGATCCCAGCTTTTCGTCTGCGCATGGCTTTCTCTAACTGGTTTGGCGTGTTGCAGATGCAGAGGAGAGAATGCCGCCGGTTTCTACTCGAGATGTGCTGCCCATGTGTGTGTGTGATATGATGATGATGATGCAAGCGCAATAGGAAGGCACCACCGGTCAGCTTCAGATCGCGATTGCCCTTCGCGGACGGCCCCTCGCTTAGCTATTCTGTTGATTGGGCCTCGCCGCCATGGATTACACGAAAATGCTCGCGTCCATCGCTCGCGACAAAACACGCTGAGATGAAAGGGAGCATGCCGATGCACTGTGATGAGGTTCCTTCTGCTTGCTTCTGCACCTTCTGTCGCGCAGCAGCTGTCAGCATACGGCATCCTGGCACCATCGGAAGCAGCAGACACATGGCGAGGGCTGTCCACGTTGTGACGCCTACCGCGACCCGAGACGGGGAGAGGCAGCAAGCCTGGCAAGCCACCAGACCAGCCCCTCGCAGTTCGTCGAGGGCGCTGAGGGCGCTGAAGGAGCCGGCCATGGGCTTGCGGCTACGAGATCTCTGCGCTGTCTTGGCCCTGCAGCACAGCTTAATGGGCCTGACTTCGCAGCGGCTGCCCCAAAACAATGGTCTGTGGCATCAGCCCGACAACCACACGGCACCAGCTGGCCTGGCGTGCAGACGAACCGAGAGTCCGATCGACCGCGGAGTCGTCTCCCCAGTTCCTTGTCGCCATGTCGTCGTTCCGCCACTCGGCCATCTGGCGCGACCAGGCGAAACCAGGCCGCTGGGAGGAGGCTTTTGACGACACAGCATATCCGCACATGCATCTTGAACGCCTTGACAGCCTCTGTCGAGCGCTTCTATCAAGTCTTTCCATTGTGCAGCAGCTGTCAACTTCAAGCCGCGGGTGCCCTTGTGCGTCCGCAAAGGCTGAAAGAGGATGACGCCTGCTGGGCTGCGACAGGCTCTGCAGCGACGGAGATTCCAAGACGCAATAGACGGCACCAGACGCGCGCAAAATGGACCGACTATGCACTCCCACGTGGAAATCCACCCATCTAGGTGAAATATACGACGACAGTGCGCCGGGACTGGCGTCAGAAAGATTGAGTTGGGCAGGGTGTCAGAAGCTCTGCTTATTGCACCATGCCTGTTGCGATGCACACACGTGCCACAGGCAATATAGCAGAACGTCTAATTTTAGCCCGACAATTCACCCCTCGCAAAGACCAATGATTACACACTCGGGGCCAACAGCAGCTTTCCGGTATGACGCCTCGACCGTCATGATATTGCTCCGCAACTGGTCGGTTCCGGCCATGCCCATCGACAGGGAACGGGTGTCATGTCGATCCGATACTTTAGCACACCTCCCACTTTTCTTTCATCCCGCCGTCGAAACACGCCTGCTTAAGCGCACGGTGGTCCATCACTTCATCATGTGCAGCTCGCAGTCATGCTCCATCTCGGTTAGTGCTAGCCCGCTCGTTCAGAGCGCCATTTCGTCAGCTAACTCGCGGAGCGGTAGAAGCACGGTCGCAGCCTAGGTCGCCGAGCAGCAATCCCTGCCAGGATAAGCACTTCCCAGCTGGACTCTGTTTCTCGCGAGACCATGTTTGACGCTGAGGCTCGCGACAATGCAGCGTGATGGGGTTTGGGACTGAGAGGAAGCGCTCCCATCCTACTTGATAGCGCTTCTGCTACGCACTCACCAGGGCATTTCCCTCCAGATCAGCGCTGCTAGTAACGGCGATTGGCCTCTATCAACGGGCGAGCTTGGGCAAACCAGGCAAGGGTCGTCTTTGAATGTGCTTTGTCTCTGCCCCGGCTCTGTCTGTGGCCAGACCGCGTCTGTGCGCCAACAGGCTCTCCCAGGTCCTGTTGGCGCCAGTCCCGACGCACGTTAGAGTGTCAGTAGGCTCCTAACCCTTGGTACTTGGGAAAGACAAAAGCATTTGGTCCTTTGCCTGTCTTCTTGTCGTGCCGCGAGTCTGGGTCAGGGGAGGAGCCGCATGCCCGCCCGACTTGTGCTTTTGCGCCACTCATCGTCATTACATGCGAGAAGGGTCAAGGCACGACGGCGATACACCTTGCTGCTCATCAGCGAGCGTGGCATGAGATAATCTGATGTCCTGACTCCACGGGCCGGCGCAAGCGATTGCCCTCCACTTTGCTGGTCCAAGCCGTCCCGCACGCCAGCAGATGCAGACTCCGACAGATGGTCTGCGGACAGGGTCTGGCTACAGTGGGTGCTTTCACCCCCCCTGGTAATGCATTGTCGTGTGCAGGCCCCATGCTCGACTAGTTTCTGTAAACTGAACCTGAACGGTGTGGTTTTGTCATTGATTCGTCGCATTGCTTCTGCCGTGCTTCGTTTGCGTTGCCTTATTGTGACAAAGTGCGTCTGTGGATAGCGCTCCCGCCCGCTCACCTGAGGCTTGCTTTCGTGCTAACTCTCATCTCCCATCCCGATCCAGATCCTCGAAACGCTTGGACGGACCCTATCGCCTGGTTGAGCCCTTGATAGTCCTGAAGCCCCAGCGCGCCAGTCAGCCACGCGAGTCCGCCAACCCTGACATCCTTAGCCCGCCATACATATACGTGAGGGCTACCGCTCTCCACTCACTCGCGGTAACAAAGCCTTTAGTCTACCCAGGTTCCAGCCATCTCCGCCATCGCTCCTCTAGGGCGCCCAGGTCCCGAGCTTAACAAGGAGTGATCGCCGCTCCACACGCCTCAAACTCCACCACCAGCACTTCACAAGGCTCACCTCCCCCCCGCGCACAAAGCATCAGTGGGACGTATTGTCGACGTACAAACACCACACCCTGCAACACTGCTATCCAGCATCTCGGGTCGAGTATCAACAGGACTACCACGGCCAATCCGGAGCATTGCCATCATAGTCGGACGACAACACCATAGGAGACGACTCACTACCTTTAGCCCTAAGCTATCACACACACATCCCGTGTAACAGGCCCAAGTAGCACCACGTCTGCGCAACCAGGAAACCGGACCCTACCAAACAGTCCGTGTTGGAAGAACACCACAGTTTCACGAGTATCTGCTTTTGATCTCTTGTACGCCATCCTCTTTCGATTTGCGACGGCGAGCACCACTAACGCTGCGCAGACACTGAGGCCTTCTAGAGTACTTGCAGCCATACGTGCGTCTATCGGTATCACTGCCCGCCTGAACCAGCGCAGGTACCGGAACCGGAGCCGTTCGTTCGTTCGATTGCAGCAGTTCAAAGGACTCGGAGCAGTCCTCCAACCGTCTGACGTGACGACAGAGTAGACCCGGAGCACCATTGCGAATCCATAGACTGAGCGGATATTTGTGCACTGGACGGGCCTTTTACAGGATCCCTTTCCCTCCACTACCTGCATATCATCTGCACTTTGTCCCTCTCGACTAGAGCCCCTCTACCTCCCACATCACGCCTTTGAGCCACGAGCCGCTCATTGCCCTTCGTGGATTCCCCGCCTTCACGTGGACTGTACTGGTCCGGTGCTCACTACACTTCGCCGTTTGCAGCGTCACAGCTGCACTCTCTCCCAAGTCCTCCTCAATCCGAAGCAGGTGGGTCATCAGGACCTACCCGAGACACAACCGCCAACGTGGCTGCTGCCGTGGCTCATCCGTCTTCCATGCATCCTGGGAGTGACCCCATGGGTGTACCTCCCAGCTTTGCAACGCGAAGACCTCACGCCCAGCAGCTCGGTAGCTTTGAGCTTCCTCCACCACCCATGCACAAATATCCCTTTACCAACACCGTCACCACATCGCAATCGTCACAGGCCCCGACCACCATTGGCAACCTCTTGACTCCACCAAACACAACTCACAGTGATGTGATTGGCTCATCAGGCGTCTCCACAAGCAACACTCAGTACTCGACAGCCATGGCATACTCCAATAGACAGTATGTATACTCTCCACCAGCACAGGGACCGGCAGCATACTACGGCTACCCGGCAGCACACCACCAACAACAGCACCAATACGGCCAATCCCGCGGAGGTATGTTTGCTCCACCGCGCAGCGAAGGCCAGTTTGGACGACAAGACTCACTGGGCAAAGGGCTGAATCCGCCACCATATGAAATGAACCAGCAACTTGCACCTTTTACGCCTTCGTCCAACGGAGCGAGCATGCCCTCGATATCCACACAGCAACACCAACAACAACATCAACAACAACAACACCATCACCACCAACAGATGATGGGTGCACAAACACCAGTCTCCTCTTCCGCACCACAACAGTCGCCGGCGCTCAGCCAGGACTCCTTCAGGCCACCCCAACCACCGACCCCAACATACAGCTACCACGCTGCCAGCACCCCACAACACTCCAACTTCCCCTACTCCACCGGCCCCTCCCCAACCCTAAGCCAACAACAAAGCCCCATCAGCGCCGGCGGCTCCATTGCGCGCATGTCACCCGCCGTATCACAAGGCTCCATCCCATCCATCCCCTCCAACAACCCCTCACAATCCCCCTACCAATTCCAACAACGGCCACCGCTGCAATACGGCGCCGGCCAAGCCCCCGTCTTCTCCAACGTACAGAACCCCAACGGCGGGCTTGCGCTCGTCGGCGGCCACCCCGCCATGATCACTGGATTCAATAGCGGCCACGCGGCTGCTATGCCGCATTTCATGGGCCACCCGCAGCATCAGCAGCCGGCGGCGAATGATCGCCCGTTCAAGTGCGATCAGTGTCCCCAGAGCTTCAATCGCAATCATGATCCCAAGAGGCATAAGAGGATTCATTTGGCTGTGAAGCCGTTTCCGTGCGCGCACTGCGATAAAAGTTTTTCGAGGAAGGACGCTTTGAAGGTATGTTTATAGATCGTATCAATGTTTCATGTGGAGCGAGTGCTGATTGTTTGTGTGTAGCGACATATTCTCGTCAAGGGATGCGGAAAAGCGACTGCGGACGATAATACCAAACGCGAAACGCCCTCGCCCAAGATGGAAGACTCGAAATCGCATTGATCTTCTATTATCCAAACGCGCGACTGTCCACCACCTTCCTGCGAATGCAAAACCCGCTTTCCGCTTTTCCACTTCTCACTTCTTCTTCTCTTGTATTACTTACTCAAAACGCTTCTTATAGGCTACGAACTTATGCATGTCTTATCACGTCCTCTTTCTTTCCCTTTTATCTGATCGGATTACCCTGGGAAACGGAAACAACACGGAACGCGGAAAGCAAAGGCGCGCGCGGGGTTGGGGGTTGGGTGGGGGAGTTACTTGGTCCGACGTTTTTCTTTTTGATCGCGGATACCTCTTACTCTTTGTCGCTATTTATTTATATCTTTATTCGCCTATCTATGTCTCTCTCTCTCTCTTCGTTGTATGTATCAAGGTACCACGTGGGGGGCGATTAGGCTCTCCTGCGCATCTCGGTTGTTATTGTATGTACGTACGTCACCCCGCTGATTTTGTTTTTCGGACAGGAGGTTTCAGGCCTGGGTTCGGTCTGTGTGTGATAAGAGGGAGGAACCTGGTGTCTGGGCTACTGCGGGTGTAATGTTTCGAGGACGAACAGGAACATGCGCGTTGTGTGCTGCCAAGGGTTGCCTTTCTTTTCTCGCATTCGCCTCTTTTTTTTCCTTTTCGGCAGACGGCATGCGTGGTGCGGGACCAGGGTCCGATGTCGTAGTAGCTGCCGGAGGAGAAGTGGAAATGAGAGTGAGGGATGATGGATATCTTTTGGAGGGGAAAAGGGGGGATGATACCGCTATACAGTACTAAACGCATATGACTTACTTCACACCATCCCATGATTGTTTCTCACACATGTTGTATTCTCCGTTTCGCACCCATCTATCGCAAAACCCAAACCCCCATCCCCGTCAAACTCGAAGCAAAAGTGCGGTGTGCCCGTCATGCCCGACGTGCTTCAAATCCCTTCCCGTTCCCAGCCCAGTACAGGGGGATATAACATCTGCATTATGTTCCTGAACGAGCGGTCGCCGCATTAAGGTTTCTGGTATGTGCTGGGTACGCAAGGCCGGTTAAGTGCATGGGGGGAGAAGCAAAAAAGGTGACCTGAACCATGCGGTTGGGTGGCCCCGGTTGTTGTGCGAGCGTTGTTCTCGGCTGATTCCGGGGGCGCGCAGGCGCAGAGGGCGATGTTTGGTACAATGGACAGGGCGCTGGGCGTGTGCTGGCTGGCGAGAGAGGGCGGCGGGGCGGGGCTGCCGAGGTCGGCACTGGCACGGACGGACAGATAGGGCGTGGTAGATGCGCTGACGCGACGCGAGGCAAACCTCAACTTCACTCTCACCTCACTCGCTCTCGCCTATTCCATCACGACGCGTCGTAACAGGATGCGCTTTCATCTGGTCTTTTCCTTCTCATATAGTGACTCGTTTCGTTCATTGCATAGCATGACATGCGTTTGGTTGTGATTCGTAGAGACATGTTCGAAACAGGTTTGTACAGGCACCGCGCCATCATTCGCTTTTGTTGATTCCCTGACTGCATGCGTCCGATCTCTGTCAAGATGCGCTCTGCACTCCGATTTCCTTTCTTCATGTCTCTCATCATTTCCAAGTAAGAAGCACTCGGACATGTCGCGACCCAGGCTACCACACGCGTGAGCAAGAGCTGCGAACGGAGCATACAAAAAGGTTCTAGAAGTATACTACACTCAGGCAGGTGAGGAAATCTATCATGTCAATCTCCTTGTCGTCTCCTTTTCCGCCAGTCGGGCAACATATTCCTCTCATTCTATTTGAGATGGCGACAACGGTTATTAATGAGGCATGTTTCTGCAAAGCTGCATCCCTCAAGTCCCGCTCCCATCCGGGATGGGAACCAAAACACGCTTTCCCCATGGTGAGGCTCGTCGCCACTGCCGTGGCTGGTGTTGTTGTTCCTCCCTCCGCCACGTTTGCGTCCGATTGCGCTTTACTGGGTCTGTCTGTGCACAAGGCTCTCCTCGCAACGTCCATTTCTCCGCCAACATCGACACCTGCATAGCCGGTCCATTGTATGCATCCATCTACTTGTTAGCTTCTTGGAGCGAGAGCAGTCTCACTTGGCATTGTACATCTCGCCGTCTTTCCTTTACTGGCCTCGCCAACCGACTCGCTCGCGGTCAAACGATTGAGCGAGCGCCTTCAGTGTCAACAGCGATAAACAACAACACGCAGCATCTGGCCATGGCTTTTGCCTGACCCCACCCACTACAGCGACTTGGTCTACCACAACAACGCATTGCACGCGTTCTAGGCTTGGACACTCACCTTACCGTCTTGCATATCTTGGACTCCACTCTACCTTTTCATTCTAGCAACGACAGCTGCACTACTCGAGGGCTCCACCTTGACTACTGCAAGCTTCTACCCACAACATGGATTCCAGCTTTCTTGGCCGCCCACCGACGCGTCGACGTGCATTTGGTGACGGTACTAATCGCGCAAACGAGGGCCCACGCATCCTGCGAGGCAACGAAAAGCGAAGCAACAGCTATGCGTCTTCCTCGCCTCCACCGCTTCCGCACAACGAGTCTATCGTTCCAAATGGTACACTTGCTATCCGGCACGAGGAGATTCTGCCTGAAAATAAGCGTCTATCCGCTGTTCAAGCTCAGAAAGGCCGACCACACAACCCGAAGCGCGATTCCGAGATCTCCAATGCAAGCACCAATGCTTCCACTGCGAACCGCCGCCGCAAAACACACATTGGTCCTTGGCAGTTGGGCAGGACCATTGGACGAGGTGGCTGCTCGCGCGTGCGGCTTGTCAGGCACAGCGGCACAGGACAGTATGGCGCCGCCAAGATCATCTCCAAGGCCACGGCAGAGAAGGTGCGCGCCCTGAGCTTGGCCAACCTCATCCAGAGTGCTGAGCAGGAGGCGTCACTGTACCCTGATGGCAAGGTGATTCCATTTGGTCTTGAGCGAGAGATTTGCATTATGAAGTTGCTGGATCATCCCAACATTGTCCGCCTATATGATATCTGGGAGAACCGCGATGAGCTGTAAGCATTCCACATTCCACGCACTCCTATCGATCCGTCTAACATAAAACAGATACCTGATCATGGAGTTTGTCGAAGGCGGCGAGCTGTTCAGCTACATCCACGAGCAGCAGGGACTGATTGAGATCCATACCGTTCACATCTTCCGCCAGATCATCGCGGCCCTGATTTACTGTCATCGCATCAATATACACCATCGCGACCTCAAGCCCGAGAACATTCTGCTGGACAGAGACACTATGACGGTCAAGCTTGTCGACTTTGGGATGGCTGCATTACAGCCCGTTGGCAAGAAACTTACCACACCCTGCGGCAGCCCTCATTACGCTGCACCAGAGGTTATCAAGACTACATCTTATGACGGAGGAAAGGCAGATGTATGGAGCTGTGGCGTCATCCTGTTTGTCCTCCTTACCGGCACACCTCCCTTCAACTATTCTGGTGATGAGCGCGATCTGAAGCACCTGTTCCGCGATATCGCAGCAGCCAAGTACGTCATGCCCGACAACATCTCTAGAGAAGCTCAAGACCTCATCGGTAGGATCTTGATCGCTGATCCGAACCGTCGCATTTCCATCGATGAGATCTGGGATCATCCTTTCCTCCGCAAGTATTCGCAAGAGCTGAACTTTTTGGGAGAGAACGCCAACGTCGACCACTGGACTGGACCCCTCCCAGCCATTGCAGAGTGGACGAATCTCGAGCGAAAAACCATCGATCGCGAGATCTTGCGGTATCTGCGCACGCTCTGGCACAGCGAAAAGGAGGAGGCCCTGATCCAGAAGCTATTGAGTCAAGAGTAAGCCGCCTTCTCCGCAATATACTTGTACATCTACTAACCCCCGTGCAGAGCAAACCAGGAGAAGTACTTTTACTCTGCGCTAAAGAAGTACCATACCGACCAGCTCGAGAATTACCTACCGAGCGCGCATTATGCCGTAGCTCATTCCGACAGCGACCACCACCACAACACGCGGCATTCGCCCACACGCAACGATATGAAAGAGCTTTCCACGCAGATGCACGACCACAAGCGTTCGCAGTCCGCCTATTCAATATTGAACAACGAGCATCTATACTCAAAGCACAGCCTCTACGAGTCGCCTGTCTCTGAAGCTAGCTACGACCCATACCGAGCTTCACGGCAGCCCATTGTGCCCATTCCAGAAAACGCACCGCTCAGCCAGAATGTTACTGTTCATCGGGGACACAGCAACCGCAGTGGCAAGCAACGTCTTACCACAGCTTTGGGACATCATACGGGAAACTCACTACGCGTTCAGGCACTGCGGAACACTTCTAGGCATGGTTCTGCAGCGTCGCGCCGCTCTACGCGAAGCACTCCCTCTCACCAGAGCACTCCGTCTTCTCATCGTGCCCCCTCGGTTCAGCGGAGTTCAATGTCTCGATCCTCTCTTGTGAGCTCACACTGGCCTAGTAGCCCACCCGTCGTTGCTCGCTCCGCTGGTATGGGAAAGCGAGGTGTGAGCTTTTCGCATCTGCGCGACCGTCGGTCTTCCGCAGCAACAGCTAGCAGCTGGCAGACTGAGGTTGGATCTTTTGCCGATCACATGTCCCACAGACCTCACACGTCTATCGGGTCTTACGGACCATCTGTCAAGACGAGCACGATCCGGTCAGTCCCCAAACCGAAGACGTGTTTGAGCTCGGAGATGCCTCGCTTGAAGCTTAGAAAGCCAGAGAGCCCTACCAAGTACATTCAGGGAGAGGCTCGGAAGGTCAGCAACGAGTTGAACAAATTCATGGACGAAGCTTTCAACGGTTCTTCTGTTGGCTCTAGCCTTCGGTCAGATGTTTACCACGACGTCTCGCAGTATGACAGTCCTCCGACTTCGTTTTCCAACACCCGAGACTCTGGCGGCAGCACCCTGGCTACCACACCTGGGGTCAAGGGGCTTTCTGGAGACCGGCCACTGCCTCCCATCCCCGCCGAGACACCCAACACTTTTGTGCAGCGAAAGCTGGCGGAGACTCGTGAGGAAATCGCCCAAGTGCTGAACGAGGATGCCAAAAGCAGCGCACAGATTAGCAATGTACTGGAACACCTCGACCGCCTGATGGTGCCTGCAGCTGGTGGCAAGCGCATAGTATCCGCTCCTGTCAAGTCTCCCGAGCCTAGGCCGCTCCGTGTGATTCCTGAGGAGCCAAAGACTGACAACGGGGACGGGTTTGACATCCACGTTCCCAAACATCGAGCTGTCACTGACCCTGTTAGGCTGCAAGGTCGTCGTGTGGTGACCGAGCTGCCGCAGACTATTCGCATCGTCGATGAAACGCCCATTCGCATTGCGCCGTTGAACGTTCACAAGCGCAGCGGCGCGAGCTTGAAGACGAACGGTACACAGGAGGCGCCTGCTATACCCACTCTCCAGCCATACCACACTGCCCAGAACGATTTGCAGGCTCTGCCTACGAACAAAGCCGCTCCCGCCCTCGAGAAGCAGAACACAGTGCTCAAGAAGAAGAAGTCGCTATGGTTCCGTCGCAACACCGGCGAGCAGGAGCGCGAAGAGGAGAACAAGGAGAACCAAGTCAAGAAGAAGCAGTCGAATCTGCTACTCCAGATCCCGGAGGCATGGCAAGGTCTTGATGATCGCAAAGAGAGGAATGAGCGTATGGCATTCACAAACATCGACGACATGAAGAATGATCAGAAGCCGTCAGGTGGCAGTGTTGCAAGCGAGTTTCCTATGCGCAACAGCAGTGCAGCTACCGCGAAGAATGAATCGGTTCGCAGGGGCTTCTTCGCCTTCTTTAGCAAGAAGTCAAAGGATGACAAGGGAAAGAGGCCTATGGAGCTGGGTGGTAAGCATACATCATGTCGCTTGGACTCCGTCCTACATACTGATATACCTGCAGCACTCAACTTCAGCTCATCTTCCATCCTATCCAACTTCGATATTGGGCCCGAAAACAACAACGACAATGCTCGTACTGGTCCACCGGAGATGCAGATGAACTGGTTGTCACGCTTCCTTCACATCAAGCCCGCGAGCAAGACCCTCTGCTTCCATGTTGGCCGTGGCAAGGTTCGCCAGGACCTCGTTCGTTTGCTGCGTGATTGGCAGCGCTTCGGCGTTCAGGACGTATCGCTAGACCGTGAAGCAAACTCCATCAGCGCACGCATTGACAAGAACAACCGTAAGTGCCTGCCCTGAGCTTGTCTCATATTTAGCGGATGGTGTCTCCAAGACTGCCGATTCAAAGTCGGGCTGCTAGAAGCTGAGCTCGCATGGCGATGTAATGCTGCATTTGTTTCGTTGCTGCTTGAAAGACACTGGCTAACATCCACGCCCACAGACCTCAAGATCAAGCCGGTAACATTTGTCATTGAACTCTTCGTCGTACTCGAACACGGACGCCGCGCAAATCTTTGCCTCGCACGCTTCACACAAACCCGCGGCGCAGCCTCCAGTTTCCGCAAGGTTGTTGATATCGTTGAAGACGTCTGCCGCGCTCGCTGCATGCTGGTTGAGGATGAGGAGAAGAAGGCTTCGATGATGGAGGTTTTGGAGTAGGACACCAAGAACAAGAAACTACGAGAAGACAATAATGGTAATGGAGGGGAGAGTGGCGAGGAGGGAAGAAGGGAGGGGGGATGTTTGGATACCAGATGGCATACTTCTTCCTAGTTGTGAGTAGGACCAGTATGTTGCATCTGGGTGTTTTGTTCGCACTACATGCATGATGTGAGCATGGTAGGATAATACAGAGAGTGGATGGCAAGGGATCTTTCTGCATACGATACAGATGGATAGTGCTTGACATGTTCTTTCTTGTGCATGCGGATGCTTGTAGGATATCGGACGGGCTGATGTTGGGTTACTTGCACGCATACCCACGCTAGAACAGCACTTTACTGTGTAATGGTAATAATCACTTTTGTGCCCGCCTCCAAGCTCTACTATACATGGTTTCTGTTCCGACCTTCCCAGCTATCCATGATTGGACGGCCTTCCGCTTTGTACGAAATAGCCCTACCATTCCCTCATTACAAGCCCATCAGCCCCAGCCCCGTCACAGCAGTAACCGCCGCCCCAATAACCAACGCCACAATCCCACCATTATCCTCTTTCTCCTTCAATCCTTCCAACGCAATATACGTATCCGTCACACACACCAACACCCAGCTCGTCATCACCACACCCATCTCACTCGTCTGTCCTTTTGCATAAAACCTATATTCCCCTCGTCAATACATATCAACCACATCTTGATACCGAACACTTACCAGAAAAGACTACTCGCAACAGCCACATCGCGGATCCCGAGAAACGCCATTGATTTCTTGTTGATGGCATGGCCGTCGGGGCTGCTGGGGTAGACGCCGAGAGCGGAGGAGGCGGTGAGGGGGCGGGCGAGCGAGAGGGTGCCGAGGAAGAGGAAGGTGGTGGTTAGGGAGAGGCCGAGGGTGCGCCAGGTGGGTTGGGAGAGGAGGGGGGAGATGGTGGGCATGGTTGTTTTGGGTTTGCGGTGGTGGGATTGGTGGTAGTAGAATGGAGTGAACTATTTGAGTATTTGGTGGTTTGTTCTTCGTTTTATTTTTGGGGGTTCCTGTTGGGTCGTTGACGTCTTTATGGGGATGTAGGGTGAATATATGGTTTGCTAGTCAGGGTCGAGGAGTTAGTTCCGCGCCTTACATAAGAAGCGCGATGCTGCTTAGTGGTCGAGACGGCTATATGTAATCAGCAATCTCAGAGTTAGAGATTTTATTATAGGCTTTATGCTTCTTGTTAGACGATGGAGCGCTTCGTAGTTTGTCGGTATTGACATGCTGTGACACATTTACCGCGGCTGTCATCAAGGTGCGGTAAATTCACGCTAATGCAGACAGGAAAGCTAAGCATATAGTACCTGCGCCTCGCAATTCTGCATCGTTCAGCCAAGCAGTGTTTCTTTTTGACGGATTGAATTCGTGTATTGCGCGCCCGGAAGTTGTTGCTACAATGGGCGTTTGTGACTGTGAAGAGATGCGCTTACCTCTTTACACTTGCAGCGCCTACCGGGCCAGACTAGTATGGTTTCACTCACTGATTCCTCCAGCGGTCACTCCAAACTTCTCACTCACCTCCTCTCTCGCTGCTGTTGCCTGGAAGTTGGCGATGCTGCTCCCGCTTACCATGCTACACTGCTGAATTCGCATACTCTTCGGCCATATAGTCAACGTCAGACTGTTTCTTCCCGTACTACCGTCCGTCACTGGCCGCAGTCAGCTCGTCCTTTCTAGTGACGTCTG
Source organism: Alternaria dauci (assembly GCF_042100115.1). Classification (NCBI taxonomy): domain Eukaryota; kingdom Fungi; phylum Ascomycota; class Dothideomycetes; order Pleosporales; family Pleosporaceae; genus Alternaria; species Alternaria dauci. The sequence goes on from NC_091280.1 coordinate 2,354,828, forward strand.
CAAACGACAAGAGCGCGCCGCATACCGACAAACCGATCGATCGCGTCACACCAAGACCTACCACACCCGCATACCCACGAATAACGATACCAAGACCACACTACACGCGCCGGCGCATCGATGCAACATGTATAGACAAGGATGCGCACTATATTTCCTGGCAGTCTACCTGCTGCTGCTCTTCCTGGTAAGCTCTGTTGCTGCGGACGAGGATGATAAATGGGTAGTTGGCGTCATCAATGGCAAGAAATGGAAGGTTAGAGATGACCGGCAGCCATCTCTCTATACCGCCGACTACGGTGACTGCCTAGGCGAGAGCGCCATCAACGTCACCCGATTCGATGCCGCTTACTACAAGGACAATATGACCATCATCTTCCACTTGGAAGGTGAGACCGGGCTCCGACGAGAGGACATAATGATGAACATTGGTGTCTATGCGTATGGAGAGAGTCGATTCGATCTCACCTTCGACCCTTGCAACGCCAACATCAACAGCGCCTGTCCCGTTAGAGCCGGCGTTCCCATCGAGGCGGCAGGTATCATACCGGTCAACCAGAACGATACCGCTGGAATCCCTGATATAGCACTCAGCATCCCCGACTTCGAAGGCCAGGCCATCCTTCGGCTGTTCTCCAACTCGACGCAGAACGAGATTGGTTGTTTCGCTGCGCAAATAACCAACGGCTACACTCTCCAGCAGAAGAGCGCTGCGAGCTCAACGCTAGGGGTCTTCACTCTCCTCGCCATCCTCTCTTCCTTCGCCACGGCCGCCTACGGATCCGATATCGCCGACATGCGCAAGCATTACGCACATTCGCCGTCAGTGTCAGTTGTCTTTGCCGTCTGGCACCACATCTTCTACAGCGGCGCGCTCTCGATGAACTGGCCGAGTGTCCTCGTGGGCTTCTGGAGCAACTATGCCTGGGCTGGAGGCATGATATACACTGAGCCAATGCAAAACATGATCAACGGCTTCATCGGCTCGAACAAGGGAAACACGTCGCAAGTCGGTGCTGCAGGTACGGGTGAGAGCAATCCTACTCTTGGAGGCGGCGTCGACGTTCATCAGATATACAAACGTGGTGTGCTTCCTCAGGGTCTGGATCTTCAGGCTGCTTTGTCGAAGCGCCACGTTGTGGACGCGAACAGCGGCTTCAAGTACTATGGACTGCCAGTCAAGCCTGGGCTGCCGCTTCCAGGCAACTATTCCGGATTCGCTGGTACTCTTGCGACGGAGCGCATCCCAGCAAGCAACGCTTTCATGACCGGACTGTTGTGGTTCTTGATCTCGATCGCATGCGTTGTCGTCTCGATACTCTGCCTGAAAGTCGTCCTCGAGGGCCTGAGTAGAATCCGCGTGGTCACGAAGGAGTGTCTGGCATTCTTCAGAGGTCATTACCTTGCCTTCCTCGTGCTCTCTGTTCTGCGCACTGTCTTCATCGGATTCTTCATGTTGACATTCCTCGCGATGTTTCAGTTCTCATACCTGGCTCTCTCTGGTCCTGTTGCCGTGGCCTGTATCGTCTTCGTCGCGGTCGTGTTCGGCATCGGCAGCATCGCCGCCTACGCTTGTTTCTCCCGACTCCGCATCGGCAAATATGTATCCGAACCCGACCGCTTGAACATAGCAAGGCGAAGACTGTGCAAGGTCGTTCCGTGGATCAGCATTTCCAGGAACAGTAAGATCCCGCACTCTGAAGACGAGGTATATATTGGTACGGTTCCTTGGTGGACGATACACGCTACAGCGGACACCATGTCCGTCCACGATGACGAGCAGTACACTGCTAGATTTGGGTGGCTCGCCTCGCGCTATCGGAGAACTCGCTGGTGGTTCTTCGTCGTCTGGCTATTCTACGAGTTCGTTCGAGCAGGCTTCCTCGCGGGCGCATCGACTCAGCCGTTGGTCCAGGTCTTCGGTCTGCTTGTGGTTGAGATTGTCGCATTCGTTGGCTTCATTATTCTTCGGCCTTTTGAAGGGCAGCGCCTAAACGTCGTGGCTGTGTATCTCCTTGGTTTCAGTAAGGTTGCTACTACAGCGCTTTCGGCAGCCTTTGACACACGGTTCGGCATCGCCCGCATCCCGACAACGGTCATCGGCATGGTCATCATCGTCATCCAGGGGCTTCTGACGATTGCTGTGATGGTTCTCATCCTGGTTGGGTTCGTGTCGAGCTACATGTCCATCATGCGCAACCGAGAAGAGGCCAACTCGTCGTGTTTGACCCCTACACGTGAAAAGTATTTCGCGCACATGGACTTTGCAGTACAAGATATTCCTCGACCGCGTGCGGTGTCAATCCACTCGGCGCCGGAAGTGCCGACGACGCCATGCTTCAAAGTCAAGCAGGTGAGGCGGGTGGCCAAGCTCGAAGATGAGGATGACGAGTTCATGCGAGAGATTAACGATTGTTCCACTTCCGAGCAGGAGCAGCCACAGCACGATTGTGGTGATAACACAGGCCGACCAACGCAGCGGAACAGAACTAGAAGTCTTTATTCGCAGGCGTCGTACTCGAGTCTGCCCAGGGCGGCCCGCCAGCATCGTCCGAGCTGGAGCAGACAAGACTATAGTGATGCGATGGGTCCGGGACGTCAGCGGGCGTTGAGCGACGTGCATCACCGAACTCGTAAAGAGAGTCATGAGACTGTCGATAGATACCCAAGCCCTCTCGGCACCTCCCAAAGACGGCCAGACACTCCGACTCTTTCTTCTTCGGCAACGCTGGACGCAGGAGATATGGCCACCCCGGAGAAGAGGACGATAAGCCAACCAACATCGATATCGCGCTCAGGCTTCCGGCCAAGACTAGAGAAGAATATTAGTGAGGAGAGCAAACCTGCCGTGTCAACCATCGTAAGAACCCCGGAGGATAATGACGCGAAGTAAGATGGGCAGATCATACGGAGCAGCCATAAGACCAACATCAGCAGCAGAGTTCTATAAGCCGAGTACATCCTCACACGACCAACAGCTTTCGATCAGCTTAACTCAGTATGATACGGCGGGAATGGAGGGCCCGATAGGTTCTCCTCTCCCTCCACATCAACACAGCATCAGCACTGAACATGAACATCCATGATTCTTCGACAGCAACAAGCGAGTTACATTTCCTCTTCCATCTTCTTTAGCGCCAGGGCGGCAGCAGTACTTTGCGTTAGGGTTTCGCGACGAAGCGGTGGTTCTCGTGAATAATTTAGGAGGGGTTGGATATGGCATGTTTTACAATGTGTATGATTAACGGACAATGAATGGCGAGACCAAATCCGGAGGGCAGGTAGCCAGCCAGACGAAGGCGCATGTGCCAAGTAACGAGGATACGGATATAATGATGAAAGATTACGTCGCTCGCAGGAGGTTTGGTGCAGTTGATGCATGCATGCGTGATGTCGTGGTGGTGTTGCTGGTGGTGGTGGTTGAGACTCCACCTGCTGCGCGCTGAACTCCGGATGGGCGCCGAAGAAAAAAAATCGGAGAAAGGAAAGGCTGGGAACCAGGCGCGGGCGGGCAGGCGGGCGACGGCGTTACTAGCCACACCACACCACACCAAACTACATCACAGCGGTATCCATGGAACAACACCAGCCAGCGCTAGGTAGACAGACGGCTCGCTCCCTCACCGCATTGTCAATAAATGAGATTTTTGAAACGCGCATGGTAATGTCGCATCGAGCCGCTGGTAATCTCATTGCTTCCCGCTCTTTTTCGCATTCCAGCCCTAGCACTTCTTGTCGCAGGGACTGGACACCGGGCTGCTGCCGCTGTTTAATCTCCACGACAGGAACTACGTGATGGACAGACAGACATGTGCAAAGCAAGATTACGCGGCTGGGCATATCAGGACATGTAGCTTGGGAGATTGGGAGATGTGCATGGCATGACATGACATGGGATTCTGTGGTTGTTCCCAATCGATGCCAGGTTAGCCGTGCTATTTCCAGAATTGCTGTCTGTGCAAGACGTTGTGCTGCGGGAGCCAAGAATGTTAAGAGAGACTCGTGGTCCAGACTGCCCAATGCTAGATTGTGTGGGAGGGAGGGAGTGTGCGCCGTGGGCCCCCCGTGTAGGTAGTGAGACATTGCGTGTGTGTGTGTGCGGGAAAGAATCGTGGCTATTTGCCCTGTTTACAGAAAATTACTTCATATGTCACGACGCATGTCATTTCGCGAAAAAAAATCTGGAGCTGTTCTTGCTGTGGCGTCACCTTGCTAGGGGTGGGTGTGGAGACTGGAGTTTTGAAATCGGCAACCGCTCTAGCGCCACAGAGCCTGACGTCACAGGACAACGGGCAGGGGTGGTTCTTGTGTGGGAACTCGCAAACGGCTCCGTGTGCCGGATAAGAAGAGCATGTGGAGAGAAACTTTGGGTGATCAAATATGGGTGCATGCGTCGTACATGATGGCTACGGGTGAGGGGAAGGAGGGGCGCAGTAACGCGTGGTTGGCACGATAACAATAACGTTGTCGCGACGCACACAACGTTGAGTTAGCCTTGCGTGCCGCATCAATCAAAACCCTATTCCATCATCTAGGCGGCTGACCGAATTCGGTCTACCTTCTTTGAGCGCGCGCGCCATCGCGATGGTGTGAGGTGGCAGCGTGTTTTCCGCATGGTTCAGCCACGGCATTCTTGCAATCGCTACTGCACTGCATCAGGGCACTCACTAACGGTGACGTCGGCGTTGATTAAGGTTGTGGCGCGAGGACCCACAGTACGGGCGTGCAGAGCCAGGCATCATCCCTGTTTTGCGCGACTGCTTTGAGCGCGTCGACTGTCCATCTTTGCCCGTTTTGAGCGTGCGGTACGAGTTAAACCGGACTTTTTGCGCGCTGACGTTGGTGACGCTTGGCTGTTTGCGGATCCCATGCGCGAAACAAGTCACCTGCAGGATGATGAGATTGAACGAAGGAAATTTCGTGTGTGAGAGCACAGGGCGCGTGAGGTGAGAGGAGGACTGGGCTGGCTGGGGGAGACCAGGCACGGACTACGGTGTGACGTAGCTGTTGTGCAAGGGCATTCGTTGTTTGCCCACAGTTTGGGAGCCGCGACTTGCTTATAAGTGAGAAGGGTCTTTGTTGTTCAACTTTCCTTCTGTTCACACTACACACCGATCCACCTACAAACAAATCACATTACCTCTACCTTCGACCGACCTCGAAGAACACATCTGCCACCTACGCACCCCCATACCAATAACATCACCAAAACCTACACGAGCACAATACCGCAACAATGGGTGCCGTAGTATCTTGCATCAAGTCGATCGTACGTCCACCCCTCTCTCTTTCCTACGTAAAACAAAGCCACTAACACAACCCTCACAGTTCCGCACTATCGGAAACTGCATCATGGCCATTGTCAACGCCATCGCCGCTGGTCTTAAGGCGATCATCAACGCCATCGTCTCGCTTTTCGGCATCATCATCAGCTGCCTGACATGCGGCCGTGGCGGCGGCGGCAGGAGGAGGACTACGCATACTAGTAGAGTCTAGTGCGGACCCGTTTCTGACACGCTGTTGTACTGATGAACGCGTGTGTGTTTGTTCAGAATGGCGCATGAGGAGATTCGGGTATTATTGAATGTGGCGACAATACACACGGACGAGAATGTTTGCGACGCACGATCGGGCGAGGACGTTTACGCGAAAGGGTTGCGCGACGGTGTCGCGGTTGCGCATCGATGGCGGGCTTTTGGAGCGGAGAGACGGCCGAGCGAAGATTGTGTGTGGAAAGAGTTGTGTGTGTGTGGATGTTTATACCGATACCCCCCGAGCACGAGCAGGATGGATGTGGTAATGATGGACGGCATGGAGTTTGAGCGACTACTACTACTACCCCCAGCGAACCTTTTTTCTTTTTTCTTTTCACGTCGCGTCGGTGAGAGATGGATGTGCGAGGGCCGTGGAGGAAATCATTCTTGATCCATCACGACCTGTCGCATAGATACCCCCCCAGCTTTCAATGGATGCATATAATACCTACCAGACTTGTCAACAATCAAGCGGCTTGCAAGCGCTTGATTGATAGCTTGATAACTATCAATCCCATCAAGTCAAGCTCGCTTATAATAATTTTTTAGCAATCCAAGCTAAGGAGGGTCAGCTTGATTGTTTAGCTTGATGGGCTTGATTAAGGTGGCGCGTAAGGCTGCTCGTTTTGCAGCAGGAGCGATCTCACGATAGGCTCTTGGTGTTATAGTCGTCGTAGTACTAGTACGTAATTAGCCTAACTTCTACAACACTACTCTCTCCACCAGCCACCTAAACAACCTACTATCGCGTCACTTTTTTTGCTCCCGTCGCCCTTATCATATTTCCACCGCCATGCCTTCTATAAAACGCGCCTCTAATAACCTTACTCGCCCGAAAAAACGCGTCAAATCGTCCACCGCCCGCGGCACTGTCAGCCAGCCTATAGCCATTAATAGTCAGCTATCGCCATCGCCGTCGCGTCTGTCGCCTCGCAGAGCTCTCGTAGAGGCGTCCCAGGCTTCGACTTTTAAGTCGCAACTACGCAAGTCGCGGCCTAAAGACGCTATCGTCGCGCCTACCGAGGGCAGCGAGAGGGTAACAGCAGCCTCGTCAGCAGCAGCCCCAGATAATAAGACCTTACAAGAGACTCTAGACGCGAGCCTTATAGACGACTTTAAGGGAATTAATTAGGGGCGTTTACGCATGTATATTAAGCCGCTCTCGTCGCAGAAGTCGCGCAAGAGCTAGATCTATCACTATAGCTACCGCGTTGCGCTACTAAAGGACCCGAGTAAGCTATACTTCGTGTGCCGTTACTGCTACGAGCATAAGTACACAGATACCAGCGTCGGGATATATGAGACGACACTCTCAACGTCATCAGCGCAGCGACACTTAGAGCTGCCTAAGCGCGGTCATAGCCACAGCAAGTCAGCCGTCGCTGCAAAACCTACCTAGCTACAACGTCTACTTAAGGACGGCAACAACAGCGTATCGCAGAAGGTCGCTAACGAGCTCGCTAGCTTTAATACCCAGCGCTTCCGGCTAGCAGCTGTTAGCTGGCTTGTTAAGAACAATCACCCTCTCTCTAAGTTTAAAACACCAGCTTTTCGACGCCTCCTTAAAGCTGCCAACCCACTAGCAGAACGAGCGCTCTAGACGTCTCATATAAGCGTCTCCCAGTACGTTACGCGCTTATACAGGCACCTAAAGCCGCGCGTTATCTTGCAACTGTCGCAGGCGCTCAGCAAAGTACACCTTAGCTTTGATAGGTAGACAACAAAGGGCGGCAAGCGTAGCTTTCTAGGCGTCGTTGCGCACTTTGTCAACAGCAGAGGCGACCTACAGGACTTACCTATAGCGCTGCCCCAGCTAACAGGCGCTCACAGTAGCGAGAGGATAGCTAAGGCTATTATAAAAACGCTGCAGGACTTTAAGATCACGTCGCAGTCAATTAGTTACTTCGTACTTAATAACGCTACTAACAACGACAGTACTGTTACAATCTTAGCTCAAGAGTACGGTTTTAATGCCACCCACCAGCGCCTCCGCTGCGGACCTCACACGCTCAACCTCATCGGCCAGACGCTTCTCTAGGGCAAGGGCAGCGCCGCCTCGTTCAACAACAATATACAAGAGCTCACCAACGAGCACGACTTCATAAAGGAGTAGAGACGCGTAGGCCCACTCAGCGTACTACTCAGTATCATAAATTACATCAAAACGCCGCAACAGCATAAGCTCTTCAAGGACTTCCAGCGCCTCGCCCACACTAAGCTGCCGTCCAGCGCGTCAGCGGACGATCGCAAGATCCTCGAGCCCGTTAAACCCGTCGTTACGCAGTAGAACTCGTACTACTCATGCTTTAAGCGTGCCGTAAAGCTGCAGTTTACAGTCAACGCCTACGCTACTCACCATATACAGCGGGTGCAAAGGGAGGACGCGTTTACGCAAAGTCGCGGCAACAAGCTGCCAGTTGCGCAGCCGTAGATGCGATCAGACGGCCTTACAGGTGCTGATTAGGCAGTAATTACAGAGTACATAGACATCTTAAAACCGCTCAAGACTACTACAAAGCGCCTCAAAGGGCGCGGCAAAAGCGGCAGCTTTAGGGCTATTGCTGAGATAATTCCAATATTCAAATACCTCCTTACCTACTACGAGCAGCGCGTTAACGCGTACGAGGCGGTTAACTACAACGAGCACGATAAGTCGCCTAAGGATCACATTACAATTAACTTGCGCGCAGCTTAGCAGAAGGCCAATAACTACTACTCTAAGCTAGACGACTCGCCCGCGTACTACGCTGCTACAATACTCCATCCAATATACAAGTACTACTGCGATAAGGCGTAGGCTAGGAAGCCCAACTAGCTCAAGGCTAGCAACGCCAGCTTTCAGGCGCTCTAGGCGCAGTACAACACCTCACCGCGCGCGGTAAGGCCGTCGGCAGTGATCCCAAGCGATATAGACGACGCAATCGATAGTATACTTAATCCTAGTACTACTAGCAGCCTTACCGCTGACGAGGACGAGTTTAAGAGGTAGAAGCGCAGCGAGCCGGCAGCTAAGAGAGGTACAGAACATACAAATAACCCTATTAAGTACTAGGTAAGCATGCGCAATTGCTACCCTAGCCTTAGTAAGCTTGCGCTTAACGTACTCTCTATCCCAGCATCAAGCTGTGAGTGTGAGCGCCTATTTAGTAAGCTAGGCGACCTCTTAGAGCCGCGACGACGACGTCTAGGACCTCAACTTCTAGCGGCAATACAGTGCGTACGACGGTAGCAAAGAGCTAGCCTCAGAGGCGACGACGAGGTAGTAGAGGAGGAGGCAGCAGACGACGACAATATAGAGCTTTTGTGCGGGCTGGCGACTTGGGACAACAAAACTCAACACTAAGGCTAGCGCTAGTACAGGTTATCAAGCCGATCAATCAAGCCTCAATCAAGCTCACAATCTCAGCTTGTTAGCCCTAACAATCCAAGCTGACGCTCTCAAAAAACGAGCAATCCAATCTGACGCCTCAGCTTGGATTGGCTTGATTGTTGACAACTATAATACCTACTCGTTTGCTTTTACCTTTGTGATTGTTGATGCTGATACCGGAGATTCATTACGAACGTTTGGTCGTTTGCTAACTGGCATTGTCGAAACATGGCACTGTTAAACACAGGTGCGCTTTCGGTGGCTGCCTTCAGAGTCGTATTGCAGGGCTTGACGATGCACATGATGGAAACCGATAGCGCGTTTGCGCCATCCAGGAGGTGATGGCGCATGCGCTTGCATCACGCCGTCGACGGGAGCTGAGCTTGGTCCACTGCGGAAACGCTCTACACCTGCGCCACATCCACATCCACTCTACGATGATTTCTGTGCGACGACATCTCTTGTTATCGCGCTCTGTGGAACAGATGGATATGGTTGCTAGCAGGCTGATTGATATCTTGATGTGGGTAGCGAGGGATGTGAGGATAAAGTATGTCGTGCTGGCTTTCACATGGACTGATGCGCATATACATAGATCTAGTTCACGATATCCTCATATCGTCTTTGTCCCATTGGTTGTGGATATGGCAGTGTACGGGAATACAAGGATATCTTCTATTCTTTGATCCAGCATTCATAAGGAAGTCAGATGGCCATGGAATATCGACACGCCTGGTTATTAAGATTAATAGTAATCGTAGTACATGGTGTAAGTTTACGCTTCTATCGGCGGTAGGATTCTCGGCTTCCTTATCCTCTTCGAAGAGATGAAATACCCCTTCGCCGTGCCAGTGGCCTTCTTGAATCTAACCCTGCGGCTCCTTGATGGAGTATACCACCCATCAGAATAAAACTGCACAAGCGTAAGATATGAAATTCCCCAACTCGGCTCATAGACAGCAGCCTCCTTGATTCCATGATTAGTAGTTCGGTCCGAGTGTCGCTCGACGACTTGAACAGTGCATTTACTGGAGAGATATTAGTCAACAGCGTATAGTGGTTTCGACGGCTCGGTTTTCATATGAAAGCGACTGGAGCTAACCAACAATCCTCATATATACAATGACGCCGCTAATCGACTGGCGCAATATATTACTTCATCAAGTTCATTCAAGGATTTCAGCAGAAGAGAGCTTGTCTACCTTGTTGGTTTACCTCCTTATCTTCTCTTCTACAATGAAATTTATTATTCTTGCGACTCTACTTGGCATCGCTCTTGCTGATCCTGCAATACTGCCTGTAGAAGATAGTAGCATGCCTCAGTCGCGAGAATGCGTAAACTAACTTCCATGCCGGATTAAGGTGTTTCTTTGACATGTCCTAATAAGTAATTACTTACTACAGCACATAGGACCATGCGACAAGGTTTCGTGTGCGCAGAACTGCCAACAAGCGGGTCAAGCAGGTGCGTGTCGATGTAGCGAGGGCCAACCCGCGAATGTTGTAAGTGCCCCATAGCCACAAGCCTATAATGTGTAGCGGACAGCTAGCTAGCTATTATCCGTATGTTGTCTGCAAACGCTAATGTGGATATATGGTCTTTAGTGTTCATGTGTCTGTGTATCACCCGGTTTCCCTTGAGTCTTGATTGTCGCACACGGCAGATCTACGACCACAGAAGAACGATAACGGGCTGGTGTAAAAAAGGAGACTTAAGACTGGATAGCGTTCGGCAGTACTCTACTACATACTGCTACATGCCAAGTGCTACTGACAGCGCACTGTCCGCTAGACAAGATTGTACGATGTCACTATCTACGTAGAGAAACCTTTCGGGCGTACATATAATAATAGTAATCTAAATCTAGCTTTCAACGCTTCGTTCCGGATCTTTGCCATATCAAACTCCTTTCTATCTCACTAAGCTGTTCGCAGATGTGTATTGCATCGAACGAACAAAGGGATAGTTAGAGGAGAGTTAGAGGATAATATTAATAGCATAATTGACAGCACAGCCAACAACGCACTAGGAGAACAAGGACTACAGCATAGATTCGCATTGCACTCGTCTCTCTCTAGTAACAGTGTAAGACCACCGAGTATTCAAGAGTCTAAAAAGAGAAAAAGATCTATTATACTATGCATTCTATAAAATATGAGTGTTATTAAGCGCTACCAGCAAAGATAGTATCGTCTAAGACCAGACTTGTCAACAATCAAGCCAAGCAAGCTGGGTACCCCAGCTTAGCTTAATTGGTGGGTACCTCTACCTCAGCTTAGCTTAATTAGCTTGATGATCAAAATCTATGAGCTTGGCTTGTTTAGCTTATTTAGCTTAATAACTAAAGGGTACCCCTTAAAATAGCTAAAATAGGGATAGTATAGGGTATCCTCACGTGGTCTTATCACCACGTGATCCTATTCATCTAAGGGGTACCCCTCAGCTATCACGTAGCCATCAATTCTATTAAGCTAATCAAGCTAATTAATCAAGCTGCTGTAAGCCAGCTTAGCTTAATTAATCTATACCTCTACCCCAGCTTAGCTTAATTGAATAGCCAGCTTGATGCGCCAGCTTGATAGCAATCAAGCTGGCTTGATTGTTGACAAGTCTGTCTAAGACATCGCATGAGAGCAGCATAACTGTAATCCAGCATCCCTCCTATTCTATCTCCGCTCGCGCGAGACTTCGACCTGCACCGCATCATCACTATACAAGGGAAGACATCAAACACTACCCTTTGGTTGTCTAGGAAGGAGTATCTCTATACAAGAGAAGATTGACTGCTCTCCCCGCAGTTGTCCGGCAGGATGTTTGAGTTTTCCCTTGTATGCCCAGCGTACTGCTAATCTAGTTTTCTCTCTTCACAACTATCCCCGAATTGTGCCTCTTAGATTAGCAACAGCCATCGTCAACAAGCTCATGAGCGTGAGAAGAGGTGACGCACGTCTAGCTGATACTACTATCCGGGAGTGTTCCTTTCCGCTTTGCTATAGACAGCATTCAGTTTCCGTTTTCAGTCATTCAGTGAACTTCCGCCGACGCATCGGTTGCCTGAGCGGTGCTGCTGGCGGAATTAGGTACGTCGTGTGAGCATGTGAAGCACGACATGATCCAGGACGAAAGCAACTCCAACCAGAGAAGAATTGCTTTTACGATTGACTGTGTCTCGCCGCCGAGAAAGTGTCCGAAGTAGTCTGTGCATGGCCCGGTGGTCATGCATAATTGCGAAGTACTTGCATCCGGATACGGAGTGTACGCTAGCGCTGACACTGTGATATCTAGGTTCTGTCGTGGTCGAATGCAAGGGAAAAACAGATGGACTTGCATAACTTGGCCCTGCAGATGAGTGCAGGAGGTGCGGTACCCTGACCTATTGGCTTTTAGCGGGGGAAGAGATGGATAGAGGACTGGCTGAATAGGTAACAGGAGAATAGATGCAATCGCTTCAGTCCTTGTGGTCTTGCCAGTGTTGAATGATTTTGCAAACTTCCAGATCACGATTTTGCTTTTGGGTACGCTCTGTGTCCAATATCAGGCACGGTCCGGAGTGTGAATCGCAGCGAAAGTGGTCTAGCGTCTGTGGTTGCTTTTCCAATCCGGCGGTGTGTGTGCGCCCACACCCCCGAATGCTCTTGAACACGGCGCTCCATACGAGTGTCGACTTGTTCAGATGATCTTCTTGGATGTTCAAAAGGATCTGTCCCCTGCGGCGCAGCTTGACGTGGCGACGGTTCTAGTGGGTAGGATTGTGGCCTTGTGATTTTTCGGACATTGAAATCACGGTACCGAACCGGTATCTGTGCACCTACTACGGGTACCTGATCGACAGGAACCCCGCTTTCCAAAGCGTTAATTCTCGACAATGGTGATAGATAGCCCGGATGCGCTTCGACCAATTCATGAATTAAGTTGTCCTACAATTATTGAAACAAAGCAAATGCGGAGTCAACAATGTCTCAGTGCCACGATTTGCCGCGGCATCGTCGATTGGCCAAATTGCCCCAGCGCGCTCACGTAACAGTGAGACTTTAGAGCTATACACAGTGAGTGCCATGACAAGAAAAGTCGGTGGAGTGTTTTGCCAACGTGGTTCGCAAGCGAGCGCTGCACCTCCCCCGCACCAACTTTGCGCACCATGCATCTTGACGGATATTGCCTCAATGTATCGCTCTTCTACCACTCTGAAAGGGAAAAATTTCGCTACGCGTAATCTCCATTCTTACTCGTAGGTTGTAGGCCGGGCGTTGTCGGAACCTTGGTACAATCAACAACGTACGATGGCCTTCTGTCGCACCAAGTATCTTGCACGGAACAGTTGAAGAGAGTGCAATTTGTGTTGTATTATCATCCCAACTCAGCTTGTATAGAGGTCACCGCACGGTGTTGTCAGTGACAAGGTTCATGTTACGGATGGCACTTGCCCTGCGACACAATGTTTTGGTGCGCGGGCGGCTCATGCACCACGGTTGCTGCAGGTCTTGTTTACTTTTCCATGGGCAAAATGAATATTATATCGCCAAGGCCTGGTTAGGCCGCTGATCCTAGTTGTAGTGTAGCAGATCGCGAGCAACCTATCGCAACAGGACTTTGAATCAAGGTCGCTTTACAAACATCAAGACCAAGGTAGTCGTAGATTGTAATTCGCCTGGTCTTTGAGCTGCCTCTGTCATTGCATACAACGCTGTACTAAGCCAGAAAGTTGTCGACATAGTCCACAGCCCACTAAAAGACCTGCAGCGCGGTCAGTGCTGCAATACTTTCAACTAGTGTTGCTACGACTTGTCCGTCACCGCTCTGAATGAAGATGTGCACGGCGGTGGAATAAGCTAACCTGCTAGTGAATCGATACTGTCTTGCGGTGTGATTTTCTTACTGATCCATCTCAATGTGATCCGGAACTTGCCAAGATACCATGTATGCTTTTTAGAACATCCCAAAGTCTGCTCACGGCATTGCGCTCTCTCTATCTTGCCAGATAGATATAAATACCGCCTGCTCTGCCATTCCAAAGTAGTCCATCATCACAGTCATTAACACCAACTCACCCACACTCTCTTCAACCAACCAAACCAACCAACACTCTTTTCCAACCACCCACTTCTCACCAACCAACCAACCAACCCACCCCCCAAACCTTCAAAATGTTCACCAACTTCATCATCCTCATGGTCGCCGCCTTCGCTGCCTTCGCCGCTGCCCTCCCCACCAACCTGGCCCACTCCAGCTCCGCCTCCAACATCGAGCGCCAGGACAGCTGCGGTGCCAACAGCACCGCCCACTGCTGCAACGACGAGACCACCGAGGCGCTTACCCACCACGACAGCTTCACTGATCTCCTCGAGCTGAAGAACCTCCTCGGCCAGTGCAGCGATATCACCGTTGCCGTCATTGGTGGTGCCGTGCCCATCAAGAACATGTGCAAGCAGACTGCCGTGTGCTGTGGTGACATGGAACAGGCTGTAAGTTTTACCTAAAGAAATGCTCTACTCTGCTACCTGGATCTTTGCTAACAATTGATGATTTTAGGGCGTTGTGAATGTTGGCTGCACTCCTCTCAACGTCAACTAAGCTCTGTGTACGAAGTACAGGTACGCTCTTCTCTTTTGCAGACGAACAATGTATTTCCCAACAACGACGTTTTGTTTTTCGGAAAAGGAGGTAACGAACGAGCGCATTGCTGGCAGTTTAGGAAGGGGCAACACATGCCAAGTTCTAACTTTTTGGCTTGAACGAAGGTTGCGAAGACATTTATCTGGGTTGTAATTATTGGCTTTATTTATTCACCACCACTATCCTTAATATAATTTGTATATCAAAAACCAACTTGGCCCGCTGCTTCAAGTCATGCCTTCGCTTATTGAGTGAAATAACCAGTTATAGTATGTTCTCTTGGCCTCTCTTCTTCACTAGCATTTGGCATAGGTCTCCACCTCGGAAGAAGTACAGGTGCTCTCCCAGATACACATATTTACCGCGAGGTCAGGGTAACACACTAGGTAACAAGCTTAATCATGCCAGCCGTACGAGGTAATGGATGGTGGAGCTTGATTTGGTGTTGGAACGTTCATTCTTCTTAGTATTTATCGCTATCCTTAACAATACATTCGTCAGAAATAACCTGGTCCGCTTTCTACATCTTGAACCACGAAGGCATAATCCCGGAACGTGTAGGTTAGCTATGGACCCGCCACCAACGGCTTTCCATTCAGCTCGCTCGCGTCCACCCAGTTTCCATGAATCTGGGCACGCATCCTCAGTGGCAACTCAATGACTGCCACCGGCTTCTCAAATTCCTTCGTATCCAAGATGACCAAGTTGGTGAGATTGACGTCCAGACGATCGACTGCAAAGATGACGTAGCCGTCGCCCTCGGGAGCATCGGGGGTGCGAGGAACGAACACGGGCTCTTGGCAGCGACATTCTGGGCCTGGCGCATAAACTTTCAGCTCTCCGGTGCTTTTGATAAGCATCGCTGCTGAGTTGAGAGTTTCATAGATGTGTTTGTCGTTTACAGCCGTTATGTTGGTCGGGGAGCTGTACACACACATGAAGATGTGGTCGTACGGCTTGTTGTAGTAGCGCTCGTCAATCCGACAAAACTCGTTTGGGATGTCGACAAGAACGACCGGATCACCCAACTTTGAGTTGTCGGGCTTACTCGGGTCAATCTCTATCCGGACAAGCTCAATCGTAGCCTTCTCCGTACGCTCAGGATCCTCCTGCCCATCTTTCCTTGGCCAAAATGGGAACCACCTGATGGTATGCGGCCAGGTACCTTCGAAGACAATCTTGCCGTCCGCATCCTCCCAAGCGCCCGCTGTGTGAATGATCTGGGAATTAAGGGGGTATTTGTACGTGCGATGCTCATACGGCTTCCATCCTGAGCCTTCCAATGGCTTGTCGGGACGTCGTGGAGCCACAACAAAGGTTGCCTCCCGATCAGTGTCCAAGTCATGGCGGGTCGATCGGCTCCTTCCTTCCACACGAGAGAATTGGGCCAGGTGCAGAAAACAAGCCAGTTTTCCGTCATGGCTATGTCGTGACATAGTCCTGTTTCAGTCCTTCGGATCCGGTGTTCGTTCTTGACCTTGCCCTGACGGTCGATGGAGTAAGAAACGAAACCTTTCAAATCACCGAAAACACCGTATGTCACGAGTTCTTGCACATGAGGATCGATTTTCGGATGCGCAGTGAATGTGTCGGTCTTGATCTGGTCTCCGAATGGATCGGCTTCGAGCGTCTCCAAGGTGTCGGGATCCATGACTTGAACAGGACCCGATTCGCCCATGGCGAGCAATTTCCCAGCCCAGTATAGAACGTTGGTGTTTGAGGTGGATTCGATGACTGCACTAACACAGGGATGCTTCATGTGCGGGTGAACGGAAGCGACGTCCTCCCAGATGCTCCTCCTCTGCTTACGCTCCAGCTTGTAGAGGTCATTGTGAACATATCGGACTTTGAAATCGACTTGACCCTTGTGGATGCGGAAAGCGCTGACTATGCCATTCCCTGTGATCGGGGTCTTGTCAGGCGAGAACGGCGTGACCTGGTCCTGGCCCACACGGTAAAAGGTCCCGTCAAAGGCATCCGGAATGGTGCCTCGCACCATAACGTCAGCAATTTCACCTTCGAGGCGAACTGGAAGGCCAAGACCGGTGAGGTCTCGACTGAGTGGCCAACTGGGCGAAAGGTCCTCAGCACCCGGTAGAAGAGTTACATGTGCCATTTTGCTCTTGATGAAGAATGATGGGTGATGGTTACTTGTGAAGTTGATATGAACGATCTGTCGAAAAGAAGTGCTGGTTGATGAAAGAAGTTCTGATTTTTGTTCCTGCACTTTGGGGGCGTTTATATATCATTTGTGTTCGAGTTTTCCAGATCTAGTACGATGATCAAAACGCACCCTGGTAATGTTGTTGTCGGCTTCGTGTTACATCCGGTGTTCCGCTCTGGAAGACAGCATGGCTGTTTTTAGTAATAGTCGTATATCTGATAGGATAGACATATGATTGCCAAGAATAAGGGTTACTCAGGGGTACCAGAGGAGACAGAAGGTTATCCGAGCAAGTTCATTCACTAGGTCAATCACATAGTCTTCTCTCTCTCCTCTCTCTCTGTGTAGCTGCCCTGAGTGATCCTATAGCTATACTGCTAGCCACGCGTATAGGATGATACAATAGATGAATAGAATGCGGAGTTCTGTCTAAAAGGAAGAGAATAGACTAGAATAGCAGTATTGTATTTCTCTTCTTGCATGATCCTACACTTTAGGTTCTAGGAGATTTATTTTTTGACCCCTGACTCGCCTGCTGCCCCCATTGGCTGGCCAAATCCATCATCATATACCATATGGGAAATACGACCAATACTAAACTGGCCCATGTGTCGAAATTATGGGGGGCTGCTAACTGACTCCACATTATCGGTCCTAAACTACGATGTTCCACCGCAATTCGCCTCGCTCTTAAACCACATCGTCGCTTTCAACCTCCGTGTCGCTCTCAACCCGCCTCGCTTTCAATACACATTGTCGCTCTTGAACCACATTCTCGCTCTCAACTCACATTCTCGCTTCCAAACTGCGCCGACAATCCAAGTCCACTCCATCCATCACAACCGAGAAAGCTAACCGTCGTCACTCCGCAAGACCACAACATGTCACTCGCCCCGTCTAGTAAACCCACCTTTCACAGCCTGAAAGCCCGCAATACCTCTTTCTACTAATAGCAGAAAATAGACCCCCTCCCGCGTCCCACCTGTCCGTATTGCAAAAAGCAATATTCCAGGCCGTGCGTGACAGCAATCCGTCCCCCGTGACATGGCTCACCGTGCCCAGTGATGCTCTCCGCCGGCACGCAGCGACATGCCCCAAGAACACGCTCCGCACGCCCTTACCGCGGGGCATACGTGGCAGAGGCCCGCAAGCATGCGACTTTTGTGCGCAGCGGGGCTCCTTTTGCGACAAACAAGATCCGTGTGGCCGGTGCTCGTCGCGCCGCATAGTCTGTCTGTATACCCGGCGGACCACCAGGGTCGTCGCGAATCATCTTGTTGCCGGGGGTGATGTAGAGCGTGGAAGAGTCAGACAGGTGCGCGGCAGCTCTAGAACATCGCTGCTGATGCTGCTCAATGTTACGAATCCGTCTATTCAGTCCGTGACAGACGCCTTGGCCGTCAAGGTTGCCAAGGTAGATGACGAACGTCTTGAGCACTGCAGGCGGGGGGGGGGGGGGGGGCACTTGGTCTATGAGGTCGCTGACGTAGGTCTGGGTACCACGAGACCTTGTGACGCTGGCGACGAGCCCGTTGAGCAAGCAGGCGGTGCTGGGAACGACACAGTTGTGGCCGACACAGCAGACGACTTGCAAGTCCAACTCCGCTCGAAGTACCTCGCCATGCGGTTGGAAAGTCTAGTCCTTTTGCTATCCAGGAGCCACGAATCCATGTGCACTACCCACGCGGACGAAAGTCCAACCTTTGACATAGACCTAGCGCGATCAACATTCACCGCCGACAATTTCGTCGATTTCACTAGCTCGTTTTTCCGCCGGGCGCACCAAATCTTCCCGCTCATCCACCGGCCGTCGTTCGATCCAGACACTGTCTCCCTCCCGCTTCTTGTTGCCGTCTTCGTTGCCGGCGCGGCTTTTTCTCCGCCATGGGACCACGTCCTGGCTGCGCGCAGATTCGTTTGTGTAGCAGAGCATTACGTGTATCAGTGTCTGCATGACTTGATCATGCGCGCGGCTGGAGCGGCGGCGGCGAGCTCTCGAGGCCGGTGAACTGGGCCGACTTTGTAGCAAGAGAAATTCGGATAAGGTTTGGAACCTACACTCGAGCGAGTTTTCTTCTTCTTCTTTTTGACTGAGCTTGTGTGTGTGTGCAAGGCTGACTCTGGGCGTGTCCACAGACTCGTAGCATGGACATTTCATTTCGATTGTCTATCCACAATCTTCTTCAACGTCTCTCCCCAGCTTACTCTTGCCGACATGGTCGGGCCCCATGATGTGCAGCGAGCAGCTCTTCGAAGCAACCAGCGCCGCCGCATTCCAGCGCCTGCTATCCGTCGAGCCCGCAAGAACATGTAGTCTGCAAACGCTCGTCTCGTCGTTTTACGACGACAGGCCGTGTGGAGCTTGGGATGTGCGCATCTGTCCGAAACAGACCTTCTCCTCGTCATTCACGGTACGTGTTGCACATGTTCGGAAAAAGAGAATTATAAAAACCCCACCGCAAGTTGACTAAGCATGTGCTATAGCTCTGCACCAAACCCACTTTCTCTCGCGGAAATGCGGTCTCGAGCATGTAACGCGGCACGCGATGCGGCGCGCCATCACGCGGTGGAAAGGCTTGTGGGATGCGTGGCAAGGGGGTAAAGGGTCTGGTGTGCAGCAGCAGCAGCAGCAGCAGCAGCAGCAGCATCACGAAACGCAGAGCCGGTGCATGGCCTTCATGTGCGATGCGTATGAGTTCTGGTGGCTGCTTGTGAACATTTCAAAGGCAGTGGAGGCGGGTGGGTATGGCCGCATGCACTTGCGAAACATGGTTACGGACTCGTCGGAGGGAGTGCGCGATTTTATACTGACACATGGGGATAGGTAGGTAGGTAGGTAGGTGGGTAGTCAAGAGATGACATTATCTACAGTATATTGTGCTACGATGCTTGGGTAGAGTGTAGCCTTCTCAAGCAGGGCGTTGATGGATTAAGGCTATTGCGCGTCTATTTGTTCAACTCCTCGGCCCGCTTCTTCAGGTCCTCCTTGCTCTCGGCCTTGGGCATGTTGTCCGGGATAGCAGGGCCCTTTGAGTTGTGTGCCTGGATATCGGCGTGGTTCGCGTGCGAGGAGGCGGTCGAGTCGGAGGATTCCTTTGCGATCTTGTCGGTGAGGCCTATGAAGACGTGGTCAGCGTAGTGCTCGAGGATAAGAGAGGGGTGACGTACTGCCCGCGGCGCCTTGCTCGATGGGGTGGTCAGGCATGGTGGTTAGGAGGATGTGGTGGCTTGTTTGTTGTGGTGTTGTCGTTTGGGTACGGGACCGCCGATGTAGAGAAACTCTTGACAGTACTTGTTGACTCTGTCTTCTAGACTTTGTTCCTTGACGTCAAGGTTGCTGACGTTTTGTGCAAGTGCTTCGTCTCCGGTCTTGTCTTCCTGCTCAAGAGGAAGATCTGGTAGGCTCTGGAAGAGTGTTTGTGCTTGTTGCAGGTAGGCTTGTAAAACTTGAGGAG
The DNA here is from genome assembly GCF_042100115.1 of Alternaria dauci. NCBI lineage: Eukaryota > Fungi > Ascomycota > Dothideomycetes > Pleosporales > Pleosporaceae > Alternaria > Alternaria dauci. Next base: position 2,374,965 of record NC_091280.1, read on the forward strand.
AAGGTTGGTCTGACGCCGCCATGGCTTGGGTTATGTAGTCGGCCGTCAGCGGTGCGTAGTGCGTCGCTGCGTGATCGGTGACGTATGTGAGTCTGGTTGGGAGGGGCGAGACAGGTGGGCTGGAGCTGGCTGCAAGAGGCAGCTGAGCGTGGGAGACGTGTGCATGCGGTTAGTGCGGGGGAGGGGCGGCGTCTTGGAACCCTGGTTCCGTTGGACGTAGCAACACGGTCGGAGCCACACCCAAGACGTCGTGTGGAGACTGGTTCCGTTGTAGTGATGGGTAAACAGGATGTGTTGTGTTCTTGGTGATGGCACTGGAGGTGGGTATGAGGTGGTTCTGTTAGGGCATCCCCGCGGAGGCGTAGAGCTGGCCAGAGAAAGCATCATCCCGATCCCCTCGAACCACTGATGAAGCTAAAATGATATAGTTGTCTATCCAAGCTTGTCGATAGCTGCGCATTGGCACAAGAGCTTGAAAGAGCATGCATTCGTGGCAGGTAAACTGCGGGGACAAAGGTTGAACGACGCATGTCGTAATCCATCAAGATAAAGTTCCAGACGACGATCTCACGTCGGCTTCATGACTGAACATGACGGTTGACATGAGAAACATGTTGTAGAACTCCCCGAAAAGTAGTCATTGTACGCCGGGCACAGTGTACTACGAGTGGTGAAAAGGAAAATAGTGTCATATTCCGGACCATATAAAGGAAATTGTCGAGTTCATCAATAGTCCGCGGTGACTTATAGCGTGCCACGCGTACGCGTTGCCTCACCCTCGCCAGATTACCGACAAGACAAGAATGCCATCACGACGCTCCATCAACATTCGCTGGAGCATGGACACGGTACCGATACGTCGTAACCGTTGCGCTTGCTTGCGGGGAATAAGAGAAAAAGATGCGAAACGAGGATTAGCGGGCAGCTCAGCCACGCAACCGCGTAGACAAGGGTGCTTGGCCTTGTCCCGCCCCTTCCAAGCTTCACGCACGTTTCGCCTTGGTTACCCGTCGTCATTCCAGGAGCCCAGTCGACCAATGCACAAACTCACCACCTCGCCCCCTTCTGATGCAGTGGCATTTCACAGCGACATGAGGCACCGTGTGAACCGACGATCGTTATATCCCCATCTGTAGACACTATACCCCATATCCGGCCTCTGCACCCGCGACTCCCCTTGAACCCGCTGGTCGGAACAAATTCAACACACTACCTAGGTATCCACGCGTCGCCTTTTGCGCTACACGATGCCGTCGCTGTTTGCGCGCCAGAACCCCCTCGACGAGGCGAGGAACACGCTCAGCTCATGGGACAATTGCATGGCCAAGGCCTATTGCAAGTGCGTTGCACCAACGGGGCTCAAACTCGACTCTTATGCTGACACTCCAACAGATGGCCCGTCATTGTCGCCATCATCATCGGCGGCCTCATCCTCATATCCGTCGTCACGTGCATCGCGCGATGCATATGCTGCGGCGCCGAGTGCGCGTGCTGCTGCTTCCGCTGCTGCTCGTGCTGCTGCGGCGGCGGAGGACGAGGCCACAAGCGCGTCAAGAGCGACCCAGCCGGCCAGTACCCCACGCCCTACGGTGCGCCTCCCCAGCCGAGTCCATACGCCCCGAACCCGTATGCCCAGAACCCGTATGCCCAAGCACACGCCGCCGCGCCGCCCGCGCCGCCCATTGACACGCGCCCCGTGAACCAGCAGTACCGCTCCAATCCCATGCCGACCTTCACGCCGCATGCTGCCGCGCAGCCCGAAAGACCGCAGTTTGCTACCTTTGATTCCACGCGCGCTGTGGTCAATGAAGACGCGCTGCCCGCTATGCCGACGTGGAAGGACGGGCGCGATGTACACATCCAGGTAGAAGAACAACCTGTGCCGCAGAAGCAGGGCGATATGGAGATGGATAGGCTGGACCGCAATGGCAGCGTGACGAGCGCGTCAGTGGGCGGGGGGATGGCGGCAGCGGCTGTTCCGATTAAACGGCCATCTCCTGGCCCGGGCAGGTCCCCGGTGTCGCCAATGGATAGCCATGGGTATCCTCAGGGTGGCTACCAGAATGAGTCTTTTGTGAGCGGAGGGTCGTTGAATGGCCAGGGTGGATATGGTCGAGCGTATGCACAGCAGGACGAATACGGAAGAGGGCCGCCAGCTTATGATGGCTACGGTCAACAGCAACAACAACAACAACAACCATACGGCCGCCGTTCGCCAGGCGCAGCACAAGCCTACGACTCGCGCGACCAGCTGACTTCATACAACCAACAAGGCCCGGGCGCGTACGGTCAGCAACAAGCACCGCAAACCTACGACCAGAGAGATTACTACGACGAGCACGTCGACCAGCGCTATCAATCCCCGTCCCCACCCGCCGCTACGAACTTTTACAACAACAATAACTCTGATCTTTATGCGTCAAACTCGTCGCCCTCGTACCACTCGCACGAAAACGCGAATGAGACGTATACACCCCCCGCTGCACCCGCGGCCCTGCAGCCAGGATATGCGGCCAGTCAATCAACGACGGATCGTGCTAGTTTTATGAATGCCGCGCCCGCGTATCCGGGGCAGAGGAGTTATACGCCTGTTGGGGGGACAGGAGATGTGGGTATGGGAGGAGCAGGAGGAGGACAGCAACAACAGCCGTATCGTGCGTTTTCGCCGTTGGCGGCAGGGGGCGGAGGGGAGCATGTGCAGAGGAAACCTGTTCAGGGGAGTTTTAGGGAGATTTAGGGTTGGGTATGTATGTAGGGAGATTTGAGATACCCCATATATGAAGTTTTTAGGGAAAATGTTTTTTCTTTCGGTGAAACTTGAAAGATAAGATGAGATGGATATACAGTTGTATATAGTGAGGTAAGGTGTTTGGGAAACAACACTGTATCAGATTGCGAAAGGGGTATGTTTCCTAGTGTTGTGCCTGCGTCTTGTTACTAACATGTTTATATGGTTAATAGAATGTGATGGCTGTTGACGTTGATGTGCCTGCTAGCTTTGTTTCAGTCTAGCCTGGCCTTGCTATGCGTGACGTCCATCGCTCTTGACTGGTACTCTAAACCTCCGAATCTCGGAGCAGGAAACGACACGGGGCAATACGGCGGGCGCGGTAAGAAAACTGGGGTTAACAAGATCCCTAGTCGGGCCTTGATGAACGACACGGTCGTAATACGACGTGTTTTGTTGCATTTCCGACCCTCCGAATGTATTGAACGTGGAAAAGTAGGGCCGACTATCTGGGCATGTGGAATAAGCCTTGGGTAACCTCATTATTCCCGCTGAACAGAGGTATTTTGTATGTCTTTTGGTGTGGCGCAGGCTCGGAGCGCTGGTTTCCTTGATGCCGAAGATACTCAACCCAGCTGCGATGGTGCACTGCCATGATGCATACGTCCGGCCGGGGACGAGTTACCTTGGCATCAAGTTGTATATAAGAGATGGAAGATGGACGGTGATCGATTACAACAGCAACCAACCCGCAAAGAATCTCAAGTTTATCGACAGACATGCTTTACTCTACTCTCTTGACGCTGTGCTCCTTGACCTTCTCTTTGGCGCAATCGCAATCTTATCCTTGGACTCCACCAGAGTACCCACCCACGACTATAGAGAATGACGGTGTATGTTGAGCTCAGTGAGCTTGTTCTGGTATGGTTCGATGCTAACTGTTACAGACCAAATATAACAGATACGATGTGCGAAAGACGCTCTCATACTCAACCAACAACACGAACAATGTCAACAAGTCAGTTCTACATAACCCAGACACTCGGACGGATATTTACTCACACTGTGCCAAAGCATATTCATGCTCGTCTGGGTGACGACCACAACCGGCAACAAGTACCATCTCACCACCAACTCAGGCATGATCGGGTCCTACCGCCTGGGCGCCTTCCTCTCGCTCAACAATCTCCAAGACAGGACCGGACGCGGCTCTTCTCTGTTGCAGTCCGGCTCCGCAGCCAACGTTCTAGACTGGCGTGCAGCCAATCAATCTATTCGAGCGCCTGCCGGTGGAGACGGCTGGACGGGCACGGCGTTTAGCATGGAGTTGTCTGGCGTCAGACTCGACATGAATATTTACCCCACGGGTGGTAATTTCTATTACGGTGGCAATGGCGGGATCCAGTTGTTTAGCAGGGTCTCGGAGTTCTCTGCTCGAGTGGTCAATAACAGGACGAATGTCACGGGCGAAGTTGTCGACTATTCGTCCGCGATCCCGGGATGGTCTTGGTACTGGGTACGTGTAACGACTATGATGTGCGAGCGAAAGGAGGAAGACTAATAAACGCAACAGTCCAAATCCCACGACGCGCATCAACGGAACGATATCCATCGACGGCAGAGTCGAAGAAATTGACACCAAACACTCTTACGCTCTATTCGAGCGCCAATGGGGCGACTTCTTCGTCGGTCGGGGCTACTACATTCTCTGGCTCTATCTCGAAACCGGCGAGGTTATAATCACATGGGCCATGGAACCAGACTTTACAACCGGCGCCTTTGAAATCGCATTCGCATCGATATGGCACCCCAATGGTATCCATGAGAATGTGCCTGTTGGGCCGAATAGTATTGCTTCTGATGTTTCGGTTACGAGGTCAGGACGGCGATACTTTAATCATTTTGTGCTGGATCTGCCGGCGAGGAATGCGTCGTTTGTGTTTGAGAAGTGGATTCGGGAGGGCGAGATTGAGCCGGTGTTGGCTGAGCAGCGGGATAGCTTTTCGACCATTTCAGAGTCGTATGGTGAGGGCGTTGGGGTTTGGAATGGGAGGAGTGTGAGGGCGCAGGGACATGTTGAGCAACTCACTCGTCTTGATGGTTGTTTGGGTTGCTGAACGTGGTGATGGGAGGGAAGATGAGGAGGACATGTACGGGGTGAGACTGATCTAGCTTTGCCTGTAGTCAGGTCCATGCGGATAGTTTTTGTATGCTTTTGGGCGGCTTTGAAGAAGGGACAAAGACTAACTCTAGACGCTCATTAGACCTTAGGAACTTGGCAGGCGTAGCTCTCGATAGATGGAAGAAAACACGACAGCCCATCTTTACCGAAAGAATCGTTGCGTACCTGCAGAACTGTGGTTGGAAGCGCAAAGTTGATGGGAGGTGCAGCTGTGACGTAAGTCAGAGAACGAGGCGCGGCCTTTGTCGGAAGTCACCACACAAGCTGTCGGCACCCCACGATTCCAGCCGCGACCCTGACAAGGCCGACGATCAATGCGACATTCTCTACCACATTCAAGGCATTCGCTCGACCATTTCATGTCATTATTCAAAGTTACTGCTGTAGGTTCTTCATGTTCTCGCGCTCAGCCTAGCGGCCCATCCGTTCCGATGACAACATCCGATCCGATCCGTCAAGTCGTTCCGCAGATAAGGACGCATGACGCGCCCCTCACGACTCCCGCAACTCAATCCATCGCCAAACGAATAGGTGTTCGCGAATGAGAACTATGGCAAACATGGTTCAGATCGGTCCCGCAGATAAGATGTCGCCGACCGTTTACATCCGCGCAGCGAGTGGCTCGATCGGCATCGGAATCGAGGATGCTGCATACTCGGGGTGAGCAAGGCCCTCAATATTTATTAGAAGGTGTCCAAAACCCATTGTGAATATCTCGCTCATCAAATCCTCTTGCTATCCCTTTCACTTCTTGCGATCCAAGCCACTCTGCACCTCAACTCTTTCACCTGACCAGCGCTAGCCTTACCAGCATGGGTTCGATAGAGATTGGCTGGAGACGACTCAGCGTGGCTGTCATTGGCGGTGGCATCGGCGGACTATCAGCGGCCATCGCGCTGCGTCGAGCAGGCCACGAGGTCACCATCTACGAGCGAAATGACTTTGCAGGCGAAGCAGGAGCATCGGTCTCGTGTGCAGCAAACGGTACCCGGTGGTTGCATGAATGGGGCGTCGATGTGCAAAAAGGCGATCCTGTCGTCTTGAAGAAGCTCATCAATCGGGACTGGAAGACGGGCGAGCCGGTTAGCGTGTACGATCTTGATGATTATGAAGAGAGATGGGGATATGTGTACAACATGTTTCATCGCCAGTATATGCACAAGATGCTCATGGATACGGCGTTGCAAGAAGAAGGGGAGGGTACCCCAGTGAAGTTGTTGGTAAACCATCCGGTGAGTTTCCGAGATTACGACGTTGTCTTGTGTTGAATCGATTTCTAACGATAGTCTGTAGTGTGAGAGTATAGACGTCGAGTCTAGTGAAATCACATTTTCAAACGGTGTCAAGGCACAGCACGACCTCATAGTCGGCGCAGACGGTATCGGATCCGCCACACGAAAGATCATCGGCGTAGTCACAGAAAAGCGACCAGCAGAACAGAGTTGTCTGCACGCAAACGTCATGACAAAAGATGTTCGCAAGCTCGGTCTCACAGACTACTCCCTCAACAGTGCACTAGAGTACTGGGGCGGCCAAGAAGGCAAATGGGACAAGATCGTCTTATCGCCTTGCAATGGCGGCGAGCTTCTCTCATACTACTGTTTCTTCCCCCGCGCCGCTGGAGACTACACAAACCACACCTGGGGCGGCGCCGATCTCCCCGTCGAAGAACTTCTCGCGCCGTATCCTGAGCTCGACGCGCAGGTCAAGGCCCACCTCGCCATTGGTATCGAGGTACGACCTTGGCGGCTTTGGGTACACCAGCCATATCCGTACATTGTCAAGAATGATATAGCGCTTATTGGCGACGCTGCGCATCCGATGATGCCTCACCAGAGCCAGGGAGCCTGCATGGCAATCGAAGATGCGGCGGCCCTGGGTATTCTCTTCAACAAGGACTACTTCAACGGAGATGTGAGAGAGTCGCTCGCCGTCTACCAGAAGATCCGATTGCCTCGCGCCACCAAGGTCCAGGCTTCGGCTGCCAAAGCGGCGTACAATATCAACGAGCGAATTGGCTTCTCCAGTAACACATCTATTTCCAACTACAAGGTTGAGGATGAGGCGAAGAAGTTGACTATCGAGGAGATGAATGGCTACGACATGTACAAGGATATCGACCAAGCTTTTGCGGAGAGGCAGGGAAGAACGTATTCGGACAAGTACGTCAGAGGTCTGCCTTTTGGGTTGAAGCTGTCGAATGGTATTACAGTTGATAGTAGTACGACATTGGCGGCACCGTAGTATGTGTTCGATCGCGTTGATTAGAGTAATAATACCCATTGTTTGCCTTACAGCTGCGCACTCTCCCAGAAACCCTCACAATGCCTTTTCCTCGACTGCGAATCTCTTCTGGAAAAACGATGACCGCATACGCTGGCATGCCAGTCCCCAGTCCGTACTCCACTGTTTATAATACGGCTGATAACCCAACAGACTCCCCACCCACCTACCCACTACGATCCCCAACACCCGCGCCAACGTCCTCGAGAACGGAATCCAAGTAGGCAGCGACATGTACGAGCCGCCCGCATCGAACATCTAGCCTCTCAATTAGCCATTTTCGTTCCCACGCAACCCAGGCCCGCAACACCAGAGACTTACAGACATGACCTGTACGACGCTCAACGGCTGCCCATGCACAAACACCGCATCCTGGTACCCATACCAGTTCTCAAAGAACAGCTCATCTAGCTTATACATCTCGCTCGTATCCTTCCCGCTCAACAAGAACCTCGTAACCGTTTCCCCATGCCTCTGCGCCGTCGTCGCCGGATACAATCTATGATTCGTCCACGGCTTGATCGCAAACTCGCCATCGGCTGGTGTGAGTAGATATTCTCTGCCTTCGCATTCAACGGCCAGACACCCGTCGGTGACGGTAATGTATTCTTCCTGGTACGGGTGGAAGTGCAATGGCGGTTTTTCTTTCCCGAGCGCGATCAGCTTGGGGTGGTCGAGCAGGAAGGTGACGGAGAAGGCGAAGCACCGGCTGGGAAGCGCGACGGTGACGGTGGAGATGGCGCCGTCGAAGCTGGGAGAGTTAGTAGTGGAGTGAGGTAGAGGGGACGAGGGCGGACGTACGCGATGACGGGTGTGCGCTCCGGGTGCTGGGCTTTTGGTGTGACGAGGGGTTCTTGAGACATTGCTGGTCGTGTGATGATATGAGTATGTGGAGTGGGGGGTAGGCTGCTATCGATATGTATATGTTGTACGACTCGACTTCTGGGCATGAGGGGTTCTGTTTAACCCACCAAACCTGGTTCGGGTGTGATACGAAGACGCTGTGTTCTAGATGCTGAATAATCCCTGCCTGTAATACATGGAGTGGGCCAGGTGCATCAGCATTTGCCTGACCCGGTTTTGGAGCTTCGGGAAAGGTCAAGTTTGTCATTTCTGTTCATTGCCGGAATACCACTAATAGCAATTGCTAGACAAATTATTCGCAATTGAACTTGCTCGCCCCTAATTAAAGCCAAGATGGGTCTTGTTCTCCTTCACGCCTTGTTCCGTCTCACGATCAGATACCAGCAGTTGCGGCCGAAATGCCTGTCCACTCCAGCGTCTTTGCCCAAATCTCTTCCTGCACCGTCTCGTTCAGGCTGTCAGGCGAACTCGTGTCTTCCTTCAGCAGAGTAAGAAATCCGCGGTAGCCCGGAGACGCCTCGTTGACTGCTAGTTTGGCAACATCGGTGCCGGCCTCGCTCGAGGTGCGCATGGTTGGGTCCATGAGACGAAGCAGCGGGCGCAGCGGTCGGATCACGAATTTCGACATGATTTGGAGCATTGCAGGGGTGTTTACGCGCAGGGCTCGAGAGTCGCTCAGGTTGCCGGGGTTGATGGCCACGGCGGTGATGTTGGAGAAACGAGGATTCTTGGGAATAGTCAGCTTGAGTTCAAACAGGATACGACTTTTACGAACCTTTTGGAGGTGCCTGTTCAGGGCATACATCCACATCAGAATAGCCAGCTTCGAGAGAGCGTAGCGATTCTGTCCATGAGCCATGGGATCTGCTGGCTCATCGGGAGGCGGCCTGGATAAGTCGTCCAAGTTGGCTGGTATCCTTGGCTTGATCTTCTCGAGACTGTTCTTTCCCGGCCAGTGCGCGTCACTGGTGAAGAGAACGATACGACCGCCGTCTTCAGCAAAGCTGCCGAGCAGACGGAGGACGAGAACGGAGTGGGCGATGTGGTTGACTTGGAAGGTCTTCTCGTAGCCATCGCCGGTTACTTCCATGGCTGTTGCCAGGTTCCAGTAGAACGCATTGGAAATGATGCTCTGCAGCTTTGGTACTTTGCCTTCAGAGACCTCATCGGCGAGCCTGTTTGCGAACTCGTGGACGGCGGCGAGGCTCGAGAGGTCGAGTGCGCGGATGGAGAAACTGGCATTTGGGTATTCTGCGAGAGCTTCCCGGAGCAGATTGGTATTCACATCTGAATCGGACGTGTTTCGCACAGTGAGTATGAGGTGTTTGTCTGGATGATGCTGTACCAAGTAGCGAACTGTCCACAGAGCCGCGGAGCCGTTGGCGCCGGTGAGGACGATAGTGCCAGACATTGTGAGCGCAAAGTGAAGAAAGGGTTGTATGTCCGCGGCAGCGAAGGTGGAAATAGATTGAGAGGATGTGGCTGCGCCGCCCTCACACATGCATCACACCCGGGAGTGGGGCACGCTAGCCTGATGTGACGCTAGGCTGACAGGCTGGACTATTCCAAGGTTAGGCAAGGGTGCGGCGTTGATGCGACTTCCAGGGTTCGTACAGAAATCGATAACGTCCGACAGCTGTTAATCTATGCAATCTAGCCCACTCACCGGTCCCCGCTGTTACTGTAGGCCGCCCACTACTCGTGCAACGGCTGTGATGCATGTCAGCCAACGCGTAGCCACAATCGGAACTTGTGAATATCGCCCAGTCATCGAGCATGCGGCGCAGCAGTGGTGTGGCGGCTAAACGCGTGAGATTCTTGCCGAAATAGCATTCACGATTTTTCTAGTCCTGCAATACCTAAGTTGCCTTCAGGTAAGCCCACCCGCCATCGGGGAACCGCTGCTTGCTCTCCACTCATTGGATATAAACAGATCTTTTCGGCCAGCGAAGGAATATTGGCTGCTATCTAAGGGTCGCTATTCCAAATTCTCACATTGCGCCAGGTAGAGACACATCATATATGATAGTAATCATGGGACTCGTGTATTTCGTCCGGACAGAAAGCACCGATCAAATCAGATGCTGTGCAATATGCTCGTTCTTCTTCTTCTTGCATGCCTTCCGCTTGCTTTTACAGCATCTATACGCATTAGGCAGGATGCCTGTGGATACCTCCAAACGTTGTTGCCCAGCTCGACGGTAGCCAGTACGGATTCGACCTTTTACGATCTAAGTACAGAGAACTGGTATGCGTAACCATCCAAACGTCGTTGGCGGAAGTATACTGACGATCGCCTAATCTAGGTCAGCCACTGCGTGGGGAAGCCCGTTATGCATTGTGCAGCCACTCTCAACGGCTGACGTGCAGAAAGCCATCTCGTATTTGAGCACGCAGCGCGTCAAGTTTGCTATCCGTTCAGGAGGCCACTCGCCATCGCCATTTGCTGCAAACATAGATGATGGCGTCCTGATCGACACCTCGTTACTAAGGACCAAAGAGTACAACGCAAAAGACAAGACAGTGAAGATTGGAACTGGTCTGAGATGGGGAGAAGTTTACAGTTACTTGGATCAGTACCAAGTAACAGTCGTTGGCGGCCGGGTCCTAGATGTCGGCGTTGGTGGCTTGATACTTGGAAGCGGACTTTCATATCTTTCAGATCTTCATGGCATGGCCTGTGACAACGTGGTCAACTTTGAGGTAAGTTCAAACATCCGTCTTTACGAAACAGTATCTCATTCTTCCAGGTGGTCCTCGCGAACGGCTCCGCAGTAGACGCCAATGCCACACACCACAAAGATCTTTTCAGGGTTTTGAAAGGTGGGACTAACAATTTTGGTAACTAGAAACTGCATCCCATCAAGTCGTTATAATCTAATAGCCATACAGGTCTTGTCACAAGCTTCACTCTGCGCACTTATCCCATCTACAACGTCTGGGGAGGAGTGAAGATGTACAGCCATGAGCAGATCCCAGCGTTATACAAAGCCTTGGCTGCGTATCAGACCCAGCCGAACAAGGATCCATATGCGAATCTAATGCTTCAACCTTTCGCTACCAACGAAAGTCTGGGCGCGATGCTGAACATGGTCTATCTCAAGCCTGAGGAGTCACCAGCCGCTTTCAACGCCTTCTATGATATTCCCACGGTCTCGGATGCAACAAAACTACAAACTCTCAACGAAATGATCAGCGGTCAAGTTGTGCCTAGTCTTCCACGGTAGGTTTATGCCACTCCAATCACACGTTCCTTCGGCTAACGAATATTAGATGGGACTGGCACTCTACGAGCTTCACTCCATCGGCCGAAATCTACGAGTCGATCAACTCAATCGTATCGACAGCACCCGAAGTCGCTCAGCTCAAAGCCTTGACTGGTGGCACGCTTGTTCTCGGGTTCCAACCAATCTCATCCAGCCTGGTGCAAGCAGGCCTCGAGCGAGGCGGAAACATTCTGGGCCACAGCAACGTGAACCAGACCTGGTTGGTACTCGACATAGGCTGGTGGAGACAGGAAGACGATGCGATAGCCCACAGTGCGACGCGCGCGCTGCTGCAAAAGATCGAGAAAGTGACCAAGTCGAGCGCTGCGTACGTTCGTTACATCTTCATGAACGACGCGAGCTGGGATCAGGCGGTCGTCAACAGTTATGGGACCAACAACGTCAGGTACATGCGCCAGGTGAGGGAAAGGTATGATCCTTCGCACACCTTTTACGACCTAGTTAGTGGCGGCTTCAAGCTTCCCTTGTCATAACTGTAAGGATAGATGTATATGAGTGTAGAGCATCCTTGTACTTGCGAATTCTCTCATCGAGAGGAGCTGTTCTTTCAGAGCGTTGGGCATTGGGGAGGTAACGAGTGTAGATTCCGTACCTAAATAGACTTTTACAGCGCACCCGGTCTGGAAGGTGCTAGATCATCGAGCTCTACATACGATCCGTCTTTCGATTGCAGTAGTGACTTTTCAGGCGTCTGCCTCCTTGGCGGTCGGCCTTGGCTTCCTGGCTGACTTCTCGATCTCGAACTCGAGCTCGTCATGGAGGAAATGGACGAGATACCTGAAAAGACTTTATGCATGGCACCTTGTAACATGGGATGTAGTGCAGGAAGTGCTGCTCCAATAAGAGCCACGCTTGGCTCGATCTGCGATGGTATCCAGAACGTTTTGCCGTACTCATCGAATTGCGGAGGAACAAGCCTGCTCATTTCGTATTCTAGCCCTGGACTTTGTTACTTTGGGTTCGGCATCAGTGCTATTTGGCCAAAGCTTACATTTGGGGTCAATCTTTGTGTATCGCTCCATCTGAGTCACGAATATGGCGAGCTTGTACGCTGCCGTGATACTGGCACTATCCAAATGTTAGCCTGGAGATCTGAATGTGGTGAAGGAATCGTACGCTGCACCACACATGAAGATTGCGATAACTCCAATGCGTTTCTTCACGGTCATTTGAAGCTGGATGACCGGATAGATCGGGAGAACGAGTAGGATTATATCGAAAGCCATGCTTGTGCTGAACAGTGCCACTTGCGTGTAGTAATAGTACCAGTCGTTCATGTATCTGCTCCGGTCTAGCGGTGACCAGATCTTGTTGAATGGCTTCGCGATAAAAGCCGGAAGAGTCATGTACACGATAACATAGACTCCTTGCAGGGCTAGCAAAGCCCATACCGTGTAGCGAATTGATTTCACCGCTTGGCCAAAAATCCGGAGGTAGAACAGGAGAATCGATATACGGATGCTGGCTGACATGACGGGATAGAGGAAAGCGGAGCCAACAATTCCCTAGTCCAGATCAGCTGCGCGGAGTTCAAGGTATTGATGAAGCCACGCACCTTGAACCAAACGACAAACTCGCCCAGAGTTATCTCCCACAATGGCTTCCCAACGCCGGCGTTGATGTTAACATAAAGCGCCATAATCGTCCAGCCTATGTAGAGGAGCTGGTGTTGTGAGCGTAGACCATGGGATTTGGGTGCATGCAACCCACCAGAGCTGGAATAATCGCATAGTCGTCGTATCCGATCGCACGCGAAACGTACCGACACCGCAGTCTCAGCAGAGTCAACGCGATGGACAAAAAACCAAGTAATACGATGCCAGCCACGACGCCATAGTGTCGATTTTGGTTGTTGACAACGGTAGGCGGAGGAATCATACTGATGACTCGCACCAGGTGCAAACGAGTTGACAGTCTGCGAACAGAGTGAGGCTATACGCCCATAAACTGATAGGATTCGGTTCCCGCCACTCTGTAGACGTCAAAGTGCGCGTGGCCTAGGGTGTGTGCACCCCATGCCAGACGTGGTCAACAATGCCTCGGCGCAGTGCACAAATGGGGACTAAGGGTACCAGCAGAGCGTTTCGAGATTAGGAAAGTGTTGCGTCGAGTCTTGTTCGGTCGGGGGCAGCGCAGCCACTGCCCTTGTCCACTTAGATTATCCGGTAAGCGCATGTGGTGAGCATGCACCGGCTAGCATAAACGGATGGGACGACCCGCAGATCGCGTCAGCGAAACTTATTGGCCAGCTTAGGGCGGGTGGGCCGTTCGCAGCCAGTCGATAGATTAGTGGGTGGGATATCCCGCAACAGTGTAATCTCCGTTAGCGCATCTTACACGGCATCGAGTAGGTTTGTCCAATCGGCACGACAGGTCTTCTGTGTTCATATTGCTCTCGGCTTATACGACCCTTAAAAGTAGCATCTCTCAGCCTTAGCTAACGCAATCTATGCGCCACGCTGCACGTAAGCTGGAAGCAGCCGGGACTCACTCGAGACGGGGAGCACGAGCGATCAAAGCCGCGTACTCGGAAAGTAAGCCGCCCGCAATACAGCCGCCAGCATACCAGAAGCCTTTCGAGAACCACCACCAACAGCTCTGGGAGCTACGGAGATCAACATACGCGACCATAAGACCAAGGAAAGCCGTCGTTCCTCCAACAGTGATGATATGGTAAAGGATTCCCATCCCAGTATAGTACCCCACGCCCCCCAAGGCTGCTGCAATCAGGCCGACGATAAGCCAGAATACTGGCTTGATGTTGTACTGGAACAGCACTGCCATGCTATAGATGCCAGCATCAACATCGTCCTTTAGATCCTGGAAACCATACACGCTGTCGTAAAGCATCGTCCACAGCGTGCTCGCTGCAAAGAGCAGAAATAGTGGCATGTCGACCTGGCCAGTCTTAAAAGAGTACGGCTCAACGTCCAGTGCGAGCGCGCCGACCACGATACCCCAGGACAAGCAAACCCCCAGCACGGTCTGGGTCCAGTACGTGTGCCGCTTTGCGTACGGGTAGTAAAGCCATGCGAGGAAGCCGGGAGCGCTGAGCATGGTGTTCCTGGCCACGTGGCCACTTAACAGGGGTACAAACAAAGCGGCGCACCCAGCCTGGGACACACTGAACATCAGCGCTGCAGTGGGTGGGACGGCACCACGTGGAATGGGCCGGTTGCGCGTGCGCTCAACTTTTGCGTCCAGAGGCGCATCGATCAGGTCGTTCCAGATGTGAATGGCGTTGGATACGAAGAAGCTTGCACCGAAGAGTAAGAGGGCGGCGTACGCCACTTCAGAGGGCTCGGCCCGCTGCTGGATCGCGGCGTATAGTAGGCCGAACGAGTGGGGGATGTAGATGAGGAAGAGGCCGACCGGTGGGCTCAGGCGGGCGAGCTGGACGTATGGCAGCCACTGCGCAGGCAGACGGTTCAACCATCCTGTGCTGTGATTGCCACCGTATTGATAGGCCAGAGACTCATTTGGGGCCGCTTTGGCTTTTCCAGAAGACATGCTGATCAGAAGATGACGTGAGGTGGTACGGACGAAGTGAGCGGACTGCAGAGGATGCCATTTTTATACTGCGGGCTGGAGCGGGCTGCCTGCTTGACATACTGTACCTTGAGTATATGCGCGTATTGCGAGTGTTGAGGCGCACGATGCCAGAGCCTGGAAGAATGGAAGAATGCGTAGCTTCGGACTTAGTGGGACTGCAGGCCGCGCTGCCGTGATTAGGTGGGTCGCGATTGGTAGCGGGCGGTCCATGACCTGCCGCATTCATGGCTTGTCCCGGCACGTTCACGGGGACCAATTCACCTGCCTTGGTTCAGTGCAGCATTAGACACCAGGGCCCTGCTATCGTGGCGTTACGACGGCCTGGCAAACGCAGGGCCTCCCTTCACCATCAGCCCATCCTACATGTCTGATGTCCGAAGGGATTGCCGCCTAAGCCACAAATGCGACAGTCGTGCTTACGCCAAAGGGTGCCGCATATATTACAAACCAGACTCCCGGTACTGACCCAAGGCTTCCATTACGGCGCGGTCACTGCTAGTTACGGCGCAGTCGATATCATGGTTACACTTCGCTGTATTGGACGCTTCGTTGGCGCCGGTGTGATAGCAGCTTCTTCTGCATCATTTCTGCCTCGTGTTGACTCACCTCGCCCTCGTTCGACCACCGACGCGTCACTTGCTATGGATGGTCCAGTGCCCAGCCCGATTCCCAGCTTGGTTCGCTCGCTCGATCTGCCTGACGAGCAGGCTAGCGCCGTTCTCGATGTCTTCAGCGACTACCCTACCGTCGATGAATTCCTGACTGGGAAATCCGCAGATGGCTCCATGCTGACCAGCGCTGCCTGTGCGGTACTGAAGCTAGTCCTGGGAGAGGCCAAAGTGGACACGACGCCTGTCAATACCACCTTGACACAAGAGAACTGGTTAGTCTCTGTCGCTTCTGGGCTCTCGTCTCTGAGCCTTTGATTCTCACTCGAAGTTATAGGTCACAATCATGCTGGAAGTCGCCTCGCTGCATTGTTCTGGCCGAGAGCAAGAGAGATGTTTCCGTGGCTCTAAAGACTATCAAATTCCTCAAGCTCAAGTTCGCAACACGCAGCGGAGGACATTCGCCAAACCCCGGATGGTCGTCCATCGGCGAAGGCGGAATCTTACTCGATCTCCAGAAGCTGAATGCAATCAGCGTCAGCGACGACAAGAAAGTCGCTAGTATAGGCCCCGGCCAAAGGTGGGGAAAGGTGTACGAGACCCTGGACGCTTATGAGCTCAGTGTGATTGGAGGGCGCATTCCCCAGGTCGGCGTAGGTGGGCTCATCCTCGGAGGTGGCTTCTTCCATTTCTCTGGCAGGTATGGTCTTGCGGCCGACAATGTAAAGAACTTTGAGGTCGTCCTGGCCGATGGATCTGTTGTCAATGCCAATGCCGGCTCCAACAGTGATCTGTTTTGGGCTCTCAAGGGCGGAGGTCCGAACTTTGGTGCGTCCTTGGCTGGTTACACAAGATTACTTTGCTTACTAGGAACCAGGCATCGTCACAAAGTTCGACATGTACACCGTTCCTGTGCATAAGATATGGTACACCGTGTCCGCCTACAGCGCCGATAATGCCGTGGCCTGCATCGACGCCTTTGCCGATTGGCAACAAACCGCGTCGTCCGACACCAAAGCCACCGTAGCCATGATCATCGGTCTCGATGTCATCACACTAGGTTTCCTGTACGCCGAACCTGAAGCGGCCCCGGGCGTGTTCGCTGCCTTTGACAGCCTGCCCGCCCCTCTCGCCGTTGCCGTCCCTCCTACGACTGGCACTGTAAATATTCTCTCCCAGATACTAGCATCCACCTCTTCCTCGGAACCCATGCGGTGAGCTTCTCAACACCACGACATGCGCTGACTTTGCTGACCGTTCCTCAGCCACGACTACCGCGGCATTAGCTCGGACGTGGACGCCCAACTGTACAAGGACGTCTACGCCGTCTGGAAAGAGAAAGCAACCGCCATCCACGCCGAGACAGGCGCAAACATGACGTTTGTCCTGCAACCCATTACCGCAGGCTTAACCGCAGCCAGCAATGCCGCTGGCGGAAACCCCATGGGCATTCCTGAGAAGACGCACCAATGTACGTTCCATACATCCATCCATCCCGCATCCTGTGCCGCCATCTAACAGAATCTCAGGGTGGACTACGCTGGTTGACTGGACCGATGCCGCCGATGATGCCGCAGTGCGCGCTGTGCCTATTGCAGTAACCGATACGATGAAGAGACTGAGTGAGGAGCGCGGCCTCGATGTTCCGTTCATCTTCACCAATGATGCGTCGCGCGACCAAAACCCGATTGCGTCGTATGGAGCGGCGAATGTGCAGAGGCTGAAGGCGATTGCGGAAAAGTATGATCCGGATAGGGTTTTCCAGAACCAGCAGGCGGAAGGTTTCTTGTTGAGGGATTTGTAAGGGTAGTGATGCTAGCGGTAGGGTGAAATATAAATTTTGGGCATGAGATGGTGTGATTGTCCATGTCGATACGTGCATGAATACGACGGTGGTCCATGGAGAAGAAGCTGATTACGGCTATTGCAACAATCTCTTCTTCTTCTGCTCTTGTTCTTCATTCTCTAAATCTCACTTCTAGTCGCAACAAAACCTCCACAAGCCGCCACCCTAACCATCGTCTACAAGGTCCCGATCGCCAAACATCTCCTGGTCTAGTCCAAACAAGGTCGAATTGAAGACATGTCGCTATTACCAAAGTTCGACCTCGAACTAATAGGGGGTGGGGAAAGGACGGGTTCTTTGGGTGATATCCATACCCCTTCAACTGATCTTCTTTTCGCAGAAAAGAAATATGTGAAAACAGTCTCTACGACGCCAGTACTCGTAAACGTCATCCAAGACTCTCTCCCTCCCTTCGCTCATTGAACGCAACAAGAGCAGTACATTCGTATCTCTATCGATCCCAATCAAGGACTCGATACGCATGCCTGCCACAGCCATGCGTTGCAATACTAGAATTTACTTCTGTGGACCAACCTTGGAACGATAGCGCACTTGGCTATACTACCACTAGCTCGCTGGCATGTCGCGGAAAGCGCCAGTCCCCGTTCTTGACCCGTAGAAGTGTCAAGGTTATGACTCGTAGAGGGTATCATTCACCCAACGCAACCTGACAGAAGAGGATTAAAATTCTTAGTACATGTACGAAACTAATATTAACAGGTTCTCTAGCATAATCCTCGCAATCAGTACATGTCAAGAAACTGGGGACACCATGCGATATGTTGATGTTTTTCAGTCTTGTCCTGCTAATCGGGTTACTGAACGTAGTCTCTTCCTGGTTGCTCATGTGCGTAAATCAGTCAATAGCTTCGGAGGGTATATCGTGCTGCTGCGACAAAGGCCCCCCATCCGAAGCAGTTGAGGAGAGATTACCTACCGGTATTATCCATGGCCAACCGAGCCCGCATCTAGACACACGCGTGAGAATCACGAACTGCATGTCAGCACGCAAACCATCATATACGTAGCCGATTAATCATCATTAATACACAGGTATGAATGTGTGCATAAGGAACATGGGTACAGGCATCAGAGTTTGACTTGTTGGTGCTTCCATGCATTCGCTTTACTCTGGAACCAGTCGACCAACTCACTGACCCACTCACTCATCATCATCCTTCTTCGGCCCCGGCGGCTTCTGTCCGTAAACCAACGACCTGCACCCTCATTAGCAAAAAGGCATCTTCGCCTCCTCACACCCCCAACCCTTTCCCCCATCATTACTACCCAAAAAGAAAGAAAGACAAACTTACACCTCCTGATACGCATGAATCGTCCTATCCCTCAACGCCGTCCTCATATGCGCCAAATAAACCTCCACCTCCGCCTTACTCCACCCCATAACCGTCGTCAACAAATACAGGCTCCACCCCTCAATCCCCTGCTCCCAATTAATCCGATTATACTGTCCCAGTTCCTTGAACCGCTTATCCGCCGGCCAGCCTCCGACGGGTAACTTCCATCGGCGCTCGACGACATTGACAAAGCCTGCTGCTTCGAGACCTGCGCGCGATTCGTCGACGGTGCGCAGCGACTTGCCGAAGCGGTCGCCGAGCTCGAGCGAGATTTTGCCCCAGCGGTCGAAGATGGAGCCTGGGGCTACGGTGCCGTCGTCGGATTTGAGGACGACGCTGATTTCGAGTTGTTCGAAGTAGCCGCCGGGTTCGAGGGCACTGTTGCAGAAGTATGTGGTTAGCATTGTGGATGTGTGCAAGGTAGGCGGGCAGGCAGGTGGTTCATACTCGAGCGCTTCTTTGTAGAACGTTGGCCAGTCGGCTACACAGCCGTACAAGGACCTGGCGTGTATAAAGTCGAAATAGTTCTTCTTGAACAGCCAGGGTTCGGTAAAGTCGTCGATTTCGAAGCGGACGTTGGGTGGCACCATGGAGGGTTGGGTTGGGGACAGATCGGTTCCGAGCACCTATGCACACACATGTCTTAGAGAGAGATGTCGCTGGGGAAAGCTGCGTTTCATATGCGGTCGCGGACGTACATCGGCTGAGGGGTATCTGTCGGCAAAGTCGCTGTGCGCTGCGTGTTAGAGTCTGGGCGGCGTATGCGTATGTGTGTGCGAGATGGGGAGACTAACATGGCCCATATACCAGTACCGGTCCCTAGATCCAAAACATGCTGTCGGGTACACGGATCGTCAGCACTCGCCCACACACCACAGTTCCCCATGCACATGCACACGTACCATGGGCTGTTTCTTGATCGGCGCCAAACACAACTCGCCATCGAGCAAAAGCAAACAGATATGGTGCCTTGGTCCCTCGTCAACACACGCCCTCGAACCAAACATGTCGCAGCAACATACGTTATATCCAGCTGATCCGACTGCGTCTCGTCATTGGGACCCCCTGCGCTCACTTAGGAACTGCATTGCATGTGTACAGCGGAGCGGCCATGCTAACAATATGCTCCTTCCTTGTACGCATGGTACCGCCGCCCGTTGCGGTACTTGTAGTTGTATACAGCGGACTTGAGCGACGTCGTCTCGCTTTCGGATGGGGCGCGTTAGAAAGGCGGTTTCTTTTGTTGTTTTGCGCGGTGGGGTGCAAGGGTTCGTTGGTGGTTCCCCAGGGGGCAGGGCAGACTTACGATGACGAATCGTCGCCGAATGCCGAGTCGGTTTCATCCGAGTCCTGGAGTTTGTGACGTTAGCTCGTACACATACCGAGCGTGCCATTGGGGTGAGGGAGGGAGAGAAGACGCACAACAGCGACCTGAGCTCCGATATCAGCCATGGCGTACTCTGCGCAAGAACAATGTCGTTGTCGTTATCGATGTCGTCGTCGTCGTGGTAGGAAAGACACGCGAGTATGCAATGTCGGGGTTCCCGCGGGCGTCATAGCTTAGCGTGACCTTATGTACTGGTTTCTCAGGCCAGCAGCTTGACCACCCACCCACCCACTACTGCCACCAACTGCTGCCACCGCCAGGCCCGTCCCCTCCCACCGCAGCGCACCCGCTTCCGTATGGCCTCCGGCTCTGCGCCGGCGATATGCTTGCATGCAGGCTGTCGACCGAACCGCAACCACTGCGCTATCTGCCAAGTGCTCCGGTTGGCTGCGCGCTGGCAAAGGCAATCAGAAGAAACATGTCATTAGGTGAGATGTGAGGGTGGGGTAAGGTAGAGAAGGGGGTAGAAACAAATGCGCGACTATTGAGAGGTCCAAACATTTATTTTCTCATCATCCGTTTTTTCCCCTCCTTTCCCACTAACCGCACCCCATTCCTACATAACACAAGCCCAGTCAGGCGAGCTGGCCCGCCAATCAATGCTCACCAACGACAATCCTCTACCCGCCACGGCGGTACTGCTGTCGGCGGGCACAACTGCCCTGTTTGCCTATGTCCTGTACGCCGTGACCTACAACGTCTACTTCCATCCGCTGGCCAAGTTTCCGGGACCGCGCCTCGCCGGCGCTACCACGTACTGGAAGGCCTACACCGAGTGCATCGCAAACCGGTCCTTTTGCCACTTTCTCGTCGAGCTGCATGCGCAGTACGGTATGTGGACGCGGTATGTGGGCATGTGGAAGAATGTTTAGACGCTGATTTTGTTGTGCCGCGATAGGCGACGTGGTTCGTATTGGACCTAATGAGGTATGTTTGTTGGGCTTGTGTGTGTGTGTGTGTGTTCATGTTGTGTTCAATACATGCAGCCACCCCACCCCACCCACTCCGCGAACTGTGCTGCCACGTGTTTACTGACCAGACGGTCGCTAGCTCCACTTTGCCAATCCAAAAGCCTACCACGACATCTACAACAACAAGAACCGCTGGGACAAGGAGGCAACACTGTACCAGAGCTTCAACGAAGACCGCTCCAGTTTCGGATACCTCACGTACGCAGAGGCCAAGAACCGGAAAGATGTGCTTAACAAGTCCTTCTCGCTGGCTGCGATTGAGAGCTCAGAAGGGCTCTTGGTGAGCAAGGTCAAGGAGCTGTGTGCAGCCATTGAGAAGCGGAGCAGAGAGGCAAAGAGTGTGGATTTGTTCTACGCGTTCCGCTGCATGAGCGTCGACGTCATAACGACTTTCTGCTTTGGCAAGTCCATCCACGCAGTCGATGAGCCAGACTTCAAGGCACCCATTGTCGTGGCCCTCGAGGCGGCAACGCCCGTGGGCATGTACTTTAAGTATTCGGATCTGTTCAAAAACTTCATCTTGAAGTGCCCGCCCAACCTCTCCAAGAAGCTCAGCCCTTTGACAGCGGGCATGATCGATCTAAATCTGGTAGCGTCTTCATCTCGACTTGCATCCAGCGGTCTGCTGACATGTTGTAGTTGCTCTCCGCGCAGATCAACGAGCTCACCGATGATCCGGAAAAGCTAAAACTGCTTCCCCACAACATGACGATTTACCACCGGTTGATGGATCCAGAGGCGCATCGTGACAAACAAACTCCCTCTGCCGGTAGCCTCTACGAAGAAGCCCAAGCCCTCATGTTCGGCGGCACAGATACCGTCGGCAACACCCTCATGGTCGGCGCTTTCCACCTGCTTAAGCAACCGGACAAGATGCAGAGGCTCAAGGCCGAACTGTCAAGCGCATGGCCATCGCTCAACGAGAACGAGCCTAGCGTACGCGATCTGGAACGGTTGCCGTATCTCACTGCTGTCATCAAGGAGGCGCTGAGGATGAGTTCGGGTGTTACGTCTGGCCTTTTGCGCATCGTGCCCAAGACGGGTGCAACGATTGCGGGACACGAGGTGCCGCCGCAGGTACGTACAGGTGATTCGATGCGGAGCGAGATGCGCGTGCTGACTGCGTTCTAGACCATTGTATCGTGTGGTAGCACTTTTGTGCACTTCAACGCGGATATTTTCCCTAGGCCTGATGAGTTTGTGCCAGAGCGGTGGCTCGACGAGTCGGCGGAGTTGGATAAGTGGCTGGTTGCTTTCTCGCGTGGCCCGCGTATGTGTCTGGGAATCAAGTGAGTCGGGTTCTGGTCAACGTCTGAAAGAAATCAGAAACTAATACGGGTGGTTTGTAGCCTCGCTTGGGCGGAGCTGCGTCTCGGCTTCGGTCACGTCTTCCGCAAGTTTGACCTGGCGCCAACGGGCCAACTGTAAGTTCGAGCCTACTTGCTCAATTCTCGCTGAAGAGCGATTTCGTGTGCTGTACTGACGGCGAGCAGGCCCGAGAAGCTGGTATGGCGGGATGTCTTCTTGCCACACTATCATGAGGATCATCTGCAGGCGAACATGCGAGCTGTGAGCGCGTAGCCAGTGGGTAATGACGGCGGTTGTTTGTTTCGGATATGGCTCGATAGCGTCATCTTGGTCAAAGTATATAATTCGCAGAACTTCTTTTGCCAGGCGGTAACGCGTCGGATGCCGCAATACATAATATAAAGAGGTTTGTAACAAGGCGATAGATGGACCAGGCGACCGCTGTCCAGAACCTATCTTACACGTGTAATTGAGCGCCGATCAGTCGGAGATATGGGCACCTGGGCGCAGATCTGTATAGCGCGAGCTAGCTAGCTAGTCACATGCCGAGGAAAGCAAAGGGGAGTAAGTGTGCTAGAGCCATGCGCGTTCCTCCTTGGGACAGGGCTGTCTGAAAAGAGTTTGCCAGGTTAGTGTCAGGTTTGGGAAGCGGAAAGGGTTGATGTGATGTGCCCTCCCCTATTTACGATGTGCAGGCATGTGACGCGGGAAGCGAGGAGCGATCCACTTGCATGCCAATGCACGTGAAAGAATGTGGGATGGATGGATGGATGGATGGATGGGGGTGTTGGAGGTGTTGGAGAATGCGACTGCGAATGCGAATAACGGTGGTGCTGTGCACGACGTTGGCTCGGCTTGGCTGCTGCGGGCTATTTGCGTAGTTAGTGGCACACACACGCGTAACCATCACAGTCGAGCGCGTCGACCAACCAAGGACGCTGAGAGGCGGACATGTGTGACTTGGCCGCCCTTTGCTCGTGGGGAAGCGGACAGTCGGAGATGCAAAAATGTATAGCTGGCGATCATGGCGATCGACAAGGCCGCGGTCGATGGATTGAGAGGTGGTGAGCAGGGGGGCGGCGGAAGTTTTGGAGCCGATGGCGGGTTGTTGTCGAGGTTCAGTTCGAGGAATGAAGCTTGCATGGAGTGCACATGTCAACGCCTATTGAGGCGCCAATCGGAAGCGGCGACGAGGGGGCAGACGGGCCGATGATTGGTGGGCCGGAGCGTGTCTGTCCAAGCAGGTGAGGCGGAGCGAGTCGAGATGAAGGGTGACAGGCGGGCCGCCGTGGCCGAACAGGTCCCCTGGTTTGAGTGAGGATTGAGAGTGTGCATTCCTTCTCAAAAGGCATGGAGATCAACCAAGAGACAGCAGCCAGTTTGGGCGTTCCATGTGGAGAGCGAGGGGGACTGGAGACTACTGTGTACTGCTGGGTTGGTCTAGCCACGCCTCTGGTGTGGGTGCATGAGAGCTAGACCCTGCTGGATGTGATGGACATGACTTCTCCCCGCTGAAATACTCACAACCTCAACGACGTGCATAACGCGACGTCGACAGCTTGCCAGGTGCCCCTTTGCTTGCCCACACACACATCCATCCCATCACATCACCAACGCGTCGCGCATTCCATTCGATTCGAGCTCCCCCCTCCCCCCTCTCCCCTCTCCCCTCGCCCGGCTCGCATCTTCCAATGTCCGTATCGCGCCCGGGGCCTGTTGTGACGCCCGCCCGTAGTCGTACAGCCCGTACCACCACCACCGCTACCACCACCCGCCTCGATCTGGGTCCGCCCTCGCTGTCCAATTTGGCGACTGCGCGCCCAAAATAGTTTTTTTTCCCCACGTCACGTCACAGCATGCCCGCCACTGGAGGCAGCAGGGCAGTTCACGCACCGAAGCCCACAGACACCAAGGGCAAGCCGACAACGACGACGGCCAAGGGCACCATGGCGGCGCAGCCATTGCGGAGAGAGAGCAGTGCTGCCGCCACCATGACGCACCACCACCAGCAGCAGCGACCAGGCATCAAGACGCGCGCATACTCGGCTCCCAGCGTCCCCAAGACTGACGCCCCCCCAGTTGGCAGCGAGCTCGACCGCACAGACGAGGACAACGAGGGCGAAGAAATAGCAGACGATGCCTTCTTCCAGCGCTACCACTTCCCCCAGCCCCTCCCCTCTGCCCACGAAGACGAGGGCAGCAGCGCCGAGTCGTCTTCAGACACCGAGGGCCCGCTGTCGCCTTCCCACCACAAGGACCGCCACCCATCTCAAGACGCGGCGTCGGAGCCGTCGAGTGTGAGTACCACCAGGCAGGAGCAGAGGTAGACGCGGCAATTGCTAACCAGCCCCAGTCGGCCAACAGCAACAGCGACTCTGCATCATCCACCATGCAGGACCTCAACATTGCCGTCATCGGCGCGCGGGGCTCAGGCAAGTCGACCTTTATCCGCCGCGCCCTCGGCCTGCCAGAAGCGTCTACAACAACAACAACAACAACAACAACCGCCAATTGCTCGCGGCGCATGGCCATCGACGGCACCCCCTACATGGTGCGCTTCCTCGAAATGACCTTTGGCGACGTGCACGTGGGGGAGCGCGGCATCATCAAATGGCCCGACACGGTCCTCGACTTTGCGACTCCGCGCATGCACGCAGCCGTCACCCTCTACGACGTCACAAACCACGAGAGCTTGGGCAAGGTTCCCGAGATGCTGAGTCGGTACCCCGCCATCGCGTCTGACGCGCGCCTCTGCTGACGCGACATTGCTGACCGAGTCCAGGCACACTGTCCAAGGCACAGCTGCCCTTTATCCTCGTTGCCTGCAAGTGCGATCAGCATCCCGCCCACCGCGAGGTCGATCCGGCCGTTGTGGAGCAGAAAGCAAAGTCCTTCATTGGAGACGTGAGCGTGTTTCAGACGTCCGAGTCGTCACCGGAGACACACCGAGCATGCCTGTCCGTCATCACGCGTGCAGCGATAGCGGCCAAGCGTCGTAAGTCATTTCATTTCCCTTTGTAACGTGCGGAAGCACAACGTCCCCTACCAGGGTGCAAGTCATTGACTCAACCCCATGCAGCCAGGTCCCAAGCGTCAATGGCGCGGCGGCGGGCCAACTCTTCCGCGGTCAAATCAATAACCCAAAAGGACCTATGGAGCCGCAAGCACGAGCGTGCTAGCTCGGAGATCTCCATGAGGTACCAACGGGCCTCTAGCGAGGTCAAGGGCCACCGTTATAAGCCCAGCGATGCCAACAAAACCTTTTTCAACGCCGAAGAGTCGCCCGGCTATGATTCGCAGGAATCCGATGACCAGGACTCGGACGCCGGCCAAAGCATCATGTCGGTGAAGCCGTCGGATGAAAATGGCTACACGTTTGAGCAGCTCGTCGACCGGCTCCTCGCCCAGCCCATGTCCAAGAATGACTCCAAATTCGTCTCCGTGTTCCTGGCCCTGTACCGGAGGTTTGCCACGCCGGGCCAGTTGTTGGAGGCCATTATCAAACGCTTCGAGATGCACAAGAACGAAGGAGAATTGGACGTCATCAGCGTCATTGCACAGCTCCGCTATCTGTCCATCTTGCAGCAATGGGTGGCCTACTACCCCGGTGACTTTGCCTACCCGACGACCCGCCGACTAATCCGCAGGTTCGCAAACTCGCTGTTGGGCAACCGCGAGTTCTCCGTCGCCGCAACCGAAATCTTCCGTGATCTCGAAATGGTCACCGAAGACGACGACACCGACTGGGCCTGCAGCGACCGCCAACGCCACCAGAACGAAAACATACCCACGTTCCACAACAACGTCCTGGACGAGGACTCGGACGAAGACGACCTTTCAAAAGACATGGGACGCATGTCCACGGGCGATTCAGCGCGAAACTCGCTTGCCCGGAGCAGCGTAACGGGCGGTGCTCCGTCTATCAACGGCTCCATGGGCTCGTCGCAGATCCTCCTCACCCAAGTGGAGAGAAACGAACGCCTGGCCCGACAACTAGAACCCAACCCAATCAAACCGCTCTCCAAGATCCAGTGGCATCAGTTCATGGGCGAATCGGAAGAAGCGATTGCAAAAGAACTTACCAGGATAGACTGGATCATGTTCTCCGCAGTACGGCCGCGAGACTTTTTACGCCACGTCAGTCTCAACGCCGAAGAAAAGCAGCGATGCAAGAACCTCGAAAACGTGACACGCATGACGGAGCACTTCAACCACGTTGCCTACCTCGTCACCAACTACATTCTCCTCCGCGACAAGCCGAAACACCGCGCCCTCATGATGGAGAAGTGGATGAAGATTGCACGACAGCTCCGAAAGCTCAACAACTACAACATGCTCGGTGCCGTCATGGCCGGCATCAACGGCACAGCGATTGGCCGGTTAGTCGCCACGCGCGAGCTCGTGCCTCAGGCCACGAACCAAGATTTTTGGAAACTCGACATCCTCATGGGTCAAACGAAATCACATTCTGCGTACCGCCTCGCCTGGGAGAATAGCTCGGGCGAACGCATACCATATATCCCGCTCCACCGCCGCGACCTCGTCTCCGCATCAGAGGGAAATTCGACATTTGTCGGCGACAAGAAGAAGACGGATTCTGCGTTTGCGCCGCACCCGGGTGTGAGTGTTTTTGAAGGGGTGGTGGGGAAGCGAGATAGTAGGGAGCCGCCGCCGAGTGGGGTGGAGGGAAAAGAAAGGATTAATTGGCGCAAGTTTGAGATTATGGGAGAGGTGATTGTGGGTGTGCAGAAGGCGCAGGGGACGCCGTATCCGAATTGGGCGAGGTGTGAGGAGGTGAGGAATCTGATTTTGGATATCAAGATTAATAAGGATGATGAGGTGAGTTTTCTTGCTTGGAGATGTTGGTGGTGGTGGTATGTGCTAACGGGTGGTTATAGGAACTTTACGAGCGCAGTACTCATCTTGAAGCCGGCCGGGCTGATGAGAAGAGTAGGATTGCGAGATGGTTTCGAGAGCGTTAGTGCCGCCGCTTTCCTCTCTCTCTCTTCCTCCTTCCTCCTATACCCACACACACACACGCACCTATCCACCCACGCCATTCGACCTTTGTTTTCCACTTGGTCATTCCATCATCTTTTCATGGTTCGAGATCAGATGAGCTAAGTGTAGGGTGTTTTGCAAACAACAGCCGGTCGCTTGTCGCTGCCCTCGTTGCCGAGCCTACCGAGTTTGCCGCCGGCGCAGAATTATCAGGCGACGGCGAGTACGTCGCATTTTTTGCGTATTTGAGAGGCCGCCCACGGATATCACGCACTCATACCATAACGCATCGACGGAATCGCGTCGCAAGCTATCCGCGCCGTTTCGCATGGACGTATCGCAAGTACGACAGGTACTATCTACATCACCACTTACATCGCTGTCTACATCGACATCTATACGCCGTCTACACACCATCTACACACCATCTACACGCCATCTACGCCACACATGGCATCTCGTTTACATCTACACTACATATACCCAATCGTCCCGGAATGGCCTGGACTTTCGAACCTGCATTTCTCATAACGACGGCCCTTGTTTTGTCTGTGTTGGTTGCGTTGCGCTAGCTGCGCATCACGATTGTCGGCATCTATCGATTACCATCGACTACATCTACCCTTGTTCTGGCCTTTTTTTTCCCTTGTTCTATCTGCCTTTTTTGTTGTTGTATACGCACGATACCTCTTATCTCCGAACCGGCGTTTGATATATCGGCTGGGAAACTACTACTGCGCGGTTTTCATGGCAAGGCTTTATTCTTCTCCTTTGTTTGTTGCGCATTGGTGGAAAGGGGGTTTTGTATATCATCATTATATTATCATCGTTTTCATATAGCGCATTTTGGAATGCAAAGCTGGTTTCTTCATTTGGCTAGGTAAAGGCTTCTTGTGTTTGTAGTCACCTAGCTTGTTCGTGGCGGTTTACACCAACTTCAATAGCGTATTGGCTCCGTGTGCTTTTGATATGGTATGTGTAAAAGTAGCGCTTTTGATGGTTATGCGTTGATTGGCCTTTTACACTCTGTCTGCTGCTACTCACCGCGGGCAGATTCAAGTCCAATGGTGTTGATGCTCCTAATTTCATCTCCTACCAGGACGCCGTGCCTGGCCTTTTACTGCTAGGATTAGTGCGGATAAGACCGACTAGGTCCGTAATGACGTCTACCCCAAACAACATCATATCGGTGCGGGCCCGAATGTTTCAAAGACTAGACGTTGAACTGCGACTCCAACTTCTACTCCAACGCCAAGACTAGCAAATGCGGAGTTTGGGGCTACAGTGCCCGTGCACCAGATGAACCACGTCGCCAGTTGAACCACCCCAACAACCCAATATAGTTAACAATATTGAATTATACAGCCACCACAAATCGTAATAAAATTGCGCAAAGCTAGGATTATACTATATATAGACCTGCGGAAGTTTTGGCTTATTTAGATAATTTTTTAGAGGGCGTTATTGGTCGTTGCCGTCGACTACGCGGTGGAGCAGCTCGTGCAACCCTTGCGGCTCCTACTACACCTAGAACAACACTACCACGCTTTTGACGCTTTGTAGCTGGCTTATAAGGTTTTGAAGCTTTGCGCTTACCTGATTAGGGTAATTGTATAGCTTTAGCAGCGTCGCGGAGGCTTCTACGGTAGTCTCTTTTAGCTTTCTCTTCGGCCTTCCGCTTTCTAGTCTCCTCCTAACCCTTCTCCCGCTTAACACGCCTCGCAGCTTTAATTTAAAGCTTATAATTATGAGCTGCTTTGCTTACCTTAGCTTGCTTGGCTTTTTAAAACTTTTTAAGCTCGGCTTGTTGTTGTTATTGAAGCTTGTTATCCCGAACTCGTTTGACGCTTGTTGGTGACCACTAAATAGCTCCTCTATGATACTTAGGATGATCCTTAAGCTGTAGAGTATAGGATTTGGTTTCCCGCCTCTTCTTGATGGCTAGGGACTGCCTAAGGCCTTTAAGTTCGCTGTAGAGGAGTGTATTTTGAGCTGTAAGGTGGTGTAAACTTCGTTGAAGCTTCCTGACGCCCTTACTACTCTGGTCCCTTACCTTATAACGTATAATTAACTTTAACTTAAGCTAATCCTCCCTGGAGAGTACAGGGCTTAAACTAGCTTCTAAATCTGACACCTCCTTAGCAAACTTGTTAAGTACAACTGCTGGGTTAGGTAGGTGTATCCTAGTTGCTTTAAAGGCTCTTTTGATGAGGGGAGGTTTAAAAACCTTAGTCTAGGACCTTTAGAATAACGGGAAGAAGTCTCCTTTAGTTATATTAAGTAATCCTTAGCTGTCTTGAAGGTATTAAGTTAACTTAGTTGAGTAAGCGCTTGCTAGAGGTTTGAATATTACTACATTAAGTAGTTGAAGCGTATAGGTAGCGTAAGGTGGGTATACAGCTAATAGGATCTTGTAATCGTGGTAATACTTGATAAACTTCATGGTTACATAGGATCTATAGCTGTTAAGGAGTAATAAACGATACCTAGTTGAAGCGTATTGTCTAGTCTCCTATTTAAACACCTCCTTAAGCTAATGTAACCTAATATTATTGTTGCTCTAGCTAGAGGGTGATGACGTAGTAAATACTGAGTGGTTTCCTACTTGTACAGCATTAACCCAGCTGGTTTATATAGCTCCGTTGGCTGCCTTAAAGACGAGAGAAGGACTTAATACGCTCCTATCTGAACAAATACACGCTATAACGGTAATCTACTCGCTTGAGCTATCCTTAAGCGGCTGGCGTACCCCCTTTTTATTGTAGCGTGCCTTAGAGAAGATACGCTTTGTTCTACTAATCCTTCTAAGTTGAAACCCCTTTTCGTCTATATTGAATATATGGGTGGGTTGTATATTGTACTCCTCTATCTTTTTATGTAAAAGCTTAAAATACAAGCTGTACTTAGCTCCTAAATCGGCGTTGCAACGAAGTTTGCTTATCCCCTTGCTGTGGGCAGAGATGAGATAGTTAGGGTGCCGGCGGATCAACCGGTCAACCTAGCTTTCTAAAACCAGCTTTCTAGCTAAATCTGAAGCAAAGCGTTGTATCATTTCCTTCGTAGGTGGCAAACGTCGTTTAGTAAGCGTATTAATGTATCGTATAAGCTTAGTTTTGTGTTGTGGATGAAGGGAGCGGTTGCGTAAGCTATAGGCCTCGTTATCGCCGCGGTGGCGTCTTATCAGCGTAACGCGGTTAACTCTAAATCTTTTTGCGACTTCGCAGTACGAGAAATTATCTCCAGCTTCACGCGATTCTAAATATTTAATCGCTTCTTAAATCGGTTGCATGGTGGTTGAGTTATGACGCGTTGAAGTTTTGTTGTTTTGTGGTGGGGGTGGTTCAACTGGCGACGTGGTTCATCTGGTGCACGGGCACTGTAGTCTCCGCGTGCTAGCGGACTTGCAGCTACTCCACCGCTCCTCCACCAACCTCACTCATGTCGCGAACCATCAAACTCGTCCGCGTAACGCCGCGCACGAGGCTCAATCTGGTCGTTTGTCTATCAAGTCTGGACTTACCATATCCAAATCGAGAGACATTGGGCGGCTGCTGGAAACATGTCAATCAAGGCCTCGCGCCACAAGTCCTGCTTGAAATGCATCCAGACGAAACGGAAATGTGATCGAACGCAGCCGAGATGTCGGCGCTGCATCGCAAGTAATTCAGAATGCCAATACATTGGGCGGAATCGTGTTCAGCAACAGCAGCCAAGCACTCAGCCTAGCAGAGCAGATCAGTCCTTTTTTCCTGTCTCGATGGAGCTTCTGCATGGAGCACAACAACTACCCGCCAACTGGGAGCTGCAGCCATATCCCACGGCGGCGCTCATGACATCGCTGCCCACTCCGTATCTAGACGGTTCCATTTTCGAATTCCCGAATCATCCTTTCAATCTGGGAGAGATGCCGTACGATGATGATGCCTTGCAGTTTAGCTATAACGACCGCAACACCAATAGCAGCGTCGCCGTACAGGTCTCTAGCACAAACCTTTGTACCGACCGCCCCGTCACGCAGTTCACCCCGCCAGAATCCGTAATCCGGCCGCGCGTGGAATTCGTCGCGAAGCGTCTAGCCAGTATCCCGCGTCGCTTTGCGTCTGAAGCGCAAACAATGTTTATACATCGTATACAGTTCCATTACACGTGTCCGGCTGCGCTGCAAGACGCGATGAGCGCGTGTGCGTTGTATAGTATGAAGACTGGAGCGAATCAGGCGTTGGTGTTGGGCCAGGTGCAGAGGAAATGCGAGCAGCTGGTCGCGAATACGGATGCGGTGGTTGCGGAGAGGAGTGAGCTGCTGGCGGCGTTGCAGGCGTTGTTGTTGTACCAGATGATACGGCTTTTTGATGGCGATATACGGCTCAGAGTGCTTGCCGAAACGGATGAAGCGGTGGCGTTGCAATGGGCACTGCGACTCAAAGCTTCGCTGCGCGACGACGACGACGACGCGGCAGTAGAAGTTCAGAGCCTGCATGCTCGCGACCAAGTAGCCTGGCACACGTCTCGAAACGGTGGTTTGCGCAACTCATCATCGGATACGTGGCACGTCTGGCTCACCACCGAATCCATCAGACGAACCATCATTACAACATATATCCTAAGCGGTATATACAATTTCCTCAAACTAGGCTACGACGGCCCGACACCAGATCTGCGCCTCTCGTTCACGGCGCAAACAGCGTTGTGGGGCGCGCAAAGTGAGACCGGGTGGCGCTGGGCGCGCGACGATGGTAGTATTGAGAACCTGGAGATGAGGGTTGAGATGTGGGATGAGGTGGTGGGGAAGGCGGGGCCGCAGGATCTGGAGGAGATGGGGGTTGTTGTTATGGTTATGTTGTGGGGGGTTGAGGGGGCGAGGAGGTGGTTGGGGAGGGAGGTTGGGGGGAGGTTTGGGCTGGGGGAGGGGGAGTAGAGTTGGGCAGATAATGCGTTGCGCAGTTTGTTGTTGATTGCATAGAGATTTGCCTAATGTAGCTGCTGCCGACAACGTTCAGCGTTGGACTTGCTGGTTTTATGCTTCGACTTCGACCTCGGTCTGCGCTGTAAGCTTGCGCTTCCCATCGATCCATTTGACCTCCCACAGAATCACATTCGACTTTACTGTCTCCTTGCTCGACGCCTTATCCTTGGTGCGCCACTTGCTCAGCACTGCGACCACACCATCCGCCTTCTCCTTGTTCTCCCATGCAAGCACAACGGAGAACTCGTCTTGGACTGAGATACTAGTGCTACGCACGTACTGCAGACCTTGTTTGAATTGCTCGTAGTGGTACACATCGTGATTGATTCTGGGTAATTCGGAGTGAGTCTTGGGGTTAATCTTGTTCAAGATCGGGATTGTAACGTACTTGGTAACGAGGCTTTGATCGACTTGTTCGTTGATGGCCTTGAGAGCGAAGTCGTCGTTGGGCTGGATGAATAGCGTGTCGTTGAGTTTGGTGACCCATTGGCTGAGAGACTCTTGTTGTGCCGACATCGCGTGTGTGTCTGGTATTGCGAGGAACGTTGTTGGAATTGTGGGTTGGTAGATGTGCGCATGGAGATGGAGGGATTGCGAGGAGAAGGGTGATGGGAGCTTCTATGCCCCAGATGTAGAGCGCTATTTATACTGCTTGCGGAGTTTCAGTCTCGCTCTTTGCATCACTCGGACTTGCGACCGTACGAGTCCGCTGAAGGCGGAGTTGCCATGTTGATGGCTTCGGAATCGCAGTGTTGTATAGACTCGAGTACGCTAGCGGCGGCGTTTCACAGCGCTAGCGGACCAGTGTGTTTGGAAATGTGGTCGGTCTGGCATAATGGCGGAGACATCGGATGTGATGTTGTCGAGTTCTCCGTTTGAGATCCATGGCGGAGTATCCTCGGTGGCATTGATGGCTTCTGGTTCGACGCTGTTGATCACCACTGCGTGTATTGATAAAAGACCAAGATATGAAGTACTTTAAAGGTATGAATGATGAACATCAATAACAAGAAACACGAAGAATATGGTTGTGGACACGTTGGCAAGTAACAAGACTGAACATCCTGGGGTACCTCGATGATATATCGGAGTAATGTTACTTGTCACCAAAGCCGTACGATCAATCGTTCCCCAAGCACAACCAATGATCACTGCCACACAAGACCTACACCAGGAGACTCAAAGACGGCTACACACACTCGTGATGTTACCTGTAAGAGTCGGATTTTTTCTAACATCGCGCCTGGCAGCGCTATGCGTGACTTGGGTTCGCATGCGGCCTGCTTTGTTGATGAGCAAGCATACCGCTTGATATGCTGCCATGGTGGGATGCTGAAGTTGAACGAAACTTCTATTTTGTGTGCGCAATACGTCTGAAAATGATCAAGCAGATTGGAGTCTCAGATGCCGCTGAATTAGAGCGGATGGGCGCGGTTACCGCTGAGCAGCGTCGCCCACTATGATGGTCGTGATGCATCCTTGGCCTAGGGATTTGACGACTGCGATTGTCAAAGCTGGCTAGGTAATATTCGGATCTTGATGCGATATCTGGTGGCGGCGCGTTATTGGCATTATGGGCAAACGAAGAAGCAACGTCACGACTGCCCATCTCAGCCCCAGCCAAATCAACCCTCCAATTACCATGTTCCACAACGATTATTGACCAAATCTCTTTCGCGGAGAACCAGACCGGCCTGACGCGTGTCGTGGATAACGGATATCAAAACATGCTGCGCGCTGGATGCTTGTGCAATCAGAGAGTCAGAGGCGATGTAACTATCCGACGAGACACGCGGAAATCATCCCCGCAGCCGCAGGCCTTGGCATCGGGTGCGAGGTTACCGATCATCTCCGCAAGCGCGATGCGAGGAACATCGACACCAAGCCATCGACACCAATCATGTTGTACGAGGTAAGACCAACATAGCTCTCCCTTTTTTGTCCGGCCCACTCGTTCTTGTCCAAAGCCGGTGGACGTGTATTGAGTCGTTCGATATCGGAGGGTTTCGTCGTGTGGTCGCGACCGCTCACGTCAGCATAAAATTGAAAATGGCCGGCGGTGGAGAATGGCACGTCTTTGTGGAAAGCGGTAGATTTGTATGTGGGCGGCTAGCAAGGTGCTGTTTGGCAGGGGTCTACGTCACATGTTCAAACTGATTATATAACCCCTTATAATCAGTAGGAAAACGTCCGAGGTCCCACCGGTTTAGCGTCTTCAGTTGTAATACTCGCTGATGCCATTGTAGTGCTGTGCACGAGAGTGTGAAGTTCGCTGTTTCGGCGGTAGAGGCCTGCTGTATCGCGATAATCATTGGAGTTGAGCTTTGGGGGTCGTAGTGCTGTGCGCATAGTCGATATGAATGCTCAGCTGCTTCCTTGAAATACGACATTCATTGATGGCGACAAAGTTGCGTCTCGATGATATGACGTCAAACGTCACGCCTCACCACCGCACCGGCCCGCGCTAGCTTGCCTAGTGAACCTAATCGGTACCCTAAATCTCTAGCCCGCACACGCTCCTCTTTATCCTCCTTTATCTTTCTGTCTTCATTTACACATTATAGAGAACCATCAATTTCACTCTATCCTTTTCTTTCGTATCTCTCCGGACTGTACTCACTGAGAACTCCACCAGGGGGTGGGATGATGGTGCACTGCTAATACACTCACCACTACAGCCCTCGCGTGCAGGTCATCCGCTGTCTACGATCTGCAACGCAAGTTGGGTTTCCGCAGATCGCGCAGAGGTACAGTTTGTTAGTGCTAACAACACCTTAAAGTTTGAAGCAGACACGTAATCCCAAATGTATGATCGGTTCCACCGCCAACCTTCGATGTATACATAATGCATGCTTACACCCATTGCTAACAAAGCATTCTCGTCTTACGAGAATAAATCTGGAGCCATGGGCTCGAACAAAAAAGCAACAATGACGTCGGCGATGCGCGACGGATGATACGGAGGTAGGCTTGCAGCGGGCCGTTCGCCTCGATCCGCATCCTTGGCTATACATAAAAACACCACAACCTAGGCCCGCCCAGAACGCGCGAAGCTCAAAGCCCGAAGAACGCCCGCGCAATCAGGAGCAGGGTGATGCTTCCGCCTAACGGTCGTGGCTGGGCGAGTGTATTTGGTGGCTGCAGGAAAAGACTCTTTTCAAGTTGTGTTCAGCTAAGCTGAACTCAGTAGCTTGGTATGAACGGTGAGACACCCTCTTCACGACGTCTAGCGGCCCCGGACCAATAATCCGATATGACACCGTTGCTTTGGCATCGTATTGCGATTAGGCAGCTTCGGAAAAGGAAGCAAAGCCTGGAACTTTTCGGCATTCCCAGCTCGGAATTTCTCGCATGGAGCGGGCCACTTAACTATATATGTGAGCCAATACCCCAGACTTCGGTGATATCTACTATCTACCGACTGGAGGTACTTACATCTCCCTTCACCTCTTCGTCCATCTTCCTTCAACTCCTCATCATTCTGCTCTTTCTCTCCTGACCCCTACTCTACCTACCTTGATCCTTACTCCTTGTCTATTCAACACCCATGGAGGACGCTACCTGGAAACAGACCCGACCAGGGCGTTGGGAGCGCGCGCAAACCTATCTCGAGAGGATAAACATGCTCACCCGCAATGTTCCAAACGCCATTGGCCGCGACAATTGGGCCAAGAACGCAGTTGCCAAACTCGAATTTCACCCTACGATCAAAGATCCTGCTGCCTA
Organism: Alternaria dauci; assembly: GCF_042100115.1. Taxonomy (NCBI): domain Eukaryota; kingdom Fungi; phylum Ascomycota; class Dothideomycetes; order Pleosporales; family Pleosporaceae; genus Alternaria; species Alternaria dauci. The sequence continues at coordinate 2,411,026 of NC_091280.1, forward strand.
CCTCCGGACTGCTTGGAAACAAGTTCGCTACAACCATCCGGAGATTGCCGCCTTTCCATACAACGGTCAATATGTCTACCGCGTCGGAGACGATGCTTCAATCGCTTTGTGGGTTTCAGCGACATTCTCCGTCGTTGAGGGCAAGACTGTTGATGAGCTACTGGGCCGGATACCAAGGAACGAACAGATGATGTGCTACTTCCTTCCCGACACATCCGAAGTCATGATCTGGTCCCCTCACTATCGCGTCGACGCCCGCGGCGCAATCTTCTGCCTCAACCACCTTGTTGAGTCCTTAGCCAACATGAATCCTAACCTAGTCTTCGGCGGGTGTGCCAAGAATCTGACGCCGAGCATGGAGTTGACGCTTCGCATCGGACACGAGAAGACACCAGAGATCGAAGCGCAAGCCGAAAGCCGTCTCGCAGCACTAGAGCCTCACAAGCCCGTCCTAGAACTGATGCCCAAGATCAAAGCACAGAGGCCAGGATACACCCAGCGACACTTTGTCAAGTTCTCCGAGCGTGACACAAAAGCCGTCATAGATAGTTGCGAGACTCTAGCTCTCGCCATCGACGTCGCTCTACACGCCGCCCTCATCAGCGCCGTCGCGAAACTCGCAGAAATAAACGAGCCGAAAAGTTTCATGGCCTCGTTCCACTCCAACCTCCGCAACCTGATCCCAGAAGGTGCAGCGCCCGAGCATTCCCCCACAAGCTACACCAGTGTCATCACCACTGAAGTCATCGTCTCACCGCAAACGGACTTCAACAGCTATTACTCCCAACTCGCACCAGTCTACGCTGCCGGCTACGCACCGTACTTGAAGTCGTCGCCTTTCTTCCACAAGCGCCTCGAAGAGACAATGTTCAGTCCCGACCACGGGAAGAAAGGTGAGGCGGATGGGCAACAGCAACCGCGCTTTGCTTTCCTCGGCGAAGTAGACGAACAGGTCGTCAAGGATGTCGGCGACGGGCTCGTCAAGGTCAAGGACTTTTGGTTGGGCGCCGAAACACTGACGATGCGCATGATGGTACACACGTGGATATGGGAGGGCCAACTCGTCCTCAGCGTCTGCTTCAACGAGAGCTATTGGGATAAGGATCAGGCGGTCAGTTTGCTCAGCGGCATGCAGGATGCGTTGATGGAGGTTGCGTCGAGGAAGATATCAAGAGTTGATAGTGTATCGGGTTCGAAGATGTCGGGGTTCGATGTTCAGCAATTCAGCAATGATGTTGCTGAATTGAGGATATAGTCTGCTTTTAACTCGAAGCTATGTAATCGCGAGTTGTGCTTCTTAGGACTACTAGAATATGAAACTACCTAATTTTTGCCTAGTTCGCCAGAATACGTTGAGCTTTCTCGGCTTCTTGCATGTCTTGTTCGTGATTTGTTTGCACCTAGCCAATTCCCAGAGACCTGGGTAATGATTATGGCTTGACAAATTCTGCCGTTGTCGCAATGGTATACATAGGTTAAGATTTGGTGCAGGCCCGTCGCAGCCTGTTCGTGGTCTGATTAGTTACGCACTTGGAAGAGTGGAGCTCGATACCCTGGCCGCGGAGTGCTGCGCAGAGGAGGGTCTACCTAGTATACCACGGTGGCAGCTTCAAGTCCGCCGAGATTTGTGCGAAGGTCCGCCACTACGGTTGTTTCCGGGTACAGTCCACCCACAATAGTTGTTGACCGCGAGACCACCGAACTCCACGGATGTGTAGAGCTGCTTTTGAGTCTCCTGGTGGAGGCTTTGTATGACAGTGATGACTGGTTGAAATCACGGAACTGGCCACCCACGCAACTAAATTTGCAAGAATGTACCTACGTATACCCGGCGTGTTCATTTTCGCTATTCTTGTCCCGCAAATATCTCTGCTGATTCCCAAATATCCGGATAGTGCAAAACAGATAATACTGTACAAATCACGACCCAGGCATATGCACTTGGGCGCTATATCGGATGCTGATTGCGATTATTCAAGAGATCAAAACGATGTGCGAGGGCCTGCGCTTTCTCCTAAAAACAAGGCACAGTTAAGGTTTAACCAGAGTCGTTATCGGTTCAAATCACGCTGAGCTGGACACTCTATTCGTTTTGATATCAAGCAGTTTCTATGAGGCCGCCAAATGACGGCATCCTTCATCAGATCGACTTGGAAAAGATAAGGAGGGGACCCAGCTCATCAGTCTCGCTCAACATCTCATATCTTGTTACGCACATCCTGAGGAGAGCCTTTCAGCTTTATATCTTCGCTATTTCCAAGTAAACATCTATATCAAATATACGTATCCTCAGATTAGTGGTCTCAGCTCAGAGTCGCTAAGACATGTGATTAGTGAAGTTGAAGGGAGTGAACTTCTTTACTATTTACGGTGGCTAGCAGAAGGCCTTCTACGGGAATACAAGACGAAAAGCAGAACAAAAGGCGAAGTTGAAGGAAACCGCAAAACTCAGGATCTCTGTATCTTGGAGCGGGCTTTGATGGACCGCAGTGTCAACTAGCACGCAGACGCGCATCCTAAGATCGTTGTATTAGCTACAGATTAACAAATGTGAAGAAGCCAGACTCTTTTAAGGCTGAGCTCATATGGGGAAACTTACCCGATGCATATCCCATACAATCAGCCTGCTGGGCTGTACCGCTGCAGCCCATCTTCTGCAGGCACGCAGCATAGCCGTAAACGCAAATTCCCTCACTATCTTCGTACTGACAAGTATTGAAGGGATCAGGGCATCCCTGGATGCAATCGATCTTGTCATTTTCATAATAACAGGCTGAGCACGGCAATCTCGTCAGAAAGGCCTCTTAGTTTTGATTCCTCTGGATCAAGAGCACTTACATCCGTGGAACATGCCACCATTGGCGTCAGTTGAGTAACCGCACAGCTCCCCGTCACCGAGGTTCCTAGACCCGTCTCTTTCGGCGCACGACTCGTGGACCTTGTGGACTGTAATCGTGTTAGGGATGTAACCAACAGAATCTTTTTCGAAGTAGCAACTCACCGCCATTGAGATTGTCGCGCCATGCGTTGTTCGCAACCCATTTTCCATAGTCGTCCAGGGTCCAGGCTCCGACGGTGGCCAAGGTGGCGGCCAAGACAGCAAGATTCATGATTTGCATGTTGACTGGTCTCGTCTTTAGTCTCTAGGTATAGAATGGATAGAAGCAGTCAAGCGTCGTGGCTAAGTAAGAAGATGATGGTGAGTTAAGAAGTGAAGTTGTTGCTCTGTGTGATCGAAGAAGCAGTTTTTACGACAGGAAAGGGCATCTTTATACGTCTGGTTGAAGGATTAGAAGCCTTCGCGAGGCTATGCCTTCGGTCTTGACGATACCTGATGACGTTAATTTCTATTCGTATTTTGACCCTAGCTCTTAACGATCCTTTTACCAAGTAGTTCAATTAGCGAGCCTGCTGACGCTAGGAATTCCGATTGGTGCAAATCGTTGATGGTTTCAATATTCACCGTATATAAACAAGCTTACTGGAAAGCATTAGGCGTGCATAATAGGGGCTTGCTAATCATAAGCTGTGAAATTAATGGGACGTGATGCTGTAGGAACAAGGCGCAGCCGTGAGCCGGACGTGACCCTGATGTTAGGTAATACGCCCTCTTGGCATAATACGCCCTCTTGGTCCAATACACCCTCTCGACCTATTACACGATCTCATCTGTTACCTCTACCTCGTACTTTTAATTCGACTTAGTCCTACTAATTAAGCTGACAGCGGTTGTGACGGTCCTCGACTTGGGGTTACGGGTAATCAAAAGGACGACCTTCTTACTTCCTAGCTCAAGGGTTGACACTATCCATGAGAGTGTAAAGTCGCTTTTTCGGTGTCGGTGGATACCTGCCGTGTCGCGATAATCATTACTGCTCAATAGTTCGCGACTCTATCCATCACAAAACATGTCTCAATTACCATTACCAATTTCCATCCGCACTGCGAGATTCCAAACATCAGCCACACCACACGGCTCACGATTACTATCCATTACCCTTCCACCCCAAACAGGCGCCGCATGACCCCACCAAAACATCCTCTGCCCTTCACAGCCATCCCACCAGGTCCACTCTTACCCTTCTTCATAAGCTCCTCCTCCCTCTCCACCTCCATCTCGTTCGCACGCCGCACTCTCTCCTTCATCTCCGCACGACGCAGGCCATCGGGTATAGACCATGCTCCTTCCCTCTCAGCCTTCCACTGCGCAAGGCTTTCGCGTTTGGGGACTGCGCCATGTTCGATCGCAAGGGAGATGTTGTGTTGAGGAATTGTCTGGTCGGGTTTGGAAGAACGCAGTGGATTGTACTGAGGCGGCGACATAAGGCGTATGTCTGAGTATGAGCGATGTGGGAGTGATGCGCGATGGTGCTGCGGTGGAGACACAAGCGCTTGGCGCAGCTCGTTGAGGTTTGGAGGCGAGGCACGTCGATGGCTGTACGACGCTGGATGTGCACCGGTAAGCGCAGCCAGTGACTCTGAACGCGCTCTTTGTACTTCGGCTTGATGTTGCTGCTGCGATGCGTGGGACAGAGTCTTTCTCTGGCCCTGATGCCATGATTCAACATGGTCGATGCGTATCGAAGGCAGTGATGATGTGCGTGGGATCGAGCCTGGCCGCATTGGACCCGTCACCGTCGATCGCGCGCCATTTCTGAGATATTGAGAAGGCATTGGGTAGTATCGCGGGATTGGCGGTAGTGATGCGACAGGTATCGGCGGCGGTACAGCTGACAGGAAACGTGCATCAGACGAAGAGCCAGATTTTGACCTCCGTACGGCGATATTGCGAGGATGTGGGTGTTGATCGATACGTGAGGTAAGTCTCTCAGCAGACTCGGGCTCATGAGACCAGGCTTCGGGATGGCTACGCGATGTTCCCAGGCTAGACCGGCGATCGAGGTTGCCGCTAGATGACGACGACGACAACCCGCTCAGAGAATGACTATCAGCGAGTACATGGTGTTGATTAGAGTATGATCGGAGACTTGATCGAGAGATGGAGTGTACCGCTTTTCGCGGTATCGCCGGATTGCTGCCATCTGGAACCACTTGGTGCAGGGGATGTTGACGATATTCTTGTGCTGCAGCTGCTCTTTCGCGTTGGACTCTGGCTTTCTCGCGTCTGGAATTCCAGCCTTCCTCATCATTTCTCATTTCGTCGTCGTGAAAAGCTTGATGGATTTGGGGATGATGAGTTGATTGAGCATAGGCAAGAGGTGCCGTGCGTGTAGCCCTTACTTGCGAGCACTGCGGGTGGGGTGCATGTTGGGGTAGGCTTCGTCTATTGCTGATCTTTACAACATCAGCCGTTGCTTTCGGTTGGCATATCTGGTCCAGCGGCTGTCTTTTCAGTTCTGTGATGAAAGTGCTGAAGTCAGGCGTCGCAGCCTCCGTGACACTGAGTTCGCTGATAGTGTGTAGGGTTCGGCGTCTTTCCGGTCGCTGCTGGCGCATGGATGGAATCCGATTCTGAGACTGATCTTGAGGGCGGGGCTTCTGGAGAGGCATGTGGAGCGACGAGCTTGGTAGTCGAGCAATCGAACCTTGTCGAGCGCTGCGAAAGATTCCAATATGGCGATGTGTAGATGCACATGAGTATTACAGTATACCTGCAGAAGCTGTACCGCACCACGATAGGCCATTGAAATCCGTATGCAAACTGGTGGGAGGCGGTGACATGGGCAGTCGCGGATGCGGAAATATTGGTGAGAAGAATATACCGGTTTCATGGCTCTTTATGAGATGCAGTGAATAGGGTATGCCCTAACGTGGCTTGGTCCACCGATGACACTATCTTCAGATAGCTGTGCTGAGATGGCGCGTGTTGAGGTGCATTATCGTTGGATCTCGGAACTGAGCTCGACCCTGTGCTACGAAGCGTCCTGCAATGTCGCTCCCGAGCCAAATGGTAGATCTCCGGAGGTGCGAGCGTTTCGTTGGCGTCGCACTGCATTGAATAGATTGAAGACGCGTAAACGCGGGATGCGAGCAACATTCGTCCTTGCAGAATAGCGGTCAGTAGATGCTTTGGCAAACCCAATCTGTGATGTGAATGAGTAGAAAAATGGTGTATTAGTCAAATATTGTAAGGTGGCAATCTCGGGCGTTGAAAGTGAAAGATCGCCAACGTGTTCAAATGCTGCAATCTGTATGCTTAGACCCACGCCTGCGCGGCTATGATGCCGACGCCGCTCAAATCTAGATAAAGTGATGTGAGAAGTACCAATACTCATGATGACTAGCATGAAGAGTATGCTGTCGATCATATCGGGGAAGCCACTCCTTCGGCGAAGCATTCCCTCCGTCGAAGCGCGTGGCGGACAGGCAGCTAGTCACGCTGCGTCGACACGGTCAATGCTGTCCTAATACCACCCTAACGGAAGAACAAAAGTCGTCGGCGGTACAGCAGCGTGGGAAAATGCTGTAAGAGGCTGCAGCGGGCGCGCCGCGACACTGGGTCTGGTGCGACGTTGCGCAACGAGGGAGCGGGCCGCGAGCTCAGGACGTTTGCCGAAAGGCTCGATCGATGACTCTACACACTACTCACCGTTAGTATTGGACAGCTTATATGTTCAATGACCACGTACCGGGAACGGGCGATAGACTATTGTAATGAAGCCTCACGGTCTGGTGGGATAGACTGTCGGCCGTCCGGTAGGGTGGTACTTCCGAGACATGACACTCTCTCGCTTCTTGCAATCTAATCCTTGGTCGAGATAGTGGGAAGCAAATTTGTGCAACTTTGAGCTCGGTGGCTGATACTGCCAGGACGCCAGGGTGTCATCGGTGAATGAAACGCGGTCTTGGAGAGGCGTTCGCATCACGGACACTCGTCTTGGACGGAAACTTCCGAGGCATCGTACCACACATCTTGGTCTTCATCTTCGTCGTCGTCGTCGTCGTCGTCGTCGTCGTCGTCGGTGTAGTCGAATTCTGGTTCCCATTGCCCGATGATCCTCATCGGAGGCTCGATCGCATCGTCTTTTTTGGCTTTGCTCTGCTCTGGTTGGCTCTGCTCATCGACTGCTATTAGAGGCTGATCAACGTCTTCCCTTGCTTCTACCTCTTCAGATGTAGAGCCAAAAGGCAACGAGTCTCTCCTCATCTGCTCATCGACAGCTAGCATAGGCTGCTCGCGTACTACATCGATCTTGGTCCTCGCTTCTACTTTCGAGACAGTATTCGTTGTCTCTGCACCCATAGCCTGGAGCTTCACCTTCACCTGAAGCATCCTCGCGCGTAGGGTATCAATTCTTTTTGCCGTCTCGTTCAGATCCAATTCTCGAACGGGCGCAATCTCGACATCAGCGACGACTCCTGATTCGACGCGTGGCAGGGCTTCTTCCGCGGGCTTTTCCTCCTCATAAGCACCATGCATATCCCCCTTGTCGTTTGTTGGAAGAAACCTCGGCGGATCTGAGCCACCGACCTTCAACGGCACCTTTGTCGAGGTATAAATCGGTGGACTGCTATTCCACAGTGGAGAGGGACCGCGCGGGGCAGTACCTCTAAAGACATGCGGTTTCGAATTCGAAGTCGAGCGTTTGATCACATCTGGCTTGGGAAGATCGTTTGGTGTTGTTCTCTTCGTAGATTTGGGTGGTACCGGCGGTGCGCTTTCGAGGGGTGATGGGGGAGTCTTGATTTCTACAAGCCGTGCGCTCGCCTTAGGTGGTGAACGCTTTGCCTGCTCGCCACGGATGGCGAAGTCTAGGCGGCTTGACCGAGGAGCTGGGGTCGCCTTTGCGGCAGGTTTTGCGGGCGGCGTGTATGCTCCTCGTGTCGCTTTCGTCGGACGCATGTAGCCTGGCAAAGTTTCTGTAGGCTCACTCGCCCTTGAACTGGCCTTTTTCGGCCGCAGATAGTTGGGCACATTCGCTGCTGCCTCTTTTGACCCCTTCCCATCTTTCGTTGGTGATTTCGGTGAGTCCGGTGGTGATGGAGCTGATGCCGCTGGGATAGGCTTTGACACTCGCTGGCTCTTCGCATACCGCGGACCATCTTTGATCGGAGCTTTTGGTGGTGATGGGTCTGACGACGATAGAGAAGGCGCGGAAGGCTGCTGGAGCTTGGGCTCTCGCAATGCCGGTCGCGGAAGTGACGAACTGTTGCTGGCATTGGATGTTCCTCGCGCAGTTGAGGACCAGTCCTTCGTTGGCGAAGCCGGAATCGGCCGCTGATATGCGCTCGAAGAAGCCGATGTACAGCTACTTCGTGTAGGGGACGTCATGTCGACAGCGGAACCCGCGCTAGATGACGGCGTGGCATTAGTCATGCGTTCGCGTCGTGCAGGCGCAGGCGCAGGTGCAGGTTTACGCATGACCGCGACTTCCTTCTCAAACCCAAGACACTCCTCCATGACGAGCTCGACCTGCACAAAAACATCGTCAAAGTCTACGCTGTTAACGACATCAAGTTCCCGGAACTTCTTGTGATGCATCGCCCACCACGCGTCACTGATCCTGTGATGCTTTTCCGCAGTTATCAAAGAATGATCCGAGATGGTCTGCCAGTCCTGGTACGTTCGCAATCCCTTCTGCATCAACCCACAAGCCTTTGCGACAGCTTCTCTAGGCAGACGAACCCATGGTTGGAGAATGCGCAGCACGTCGGCGTCTGGTGCGTCCAGGGTGATTCTGGACCAAATCACGAGTAGCCGTTTCATGTCCCATCCGATGTTGAGCAAGTTCGCGCTGGTCATATTGACAGCGGTCCGCATGTCCTTCACGTCGTCGATGATGGCGGACTCCACCAGTGTGGTGAATCTGAATCGCTCGATGCTGTTGACGAGTAGCTCGATGTCGGTGTACGGTTTGAAAGTCACTTCCGATTGTGGCCGAGATCCAGTGGCAGGAGCATTCGGCCAACGGCGAGCATCGTCAGGCGCGGGTATCCAATTGTCAGAGTTCGTAGGTGCGGAAGGGAAGAGTGATAGCGAGTGCTGGATGGTGTTGACGTTTGCCGTCACGGGACAAGACGTGGTTTCGGGAGAGAGACCGGACTCTGCGCAGGGACGGACGTCTAGGACGATGGGAGAAGATGGCTTTTCTTCGAGCTGCCGAATCTCTTCAGCGAACTGCAAAGGAAGAGGTGCCATTGCCGCATCTTCGGCAGACAATACATCGGAAGAGCTGACGACCAGACTGCGGAGAGTCTCATCCGAAGGAAAAGAACCAGGACACAGACTGCTATCCCAGTCCTCAGCCACGGTATCAACCTCGCGCGTAGGTTCTGATATGGGATTCATAACCTGCGTGCGCACACCCAACGCAGAGTCTACGCTCGGAAAGATTCCCGACACAGACTGGCCCGCCGCCTTCGTTCGTTTCTCGCTCTTGAAGACGCGATTCCAGAGTCCCTTTGCTATCGCGAAGTCAGTACCAGCGTATTTCCAAAATTCGTTTCCTGGGGTTAAACTTACCAACTGCGACCGCGTTGATGCGTACGCGGAATCTCCGTGCGCCGACGGGCACAGCGCCCTCTGGGTTGGACCTGCGTGTTACGAAAGCGCCGAAACCACTTCTCGCAGTGTCTGTGGAGTTCCGCATAGAGGGAGGGACGCTGCTGTGTTCCTGAAGGCAGTACTGGAGTTGCGATGAGACTGGTCACACGAGGGCGAGGTGAGTATTCAGCATAGATGAGAGAAGGATGATCTCTCCAGCCGCCCGTCGAGAGCATTGCAGTGAGGACACGCATGAGTACCACATTGTTGCGGCCTGATCCCTCGTTACCAAAGTATTGACGAGGGAACATGATGAAGCGGAGACGCTCTGCACAACTGCTCACTGGCTGTCTTTGTGGGTTTCTGGTAAGGAGACTCCATCTTCAGCAAAGCGCTTACTGTTGCAGCGACTCAACTGACATAAGCAAAGCGATGCCCTGCTAGACCAGTAATTATCGCGTGCATGCTGATGATACTTTCGTAATGATTCGCAGACGACGAACGACGACCTCCGCAAGACCACGGCGCCGAGTATACGGAAGTGGGGCTGGCGAGATCCAGGAAGTCGCATCGCATCGAGCGCAACACCAGCCCTACCATCCGTTAGCAAGCAGTAACATCGCCGTCGCCTCAGCCCTGCGCATGTCGCACTGTCGCAATAGGTCCGATTCTCCCTGCATTGCTATAGAACACCCACAAGCACCACATCACAATCCATGAAGCACATACTTCGGTACCAAAGAAACCCGCGACACTTCAGGAATCACAGGAAGAGCGACCACTAAACCAGCAGCAACTAACACGGTGGTCATTATCCATTCTTTTATCTCTCTCGTCTCATATGCTAATCCCGAATCCCGCACACAAAGGGTAAGCCAAAAAAAGTTAAAACTCCGGAACGCGCCAATATTATATTCCCACCACATACGTGTTCCCCGTTATTTCGTCGCGGCAGGTAGCCGATGTGGGGAGAAGTCGGTTCGTGAACGTCGTGGAAGGGAGGGGATGCGACACGCATCAAGCACTATTCGCTGTTAAGTTCAGTTACTACGTATATCCGCCAGGACGCTGGCGCAAGGAAAGACGTCGGAAATGAAGAGACAAGAGCGGGGTGGTTGAGAATGTGAGGCTCGGGAGCCTAGACAGCAACGGGGCGGAGAGCGCAGTGGCAGCGAGCGGAAAGATGTCTTTCGAAGAGCAAGGAATTGTGTTATTGGCTGCGCGATGCCAATTAGCACTTGTTCCATGCTGAATCTCTTTCTTTTGGAAAAAAGACAACTTTCGTCGCTTTCGCTTGCACACAGTCATTTGGCTCCCATGTAAAAGCGAAAGGGGCGAAGGGGGACGGGTGTGTGTATGCACTTACTACAAGCTCAACGTCAAATCACCCCGGATACTCGCTTTGAGTTCAATCTCGATTTCCAAATTCGCCTCGAGCGTCAGCTTCAAGCCGTCCTGGTCCTTGAGCTCGCTGCCCCCTTTCTGCGGCTCCATCCGGTACGGCTCGTCGGGATGCGTGCTGCGCAGCGGGATCTCGCCGCGCATTGCGCGCGCATATGTGACGGGTCCGTCCATGGACGTGCTGTCCGGGCCGATGCGCTCAAACATGCCCATTTTCTGGAGATCGCCGTTTGCGTCTGCTTCCTCGAGGGCTTCGAGCGAGGCCGTGTGCATGTATTTTCCGTTCTTACGGTCTTCTTCGATGCGTTGGCGACGGGCGCGGCGCGACGAGGAGCGTGATCGGGCGGATTGGAGGCCGGCTTCGCGCTTGTCTTTCTTGGACTTGTTCACGGCCTTTTCCTGCTGCATCGTCGACCGCTCGTGCGGCTGGTTCTCATAGTCGGAGCCTTCCTTGTCTGACATGTTGTCGGGTATCCTTGCTATCATGCAAGGCCTTGGGTGGTGGTGGGGAGGTTATATCCGGCTCCGCGTTGTTCTTGTTGGAGAGGAGAGGAGGGGGGAATTGCGCTGAGCAGAGGTGTACAAAGCAACAGCGAGCAAGATGTGAAGTCAAGCCAAGGTCAAGCAAGAGAGGGCGGAGGTTACCACACACCAACGCACGCCACGACCTAGCAACCTGCAGACTCCACTCCGAAAACAAGATTACTTGCAACGGGCCTGGGTTCCTCTGTAGCTCCAAAAGCAAGGACGCCGTCACCCGCTATTGCAAGCTCGTACCCCTGTTGCCGCCCACCCGTCTCGCCCGTTTCCGATCGTGCACCATCGCTGATGACTGACGTCAGACTCACATCGAGCGAGGAACATCCGAATCGGGCTGACAGCCGCCGTTATGACGTGTGAGAAAATTGTGAAGCGCGCTGGCAACTGCAAGTCGACCGACATTTCAAGACAAGTTGACGACGCGCGCGAGCATGGCGAAAGTGTTGGTCGACTGCTAGCCTGGCTGCACGAGTGGCTAGGCTAGCCGTTGGTCGTTTATCGCGGGGCCGCTGTTGCCCACTCACGCCATCTAGCTCGTGGCAGCTGTGCAACCCTCGGCCAAGTCTCATGAGGGTTCTTGCGCATAGCAACTGATGTTCCCAAGAACGTACATGTTGCGGTAGCTCTTGACGTTACCATTTCTCGGCCCTTTGAAGTTATTATCACACAACCTGGTCATAAGAGCACCGGAATTAGCATCCGGCCAACGTCATACCAAGAATGCGACATGGCGACGAGCTGCAACGCGCATCGCGTGCGACTTTCACGATGGAAAAAAAGAGCATCAGATTCAGCATTAAGTGGGTGCAAGTTATTTGTTGTGCTGTATACACTACAATGCATGTCATGACACGACATGCAAAACTCCAAAGCAAACGCCGACGGTGATATCCCATTATAACATTTGATGCGTTTCGTGTAGTCGTCCCCGTGCGACATCTAGTTGCTGTGCAAAGTTAGCATTGCGCGCTCCAATCGACGCCAAACGAAAAGGATAAACTTACAGCAATCCAAGCGTAAGATCACCGTGGATCTTGGCCTTGAGCTGAATCTCAATGTCGAGGTTGAGCTCCAATCGCAGTCTCAGCTGCTCACCTCCATCCTTTCCGCCCTCTTCTTCACCACCGCCGCCGCCAGTAAGGCCACCGAGAGCCTTTCCAGCGGTGTTACCGACCTGGTTGACGGCGTTACCAGCAGTGTTTTGGACCATCTCGCCGGCTCCGCCGAGGGCGTCGCCTCCAGGCACGTTCTCGGTGATGTCGTCTAGAGGACCTCCGCCCTTGCCGCCCTTCTTTTGGCGCTGGCGGTTGCGACGGCCTCCCGACTGCGAGACATCGGATCGCGCGTCCGACTCTGCGCCCGAGTCTGCGCCTCGACGGCCACGGCCGCGCGACTGGCGGCGTCTCGATTGCGACTTGCTCTTCTCTTGCTGGGGTTCCGCGTCGGATTCGTTGTCGGCGTCGGCGCCGCCGCCGTTGGTTTGCTTTTTGGATTCTGCGTCCTCGTTCTCAGCTTTCCCTTCGCCATCGCTTTCGGGGGCAGGAGTGGCGTCAGGAGTGGGCTGCTGTTGAGGCTTCTTTCCGCCCAGCTTCTTCGGCGTCTTCCTTTCGGTTTTCTTACTCGATGATTCTGCGCTGCCCTTTGCGCCTACCGAGGCGTTGGCATCTGCGTTTCCCTCTCCAGAGACCGACTGCTTGCTCTCCTCGACTGTGTCCGCCATGGTTGCTTGCTGTGTGGGGGTTTCTTTGGGTGGAGGGTCAGGTGCAAGTTAGAGTGCTGGTGTGCGTATGAGCCGAATTGAATGTGCTTCGGAAATTGTTACAAGCCCTAGGGCCACGGCGCAAATCGTTAATAAGAGAAAAGCGGCCTTGGGGACAGGAACCGGTTTGGAAGCTTCAAGGTACTTGCTACCCCTGCCAGCTCGAGCCACCCGTCATGCAGTCTGACGCACCATGTGGCACCCGCTTGCACCCCACCACCAGTCGTCCCAAAACTTGACCCCATCCCTGCGCGCTGCCAGCCGGATTATTTTAGACCTGAATTCGTGCTTGCGCCGGGCTGGACGCAATAAGCCAGCCCGATGCGTTGCAAGCTCTTTTGCCTCTGCCTTGCTTGCGTGTCATTGGCGCGCCACCAAGCACAGAAGCGATGGATTGAGCAACGCGTCAGCCAAATGCGCTTGACATCAGCGCGTTGGGGAGTCTCGTAGCTCGGAAGATGGAGCTCGCAGGATCCGAGGCCCAACGGTAGACCAGGCGGAACGTTGACCCATAGGGAGCGGGAGTGGTCGCCTAGTGTTGGCGTGAGATTCCCAATGCGCCTTTGTAGCGCGCACAATGGTCCTCAGGTAGCGCAAACTCGAGAGAAACCCCAAAGATGAAATTCAATATCACGAGCGTTGTGCTAGCCAGCGTTGGGAAGATGCAATCGCGGGGCACGCGCTACTTCTTCCGCGACGACCGCCGGGCCGAGGAGCGCCGTTCGCGCACTCGTCGTAACGGTGTCTTCCCAGCACCTCCAAAACTTTGTTCGATCCAACGAGCGACTCAACTCCAAGCGCACTCTACCCGACCATTACAATCGTCAACATGACCACCCCAGACCCCGCAGCCGCAGACGCGGCCGCCAAGCAGCGAATCATAAAGCACATGAACGCAGACCACCATGACTCCGTACGCGCAACACCCACACCTAGGTAACACTGATGTCAAGCCCGAACAGCGATCCTGATATTGACCGCAGATACGCCGATACGTCGAGGCATATGCTTCCAAGTCCATGTTCCAGAGTCGCTTGGCGCACATGGTCGATATCGATCTGAACCAGATGGTCTTTAGCTGCGGCGGCCAGCAAGCCGTCGTCGCTATTGATCCGCCGATGAAGACTATGCGCGAGGCGCGCGAGCGGCTAGTACAGTTGGACAAGGATGCGCTCCAGACGCTGGGACGGAGCGATATTTCTGTCACCAAGTTTGTACCCGCGTACACGCACCCTGCGCATCTGTGGAACTTTACGCAGTGTATGTTGGCCCTGGTTTTATTACCGCGGCAGGCGAATTGGCAGCCGGGCTCTCTGCTCTATGATAACTTGTTGTATCTCGTGCCAGGCTTTGCGAGCTTTGTCGCTGGGATTGGTTGGACTGTGTTTGTGTGGATGGTGCCTATTCACGCTGTCGAAGTACTTATCATGGCGAGGAAGCTGGCGAAACACGAATGCACGTTCATGGACGCGGTGTGGTGGAAGTGGGTGGGGACGTGTTTCGTGGAAGGATTTACATCGTTCTTGAGGCTCAATGCGCTGATTGAGGAGAAGAGGAGGGAGAAAGAGGCGAAGAAGCACTAAAGGAGATGGACAAGAGTGTGGGATAAGGTGATGGTGTCTACATTTCTCGATAAGTATCCCAATTCTGTGCCAGAACTCGTCAAGGATAATGTCTATCAAAACCAGAATTTTTTACCCGCTTCAGCTTTTCCTTCTTCGTCTAGTCTCCTAACTACAGGTTTTCCATCTCTGCTGATCGGCTTTGCTCCGTTAGGGATCCCATTCCGAAGAGTGAAGTTGATCTCAGTCCATCCCAAGGGATATGCAAATATCTTCCACGCTACAGAATGGTAATCGGCGATTTATCACGTTGCTACCATGTTCCCGATGCGGGGCGTCGATATGGATTCTCAGAACAGTAGCGCAGAACCCTCTATAGTAGCGCTTCCTCCAGCGACCTCAGTTCGGAAAGTTGTGGTGAAAATTTTGTGACGCTGATTCATCGTCGCTGTTGGCAATACCAACATTGCCGACCAAGGCATCAGCCCAGGATAACTCAGCTACCTATGTCGGTTTCACGTCTGTAGAATTTTGAGGGTGGAGATTTTGCGCTCAGATCAAGCGGGCACTGAAGCATACTTCTATCTTTTTGACTACAGCACCGTACGGCTGTGGAGCATTAGGATATAGTGGCAACTTAGCTGAGCATGCCGTGAGTCAAATGAACTTCGTGACTCACAGCTCATGGCACTCGATATTGACGATGAGAACACGTCATCCTGCTAGGCTTTAGCATTACGTGCGAGACCGCTCACTTGTTTCTTCAAGTGTTTATTCCTGGTTTTTCGATCTGATCGTAACGCGATTAATAAACAGATTCGCGTACATATTCTTTGTGCCAACCACAGATGCGATCTCAGCCCGTGTTTTTACAATGCCTCTCCTGATTTGAGAACATGCACGCTTGTGTTATGTGTCCTGAAAAAACACGGTTGGATCGCCGAGGATAGTTTATCGCAGTACCACTGGTCGCAATGGAGACCAACCAGTGCCAACTACAAAGCCCACTCGTCTGCGACATCAAGTGAAAAAGCACGGGCGAACCACAAAATAGAACTTAAAGCCCACAAGCGCAATACAATCTCTTGCTCCTAGTTTCCACTCTGTTCGTCAACAATTATGTCGAGCGGAATCGCACAATGAAACAAACTGCACGAAAGAAAGTCACGCCCTACGATCTACGCTCCCATCCGAATGAAGAACCATTCTACAGTCGTGATGCGAAGAAAAAAGGTCCCTTTCCCATTCATGGACTTGCCGGCCGAACTACGCTGTCATGTCTACAGCTATCTGCGGGAAGTCGTCTACGAGCCCGTTTTCCCCGAGCCCAACATCTGCAGCTGGGAAGTTTATCACATGCCAACCGCAATATTTCAAGTCTGCAAAACTATATACGAAGAGGCGAAGCACCCCTTGATACTTAAGCTCGACGATCAGCTTGTACCCAAAATCGTTCTCGGCCCGAAGCGCATCGACCTAGGCACTGTACACACGGTGCTCTCAGACACATTCCATGAAGCCGGCAAACAACTACACACGTCTCGAGGTGGTAGACTCCAAGGGTGCGATGACGAGATCGAGAAAATCAGCCGTGGACTCGCGTCTTGGTATAACAATACGTATTTGTCGCTACAAGCCCGTCGTGGAACTCAAGAATATTTTGTTACACAGACTGAGTGCAGGCCTGAGAGCTTACACAGCTTCGTGGGGCAGACTTTGGAGAGAATGGCAGGCTGGAAGACCTGCGAGGTTCGCGTTCGGTTCTTGGTACACCCATCAGGACCGCCCGTTCGTAACGAAATGTACGAAGCGTTGGCCTCGATGGACGTCCCACGGCAAGCACTGAGTTCTGGGCTGGGCCGCGGAGTTGAAAGAGTATATCTGGTTCGTGGTGGCAAACGACGTAGCTCCAGACGGATCCTGGACCTGAGAGACGACATGTATCGAAGGCATAGTAGTAGCTTTAACATCAAGGTCACAGAGGCGCTTGCGAGAGATTGGGAGTTATTGGATCTGGACGAGTCGCTGCGCTGAACACTATTTCGAAGGGGATACATGCACCTGGTCCTATAAGCGCCCCCATCCGTACGTAAAAACTTGAGAATTTGAGAGTATTCAAAGAACCCAGTAGTACAGATTTGAGATGCGTACTGTGAATCACTGTTTAGACCCGGTGCTGATGTCTACCCAGGTATGATTTGGGCATATGTCAATTAGTCTTGCAAATACCCTATATTGCTTCTACGCCGAAATCTTAGAAGGATACGCAAACAAACGCCCAACGACATTCCCGCTATGGAGCCTGTCAAATTCCTCTCCTAGATGATCAAAGCTAACCTCCTCGATAAGGGGATCAAGTTCCTCATTCGCGATCATGCGTAGACACTCCTCAACCTCCTTTAGAGATGAGCCTCCTGAAGCCTGAAGGGTGACATTAAGTGCTATAAGGTCATATGTATTAATGTTTGCCTTTCGGTTCAAGAGCCTAACAAGAACTACTTTGCTACCAGGCTTGACAGCCTTTGTAGCTGCCACTGTAGTAGCACTAGTTCTAGCAAAATCTAAGATGACGTCGAATCGTGCTCCCGGAAATTTGTCCAAGCTCTTGGCGCATGAGTAGGCTCTAACTTGGGCGGCTCGAACGAATTTCCGTGTGTCGAGGTCGATGCCGTAAACTTTGGCTCCTCGTCGTGCCGCGATCTCTACAGCTGAGAGGCCTAGCCCCCCTAGTCTAATGATAGCAACCTTGGACCCCTTGGAGACCTGTCTATTGGTAACAACGGCATGATATGCAGTAGCAACTGCGTTGGTGGCGACGGCAGCCTGACCATATGTCACGCCTTCCGGGATTGGAAGCGTTTTGGCTTCGGACAATGTGATATACTGAGCGAAGCCGCCGTTTTTCCTAATACTAGGACTTGAGATCAAATCGCTAAAAGAGATGGGATGCTTCGTAGTGATGGCCGAGACGACGCGGTCTCCGACTTTGTGTTTAGTGACACTAGAACCGATCTCGACAATTTCTCCTGCAATCTTATGACCCAGGATGATGGGCCGTTTCTAGAAGAATGTGTCGTCATTTCTAGTGAAGATATTGATGTCGGTATGACAAAGTCTAGTAGCCTTGATCTTGACGAGGACTTGGTTACTCTCGGGCACTGGAATCGGGACGTCCTTGTAGACTAGCCCTGTTGAGGGAGTTTCGAACTGATAAGCTTTCATTGTTGACGCTATTCTCGGGATTTGTGACCTCTTGGGTGATTGATGTATGAAGTTTGGATATCTAACTCACTATTGGATTCCAAGGTTATCTTGCTTTATAGAGATACAGACTTGTAACGAAGCTGCTATTCAGCCATCGGCATCTTGAAGGCCTCGTGCACTTCGGACATGTAATCACAAAAGGACTTCGGGATGAACTCGGGGCGATTCGCCTTTTCTAATCATGGTATGAGTCGGGAACATCGTTTCGGGACAATAGCACCGGTCAGTCTGGAGATGCGAGGCTGGGATTATCGCAGTACAGTAGGCTTCCACCGAGACAGAAAAGTGAAGTCGGAACACTCGTGGATCCAAGGCAGGGATCAATCACATCTATGCAGACCACTTAGCTAGTGCTAAATAGTGTATGCGTCGAAACAGTAGCATCGTGACACGTTGCGCAGCATCTTTCAAGCAGCATAATCACTAAACGATCTGCGAAGGGAGTCGGTGCCTCTAGAAGTCAGTTGATTACTTGTTGCGCCGACGGAGTTGGTAAATTGTAAACACGAGGTTTGCTTAGGAGGTGAAGTATTGAATAGTTAGGCGCGCTTCGATAACAAGAATAGTTTACTACGACTACACATCAACCTTTTTCAAACACAACTTCAAGACTTTCTTGCATCGATTACCCAAACAGCACAGCTATGTCGACCCTCTAAACTGTCGAGACTTAGTTTACAACCGTCGATGGTGTAAACGTCGCCTATCGGCGCTTCGGCCAGCCAAGCAAGTACCCCCTATTTTATATCAACCATCTTAGAGGCTCGATGGACACTCTTGATCCACTCCTTTTCAACTTCATTGGCAAGAACCGGGAGGTTATCGTGTATGATAGCTTTGGAATCGGCCACAGCGGGGGAAGTGTTCCCGAAACTATCGAGGCCATGGCTTCCATCGCTGTCAAATTCCTTGCAGCAACCAACCTCACCAAAGTTGACGTTATTGGATTCTCCATGGGTGGCGGTATCGCGCAAACCATAGATTGAACCCATCCTGAGTTGGTACACAAGCTCATCTTGGCTGGTACGCAATCTGCAATCGGCGAAGCAGTCGTTCTGCCTCAACGAGAAGTGGTTGAGGGCGCTGGTGCAAACGACAACCTGCCTCCAACCAAAGAGGACATGATGTTCCTCTTCTTTTACCCATCTGAATCTAGCCTAGCGTTGGGAGATAAGTGGTGGGCAAAGATTCACGAGCGAAAGAAGGAGGGAGAAGAGCGGAAGGCCTATCTTGTTGGAACCGGAGCGAAAGCGCAATTGGCTGCTATTTTCTCCTTCACTGTGGACGACTCCAAGTTTGATCGTCTCAAGGACATCAAGGCCCCAACGTTGATCACCAATGGTCACACTGATGTCATGTTGCCTACGCCAAACAGCTTTGTGCTACAACAAGAGATCGCAAACGCACACTTGATTCTCTATCCAGATGCTGGTCATGGTCACTTGTTCCAGGTGCCAGAGCTCTACGCAAAGCATCTCGAAATCTTCTTGGCGGACGATTAAATTGTGTAAGCCGTAGAGTACTACAACTACTTGCTCAGCTTAGAAGTACAATGATACAACTTTCTCTATAAGTAATGTCTATCTCTGTTCCTGGTACCTTTGACAGTCTCAATCATCGAGGTAGCACCCATTAACAATGACTTGTGCGAATACAGTTGTAGTATAGTATGCTGATAGAATCATCACAGTATGAAAGTGCTAATAGTGCGCAGCGGCGGAAGAGGTACCTGGAAGACGAAGCGAGGAGGTACAATGAGTAGCTGGAGTTCAACGAGTGAATTGAGACTGGGCGCACGGGTGCATAACGCAGAAGAGCAATTTGCATAGCATTATCAGAACGTTGGAAATGTGGGTGTGTGTGTGTTACTGATGGGAGGCGTTTGGCGTTAGCATGTTTTGTAGAAAGCAAGGAGTTGAAACCGAGTAAATGTTTCAAGGTTCCCCTGACGGGGTGGCTGAACAACGGGGCGCACTTCACCGCTCCCCATGCACGTGCGTTACAGCAAACTTAATCAACGAAGTCATGGTCTGATTGGACAGGGAGCGGACGCCCGACTGTACTAGCAGGAATAGTGCGAGTTGTTGCAGCGCCTGACACGGACCTAACGCGTGTAAGGAAGCTCGCTCTAAATAACATATGAGACAAGAAAGGCAGATTAGAGGCAGTGTGCGAAAGAAGCACATGTAGACTGCAGCAAAGCCGAGAAAATAATGTGAAGTAGTTGCTCTCAAACCAAACACTTCCGATCGTCGATAGATATTCATAATACCAATTATTGTCTGTATCAAAGTCCATTATTCTACCAGGACCTCCCTACTTAAGTAGCTGCTCCAGGACACTAGCAGGCGTGACTTTCGGTGCTGCAAACTCAAGAATCTCCTGACTCGTTGGTACAGTCGGAAGGGGAGAGTCAAACGTCTCATCACATCCTTCTTTGATCGTGTCGATGAGATGTTTTGACTCTGGGACCGCCGCCATCATGTCATCTAGGATTGAGTTGTCCCTGAAAACAACGTTGTCGACCTTCGCTCCGATACGTTCCTCTACCATCGCCACAATCTGCTCGCCTGTGATACTTTCCGGGCCATTCAAAACGTATTTTGCTTTGTTGTGCTTTGATGTGTTGTTCTCGAGTAGTAGCTTCGCTGCAACCACGCTGACATCCATAGGGTCTATAGCGCCGACAGGTTTGTCTTTGTTGGCCATGAGTCGGAGCGTGTCCTGTTTTCTTGCGCCATTTTGTACCTTCTTAATCAACTCCGCGGCGGGCGAGAGCCACAAGGGTAGAAACACGTTTGGTTGGAGGGATGTCCAGTGCAACTTGTCGTAAGCCGAAGACTCAAGCATCTTCTCGATGGCCCAGTGTTGGCGTGGATAGTATGTTGGACAATCCGGGCGTACATTTGAAGCTGTTGTAGAGATTCGGACAGCATACTGTACTCCGGCTTTGAGAGCCGCATAAAAGAAAGTCGACTCTTCAGCGAATTGGTTCGGCTGGTTGTGCGAGGCGATAAACACCCTTTCGACTTCATGTTCGCGGAGCCATTGGGATGTGATTGTAGACCAATTGAGCTCTACAACCTCTACATTGGACAGCTTTGCGAACTCTTGAGCGGTGGCGCTTGTAGCTGAGCGCGTCTGGGCGATGATGCGATGTTTAGAGAAGGCTGAACTGGCTTGAATCGTGTCGGATAAGATTTCCACCACCCCACGGCCTGTGTTTCCTGTTGCGCCGACGATGAGAAATGAAGGCGACATGGCTGGAGAGATTGTGCACATCGAGAGATGGACAAAGTGAGAGAAGATGGCTTGCTGATGCTTGCATTGTCGCAGGTCATTGCGACTTTTATCTGAAGATTTCCCAGAGTCTACCCTAACCGTTGGAGTGCCTCCGCAGTTAGTCCGACTACTAGTTTGCTTTTAGCAGCGGGAGCGGAGTGAGAAAAGCAGATGTTAAGTGGCGAGATAGCGTCATTTTTATGCATACACACGGGCGAACGCGCTCGCGGAACGGGGCGATCTCCCGATGAGGTCTGGGCCAGGCGGATATTGTTTACTCGTAATCTTGCTCGTGGGCAGCTTGCGATGCAAAACATCATGTCCGTTGCCATATATCCCCAGAGCGACATTCGTAATGACCGTCAAGATCCTCGGCCTTCTTCTGGTCACCAACACCCATGATGCGACGCAGCTGGGGTCTTCATCGTGGTACAATCGTGACCACAGTCTTCGAGTCTCCAGGAGTGCTCCATCGCCAGTTCTATTGTTGCATGCAGTGCATCGTAATATTGTCAACTCGGGCTCGCTTCCGAACTGCACCAAAGACGAGGGGTGCTGGTGGTCTTTTGTCTCTATGAGGCATTCGCGAGAAGAACCATGCGACATCGATGCATATTTCTACTGGCGTGGTATTCTTCTGGATATCTCACAGACAATGGTGCGATAAGGTAGCGAGATAGACAGGATTGTGGGCCGGAGCGTAGAGCTGGCGGAGAGTTTGCCGTTGAAGTTCGCCGCGGAAGTCTCAGGGGCTTGCCGCACCCAGCCACGGCCGCCATCGGTAACTGCTGCCGAGCCAACAGTCTTGATTCTTCACCATTTGCGGTTGCGCATTGCAATCCTGTCTTTGATACGTTACGGCAGCCGATGGGCGTACTACAAGCCTTCGGGTTTGCATCTGTTTGCATTGAACTATACCTTGGTAGACGGCGACGCAATGCCTCACGACACATCATCTCCAGCAATAACCTCCTGGTAGCCATACATACGCATCGCATCGCCAACCGAGCTCATGTGCAAATGCCTAACGGTTGGTGGAATGCATCCCACGTACCTGGTGCGGGATGGCGAGTTCAGACATGATGAGGGCCGGGGCGCATGGACCCGATACCCTTTGGGCTCTAGCGTCGATGAGAGGCGACTTGGGCGTCCGCTTGCGGGGAACCTCTTCTACACACTTCATCGTGTATGTCTGGCTCCTGCGTCAGCGATGGCCACTCTCCCCGAAAACGAGCCCTCTGAACATCTTGATGTTGCTGCGCTGTCCGTATTGCTGTTCGATTATTCAGCAGTAGCACCTTCAGACTTTCAGCTCCCCAACCAGAACCTGAACACCCTACTAGGCAACTACAGGAGAGCAATCCATATTCCTTTGTAGAGCAATACTCTACCTAGGCGACTACAGGAGTGGCGTTCGATTTTTCCCTTCTATGGCGTGCAGCAGCAGACCGCCCGAGGACGTGCAAGACCTGTATGTGGGATCCATCAAGACGGTGATTGGCCACACAGAGGGAACGGCTGGTATTGCAGGCCTGCTCAAGTGTAGCCTGGCTGTGCAGAATGGTGTCGTGCCGCCCAACCTGCTGCTTGAGAAGCTCAATCCGCGCGTCGAGCCGTTTTGCGACCATCTGCGTGTGCCCAAGGAGGCGACGCCGTGGCCAGATGTTGCAGAGGGGCAGCCAAGGAGGGCCAGTGTGAACTCTTTCGGTAAGCTTTTTCTCTGTCTTTATCTGCGAGGATGCTGCTGAGCTTCGGAGGCACTAACGCCCACGCCATCATCGAGCAGTATATCCCCGCCGCAGTCTCTGATGTGCGGTACGTCTCTTGATAAGAGCCTTTTGCGTATAGGAACATATAGGTTTCGGAAGTTGTGAGTGGCTCACTGGGCTCTATACACAGAACCACGGTTGTAATTTTCAGATGACCCCGACACAAGCCATTGTGAAGGGATTACCCCAGCTACCTCAGTCGATCAGACGAAACCGCTAAACGTCAATGTCTTCCAGATCCTTGTTCTGCCAAATCCCCGGCACAACACTAGTATCTAACAGCTTTCTCTCATACCCACGCGCCAAAATCCCCCGGTCGTTCGTAATCCGGTGCTTCTCAAGCCAGTCGTAAATCGGGCCCCAATCTTTGCACTGCCGCTGATATCCCCAGCCCGTTCCCTTGTGTTCACCCCGCCACTCGACTGTTAAATCAGGATTGCACATAATTGTCTGTCGCACGTAGTCCCAGCAATGGTTCAAGTGCTCGAGCTCCCAGCCGACGCCAAAGAGAGGCTGTGTTTTGTCGCCAGTGCGGTTGTAATAGAGGTTGTAGAAGGCGTGTTTGGTCGAATACTGTTTCGGGTTGGATTATGATGGGTGTATGGTGGAACGAGACTCACAAGACAGTGTAGTTGGTGTGAGATACTAGTCCAGCCTGATGTGCCGCGGGGAGAGGAACTGTTTAAGCCTGGCATGTGGGGAAGGCCGGTGCTATTGACCATGACAAGACCTCGGCCCACTGTTTGAAGTCAGCTATGCAACCGCCGTCCAACCCAGCCATTTTAAGATTGTGAGCTCCTTACAAGGCATGATGTGGCTCCACGCATTCAACTCGTCCTCGTCCGGTGGACGTGTATAGTCATCGTTGACCTCGAGGATCTTGGTAACCAGGACTATGAGCGGTTAGTAAACAAATGCGACACCCTTCGACAGGTATCTCCTACTCTCAGGCGCAATCCAATGCGGATGTTTATCTGTCACGCACGGCTTCGAATCATTGCGCGTTGCAAACAGCCACAGTAAAGCCGATAATAGAGTAAAATTCGCTTCGATGGTACAAGGTGTGGACATCGCACCCACAGTCAGCACATGACTGGCTGCAATTTCCACTCTCATTGCGCTCCTTGGTATCATTGCGCCGTTTCTCCCATAGGCCACCTTTCGCTCGGAGCGACACTTTGCGCATCAGGCCATCGAAGACCATTTGATTCTCGTCTCATCCTCCGAGATACCCATTTGGCACAACACGAGACTACTCCGACGCGCACGTGTGCCTAGACTGTCAGATATCCCACAACTTCCGAAGGGGTTGAGTGGACAGAAGAAAGACGATTGCTTCGAAGACCCTGTTGGTCAAACAGGATGGAACGGGTTCTACTCAGCCTTGCAAGCCTTTTCTCTGCCAGGGTCCAATAATCGAACCGGCGACTTGATCGTCGAAGACTGAAAGACGTAGCTCCCGGCGCACAAACTCTGGATCCTGATTCTGGGGCTATTTGGACGCTCCAGCAATCGTGAGGACAAGGGTAGATGATTGTAGAAAAAAGTAGGAGTCGGCTGGACTTTAGTAGAGACAATGGTGATGATGAGCTTGACATGCTCTATGGCAGCATTGGGCCGCTGAGATTCCGGGCCGTAGCCGTCGCGCAGCAATGATTTACATACCCTTGCAGCAATTTATCGCGCATACGAGCGGCCTTGTAGTTGAGCCAATGTGGCCCAGAAGCACACAAACATGCTCGCGTATTGTGATGTGGAGTGAACTCTATAACGTCGTATTCTATGTCACTCTCGAAGCTACGTCATTGCAATGGCGAACTATGGCCTGATGAGCAAAGACGCCTGGCGTCTGGTTACCTTATATTAATGTAACTACGCAAACCTTGGGTAGATTCTGAGATGCAGGTTCACCAGAGCCTGAAATTACAGAGGACTTTTCCAATAGCGCCGCGTCATCTAGCATATTAACCATCTCGCCATCCATAAGACCATCGATAAAGCAGTCACCGATGAGTCTGTATCCTACCGAAGTGCTTCGCATGAGGTGTAACATAGGCGCGCCTGCTAGTGCGTAGACCACGTCACCAGTTCTCAAAGCGTCTGGTCCTAGGCCAAGATGACCACTTTCGGTCACGAATAGTGATCTGCGGCCGCAAATCATTCGCGCGACCTCCACGAATCTCTCGAATTGACCGTCGACTTTCAGCTCCCGCAGATGCATGAACCCAAGAAGACCAGAATCGGCTTTGTAAGACCGTCGCCACTCAAGCAGGCAAGACCGCTGCCACTCAAACATGCAAGACCGATGCCACTCAAACAGGAAGTCCGCAAAATCTCTTACATAGTCAGATCGGTTTTGATTACGTTGTCCGTAGCTGTCTCGACCGCCTGTGAGTGTGCGCGAAAGCACGCTCAGTCGCTTGAAGTCGCCAATATCCGGCTTGAAGGTCTCCGCAAGGGTAAGCAACCGTACCATCGTTTGGTCGCGTTGATCTCGATCGAAAAGCAGCGGGAATGTTTCAACGACAGGTGAACACGGTATGCCTTCTACTACAAGCTCAGACTTATTCTCCGTCGGCCATCTTTTGAATGGTAACTTCGCAGCAGGGTTGAACGCGGACCCGTCCAACGCCCATAAGTCCAACATTGTGTAATTCTTCTGGCCATAATGCGGTAGCCATGAGCGTGCTTGGTCGCCACCCGCATCAGAAAGGAAGGCGAGCGGCATTGGTGGTGAAATGAACGTTTCCGTTACTTGTCGCATGAGTTCTTCGGGAGTCCAAGTGTAGTTCACGGGCGGGAGTAGCTCTTGTGCCGTCTGCTTGATGTCTGATACAAGACCGTACAGACCATACACAATGTCAAGCGGCTCTGTCGTTTTGAACTCAGTCGTGAGTCGCAGCAGGTGGAGGAAGTCAGGCTTTAATGGTGGCAAAGCCATGTTGCCTGACAATCGAGCCATGAGATAGGCGTTGCACACATTTGTGTGGATACCATTCTGGATGATCGCTGGTAAATCTCTAGTGCGCAAGATGCCCGATGCTGCCATGATCCATTTCCAGGAAATACTAGCGCCTGGAACGACTACAATAGCTTCCCTGGCTAGTACTGCTTC
This sequence comes from Alternaria dauci, assembly GCF_042100115.1. Classification (NCBI taxonomy): domain Eukaryota; kingdom Fungi; phylum Ascomycota; class Dothideomycetes; order Pleosporales; family Pleosporaceae; genus Alternaria; species Alternaria dauci. The sequence continues at coordinate 2,437,163 of NC_091280.1, forward strand.
TTGAAGGACCCATCGGCGTTCAAACCAGTTCGCCTCGAAAATTGGCACAAAATCCCGACAATTGAAAACGTAGTAGCTGCTTGCCAGCCGATCATCGTACTTCTGTTTTAGCCGCGGTTTGGTGTGGTATGAGGCTGTGCCTGTTCTGTCCCAATTGTTGACAAGATTGCATACCGCATCGAAAGCTTTGGTCGATTCGTATGGCTCTATGTTGCCCAGCCATATGATCACCCTTGACGCATTGCGATAGATGTCGCCCATTATCTGCACCTGACTGGCACGTTCGCAGTCATCCTTTTGGTTGATACACACAGCATCAATCCAGAGTATTCGAGAGAAACTTTGGAATCGGAGCTCCCGAAGTGCCGAATACAGATTTGCTTTCAGAGGCATTGGCAGGTCATTGCAAATGATGCTTTCTCGATCGTCTGCGTTCTGACTTGCTTTCTGACTCGACTTCCGCTTCTTTGAGCCTTCCCAACAATATGATAGAGCCTCATATTTGCCCACTGCATCTTCTAGCTGAACAACCCTCATGTGGCACGAGAACCTCCGTCCTAGTGGCTTGAGTACGAGAAGTCTTATCCAGCGTGGCCCGGGCAAAGGCAAAGAGTCATAAACATCCTTGACTGGCTCATGCACTGCTATTACCGGGGCTTGTACGCTACGATCCGGTAGCAGTCGCTGCAAAAATTCGAAGTCAACTGGCTTGTAGTTCGTTTTAGCTTGCTCTTGATCCGCAGGTAGTCGGATAGTGTCGACTTCCCACGTATTAGACTTGGAATTGAAGGCCCTCTCCAAGCTTTTCTGTCGCCACTTTGCCCTATCTACCCTATCTCTTTCCTCGGCCTTCGATCCTGGATTTCTGAAATCTTGAATGTGCTCCTCAACCGATCGGTCAAAGTATTTGTCTGCAAAAGAAATCAGTCAACTTCACTTCTATGCAGCTTGACAAAATTACACGTACTGTCCGCCCACCTCGTCAGTATCTTGTGTGGGTACCGATCGATTGAAAATCCCTTCGTCTTCATGTACTCCTCAAACTCGGGTCCTCGCCTATCCACTTCGAGTACGATGTCTTTGTCGGTGGGAAACTGCACATGTAGGGGAATTGGTGAGTTCTCCCGGCTCCGCACAGCCGAGCAGTCGCTCATAGCGGCTAATGCAAGATGCTAGCGAACGCAGGTAACGTTGGATCAGCGCAAGTGGTATGGATAAAGAAGAAAAACAGAAGACGTCGTATTTGAGCGCTCAGGGTGTACCAGGGTATATGCACGAAGATGGTGAAGCCAGTGTAACCAGAAGAGTAGTCCCAAAGGATTGACAGATTTGCCTCTTAGCAAAGTTCTGTTCATCCCCGCTTCAACTGTAGTTCTGAGAGGTCATTATATCTCACATGCACCGCGAGCGGGCTGCACTCCTTGCGCTTGAAAGAATGCTAGTGTTAGCGTACATCTCAGCTCAGAGTTTCGGAATTATAGCTGCGGGGGGCCCACAATCTCAGCTGCGGGGTTCGCAGGTTCAGCCACGAGCTTCGTAATTCCAGCTGCGGGGTTCCTATTCTCGTTTCGCTGTCTCCACCACGATGGTATCTTGGTTTCGATGGTGTAGTAGCTTCATCGATGGTTGTGAGTGGCTTGTCGTCTACATGTTCTTGCTGTAGTGGCCGCCGTTAGATACTTGGATGCGATACTGTGCCATTCTCAGACTCTTCGTGCGACAGCCACTTTGTGTTGTGCAGCCATGAGGGAAGTAGGAAGTAGGTGACGCATGCAAGGAGGATAGAGACAGCCCCTTCCATTATGAAGAACCATTGGGATGCACGCAGTGAAAGGATGTTGTCCATGTTTTTCAGGATGGCGGTGGCGAGGAAGCCGGAGAGGATATTGGACATTGTGTTGCCGGTGTGCCTAATGGCCATTCACATTGGATCTTCTTCTTTGGTGTACCAGGAGGATGTCACTATATTAGAGAAGTTCTAGCGTCCTCGACACCTTTGTCTTTTCGTGGGGAGTTGGGACTTACTAAGCGTGATACCTGGAAAGAATGCGGCTTCGGGCACACGGCCAATTGATGAGTAAGCAGCATCAGACGCCGCGGTTGCGGGCTCCAGCATTCACATCGATGTGCCGTTAAATCAGGTCGAATGCGTCGCAGTCAGTGGCGAGCAAGCAAACTGGCGACTCAAATGCCATACCATGTTCACCTCCGCTGTTCTACCTGCCGCTCCACCGCGCAACCGAAGCGACTTTGCACTCTCGTGGCACCCGGGTTGCGCTGGAAGACTTGATGCTCGCCACACTGCAGGCATGGGCTCGTATCACATGGCTCGCGCAGCCTGTTGATGCAGAGCTGCTGCTTGGCTTTGTCGATGCACTAAGCGACGTTGTGCACGTCGCGGCCAACACGCAGCCGCCACCCTTATGGAGACAGATCCCACGCCGCTGCGGAGTCAGAGGTTCTCAAAGAGACTTCAGCAGGCGCTCCTCTATAGAGATTCGTAGTCGCTGTTCACGCGGAGGAGCTGGGTGGCCATTTCTGGTACGCTACCAAGATTACGGCATTGCACCGCATTGTAATGAAGGGCCGGTCGCATCGTCTGGATATCGTGAAGGTTCTCAGAGAAAACGTCAGACCATAAGTACTTCTACTTCCCCCACAACATGCCAACTATTCACCACGTTCACTACCCTTCCCTCACATTCGTTACACTTCTAGGATGACTAAAACACAGGTCATCTCTCTTCTTCTGGTGCAGTGCGCCCTCCTGGCATCCGCTGCACCTTATGTATGCCCTCGGCGCTCCTCCGTTTCAACCAGGAGCTTCTCACTGCCCGTCTTATCCTCTGTCGCTGATGCGCTGACTGTCCGCGCCGACGTTGCAGCACCCGCCGAATATACCACCAACCCAAGTATCGGCGGCAGCGGCTCTGACTTCGTCGAATCAGCCCACTTCCGCGTTCTTGGTGCATCTACATCAAGCAAAGCTAATAGGACCCTCCAACACCTCGAAGCAGCGCACTCCTGCTTTGTTGAGACTCTTGGATGGCGCACTCCGGGCCTGTCGTTCAACACCGGTGGCATTGGCGAGGAGGTCGGGCCCTGGTACAAATTGAACGTGTACAGCAAGCAGGCTTCTGACTTGCCCGGTGCCGCTGGTGTCCAGGGCACGGACATGGAGGCCGGACTCGCATACCTTGACGTTGTCGATGAGTATCTCGATGTGTCAGATGTTGTGGTGCATGAGTTCGGCCATTCTATGCATCTGAGTGAGAAGAACTGGATCAACCAAGGCAACACGGGTGCATGGTGGGAGCCGATTGCGAATTACATCGCGGATACATATATATCTACGCCAGTCTGCAATGCTGCACGCGCCGCTCATGGGCTCTCTGGCACCGAGAGTGACTCAGTAATCGACCTACGCAAGGTGATCGGTGACTCTTACCAGGTTCTTGTCGATGGTACTGCGGATGGATCCGCCAATTACTATCAATCCTGGCCGTTTATCGCGTACCTGAACAACAACCCCGACAACTATGCCGGCCTCGGCAACGACACCCTGCTCAGGATGATCAGGAAGTACAAGCTCGAATCCAACGAGACTCCTCTTCACACTCTTGAGCGCCTGCTCACAGAAGCTACGGGTAACATCACGGTCCAACAGGCTGTCGGTCGATACTGGGCACGCATGGCATTCGTCGATATTGGCCACGCTAAGGCTCACGAAGCCTTTGTTGCGCAGCGCAACGATCTCACCTATGAGAACCTCGATGGAAGCAATGGCGAGTACACGGTCAAACCTGGCCGTGCTCCGCGATACATCGGCGCCAACATCATCCCTCTTACACCCACTGGATCATCTGTCGACGTAGCCATTACCTCGCAAGATGAGGGATACATTGCGATGCTTGTCGTGTCGAGCACAAGTGGGGTCAAGTATACTGATCTCGTGTCTGGAAAGGGCAGCGTTCAGGTCGCTGACGGCGACGAGGTGTCCCTTGTTGTAGCTAAGACACCCGAGATCATTATGTACGACGCTTTCAAGATCAGCGACGAGATGAACGAGGGGCTACAGTATAGCGTTCGGATTACAGGTGCTACGGCTTAGACTACGTATAGATAGAGAGCTAATAAAAAGAAAGAATCTAAAAACTTTTAGTTCGCAGTCAGGGAGACCTCCATGATTCGAGGGGACATCAGAAGACGAAGACCGTACGCACGCAGCATATTATGCAGGCGGAAGAGCAGACATGTACAGATGAGTGGTGCAGTTAAGAACAGCTGCCTACGGCCGCTGGCTGATCGCCGTTCGAAGTGGGAGGTGCCAAGGTCAACCCGCGTTTGGGCAACCCCCCAGTTTCGCCGCTTGGTCGGATCAAACACCCTCACCGAATCAGAGTCACGGCAAAGAACATTGACCTCAGCTTGTCGCAGTCTGCTACCTATAGGCAGCACTTTAAAGTGCTGTGCAGCGTTTCGCCCACTTCTCAACTTATTGACTCCGAACAAAGTGAGGTTTTCGGATGCACCCTCGCGACTAAGCAGCCGTGTTAGGTGCGCCTGGCCTCGCTGCTACCGCACACACCTGCCACGCACATCGATCAGCGTCGCCGCCCACCTACGGCGATTCCGATGCGTCTCCTGGAAATTCACTCCGACGGCGAGTTCGACCTCGTGGAACGCGGAGACGACGACCTGCCCAGATATGCGATCCTCTCCCACACGTGGCTACTACGTCAGGGTCAGGAAGTCACGTTCGAAGAGATGAAAAGCCCGGTCGATAGCACGACCAGAGGAAAGCTAGGCTACCAGAAGCTTTTGTTGTGTAGCAGACAGGCTGTGGCCGATGGGCCTGCAGTTCTTTTGGGCAGACACATGCTGTATTGATAAAGTGAGCAGTGCAGAGCTTTCAGAAGCTATCAACTCTATTTTCGGCCGGTACCGAAATGCCACTAAGTGTTATGCGTATCTATCTGACGTATCTCTCGATGCTTCCAAATCTGGCGAAGCTGGATACCTTCATCCCCATCTCAAAGAGAGTCGCTGGTTTACCCGTGGCTGGACTTTGCAAGAGCTGATCGCTCCTGGTGATGTCACAGTCTACGATCACGGATGAAAACGCATCGGCACTAAGAAAGAGCTCCTCGGACCGCTTCACAACTTTCGAACCTTCATGGGGTTTTCAGACTTGAGGCTCCATCAGTCTGTATGGATACGCGAACGACCACATTCATTCAAGCCAGTGGAGGCCTTTCCACCTTGGCAATGGAATCTGGAAACGATGACGATGAACCGCTACAAGAGGATTCCAAGCGAGGTTGGCGACGACAAACAAGTAGGAGCAGTTCTGTTTGAGTCTGGTTCAGGTGTGCAGTTTGTGTTGTGTTTTGCTGTTTCATACAAGATGCAATACATCAAGATCGTACCCAGCGGCTCAGAGTCTCTGCAAAATATCTGCAGGGACCTTGAAGTTGCGACATCCCATCAGCATCTTTTGAACAGTGTAGCGGTCTATCAAATTTCGCCTGTAACAATCACTAGTAGGCAATTTCGTGCGAATTTAGCACGAGAGATTGTAATGGGGGAGGAGGTCTGGGTCATTGATTTTCTATTCATGTGAAAGAGTGATAAACCAGCTGTATGATAGGAATCAGCATCTGGTCGTAAACGCTTCTAGCGGACTTGAAACCTCTACTTTTGAGCAGCCTTCCAGGCTCGTGGACATATTCTTCCTTGATTTCGCTTTCACTCACGCCTTCTAATTCTTACACGGATCCCTAGGTCACGGACGGGGAATGTGTAGAGGAGGGTTGGGGAGGGCTTGGAGGAGGTGGGGTTCAGGTTATAGAGATCCGGCGTCGTGAGTAGGGTCAGAAAAGTGCGTTGTTGTGGCGGACGGCGATGTTTTCAATCCATGTGCCGTTGGGGAACTGGTATATGAGGGCCATGTTCGGGTTGGATGATGTTGCGAGCAGGGGCAGGACGAGGGCAGAGAGGAGGGCAACAAGGGAGAGCATCGCGAAGGGGGAGGCGAGGTGACTTCGGGCAGCAGGTACTGGTTTCAAAAGCATCCGTGTATCTGCTCAATTATATCAGCCCAGACGAACACCTTTGTACGCGACGCATAGTGACCTCCATCAACGCGCGATAGTATGGACGAGGGCTTTCGACAATCAAATCTTTGACAGATCAGTCACGCACCGAGAATTTTCGGATGCAGGGGTATATGAGCGCAAATGACCGGGGACGTATTTGTGAGGGCTCGCATGTTGAAGTTATGTTCGTAAGCTTACGAAGTACGGGAATGGCGTGGGCGTGCGGGAACCGTTCATGATGGCGTCGACACGAAGTGGGGCCGCTGAGGTAACTAAGCCTAATATGGATAACATGGATAGCAAGCGAGCGGCGCAGGCAAGCGAGCGGCGCACCCCACCAACTTTTGCAACTTTAAAGCGATATATCTTAATAACGCGATAATATTATTGCTAGATATTAATATAGTAGACTACTCTATATTAATAGTATCTGCGTTATATGTGCGTAAGTTATGCCTAGTCTCCTTATACCTAGTGTAGCGCCTTTAAGCGCGCTAGCTAAGGCCTAATTACGCTCCTCCTTAACGCTTTTTATAAGTAATCTACTAGTTAGCCTTATTTTAAGCTAGTATATCCTCTCTAGCGCCCTTTATAAGTACTCTATGCTTCTATATACGCCTTTTAGAGCGCCGCCTACGCGCTAAGGCTACGCTGTTAGCCTTCTTAAGGCTAGTAATCTAATCGCGTATTAGCTTAGTTAAGAGTATTATTACCTTAGCCCCTTTCTTAAGCTAGTTAATAACCTTAATAATTAAAGCTAGTAATAAACTCTTATACTAGCGTACGCGCTTATATATAAGGCTTAACTAAGCCTTAAGCTTACGCGCGTTACTTAGCGTTTAAGCTACCTAGGGAGCCTCTAGTAGAGCTACTAGAGGAGTAGGTATACGTAGCTATATATCTAGCTTTAATAGAATAGCCTCTAGTTATAGAGGAATAAGGCCTACGCTATAGAAGGCTAAGTAAATATTAGCTAGCGTAAATACTTAATTAAACGCTGCCTTAAACGCTAGCAGAAACTCTAGCTTAGTAATATAGTTAATATAGTTATATATAAGGCTCTCTACCTTATAGCTATACACGCGCTTTAATAGTAAGAAGTAGCTAATATTAAGTAGCTATAATAGGTAGGATAAGTGTAGAGGTATATAGAGTGTATAGATATTATTCTCCTTATAGAGCTCCTAGAACGCTAGAGATTAGTAGCTCTTATAGCTATTAATAATAAGTAGGTAACACGCGCCTATACTATAAGCCTACGTATAAGCGTTAAAGTGCTTTAGCTACTTAACTCTAAGCTTATTATTTATCTAGCTATTATTACTAACTACGATCGCCTAGTCGCGTAGGATCTTAGCTTCCTTATACTAGGCTAATAGGTAGTACTAGCTAGCGAAGATAAGGAATAGTAGGACTAACTAGCTAGTAGCGCTAATAGTAGCGATTAGCGTTACCTACTCGCGATTACCTAGCTAAATACTCTTCTACCTGTCTCTTCTCTCTAATCCTATAATAACTAGCTACGTTATAATCTTACCTATTATAAAGCTAGTCTTATTAAAGTTATAAGTATCCTTATTATAGATACTAAGCTTAGCCTTTATCTCTTCTATAAGCTTAAACTACCTCTTTATTAATGTTACATCCTTATATAGAGCTCTCTACCTATTATACGCTTAGTTAAAACACGTCTAAAGACTATCTATACGCTTAATAAAGTTAGCTAGCTACTTCTACCTAACCTAGCTAGCGCCGTGTACAGCTAGTAGCTTATTAGCTATATTACGTACAGCTACGTAGGTAGGCGTAAACCCGCGCTAATCTAGCTAAAGTATATAGCTAATAATTACCTCCTCTTCTCTCTAGGTAAGCTTCCTTAAGTTAGGCTAGTAATCGCGTCAGGTAGGTATACTAGCGCGTCGGCGGCGGAGCGTTATTTTAGCTACGTTATAGACTACTACAGCAGTATAGGTACCTTAAATCTAGTACGCATTAATAGATGAGATAGTAAGCTGAATATCTACTTTATTTAATAGTAGTTGAGTAGCGCTGCGTTAAGCCATTATAGATTAAGATTAGTAAGGTGAGTAAAGTTGGTGGGGTGCGCCGCTCGCTTGCCTGCGCCGCTCGCTTGCCATCCATGTTAGCTAAGATTTTAGATCTTGCGAAGGTGAAGCCTGACATCTCGAGGATATGCACCACCACCACCACCACCACCAACAGCCTTCGACCAAGGCTTTCTCAGTAACCGAGCAGTGGCGTATACCTTTCGCAACGTTGGTGCGCGCTAGACTATAAACGCGATGACAACGATAAGGAGAATGCGAAGGATGCGCTGAGGAAGCGGACAACCATCGCATGCACTCGCAACTGCGCCGACCCAACGCTACACGCCTGCAGCCACTGCTCCTCCGCTTCCAATAATGCAACGCTACTTATCACCCCACCTAGTTTGTCTTCTTGCCCTTCACTCCCCCCTTCGCTTTCGCAAACGCAAAGGCGTTAATCGTCGCTACAGTACTCTGAAGCAGCAGCAGGCCTGGAATGACGAGCCAGATAGCGTTCAAGAAGATGAAGTAGCCGTAGTAATAGAACGGCTCCGGTCGTGAGTACGCCGTCTCCCGATAGGCTTCATCAAAGAACACGGTCGATAGATACAGAATGTCTCCATATATCTGCCCGAAACTGATGATAGATTGCAGTGGGTGGCGAGCAGGGTGGTCAATAGCGATGAAGTAAGCCGCCAATAGTGACAAGGGCCCCCAGAGAACGGTCGTAACCGTCTCCATGCAGACGGTGAAGGTGTCCGAGGTCAGGTAGCGCGAGTCCGATAGCGCGTACTCCTTCCACATCTGGCCGAAAAGACCACGGTCTGCGGCCAGAGTTGCGTGGTTGAACACGAAGTAGCCCTGCAGAGGTACCCGGTGTTAGACGCGAGAAAGGTTGAAGGACATCTCAGCTTGGACTTACCTCGACAGCGAGGTGGATGTAGCCACAAAGAGCGAACCACATGGCTACAGCAAACTCCTGGCGCGGTAGCCCCTGGCCGCTGCGTGCGCGCGTCAAGGCATATGCCGCAGGCAGCAGGAAGGCAACGACCAGCGCGGAGAAGTACACCAAGATGACGGGTGAGCTCAGTGTATTCGCAGCGTAGTCTGCAGACTCGTGTTAGCATGTTCCTTGATTGATGGTCAACTAATTGATTGATCAACCTTTGATGATGGCCCCTACGGGGTAAAATGGATGTAGCGCATGCTCGAGCTCATCGGAGGATACGGGTGAGGCGTTGTATCCGGCCATCTTGACAGAAAGAATGGTGTTCAGATTCGGATTGCTGGAGGGGCGCGAAAGGTAAGCATGAAGAATTTGTCAGTGGTAGGACGAAGGAAGGGGTGATGACCTGTTCAAAAGCACGGTCACGTGTTGTTTTGTTAGTCAGCAGCAACCCAATCAGGACTAGCAGGCTGCAGGTCAGCGGCGTTGCTTCTTTCATTTGGTATTGCAGGCTTGGCTTCGTGTTCAGATGACTGCAGGAGCCAGAAATCCTGCATCGTAAGATTAACCGTGCCACTGTCGGCCGGTGGCACGGAGTCAGCCCGGCCCAGCCCGGCCCAGCCCGGTCCCTGGTGCCGCTCTGCCGTAAGATTCCACCACACACACCTCTTGCACAACCCTAGACTGATAGGTTGCCTGATGACCCTGTCAGCCTTAAGGACGCGCTTACGGCGCCGGGGTCCACCGTGTTAGCCTATTTACCGTATTCGTCATGTTGAGACTACATCTGAGTGCTATATTTCTAGGCCCTACTGTTGCTTGACACATCAGTTTTTGAACAACCCACATACTATGGACCAAAACCCCGAAGTCATCCAGGCCCACGCCGGAGACCATTACACCACCCCCGTCTTCCTCATCCACGATGGCGGCGGTACCACCTTCGCCTATCACTGCTTGGATCCCCTGGATCGGCCTGTCTATGGCATCTTCAACCCTTATTTTCACACTGGCGAGGGATTCGAAGGTGGCATCTGTGGCATGGCGCGGCTCTATGCGGGTATCATCAGACTAGCCGCTGTCAACCCTGACTTCCCTGCAGAACGCGATTCCGGTGGGAGGGCGAACATCCTGATTGGAGGGTGGAGCCTGGGTGGCCTTTTGGCTCTCGAGGTCGCCAAGATCCTGACTGGGGATCGCGGCGTCAGGATCATCGGCGCCTTGATGATGGACAGTATTTATCCAGTCAATCCACCGTCCATGGTTCGATTGGGCGCCTTGGACGACATGGCAGCCGGAGAAAAGTCCAAGAATGAGCTTCTCACCCTGCAGGCCATGAAAGAGGCGTTGCGGGTAATCCAGAAGTGGACGCCGCCCGTCTGGGCCGGAACTGAGGTCCGGCCACGGTTCTCGTTGCTGAGAGCCCTTGACGCCATGCCGGCGACAGGCATCGATGGCGTGCATCCTGCAGATATTCACCGGAGCGACCCCACCCTGGGGTGGAACGCATATGACACGAGTCTATTCACAGACGTTGAGGGCGTGCCAGGAACACATTTCGAGATGTTCTCATTTCAACACGTTGAGGGACTTTCAAAAGCAGTCAAAAGGTGCCTCGATAGATTGGACCTCTTGTATCGTCTTTCTCATTACAGGGGCAATTAGTTCGATCACGAGAGATGAAGCATTCTGGAAACTGTGGATGATCACCACAATGGATACGTTATTCGCACTACATTTGGATCATGAATTGCACAATTGCTGACTCCACATGGAACATGCAACGCCTTGTATTTCTCCGTGACGCTCTGGCTCAATCATGAACTACCACTGCGATGACACCGCTACGTATTACTGTGTTTTGCATATTGCTGACCCTAATTAACGATAAGATCTCTAGGCTTATCTCACTGCTTCAACAATTATTGAATAGGAAGATGTGGATTGAGCCTTCGCTTACTTTGTGTCATGGGTATAGCCAGATCAGGATGCTTGCTGTAAGCTGTACATCCCACAAAGGAAGGCGTTTGTCACTGACTGAGCCTTAACTATGCGTCTGCATAAGGCGCGATTATGTGGGCTGACCACGGCATCGGACATCGGTGACCGAGCACAATTGCTAACTCTATGTAGATTATGCAACGGCTTGTATTTCTCCGTAACATGACCGATAATTTTGATCAAGACAGATGTGTAAGAGTGTGACAATAGAAAAGCTATCACATCGCAGTGACCACATGCAACTGAGCCGCCGATTTCGACTACTGACCATCATTCATATTTTATATAGTGCCGGTCACCAATACCAAGCACTCTGCTCTTTTCCACTACACTCCCAGTTCTGTACAACATGTATGAGCCAGTAGCTATTGTGGGTACAGCTTGCCGGTTTCCTGGTGCAGCGAGTTCTACGTCCAAACTTTGGGATCTGTTGAAGGCCCCGAGGGACGTCTTGAAAGAATTTCCCCCCGAAAGGCTGAACACGGCCAACTTCTACAACGAGAATGGCGACATGCATGGTCGTATGAACGTTGAACACAAGTCATACCTGCTTGAAGAAGACGTTCGCCATTTCGATGCTGCCTTCTTTCGCATCAATCCAAAGGAGGCAGCTGACATGGACCCTCAGCAGAGGCTCCTGTTAGAGACTGTCTACGAGGCATTCGAGTCGGCAGGGTGGTCTCTTGACGACGTATCTGGTTCGGACACTTCAGTTCACGTTGGCACGATGACAGACGATTACATCATTATTCAGGGCCGAGATCCTGACACGCTTGGGAGCCATTCTGCCACCGGTGTATCTCGAGCCATCCTATCCAACCGCATTTCTTACGCTTTCAACCTCCGGGGAGCTTCTCTGACTCTCGATACAGCTTGTTCGAGTTCACTGGTCGCCCTTCATCTTGCCGCTCAAGGTCTCCAGAATGGGGAAGCCAGCCAGGCCGTCGTGGCTGGAAGCAACTTACTTATGGACTCGTTCTACTACATCGGAGAATCATCGATGCATTTGCTCTCTCCGGATTCCCGCTGCCGTATGTGGGATAAGGATGGTAGTGGTTACGCTCGCGGAGAGGGTTGTGCCGCTGTGGTGTTGAAGACGCTGTCCCAAGCGATTCGCGATGGTGATCACATCGAGTGTGTCATTCGAGGAAGCTTGGTGAATTCCGATGGAGCGACCAATGGAATCACAATGCCATCTCCTATCGCACAAGCTGCCTTGATCAAGCAAACCTACCTGAATGCGGGCTTGGATCCTCTCAAAGATCGATGCCAGTATTTCGAGTGCCACGGTACCGGTACCCAGGCTGGAGACCCCGTTGAGTCCCAAGCGATTCGAGACGTGTTCTTCCCGCTGGATGGTACGCAGAGTAATGACGAAGTGTTGTACTGCGGCTCTATCAAGACGGTGATTGGCCATCTTGAGGGCTGTGCTGGACTGGCTGGAATTCTCAAAGCCTCACTCGCTATCCAGAATGAAGCAATCCCGCCCAACATGCACTTCAATAATCTCAATCCAAAAGTTGAGCCTTTTTACAGGAACTTGGAGGTACCTACCAACCTCATGCCTTGGCCAGAGACGAATGTCGGACCTCGCCGAGCCAGTGTCAACAGCTTTGGGTTCGGCGGAACAAACGCACACGTCATTTTGGAGAATTACGACCCTTCTCAAGCTCAAATGGGCACGATGTCTTCGACTTCTGCTTCATCTTTCTCAGAAGTTGCTGCGAGTGACGACATGCATCAATCTCTGACAGAAGAGAGATACATTGGGCCGTTCGTGTTCTCAGCCAGAAGTTCGGACTCATTGGTCAGCTGGCTCAAGCTGTTGTTGAACTATCTGCGGGAGAATCCTTCCGTGGACCTTGACGCTCTTAGCAGCACCTTACATTCTAAGAGGACAGTATTTCCGTACCGGGTCACCATTCCAACGGCTTCAGACCTGAACGACCTTGTTCAAAAGCTCGAGGACAAGATCAATACTATGGGTACTTCGATAACCAGGCCAGCTGGGCTCACTTCCAAGTCTGTTCAGATTTTGGGTGTCTTTACCGGTCAGGTACATTGTTCATTCACCCTCCAATTTATGCAACCTAGACCCTCTGAACAGTCATCTCCGGGGATAACTACGAAAAAGAAGACCCCTCTCATCGTTGATAATGCGAGGCTGTCCTTCTGTGATAGATGTAGGCGCTAACTGTAGTTTACATAGGGAGCACAAACAGCACAAATGGGTTGCGCACTACTAGAGCACTGCAAACTATTCAGGAGCTCCATTAGGGAGTGCGAAGAAGCTCTTAGGAGTATACCCGAACCACCTTCGTGGTCACTCAGCGAAGAGCTCCTCGCCAATTCGACAAAATCACGAGTTTCAGAAGCTCAATTCTCACAACCACTATGCACGGCAATCCAGATTGGTCTCGTTGATCTTTTGCGAGCTTGTGGGATTACGTTCTCTACCGTTGTTGGCCATTCCTCTGGAGAAATTGGCGCAGCATACGCAGCGGGTCTATTGACCAGGAGAGACGCAATGGGCATCTCTTATTACAGAGGCTACGTTGCTCACCTTGCCCGTGGAGCAGCTCGAGAGCCTGGAAGCATGATGGCGGCAGCTATGTCGTTTGATGCCGCATCTAAGCTCTGTTCTGAACCACAATTTAAAGGTCGTATCACAGTAGCAGCCAGCAACTCTCCTTCCAGTGTAACGCTATCTGGGGACAGAGACGCACTCGCAAAGATGAAGGAACACCTGGCCGAAATCAACGTACAGGCTCGGTCACTTCAAGTTGACGTTGCATATCATTCACATCACATGCTCGCCTGCGCTGATGCTTACTTGAGTCACCTCAAGAAACTCAACATTCGCATCCGAACGCCTCTTACCGGCCAAGAGTGCCAATGGTACTCCAGCGTCAGGGCCAACACCAATCTTCTCGACAGACCATTTGATTCTGGACTGGAGTCTCAATACTGGCTGGACAATATGGTGCAACCAGTTTTGTTTTCCCAGGCTGTTAGCCTTGCTGTTCAGGTCGCTCCCTCAAAGTTCACCTTCGCAATGGAGATTGGCCCCCATCCTGCACTCAAGGGTCCTGTCACTCAGACATTCAAGCAAGCAATTAATTACTCCCCTCAATATATCGGCTGCTTAAGCCGAGGAAATGATGCTATTGAGACCTTTGCGGGCATGATCGAAGACCTGTGGATCAGCGCCCCCTCCGCGATCAATTTTGAGGGCTGGCGCAATAGCTTTGGACTTGAAGCACAAACACAGGTGCTCAAAAACTTACCCTCATACGTCTGGGATCATACACAGGTCCATTGGCGCGAATCACGAATGGGCCAGAACTACCGGCTTGGCAAACAACCTCCTCATGATCTCCTTGGTCGCCTCTGGAATGATGCTCAGTATGAGCATGTTTGGCGCAACTTCTTCAATCTCAATGAGATGCCCTGGGTCAAAGGACACGTCTTTCAGGGCCAGGTTTTATTCCCAGCGACCGGTTACATCAGTCTGGCAGTGGACGCTGCAAAGGCTTTTGTCGCAGGCCGCCCACTCAGACTCATCGAAATTCACGACATGGCGATCCCCACTGCTTTGGTCATTGGCGAGGGAGATGGGACCGAGGTTATGTTCACAATCCGCAGCCGCGTCCCACCCCAGAAGGTCGAGGAAGGCTCCGTCTTGGAAGCAGAGTTTACTTGCTATAACTACGCCGATGGTCGTGAGGCTGACAAGACTTGCCATGGCCGTTTGCTGATTCACCTGGGCGAACAAAAGCCAGAAGACATTGTACCTACCATCATCTCTGAGGTGGAGCTTACTCCGTTCAATGTCGATCGGTTCTACCATGCGGCGTCGGAGATAGGCTTTGGGTATGATGGTCCTTTCCGTGCCCTTTCCTCTTTAAATAGGTGCTGGGGCCATGCCAAAGCAGTTGCCTCGTGGCCAAAAGAAGACCTCAACGTCTCCTGTACTTTGCATCCAGCCATCCTCGACGTTGCCCTCCAAGCAGGGCTGGCAACATTTGTCTCTACCGCTGAGAGATCCATGGCGAGTTCCTACCTCCCTGTGGGGGTTAGACGAGTCCTTATTCACCCCAACCTGAACTTTCAGTCTCTCGATGGATCCACCGGTATTGAGATCGAAGCCTACATGACAACCCCCGAGCTAGGCAAGCTCACAGAAGCCGATATCAACGTGCGCCCAGTTGAGTCGGGAGCTCACGATGATTTTGGAGGGGCCCAGCTGGAAGGCATCAGATTCAAGGCAATCTCTGAGCCACAGGCATCCGAAGACCGCAATGTATTCGCGAAGACGATTTGGGGTCCTGAAACCGCATATGGCCTTGCTGTATCACCAGCTACAACGGTCTGTGGCAAGTCGTCCAAGTATAGCCCCGAGGAATACGAACGTGTCGCACTTTTTCAACTTCAGTCACTCGGGCGATTGATCGAAGCAAGAGACCCGAGCGTTCTGGAACCTCATCATCAGGACCTGAAACGATTTATAGATGCGTCTGTTGCACAGCTCCGCGAAACTGACCATCCTGTGTTGATCAAGGAGTGGCTGGATGATACACCCGACATCATCCAAAGCTTGCTTGACCTGTATCCGGACGACGTCGATATGGCCATGTTGGCGTCCAGTGGAGAGTACAATCGCTCCCTGCTGAACGGAACGGGCTCTCACGAATATGCCATCGGAAGCCTGCCTCATTCCTTTTACAACGACAGTAGCAGCGCCACTGCATGCAATGACTACGTCGCTCAGCTCGTACTTCAAATCAGTCACAAGTTCCCGAGAACCAATATTCTCGAGATCAGTGCTGGCGTCAGGAACACCACTTCTGCCATTCTTGATGCTGTTGGTGACGCTTACGGACAGTATACCTGCACTGCTGCTTCGGAGAACGTTGTTGAGCGCCTGAAGAACAGCATCATCCCAGCCAATTCGGAAAATCTGAATTTCAAGGTCTTTGATGTCCAGACTGATGTTACTTCGCAAGGATTGAAGGCAGCATCATATGATGTTATCATCGTGACCGATGTTCTACGAGGGAGCCGGGACCTATCAAGCACTGTGCAGAACTTGCGAAGGTTACTGCGTCCAGCAGGTTTCTTGATTACGATAGAACTCACGGGATCGTCACTTAGGCCAACTGCCATGGTGGGAGGCTTGCAGTCATGGTGGACTGGTGTCAGTGACAGAGCAGCAGCAAGCCCAGTCATCACCACCGGCGAATGGGATAAGATTCTCGAACGACATGGATTTTCGGGCATCGACTGTACCCTCCACGACATCGACCATGTCAATATTCACGGATTCTCCGTTTTCGCTTCCCAAGCTATGGATGATCGCTTGAGCGTCCTGCGGGACCCGCTCATGTCCATTGATGTGATCACACCAACTGCTGTTGTCCTCATTGGTGGTGAAACGAGCAAAGTCTCTCAACTCATCCGACAATCAGAGAGAATGGTTCGCGGATGGGCCACAGAGATACAGACATATAGCCGTTGGAGTCAGGTCGATTCGTCTCGAATCCCACCAGGAGCTTCTGTCATTAACTTTGGCGACCTCGACAAGGCACTCTTCTCGTCTCCGCCCTCACCAAAAGAGCTAGAGAACCTCAACCGAGTATTGGCAGTCTCTCGGAATGTCTTGTGGGTCACATCGAACCGGCTTGTCGAGGACCCGTATTCTAATATCATGGTTGGCATCGGACGCGGGGTGCGACGTGAAATCCCCGATACAACGATTCACTATCTAGACTTCGACGGGGAAGAACCGTGGAACATACAAAAAGTGTTGACTCAGTTCCTCCGTCTTGTATATTCGTCCTCTCCTGGCGCTATCGATGGGCTCCTTTGGTATGGGGAGCCAGAGATCGTCATCAAGAATTCCCAAATGCTGGTGCCGCGGGTTCTGGCTGATGACATATCCAACGAGGTCTATAATGCAAAACGTCGTCGCTTCCCCAAATTCGTTGAGCCTACAGAGCCAATCGAGATCTCCAGAGACGTCGTTTCTGGAGATTCGATTATTGCTTGCAGCCGTGCTCTTGACCTTCCCGACGACCACTTGCCAGTCCAAGTTGAGCTGTCGGTAGCTCTCAATGACGAAGACGAATCCCCTTGCTTCCTCTGCTACGGCATAGTGAACACTCAGGCTAGCGACTCGGCAGCTGTGTTGACGTTATCAGCTACCGAGTCATCCATTGCACGTATTCACAAGGACTTTTCCTCCAATTCTCTGGATATACTGGACATGGATGCAGTAGTTCTCACAAAAGTGGCAAAATTCATGATTGCATCGGTTATGGTCGCTCAGATGTCGTCGCACGGCACAACTCTCGTGTGCGGCGTGTCTGATCAGCTATCTGGTGCCATACGCTTGTTGGCGGCGGATGCAGGTCGCAAAGTCCTGTTTGTCACGACTTCCAGCAAAGAACAACAAAATGGGGTTACCGATGTCGTTTACATTCATCCTCAGAGTAGTGCACGCATATTCCAGCGAAAGATCCCCCGCGACACAGTTGCGGTCTGCGGTTTTTCTAAGAGGGATACCGATACAATTTCTCCGTGGCTACCTGCTGGCCTCTCCGTACAGAGATTCCACGTCAGCACTTTATCACAAAAGTCCGTCGAAGAGGCTATCGGGTCTTACTTGACGTATAAAGAGCGCGTGGTGTTTGGGTCAAACCCTGAGGTTCTCAAAATCCATCAGGTATCCGAGCATCTTTCCCCTAATCCGGTTCGCTTGTCTTATGTGACAGATTGGAAGCGAGACGGCCCAGTAACGGCGATACTCCGCGGTCTCGAGCCAAGCACACTGTTGTCACCTGTTAAAACATACTTCCTGGTCGGTATGGCGAGTGAACTAGGTCAATCTCTGGTATCATTCCTGGTTCGCGGTGGTGTTCGCCACATCGTCCTATCCAGTCGAAATCCCAAAGGCGGTCAAAACTGGATTCATGATCTCCAGAATGTCGGTGTCGATATTCGAGTGGTGAAGCTGGATGTTACCGTCCGTTCACAGGTTCGAGAGACGGTCGCCATGCTTCGCCGCACAATGCCTGAAATAGGTGGTGTAGCGAACGCAGCTCTCGTGCTGGAACCGGGCATCTTCGCGAATCTGTCAGCTGAGAGTATCGCCAAGCAGATGAAACCCAAGATCTATGGTACGGTCCATCTGGATGATGAATTCAAGAACACCAATCTAGATTTCTTCATTAGCTTCGGTTCTTTAGCTACAGTATGTGGCAACGCCGGACAGCCTATCTACCATGCAGGCAACGCTTTCATGATGAGCTTGGTTGAGAAGAGAAGACGCCGCGGGCTCGCAGCCTCCATTCTCAACTTCGGAATGCTTGTGGACGTCGGATATGTTGCCCGTTCAGATCGAGATACCGGTTCAAATATTGAGGAATGGCTCCGCGTCGACCTCACGACCGCTCTATCCGAGTCGGACTTTCACCATGTTTTCCTTCAAGGAATTGCTCAAGGCCACCCAAGCACCTCAACCGGTGAGGTCATCATGGGTTTTGAGATGTTCCTTGACCAAGGACAACCTCGCCCACGATGGACCGAGTTGCCCCTTTTCTCTCACATGGTTCGAGTCTCTAACACCTCCCAAACGGGGCATGCACAGGAGGGGGCTGCCTCGGGGCCACAGTGGCAACAGTACCTGGAAGAGGCTGCCACCATTGATGAGGCAATCCCACCGATCACCGAGCTATTGTCCAAGAAAATCGAGTCGATGATCCATGTCTCGCTTCATTCAATTCATCCAGATGAGCCCCTCTCGCATGTTGGATTGGATTCTATCAACGCCATTGAGATTCGGAAATGGTTGCGAGAAAAGTTTGGAGCTGATATCTCAATGCTCAAGATCCTCGGTCGAGACTCTCTCTCGTCTATTCTTCGTACAACAGCCGAGCAATATATGGCTAAGAGACCAACAAAAGAAAGCAAAGCCAAGGAGGAGATCTCGACAGTGCAAGCTACGCACCCAGACAAGACGTCAGTTCCCCAAGCAGCACCGACGGAGCAGAAAACTTCAGCTGGAAAGAATGGCCCTAATGGAGTACAGGATGCGAGAGATACAGGATCATCGATAGCTTCCTCTGAGGCTTTCCCGGACATATCCACCCAAGGACTGGAACAGGAACTGTCATTCGTAAAATCCGAAAACCTGTCACATTCTCAGGCTGGTTTTGTCTACCTCAGCGCGTCCTCTGATAATCCGGCATCTTTCAACATTACTGGAACATTGAAGATCAAGGGCCGCTTAGACGTAGAAAGGTTCTCTCAGGCATTCAACCAAGTCATGGATCATCACGAAGTGTTGCGAACATGTTTCTTGGCAACTCCTGGAAGCTCTCAGGTTATGCAGCACGTTAAGAAGAATGCGACCCCTCGACTGTATTGCTTGCAGTCGACCAAGGAGACGGCAGATGCGGACGTTAAAACCATATTCGACCAGATTGCAAAACACGAGTACTCCATTGCCACAGGAGATACCCTTCGAGCCACTCTGGTCAGTCACGATGCACACTTGCACACTCTCGTCATGGGGTACCACAATATCGTTCTCGATCCTGCCTCAATCGGGTTCATTTTCGCTGATATCAACCTCGCATATCAATCTCAACCCCTACCAACGGACCGTCCCTCGTACATGGACTATGCTCGTCAGCAAATTAGAGACCTTGAGGCAGGTCGTCTCAACGCGAGCATTGACTACTGGAACCGCTTATTGAACCCCATTCCGGAAGCTATGCCCTTGCTACCGATGGCAAAGGTCAAGACCAGACAGACCCGTCGGTCTTACGGGTACCACCTCATCGAAAGAGAGCTCAGTGCCGAGCTGGTCCAGCGTGTGACGCAAATTAGTGAGGCTCACGGCGTCCGTCTCATGCCCTTCTACTTGGCCGTCCTGCGAGTCGCTCTCTGCCGCCTGCTGGGCATCGACGACATCTGCATTGGTGTTGTGTCCCATGGTCGCGATCCAACAAGCAAATTCGGAGCCACAGTCGGCCATATGGCCAACATGCTTCCCCTCCGGTTCAAGGGAACTTGGGGTGAGAATTTTCCAAAGGTTCTTCAGGACACCTTCGAGATTGTTTTGAACAGCCTGGATAACCAAAAGGTACCATTTGCTGTAATCTCGGAGAAGAACATGGTAGAGGGCAGTGAGAGTGGTATTCCTCTTGTTCAAGTTGCGTATGACTATAGAGTCGGTGAGAACTTCGCAAGCTCTGTCGGAGACTCTACTGTGGAGTCAGGAAGTGCAGTCTACACAACTCTACAGGACTTGACCCTCAGCGTCCTGGATTCTCCCTCTGACGGCCATATTTTTGAGATCAGGTGCAGCGATGACTTTTACAACCCTGCAGCTGCAGAGTTCATTGCCAACATCTTATTCAATGCCATCGAATCTCTGGTCTCAAACCCCTCCGTCCGGATCAAGGACGTCGCAATCTTCAGCGAATCTCAGCTGCACAAAGCTAAAACAGTCGCTCATGGTGCTGATGTCAGTCACTCGTGGCCCCAGTCGTTGCCTGAAAGGTTCGAGCAGGTTGTTGGCAGCTTTCCCGATTCTATTGCCGTTAAAGATGGCGACCGGGCCGTCACATATAGTCAATTGAAGCAGTTGGTCGGGACCTACGCCAGCGTTCTACTCGAAGCAAACATCACGATTGGATCCCGGGTTGCAGTTCTATGCGAGCCGAGCATTGATCTTTATGGAACAATGTTGGCTGTCTTGCACATCGGGGCTATTTTAATTCCACTGGACGTCAGCGTGCCAGCTTCTAGGAGAAACGATATCATGAATGCGGTTCAGCCGGATCTCCTAGTGTTTCACACCGCTACTGCAGGCAGTGTGATTCAGCATCACGACAACCATAGATCGCTAAACATAAGCGAGATCGCCCAGTCACAACCCCAGCATGAGCAATACCCCAAGCGCGCTGTTTCTGACCCTGGATCAGTCAGTTACATACTGTTCACAAGTGGCTCTACCGGAGTTCCCAAGGGTATCAAGCTGCACCAAAGAGGCATGATGAACTACGCTGCTCACACGAGCAAGGCATACGGTCTCGGGCAGGTCACAGTATTGCAGCAGACATCCATCGGTTTTGACCTAGCCTTTGGGCAAATCTTCAACGCCTTCACCAATGGTGGAACACTAGTCGTTACTCCTGCTGAAACGAGAGGGGACCCTGATGTGCTTTCTGAACTCATTCTCAACGAGAACATCGAATACACTTTCTGCACTCCTTCCGAGTACAGCTTGTTGTTGAGCTATGCCCCAGACGTCTTGCGGCGATGCCACTCTTGGCGCTTCTGCCATGTGGCTGGAGAAGCCTTGCCTGAGCGGCTCGTTGAGGCCATACGAGAGCTAAAACTTCCCCGCCTAATGGTGACCAATGCTTATGGGCCAGCTGAAGCTTTTGTGGTGACCAGTCAGGATATTCAGGTCCGCAAAGGATATTCCAGTGACGCCGACGACTATCGACCCGGGTCCATTGGCTACGTCCTCCCAAACACGTCTGTTTACATAATCAGTGAAGGCCACGGAGACCTTCTACCTTTGGGCATGCCCGGGGAAATCTGTATTGCTGGCGGTGGCGTCTTCAACGGTTATCTTGACGCTGGACTGGATGACGGCAAACGTGTGAAGAACCCATTCGCGAGCGCAGAATATCTGGAACAAGGGTTCGATACCATGTACAAGTCTGGAGATCGGGGCATCCTGCATGAAGACGGATCGATCGAATTCCTGGGCCGCTGTGTTTCTGACAACACAATGATCAAGCTCCGAGGCTTGCGCATTGATCTCAGAGAGGTCACCGGCACCATCATAGGAGCAGCGCCGGATGACTTGGCTGATGCAGCAACAGTTGTTTGCGGCGATCCACAGTTCCTCGTTTGCTATGTCGTCTTCAAAGCTAGGAGACACCTCGAACAACATCAGCTTGTAGCCCTTCTCCAAAGACTCGCACTCCCACAGTATATGATCCCATCGGCCATCGTTCCGTTGGAGCGTTTGCCAATCACTCACAATGGAAAACTCAACACCGCTGTTCTCGAGGGGCTACCACTGCCCACAATCTCTCCGCAAGCCGAAACCAAGGCTGAAGCTTCGGGAACAGAGGCAAGTCTTCGCGCCATATGGATCGATGTCATTGGAACAGCCGCGCAAATGGTGCATATTAGCCCAGACTCCTCTTTCTTTTCTGTGGGCGGAAATTCTTTGCTCCTCGTTCAGTTGATACACGCAATTCATCGAAAGCTTGGGGTTAAACTCCATTTGCGAACCTTAGCAGAAGCTGCAAGTTTGAGAGCAATGGCTGCGAGTGTCGATAGGCAGAGGGAGAGAGAGTGATTGCGGGGCAGAGGCTGTTAGAGCCGAAGAAGCTTTTCCTTTTCCTCTAAGCTAAAATGTCGCTATATAGCAGCTTATAACGTAGGTGCATACTTTGTAGGTCAGCATGCTTCGTGGGTCACCTATGCTAAGACCCCACTAAAACTCCCCCTATTATAGCCTATTACAACCTACTCTAGTATAATATAGTATAGAAGACTATAAAATAGTATTAAGAGGCTACTTCTACTTTATAATTATATATTAACGCGTTATACCCTATATTATTATAGCGTCTACAGCGTCTTTAGGATAGTTTACTCTCTTTTATTAGAACGCAGCCCCGCACTACTATACTATATAACTAAAAAAGTATATATAATTAATAAACTACTAATTATAGTGTAGGATAGTATATATTATTAGCTAGGCCTAATAATATATACTTTCTTTTTAGTATATACCCCTAGGCGCGCCTATACTAGATAGGTAGGTAATACTAGACCCTCTAGTAGCTTATAATACCCTATTATAATTATAGTTACGGTTATAGTTATAGTTATAATATAGATAGTAAGCGAGCGGCGCAGGTAAGCGAGCGGCGCACCCTACTAACTTTTATAACTTTAAAGCGACATATCTTAATAACGTGATAATATTATTGCTAGATATTAATATAGTAGACTACTCTATATTAATAGTATCTACGTTATATATATACGAGTTGTGCCTAGTCTCCTTACACCTAGTATAGCGCCTTTAAGCGCGCTAGCTAAGGCCTAATTACGCTCCTCCTTAACGCTCTTTATAAGTAATCTACTAGTTAGCCTTATTTTAAGCTAGTATATCTTCTCTAGCGCCCTTTATAAGTACTCTATACTTCTATATACGCCTTTTAGAGCGCCGCCTACGCGCTAAGGCTACGCTGTTAGCCTTCTTAAGGCTAGTAATCTAATCGCGTATTAGCTTAGTTAAGAGTATTATTACCTTAGCCCCTTTCTTAAGCTAGTTAATAACCTTAATAATTAAAGCTAGTAATAAACTCTTATACTAGCGTACGCGCTTATATATAAGGCTTAACTAAGCCTTAAGCTTACGCGCGTTACTTAGCGTTTAAGCTACCTAGGGAGCCTCTAGTAGAGCTACTAGAGGAGTAGGTATACGTAGCTATATATCTAGCTTTAATAGAATAGCCTCTAGTTATAGAGGAATAAGGCCTACGCTATAGAAGGCTAAGTAAATATTAGCTAGCGTAAATACTTAATTAAACGCTACCTTAAACGCTAGTAGAAACTCTAGCTTAGTAATATAGTTAATATAGTTACGTATAAGGCTCTCTACCTTATAGCTATACACGCGCTTTAATAGTAAGAAGTAGCTAATATTAAGTAGCTATAGTAGGTAGGATAAGTAAGGAGGTATATAGAGTGTATAGATATTATTCTCCTTATAGAGCTCCTAGAACGCTAGAGATTAGTAGCTCTTATAGCTATTAATAATAAGTAGGTAACACGCGCCTATACTATAAGCCTACGTATAAGCGTTAAAGTGCTTTAGCTACTTAACTCTAAGCTTATTATTTATCTAGCTATTATTACTAACTACGATCGCCTAGTCGCGTAGGATCTTAGCTTCCTTATACTAGGCTAATAGGTAGTACTAGCTAGCGAAGATAAGGAATAGTAGGACTAACTAGCTAGTAGCGCTAATAGTAGCGATTAGCGTTACCTACTCGCGATTACCTAGCTAAATACTCTTCTACCTGTCTCTTCTCTCTAATCCTATAATAACTAGCTACGTTATAATCTTACCTATTATAAAGCTAGCTTTATTAAAGTTATATATATCCTTATTATAGATATTAAGCTTAGCTTTTATCTCTTCTATAAGCTTAAACTACCTCTTTATTAATATCGTATCCTTATATAGAGCTCTTTACCTATTATACGCTTAGTTAAAATACGTCTAAAGACTGTCTATACGCTTAATAAAGTTAGCTAGCTACTTCTACCTAACCTAGCTAGCGCCGCGTATAGCTAGTAGCTTATTAGCTATATTATATATAGCTATATAAGTAGGCGTAAACCTATACTAATCTAGCTAAAGTATATAGTTAATAATTACCTCCTCTTCTCTCTAGGTAAGCTTCCTTAAGTTAGGCTAGTAATTATATTAGGTAGGTATACTAGCGCGTTAGTAGTAGAGCGTTATTTTAGCTATATTATAGACTACTATAGTAGTATAGGTACCTTAAATCTAGTATATATTAATAGATAAGATAGTAAGCTAAATATCTACTTTATTTAATAGTAGTTAAGTAGCGCTACGTTAAGCTATTATAGATTAAGATTAGTAAGGTAAGTAAAGTTAGTAGGGTACACTACTTACTTACCTACGCTACTCGCTTACTATCTATATTATAACTAAGCTAAAATATAAATATATTTTATTCTAGACTTATAGAGCTAGCTTTCTAGATTCTAAAACTTAGAAAATCTTTTAAAAATCCTAACTATTAAGAAAGTTATAGCTATCTAAAGTTTGTATTTTTACTAGTAAAAGTGGCTTATTGCGTGACCTAGCTTACTACGTACACGGATATAGTACCTATACGCGTAACGAGCTACTTCGCGTAACGAGCTACTAATAATAAGATTAGATAATAAAAAGATAAGGTTATTAAGCTACACTAAATAGCTATTATTATAAGATTTTTTAGAGTATTAATATATAGACGCTTCTATAGCGTTTACACTACTTATATCTTGCTAGCGTCTTAATTTAGCGGCCTTGTAGGCTATTTTTAGGTGGGGGGGACGCCGCTAGTAGACTAGCGTTAACTTAACTTAATATAGCAGTAATGTAATAACGCTTTATTAGATTTTTTACTACTTTATGTAAAGCTTTTTACTTATACTTATTTACTATATTATAACTTTTTTAAGTAGTTATAGCTTATTATTACTACTTTTTAAGCGCCTATTATATAGCTAGTTCCTTAGCGCGCTATTAACGCTTATAATTACACTTAATTTTAGCCTATTATTAAGCTAACTTTATAGCTTCTTAAACCTACTTTTTATAAGCTATTACTACTACTCTTACCTCTCTATTATAAGTTTTTTAGAGTTATAGTTACGTAGCTTTATTTAATTTAGTAGCTTTATACACGCGCTTACTAGTAAGCTTCTATAAGCTATAGAATATAGTACTACTATACTACTTATTACTATCTTATATAGCTAGTATTATAGACTTAGTTAGCTACTTTATAAAGAGGTTAATCTTAGCGTAAAGCTCTACGTTTTAGAGTTATAGAAGCTTATTATTAACCTATAGTAAGTGTAGGCCTTATAATAGCTATTTAGCTTTAACTTTAGCCTTATCTACTACTATAGCTTTAAAAATTTTTTATAGCTAAGGCTAGGTATTACTATTACCTTACTCCCTAATTCCTAAGTTATTATCTTATTATTATAGGTAGTTATTAAAGTATTAAAGTACTAGGTCTACCTCTATTAGCTATACGCCTATAGCTTAAAAACTCTTTAATATAAGATTATAAGTTATTATAGAGCTCTACACTAGCTAAAAGTTACTAAAGAAGTTATATTTAGTAATCCTTAAGAGGCCTTAGGTTTACTAGAGGTACTAGGTAAGCTATTTAGTATAGTACTTTAAAAGTATTAAGAAGAGTATAATATCTAATAGCTATAAGCTATAGGTTAAATATAGAGGATATACTATAACTATAATATATTTAGCTTTATAATACTCTAAAAACTTAGGTGTAAGGTAGCTACTATAGCTATTAAGAAGTAGAAGATACTATTATTAGTAAGCTTTAGTAGTAGTATAGCGCTTAAATACCTACTAAAGCTAGGTAAGTCCTAAGGCGTTATTTAACTATCCTATTACTAAGTAGGAGATAAAAATCTAGTATTATTTAGCTAAAAGATTATTAACCTAGCTTAATTAAATCCTAGAGGTGCCCTAGTAGATAAGAGTAGGTAGTAATATATTACTAGAAGCGTATACGTAAGCTAATAGCGTTACCTATTCCCTATTACTATCTCTTAATACTATAGTGTACTCTTTTACCTCCTAAACTACCTTAGAGAAGATCCTTTTAGTGTAGTTTACTATACTAATAAAGAAGCCCTTCTTATCTATATTATACGTGTTACGCGCGTTAATGCTGTATTCTTATATCTTAGAGTGTAGTAAGTTAAAGTATAACTTATATTTATACTTACTATCAGCTATGTAACGCTTATAATTAATGCTAGTGTCCTATTTAGTAGTAAGCTTATCAGGATAGCAATAGTGAAACTAGTTAACCTAGCTATCTAAAACCTTATGCTGCGTAACCGCGCTACCGAAATTCTTTAAAATAGACCTTATAGGTAGTAGACTATCTCTTATTACCCTCTCTATATAACTAATAACCTTATCCTCTTATTGTGGGTTAAGTCGTTGTTGATTTACTATTTTAGCTTTATAGGAGACCTGCAAACCCTTATGCCGCCGCGACAGCGTTATTTGATTAACTCTAAATATTTTTATAACTTAGCGGTACGAGAATTTATCTCTAGCCTTACGCGATTTAATATATTCAATCGCTTCTTGAATTACAGTCATGGTGGTTGAGTTATGACGCGTTGAAGATGGGACGACGCGCAATGTTGGGATGGTGGGGTGGCTCGTCACGCGAAGTGGCTCGTCACGCGCACGGGCACTGTACCGTGTCCGTGCACTCAATGCACGCCGTCAGTCAGTGCACGCGATCGCGATTTCGTCCCAATTTCACACCCCCCACAACTCAACGCCACGATGACTATGAAAGAAGCCCTTGCAGAGCTAGATGCTCTTAACTCTAGTGAAGAGTTTTGCTATGCAATAATAGCTAAAAAGCATGGTGTTGCGCGCTCAACGTTGTCGCGCAAGCACCAAGGTGTCAGCGGGTCGCGAGCGGAGGCAAGTTTAGCACGGCGTAATCTTCAGCTAGAACAGGAGGCAGAGCTTGTGAAGTATATAGAGAGGCTGACTGAGCGAAAATTGCCCCCTACAAGAGAGATGGTGCAGAATTACGCGTCTGATATCGCTGGACACCCTGTCTCCGAAAGCTGGGTTGCTCGCTTCCTCCACCGACACCAAGATGAGCTTACATCCCAGTGGAGCACTTCTATGGACCGTAAACGCCACGCTGCTGATTCTAGTAATAAGTATAAGGTGTACTTTAAATAGCTAGGCAGCAAAATCGATTTCTACGAAGTGGAGCCTGAGTATATATACAATATAGACGAGAAAGGCTTTATAATTAGAGCCGTTAGTAGACAGAAGAGGATCTTTAGCAAGAGGCTGTTTAAGAAGAAGTAGTTTAAGTAGATACTATAGGACAGTAATTATAAGTAGATAAGCTTATTAGCGTATATTTACGCTAATAGTACAGCGTTACCGCTAGCCCTTATCTATGCCGCTAACTCTAAGAATATACAAGACACCTAGGTAGAGGATATAAAGGTAGGAGAATATATAGCCTTCTTTAGAGTATTAGGTAGCGGCTAGTTAAATAATACGCTTAGTCTTACCTAGCTTTAGTAGGTGTTTAAGCGCTTTATAGCAGCTAAAGCTTAGAGAAAGTACTACCTATTACTTATAGATAGCTATAGTAGTTACCTAATAGAAGAGTTTCTAGAGTACTACTATAGGTATAAGATACTATTAGGTATCTATCTACCTTATAGCACCTATACGCTGCAGCTACTTAATATAGTAATATTTAAGCCCCTTAGTATAGTATACTTAAAGAAGCTAGTAATACGCCTTTATAAGTATTAAGGCTTAGTACCTATAGCTAAGGCTAACTTCTTTAGCCTATTCTAGGACGCTTAGGTAAGCAGCTTTACTATAAAGAATATTTTTAGCTCGTTTAAGGTAATAGGTGTATACCCCTTTAACCCTAACGTTATACTTAATCGCTTTACTAATAATAACTTAGATACCTCTAGTAATACGTTAGAGGAAACTCTTATATATAGTAGTAAGGTATAGTAGAAGCTAAACATATTTATAAAACGCGCGTTAGATAGTGCTTTAGAAAAGGACGTATCTACTATTTAATAATTACTCTACTATATAGCTATACAGAATACCCTCCTATAGAGTAAAAATAAGGGTTTACTTAACACTCTTACTATTAAGAAAAGGAGAGAGATAAAGGGTAAGCCTCTTAACTTACTATAACACTATAAGTACTAGGGACCTTTAATAATGTAGACTCCTTAGTTATTTAGAGAAGCTAAAACCCGTATAAAGCTTATAAGGGTAGAAAGAGGGGTAGATAAGAAAGAAAAGGCTAATATAAAGGAGCTTACTAAGGCTAATAAGCTATATAATAAAAAGATTACGTAGGAGAAGCGTAATGCGTATATAAGGGGGAAGGAAGAGCGTAACTAGCTAAAGGCTAAGAAGGCTAAGGAAGTTACTAAAAGTAAGAGAGAGAGAGCGCTAAAGGTAAGCTCGCGACTCTTAAAAAGCTATATAAAAGCCGCCTATAGGTAAGCGTAAGGCTTTATAATAAGTAGCACTAAGGAAGAAGTAGAGACGTAGTACTAGAGATAATGTAGGTAGTGCCTCGCGCATAGCGCGTACCCTAATACCGCTATACTAAACTAACACTTGCGGCCGCAAAATCCTCCGGCCTAGAAAGTATTAGTAAGAAAGATTATTGTATAGGTCTATAGAGTACTCTACTAAGTTGCCTTATAATAACTACTTATCTATATGGCTCTACAGCCTTAATTTTGTGTAACCCGTTTTGGTGTTGCGCGTGCACTGACTGACGGCGTGCATTGAGTGCACGGACACGGTACGGTAGCGTCGGCGTTACGGCCAGCGCTAATACTATGATATGAACAGACAAGCTTCGCGCAGAAGGCGTATCCTGTTGTGAGCGCTTCCGACAGCATCGATGCTAACCTCAAGCGCGCCGCTCTCTTTTCTAAGAGGGAAGCTACCAGAGCTTGCTTGGTTTTAGCATCTTGCAGCTTGAAGCATTCGAAAGCTTAGATTTCGTAAGCCTAGCACTACATCACATGACGAATGCATCCGACTACTCCAGAGCTCAGACACGCACTTGTACATACACACACGAATACACTCATACATGAGACTCTATTCTTTTATCACCCCTTGCTTACAAATTCTAGCAGGAGATGGTTAAAGAGACCCAAATGGTAGAGGATGCAGATGCGTAAATTCAGCTGGAAACTATTACAGAATAACCTTGGGGAAGGTTTCAAGGCTTGATCATGCAACACGAATAGATTCAGAGAGAAACAGGCTCCATATACAACGTACTCTTGTCGTTCTCCAGAAAGCGGCTCACCAGTGCTACTCTCTGCCCCAAATCTTTGATAGCATGGGACAGGACGCTGTATCGAATCCCACACTCCCTGAGCAGATCGAAAAACGCCCCATTCAATGCTTTCCACTCTGAAGCGTCCTGATACGCTATCCTGACACTGTCTGCACTTAGCCACTCTACATTGCCAGCCTCGCAAACTACCACTGTAGCGCGTTGCATTCTTGACCGTGACCTTGCCCACTCCTCCGTTTGCGCTAGTGTCTTGAGGGCGTCGAGTCCAGTGTATTCCTTCGCATAGACTAGTGTATCCAGCGGTGACCGATCTGCAAAGAACCACTGGTCCCTCATCTGCTCTTCGGTTTGGTCCTGTCTTCGTAGGATGCGCATCTGTAATTCGAGGCCCCGAACACTATCACACAGATCTGTTGCTTGAAACCCCTCCTCTTGCATGATCAATCGGGCTGCTTCTTCGACGATGAATGGTTTATCGATGTCCTGAGATGCTGGGTTGTGATCGGAGTACAGTGCCCTCAACGCGTTGAGAAGAGTCGTCTTTCCACTACACTGAGGTCCTACCAAGTAGAGATTCGATCGTCTCGAAGGCTTGCCTCTGTTGGTGAAGTTTTCAGACTTTGTGGACATGGCGATATGAGTAGTTCCCTGGAGCTCAATCGCTCACTCAAATCCACCGTTTTGTAGCACTCAATATGCTTGACGCGTCATAGAGTTGACTATGAGTTTGATTGGCCTATGTAACAGAGTATGACGCACTATATGGCCCCCAAAGTCACATGACCATAGTGTTCCCGGCCGCTAACGGGATTCATGATCTTACCACTGTAGGTCTTGCCCATCTTTTCCGCAGCTGCTAGCCGGCCTGGTCCAGTCGTACACCCCCCCACGGTCCTTAAAAGCCTTCTCGTCCCAGTACACACTCTGAAGTGCTTTCTCCACCCCAACGTCAAGAATCGATTCAGATGGCCGACGTCCGTCGCGGTCTAGAAACCTCAGGTACTCGTCGAGGATCAAGTACGACTTGGCCATCAGTCGATTCGACTCTGGTACGAGTGACGTCTGAGTCTTGTGTCGCCTGCAAAAGCTGTCGTATTCTGCATCGGTAATGATGAACTTGCGAGCGTCTCTCAGTGTCTTCTCAGAGTCGTTTTCCCCTGCAACTACCAGGACTTGGAAGCACTTCCAGCGAAAAGGCTGCAGCTGTTCGATGTGCTTGTTCATGTCTTCATCCCAATTGAGTCGGCATACCACAGTGTTGATCTTGAACTTGATGCCATACTTCTTACACCAGGAAGCCACCTTGTATAGCTGCGAGATCTGGTCGCCAGATCCACGGCCGATCTCGATGTTGGTAGACTCGTCGAACGAATCGCACGAGACCGCCAGGATGTCGACTTTAGAGCCACACTGTCGAAAGAAGCTCTCCTTGACCAGACTTCCATTTGTAACGATAGAGACCGACTCGAGTCGTAGTTCGTCTTTGCAGAAAACCACCATCTCGGCCAAAAATTTCGGATAGAGGAACGGCTCTCCGCCAGCAAAGTTCAGCTTCCGCATACCCGCTTTCTTGAGCAAGGAAAGCCCGGCCTTGGCACGACCGGGTTTCTGCATGAAAGAGGAGGTGGCAGTGTGAAAACAAAATCCACAAGTTTTGTTGCAGCGCCTCGTGAAGTGATAGTTGACAGCTACAGGGCGTGCTGTGCGATGGTTGGTGTGGTACAGGTACAAACACGTGACACTTAACAGCAGCAGTCCAAAGCAGATCGAGACAGAGTTCATTGTTGGAGTATGTACGAAGAAGTGGTATGGAAGAAGTAAGCTGGATGCTGGAGATGTTCGCTTGCTGCCTTAGAATTTATCGCTGCACACCCATGCTGTCCAACGATGACGTTGCGACAGCCCCGCTCCTGTGTGGCATAAATGGAGGGTTACGAGTGCCTGTCGTCGGACAGCGTTCTTTCTCTCAGCTGACGCCCTTGCAAACCGCCATGGAAAGTACTGCAAAAACTGTCGTCTTCGTCATCGGTACGTACGCGAGATCTCAAGTGCGCGACTAAGCTGTACAGGAGCCCCAGGTTCTGGAAAGGGCACGCTGTGCCGAAGGCTTTCTGATGAGTACGCGTTCTATCATGTGTCTGTTGGAGATACACTGAGGAGACTTGTGTCTGACTCGAGGATGGACCGAGTTACAACATCTCGGGTTCAAAGAGGCGAGCTCGTTTCCACCGAGGTGTTGATCAACGTTCTCCAAGATAGCGTCAAGGATAGTGTTTGCAGCAGCTACGACTTGATGCTTATAGACGGTATGCCAAGGCAGTTGGATCAGGCTATGCCTGTGGAAAACAAGGCCAGTATGCCCACCCGCTGATGCTCTCGCTCGGCGTGTTGACCTGTAATAGATCGGCTCGCCAGCATTAGTCCTGTTCTTCAACTGTCGAGAACAGGTCGCCAAGAATCGCTTTCTCACGCGAAAATTACCTGGAAGACAGGGGGATGATGCAGCCATCTTCCAGAAGAGGTACGATGAGTTTGCTACGGAGAACTCCAAGATATTGAAGACGTACCAGGAGCGAGGCCTTCTTATCGAGGTAAGACCCATCGTGTACCTCTTATCCGTGCTCAACAGCGGTCAGGTCGACACGAACGATGAGACGGAGATCTCCTACAAAGCCCTAGTGGACCGCTTGAGTAACACTTGTTTGGCGAGCTATTTTGCCAACAAGAGAGAAGATGTAAGCTGAGCACGTGATGGAGGGATACGACGCGAGGGATCGAACAGGTCTATTTGTCGGTCACGTGATCATCACTAAGGGTTTCTTTGAGCGGTCAGAACTGGTTTTCTCGAACAGCAATACAACTACCCTCCTTTCCACTCATGCTTTGCGTCTTTCTCTCGCAGAACTATAACCGAAGCTTCTACCGTTTTTCATGTTTCCGAAAGCCGTATCTCGAACCTTCCGTCTGGAGGTGGAGCGCAAGTTTTGCGGGCTTGCAGTCACGAATCTCGCCCCTTACGTCGGGAACCCACCCTTCCGAACCATCCAGTCTCAAGGCCAGCGTGTGTTCAATGACACTTACTTCGATCGAGCTGGACGTCTCGCGGCAGCAGGCGTGTGGGTCAGGCTACGCAACGGGCAATGGGAAGCGAAAGTGAGAAAGGGTGGCGACTTCCAAAACTCGAGGTTCGAGGAGCTGTCCGATCTCCACAAGATCGAAAAGGAGGTGCAAGCTATCACGGGACAAAGATGCAACGAGCGCGAGTCTTTCGGCCTCGATCGCATCGCAAACATGTCCACGACGAGGACAACGTGGCTGGCGGACGAGAGGTTCACGATTGTGCTCGATAGAATGGACTTTGGACATGAGGTCGGCGAGGTGGAGCTGCAGTCAGAAGTGCATCTCGCTTATACCGGCCAGGCGCTCGAGGACCACAAGCAGAGGGCAATGCAGCAGATGGATCAAGAGATCGTCGCTTTCATGCAACGTTATCGGTGGGCGTTTGCTGCGGGTGTGCCAATAGGAAAGCTGACAGCTTACTTCGAACGCAAATCAGCAGGCGAGTTGTAGGCGTATGGTGCCGAGCGAGTACTGGGTGGCCCCACTGATCATAAAGCGTGGGACCAGACCATCCGGGTTGCGAGTCGCATCCACTGCGCTAAGCTGTGTTCAGCTATTTACGTACATGAGCTGTCGCAATACCCACCATAGGCTAGCGTCGCTGCTGGTGGAACAAGGTTCGTACTGCACTAATTTTAGGATAGAGTTGAATTCACGCTCCATGCTATGCTTCATACTATCTATGCGTTCGCAACGCACCCACACACGTGAGATTGTTGAGTCACGTACAGAAGCTGTCTTGTCTCAGTTCCGAAGAGGAGCAACCTGTAGGCCTATGTAACCAATTCTACCACCAAAGTTTGCGCAGCTGACTCATTCTATCGCCGCTACTGCTAAAGGTTAGTGGAGATGCAGAAGGCGACTCATGTACAATAGAGCGGCATGCACCACCTTTAGCACCACGAGAACGCTTTACAACCGCTTCTCGGGCTGCCAAAGCCTTGTACTTGCCTTCGGTAGCTACTTGTATCACTTCACGAGAGTCACAAACGTGTCTTGTGCTCTCTTATTCCCTTGCGTTCGTCGATTGTTTCGCGCTTTCCAGCGATCTTTTTGTCCCCCTGCTTCTCTTCTCTTACACGCGGCGCGCGAGCTTGCACACCACGCTTATCCTCAAGCAGCTTTTGAGTCATCTTCAACTTACGCTACGTCTTGTTTAATGACACAGCCCAAATGTGCTACCGAACTTCAGCGCAGCAGGTGCGTCCTATGGTATCATGCGCTTCGTTATACTGTCTCATAGTCTCACATGTTCTAGAACTATGCGATCACTATTTCAGACTTTTGACTTCATGCATCTGTGGCTGTGAGGTGGGTGAACGAATTACATAGTATTTGGAAGCTATGCAGTGCCGCTTCTGCAACTACTTTCCAGATGAGTATCTACTTTGACCATTCCCTGAACTGTAATATGTTGAGCCCTATTCATGTCAGCACGATAGTGAAAGGTGTCACGAAAGCTGTTGGCTTACGTTGGGATTGCTGTAATAGTAAGATCCATCGCTATTGGAGTAATGGTAGGAGTTTTGATTCGAGGCATTAGAGCCGTAGTCGCGAAAGCAGTAGTGGTTGCCCTAGAGTAACACACGTGTGAGATATCTTAGAAAGCTTTCTTACGAAGTCGTGCTCTTACCTGGCTATTGGTGCCAGAGCTGGTTGTCGTGTATCCGCTTCCGCCGGAACTCGACTGAGAACCACTGGAGGTCGAAGATCCTTTTGTCATGACGAGAGCTGATCGCAGGAGCAATTATGTTAGAAATGGGCTTGAAGTAACGGTGAAGGGCTAGGATTTTGATCTTGCAAATTGAATCACGCGGGGTCAGCACATATATTCACTGCCACAACGAATCGGCCCGATGTGCCTCCCCCCCTTTAGCGGCATACCCAGCTATGATACAACTGTCTGGGTGGCTTCCCAAGCAGATGTCAGCGTACTAAATACTTTTGTTCGACGAATGAGGCACAATCTTGTCACCGCTCAATCAACCAAAGGTAGATTTAATACGATGACGTCTGCTAAGCCAGTCATCTACATGCCAAGTACAGCTTATAGCTAGATGCAGTGCTCAGCGAGATCAGATGCTCCACCACTTACAATCTGATCAAGACCTTCATATCGACCTTCTTGCCCACTATGACTTTGGAAAGTTTGTCGTCCTATCGAAAATACGTAACAAAACCAATGAGATCGTATGTCGCAGGCTAAGCGCTGTCGGAAACCTTGTTACCAATAATGCTGTGCAATGACTTTCATATATGCTGAGCTACGGTGCTAAAAACAACGACAAAAACATCCACTCTATTCTAGCTCCTCTGTCTACGATACCCGCACCTAACCGTGCGATACATGGCGTTGTCAATAGTAGGGTTCATGGTTTCGATGGTACTTCGCCTACGATAACGTGCCTGGCGCGCCTCTACTGTTCATAAGCCACCCTCGGCTGACGCCCGCCCATATCAGCATTCGCAGTCGCAAGGTGCTAAAACCACGCAAACCATGATGACTTCCCTTCTAACAAAGAGAGTGGCGCGCCTAAGGTCAGCATCGATGCTGTCGAAAGTGCTCGAAACGAGCCACACCTTCTCCGCAAAGCCTGTCTGTTCATGTCACATTGTTATTGCTAGCCATGACTGGATGCTAATGCATCCAGTCACCGATCGCGAGCGCGCACTATGTAATGGCAAGTGGCGGCTGGTTCCGCACCCTCTACCTCGGATCGGCTCTAGCTAAACAACGGACGCAGATCGGCTTGCGCGTCCCGTCATGTTACCCCACAGTCGGCTGTAGCTGCACGGGGGGTGGGGTAGGCTTGACCACACCAATGTAGGGAAGCAACAATCAAGCTAAGAAGGTTCGTGATGCAGTACAATTGTGAAGACAAATTCTCAGAGCAAGTTCTGGGTATTGCGATTGTAGGTGTTGTAATGGCAACGAACGCGCGAACGAACATCCTCCATCGTGTGCCTACCCGCAGACTGCCTGATAGTGATACCAGAATTCTCTGACCGGTGTCATGAACCACGTTGGTAACGTGTTGTTGACTGGACAAGCTGATGCAGATTGGAGAAAAATGTCGAGCGTCGCGATATCAGTCAATGGGAGTATGCTCCATTCCAACAATCCTCTGAAAACTTTTGTTTTGTTGCAGTACTCTGGAAAGCCTGACCCACACGCTGTGGGGACACAAGGCAGACTGGTACAGTAGAGTAGAGCGAAGCAAATCCGGTGAGCCCATGTGCTAGCCGAAAGAGGTCATTTCCACCGGTGCTTGTTGCAAAGACTGCATTAGGAATAGTGCGATGAAGTGGGCCTCCATCACGAGAGACGCGCCAGCGTCATCTGTGACCTCACAACCACATGTTAACACTGCAAACACACGGCAAAATCGAATGAGCCTTTCTGTTTATGTTAGTACTCGCTGAATACTGATGGGTTTTGATAGGCAGCTCAGACTTCATTGCACTAGGCGCGGTGGATCGGAGTCGCTGCCGCCAAGCACGCTGGCATGCGCGTTGCAGGTTGCACAGCACGTGTGGTGATGCGGACATGCATCAGAGGACTCATAGAGAACGCAGCACTTCACGCCGCGTTCAGCTGCATCTTCTATGGCGTGTACCTGTCTTTTCTCTTCCTTACCCTTGTTTCTCAAGAAACTGCCGCGTTAACGGTTGGAAGCTATGACGTCGTCTGCGAGTGCTCAGGCTATCGAGAACATCGTCGGTTATAAATTCCGTTCCAGACATGATGACCTACGCAAAGCGCTGACAGCAGCTGGAGCTGTGGAGGAGGATTGGGATGGAAATCGGAAGTTGGCTCAATTCGGCACTGCACTTAGCGAATTCTTACTGAGCTACTTAGCCTTCGAAGGAGGAGTCACACGAGGTGAGAGCTAGAGCATCTGTAACATGAAAGAGAGCTAACGCTTATCGAGCTTACGCCAACGATTTTAAGAAAAGAGTGACCAGTAATGAACATCGTGCGTGCATTGCGAGACGAACGGGTATCAGCGACTACATCAGATACAACGAGCAAGAAGGCGCACAGTCATCAAGCGTGCTTGCTAAAGCTGTCAATGCAGTGATAGCAGTCATCTTCTTCGATTGCGGGAAAGACCTTGGTGTCGTCCTGAAGACGATGCGCCACCTTGGGTGAGTCAGACCTCTTTTCCTTGCGACAGCCTGCTGATGTCGCACACTGTCCAGTATATTTACTCTCGGTACGCAATCGGTAGATCCCACGCTGCTATCTCTGGATGAGCTTCCAAACTCGCTCGACGTAGGCTCCCTTGCACAATGCTTGTTTAGTGTAGATACAGGCAGTCAATCGTCGTCAAGTGCGGCCGGCATTGACCGAATCCTCTTGACATGCTCTTCGACACAGCAACATGCAACGACGGATCTTCAACAGACAGCAGCCGGAACAGACGTTACGAAAGCAGTCGAAAATGATAGCCAATACCCACCCATCCAAAATGACCATTCTTTCGAAAACCAGGAGACTAATGCGGGACCTGCAGCAGATCAACCACCGAATGGAAGCATGCAAATCGTACCTTCCATAATGGCCGACGGAGAAGACGCATCGAGGTGCGGCACAGGTGGAGCTGCAGGCCGCTCTGGAAAACCTACAGAGAAACGGAGTAACACACATGGGGGTGGATCTAGGCGAAAAAGGAAGCTTCGAGAGTGTGATGCTCCTCCAAGCGTTGATGTGCTTGAGACATACTTGTCAGAAGAAGAACGAAAGTGTCAAGCATGGGGGCACCGGACCCCACAAGACACCTTTCTTACCCCTCCCATACAACAGGCAATTCAAAATCTAGGCAAAGGAAAGACAGAAGTGCTGGCAAAGATTCTGATACACATCGGCAGTCCTTGCCTGATAGGTGGGTTGCAGGATATCTTAGAATCATGTAAGACCCAGGAG
The DNA here is from genome assembly GCF_042100115.1 of Alternaria dauci. Lineage (NCBI taxonomy): Eukaryota > Fungi > Ascomycota > Dothideomycetes > Pleosporales > Pleosporaceae > Alternaria > Alternaria dauci. The sequence goes on from NC_091280.1 coordinate 2,475,052, forward strand.
AAGTGCATGGCGCTGGAAGCCAGGAGTACGCTCTCGAGAGCGGAGAGGGTTCATCTAATTGCTAGTCTGGGTCATAACATGTCTCGTTCTCAACTGCTTCGAAGATACCATGTCCTTCAGCTGTTCAAAGACTGTGGCGGCCCCGGTACCTCGACCTGGGCAACAGCCATAACCCCATCCAGTCCGCCACGTCCATCGAACACGCGCGGAAACCCGTTCAACAGGTCTGTAGCCGACGTGACCGCGAGGATGATGCAAGAAACCTTTCCGACCGTTGAATCCAGCACGGATGAGTACACAACAAAGTATCGGTGGATCTCAGACATGCGGAGGCTTGGCCAGCGCTTGCACATGCTCGAGACAAGATTCGGTGAAGGCGTCCTGGGTCTCATGTTAGATCAAGGTCTTGCCGGTACAGATGTTGGTATTACCGATAAGATGTGAGTAGAGTCACAGACGATTCCAGACTATTAGTGACTGAGATGCAGGATAATGACCCCCACTGACATCGAGTACGCTGAGTTCGTTGACATCTTGGACATGTCCCAGGGCGATCTACTCCGCAATCTCGGTAGGGCTGTTCTACCTGCTGTGCAAGCTTTAACTCTCGGAGGTTTGCACGAGCAGAGACTTTTCGACATGGAAAAGATGGGGGTTAACGACATCACAAAGTATCCGAAAGGCTCATTAGCTTTCTTCGAGCTCATCAACGAGGCATTGTAGATCAAGATAGTATATCCTTCGCGCACCCTTTGTTTGAGCATGCCAGGTGCAACAAGATCAATCTGAGCCTACGCCGGTGTCTAAAATACTGTGTCGTGATCTGTTACAAATCGTTCTGGACCTCTTGATCACGGGTAAGGCTGCTATGTGTCGTGACACCACTGGCCGCTTGATACGTAGACTGCGATTCAGGAACCGGCTAGGCGTTGGGTACGCGCGCCTCACGTCACCAGATATAACCCCACCTTCAGCCTGCCCAACATCATATCAAATCACACACTTTTCCCGGTTTCCGACACACTCCTCTGCATGCTCCATGGATGATACAGTACGAGATCCAGTCCGGGAATTACGGGTGCGATCGTACCAGGCTGAGATGCTTGAGCGTAACTTAGAAGGGAACGTCATAGTTGCGGTGCTGCTCTTTTTTGTTGAACTTCTCGTAGCCTGTCGCTGGCTGCTCGAGCACCTGCCGGCTCCGAACTCTAAACAACAAGGCTTGGCAATCGGTAGAGGCTATTTTGGCAAAGTCAATGGAAACAGTATAAACAGGATGCGAGTCGTGACGACCACCCATTCCAAGCACTCGTCGATGACGAGAAATACAACAGAATTGGTAAAGGCCTCTATGGCACGTTGAGCAGCTTCCTACACGAATACCGGCGTCTACGGATCGATCCGCTGAATCTAGATATCTAGAAAGTAGTGGAGACGATTAGTCCGGTGCACTATAATAGCAACGGCCAGATTGATATTGAGGAGGAGAGAAGAAGATGGCTCAATTGAAGTTGACTGTTGGTGATAGAAGGCTCTTAGTAGAGCACCGCGTTGAGACTTTATAAGGAGCGCTCTTGATGATTGTGTCTGGATTAGACAAGGCCCACACGTCTTTGCATACCGCTGACTTGCTGGTTTAGTGGTGCTACAATTCCGTGAAGACCCTGTATCAGTTGCAACGTAATACGTGTCTCCATTGGCTAAGGATGCAAAGTATGTATATGTGATTTGATGTTTCTGGCATTCTGGCTCAGCCCGATGAGGATCACAAGATCTCGCGAAGCAGGAACTTTAAAACCCCCCCTGCATAGGCAGATTCCTTTGGGAAAAACTTCCCACTATCAATGGTATACTCCCTCAACTCGTCGAGGGAAGCAAAGAGCTCAACTCCATCGCGTGAGGTATCCACTAGATCTACAAGATTGACATGGATCGTCTTGATTTTCTGTCCATTCTTAGACGAAGGATTCTTATGGATGACTGCCACGATCTTACCTCCTTGCAATGGTGAACAGTGTCGGGCAATGGCTCGATGTAGAGGGCTACGCAAAGCTTGTGCCAGTTCTCGATATTGGCGACGTCGGTACCGTACAAGCTGTTGAACTGGATGACCATGGCGTCTTTGAATGCTCGACGAGCTTCTTTGAGTTGCTCATCATCCTTGTCCCAAGCAAAGAAGTCGCACATACGATAAAACTCTTCTGCCACGCCTCTATTAGGGTCGTAAGGGAAGTCTGAATACTTCGTGAAGAAAGCCGAGATTGCGTCCGAGTCCCGCTTTGTTCTGCGTTGATGGGGCTGGGGAAGATGTGATTGCTTCTGGTACACTTCAGCACAAAGAATCTCAAACACATTCGTCTGTGCCGATCACCTACCCCCTTGCTTGATCCAGGTCGTGAGCCGACAGGGTGGGGAAACTTGCAATTCGCACCATAAGTGCAGTAACCCTTATCCTGAAACTGATAGCATATACTTCGTGAGCTCTTACGCATATTGCTACTAGTGATTGGGATAAATCACATAGATAATCCCATTGTTTGGAGGTGGAAGGATGATGAGTGAAATAGCCTCAGTGAGAAATCAACCCTTCTTAGCTTCCTGTTCAAACAAAAGCAAATATTGACAAAGACCCAGCATGATGACTTATCACGATCTGGGAACTTCCAAGCAGCTAGGCGCGATGAATATCAAAGTTCATGTATCATCGTGCAGCATGCATGCTAGACGTAGTGACACTGCATACCTTGTTGATTCAACCATGAGTATTGTATTGATGACGTTCGAATTCAAAAGCTCTCCATATCAGAAACGGTACGCCGCTAAACAGGCTAGAAGAGATGTTGCCCTCGTTTGCTGATCGCAAACGTAACTCGGTACTGATAAAAGAATATGTCTTGCTTTGTCAAAATGACACGATTTGTGTGCTGTCACGCCCTTTCATATAAAGGCCTCCAGGTTGTGATTGACTGTCGATCTTGACGCATGTACAGAACATCTCTTGCTAAGCGCCGTTTTCAAATCATCTATGGTTCCTATATCTCAATAGCTTCCCATCATGTATACTGTCAGATCGTAATGCTTTACCTTTACCGCAAGTAGCGACCACAATGTTATGTCCTTGCATCTGGTCTTTGCACTTATGCAGAGCTTCCACGTGTATAACTCGATCTGAACGCCTACGCAATGGGTGCAGCTAACCGCTTATTTCACAGTTACTAACCACTTTTGTTTGGCTGCGATCAGTTGACGCCCCTACGACAACGAGAAGCCTCTAGCGTCTGGCTCAAAGCATCACAACACAACGACGCAGCACCAAGCTGCCAACATGCGAAAGCTCACGCACTCTGAAAGTAGCACTGCTTCGATTGACGGCAGTGACTGCAACGCCTACTTCGACCTCTTTAGCCCGACTAAGTGCTGTGCGCATTCCGCTCCGCCTCGCAGTTTGTCGTTAATGTCAAATCGCGCCGTGTCCGTGTTACCGGAAGCACGTGCCAACTCGGCACACAAGATATGCCAACTCGCTCTGTGTGCACAGGCGCCCCGCTGTGGATCAGCTTTCTCTGCTTCCACAGTAAACACCTTTCAGTTTGGCATACACGTAGACGAAAAATGTCACAAGTGGATTGGGCATTCACACAGACGCGCTGAGGTAGGAAGCATTATAAGGTATGCGTTGCTTGTCTGTCTACTTCAACCGCTTTCATTCGAGGTGGAGGGCTGTAGGTCAGAGACAGACGCAAGAGTATGGATTCCGTCATAACAAGGGCAAGAAAATGACTCAACCATCTCAACTGTGTAAGCGTGTCGTTTAGACGTTACCCCACTTCGGTTGCCGCAATTTGGGCAAGCCTTCCCATGATGGTAGCTGTTTCGAGAGGCCAGATACGCGCAATCTTGAGGTCCCACATGAGCATACCGACACTTGCCACATGTGAAAATATGTTTAGCAGGGTCTTTCCTCTCAGACATATAGGGCCCACTAAGTAGGAGGTCGGTCGCCAAATCCATAGTTGAACGGAGAAGTCCTGATTCGGCTTCCAGTTGAAGGATCGACTTCAACACACTAGGACGTTTTGTAACGGCGGCGACAACCAAACCGCGCAGCTCCTTGTGAGCTGGCGGATCTGTTGTCGTGTGATCGTAGACAAAAGCAGCAACGGAAATCCAGTTGTTGCAATCGACAGCATTTACAGTGCCTGCAAATGAAGTCCTTGCAAGCTTATAGAGCGATGCACAGTCGTACTTGTCAGCGATAGTAGCAACTTGGGCATGAAGGAGGGGTTCGGATGTTTCGTGTTGAGAGACGTTGTAACCGGCCTTGTAGAAGTACGACACCATGCAGTCAATGGCATCAGCGAATTCGGGATCATCGTTTAAAGTGATCACTCCGCTCTGCGATTCCTATGATACGACGTCATCAAAAGCTCAGGTTTCGGCTCAAACCACTTACTTCGAAGCCGGTATTGACAGCCTTCTGAAACCATGTAGAATGACAGCAGGCGAGAGCTTTGTGGATCTTCCAGCTCTTCTCACCAAAGGTCAAGGTAAGATCTGACAAGTTACCAGCGAATAAATATCTGCAACATATCAGCAACGGTCGAATCGAACGCCAGGGACTGTAGTAGTCGTATTCTACCTCTCATTGTCTTGGTATGCCTCGAAAGTAGGGACTTACTCGGAAAGATCATGGATAAAGTCTTTGGCGGCCATGGTCGTCTTTGAACTGAGACCTGTCCATAGATGGGGAGGGAATGAGCGGAAAACGAACTCCTCGCGGTACTTGAATCAAGACTGTAGTTGGTTGAGTGAGTCTTGGACGTCATTCATATCATGCGGTGCAACGGTAGCGCTTCGCTGCAGTCCAATCAGCAAGCGACATGGGTCACATCATACCCTACGTAATCGCTGTGCATAACATGTGTGCATGCTGCAAGTTGGCGCGTATGCTTCGAAATGCAAATGCCTCAACAGACCAATGTCGTGTATTGCGGATGGCGAGGATCCAACCAAAACATGGGTCTGAAGATAAGACGTGCCATACGTAAAGCGAATGCTTCATGGTGGTGATCTGGAAGCGAACCATATTTCTTGTTGGCTCGAGGTAATTCTGGCGCATGGCTAGAAACATCCTGTACCTTGTCGAACAGTCGAGCCGCGATGTGCGAAGTCTTGGATACTGCGACACTGACCAATGCTGTGGTCCTGGAAAGCGATTGTGAAGCAGCCAACGAAGGCTCGTAGCAAACATTTTGGAGGTGTGGTGACCAGGGTTCCTACGTACAGCTAATGTTGACAGACCTTATCGACAAGTCTCGTCGCCCTGTCGGCTACAAGGTGTTGTTTCGGTCAATCCCGGGCCACTGTGTATGCCTAGCTTGCCGCACTTGGTGCGGCTGATCTGCATTACCTTGGGATATGCGGAGACCGCTTTGTAGATCAAGCTGGGCGTTTAGCAACGAGCTTGCTGGAAGATGAGGCTTGCATGGGATGAAAACAAGGAGATGGGTCAAGGGATTACGCCTGCGTTAATGCAAACAGCATGCTCGATTCTGCGCACTTTGGCGTGGTTCTGTCGACGCGATGATTGTTACCTAGATCATGTTTAAACAAGGCCGAAACACTGCCAAACTTTGGCTCAGCTGGTGTATCCTAGAATCTGGTCTTGCGCTCGACTACATTGCTCAATAGTTCTAATGGCTTGACGAAAACCGATCTTGGATCGACGTGGCTTGCATGGGTGTTTGGTTGGAATATCAAGCCTAAAGCTCGGAGGAACTGGCGACTACTCATCATTGGTGGCCACGGCAGCCATGTGACAAGAGACTCCATCACTTTTTGTGTCAACAACAAGATTCGCCTGATAATCTTCTTCTACACGCCACCAAAACTACAGATCAAATGTCAGGAGATTCATGTGGCAATACATCAATGCCGGACCTCTTGGGAGGTTTGTCCAGGCCTATTGGATGCCGAGATCAAAGCTAGTACAACATTGCCTCGAGATCATGCAGCGATAAGACTTTGCACTTGTTCCTTGGATGTCCACGAGCGCTCACTAGCTTCCCCATCAAACCGAATCATGGGCTGAGTTTATGCTGTACGTAAGCCACATGTTCCCATGCTTCACTTGATCATGTGCGATTGGCAGAGTAAGCCTGCTAGCTGGAACGCGTAGAGGCACCAGAAGATGTGGGCTATGTCCGGCAACAATACGAACCGCCACTATGAGATGAGAGTGGATCAATTGCTATCTGACCAGTGAACACTTCGTGTAACTGGATAAGGTTGTGGGGTTGGGTTGCAGCAAAGCAAAGTTCAGCGACGAGAGCAGCACACATCGAATCGTGTACTTGATGCGCATCTAGTCCGCATATTGTTGCAGGTAAGACATCAAGATCAAGTAGGGCGCAAGCTGTAATATGTTTGATTGTTCTCGATGGAACTGAAGCGGGTTGGGCTGCCCACATAAGACGTTTCCATTCCCAGTGATTGACGGCCATCGGCTATCTAGCTACGCTTGTGCTCAGGCCCATGGACACTCCTTCATCGCTTTAGGACAAACTTCTTAGGAGAGAAAATAATCGATCGCACCTTCAGAATACTGGAGCAATGCGAATATCTCGGTGATGCACTGATGGCGATCTTTTATGTCGCATATGCCGCGTTAAGCTGTATTCGGCTGTTTGCGAACATGAGTTGTCGCAATGCCCACAATAGGTTAGCGTCGGCGTTCATAAAGCGATATCCTCACTGCGTTTACTTAGTTCTGGGACACATTCGCAAACAAATAAGTGTGTTGGTTATAGCATACGATTCGATTTCCTTGGTTGCTTCCTGAATTGGACCTGTGGAGCTGGGGTCATAACGCGTTGAAGTTACACCGGTGTCAAAGTTACGGTGTTCGGGCGGCTCGATCGCCGAACTAGCATGATGCCCTCCATCCCCACGTCATCAGGTTTTCACTCGATCGCTTCGCCCAGCTGCATTTGCGCCTTCGCACATTTCTGACTCTCCAACCATTCAACGCGCCTTGTTTCGAGAATGGCGAAACGGAAGAGAGTCTCAGAGACACGCCCCAGACTGGCTTCTGTATCACACAATCGTCCACGCAACAGCCCGCAAGAACGTCTGCTCAGCCAATTCTTCGAACCCCTCGTCCTACTGTATACGCTTGAACCTACGAGGAGATGTCACGTGCACTTCGCAACACACTCACGGGAAAGCATTGCACATCTGCCCCTTCTGGACCTTAGGAGGATCTTCTTGAGTGAATCGGCGTATATGTACGACTACGACAAAGGCGGTGAGACCGTGGCAGCGATTGGACTGCAGTCTACCCCGCAAAAGCACATATTCTGGGTTGCGTCCAATGCGGGTCCGAAAACGAAGGTTATTGAGTTTTTACGATTACTTCTGACGCAAGTCGTGGATATTTCTTCTTCTCTTGATACTGTAGATCACACTGCGAGACTGGCATCGTAGTGCATTGCTTTCGCACCCCCAAGGATTAGAAAATACGGGAGCCATCTCAAACCCTTACTTCGAAAAAAGTGTCTCTTATCTTGCTAAGACAAAGAAAGTGGTTGGTGAGTTCAGTCCGGTGATCTGTACACTGCTCGCTTAGACTCAGAATTGCTACAGAACCCGATCTCCTCGAATGGTTACAAAATCGGGAGCATAAGAGCAGTGTCTCAGATTTGTGCCACTCTGCACATGCAAGTCGAAGATTAAATTTCATGCGTATCCTTGTCAGACTCAGTGCAGAGCCCGCTTATAGGGAGCAGTAGAGACGCAATACACATGGTTTTCGGCATGATCAGACACTACACTGGGAGGCTTCGCTATCATTTTCGAGCGGCCGATACGTTGGTCTCTTGTGCACCGAGGCTTCTTTACTTACTTCACGATTACGAGGTTCGCAGCGGCCCTGCCCCAGTCGAGTCTGCTATGCCTTCACCGGACCAGCTAACAAGACTGGACAGAGCCCTCAAACGCACATTACCAGCCAACTCTCCCGAACTTGAGCTTTACCAGCAGGCTCTCACAGATATGGAAGCTCGTCATCAGCTATTCGGCCACTTCATGGACAACTACGTTAGGCCTGATCGGACTTCTTGTGTTCACGCGGAAATACAATCCCTTCCATGCACAAGCTTAGACCAGGTAGATAGCGTCACGATAGTTCGGTTTAGCTGCGAGATGCTCCTTCTCTTTCCGTGATTAGTAGCACAGTCAATCAGCTTCCTGATCTGCCTCCAGTCAGAATCACTGAGGTTAGATGACTCGTTATTGCTATCAGTAGCAATGATTCTGAACATGATGAGCATTATCTCTGGACTGGATAGCTCAATTAGTAACTTGGTCTTCGTTTTTCGTCTGGCTGAAAGGGATTAAGTCAACTACCTCGCCTCAAAAAAGCATGTACGACATGCTAAGCCAAAGGATTATAATTATAGTGCTATCATACTGCCCTGGAAAGCGTTCCTTGCTTGCACAGATATCGCCACTACTTTGAAGCTACGGCTATAGCTTGGTGCCATACGCAGATACAGCACCCGAGAGTTGTATCTTTACATCGCTTCTACATATATATATGAGGCGGGTCTTCTGAGAATATCGCATTGGCTCAGATCACTCAATCGAGGCAAGGTCAGAGTAGTAGGCCACGGGCAGCTTTGTGGCTCGACTTCTAATATACGTACGTGAAGAATGCACAATATTGTGAACCATCGACGCCAAAGACACGCTCAGTGACTTCTCGGATATACCCTCGCGAGATGTAAGACCTTGCACTGGTCGCTTGCCGATACGTTGCTCTCTCTAGATGGGAGATCATCAGTAGCGATATGTTGCCATGTTTTTGTGTTGTATACAGGAGAAGGGCGAAGATGTACGATAAGATATGGAAATTGCACAGTGAATGGTCAGTACTTTCTGAAAGCGTATCTAGTGAGATTGAACATGTCTAGTCTGCACGGGCAAGTGAAGGGGCGGTTTTTCTCAATTGATTCACCATCGACCACCACCACCCGTGAGCTGACTGGTGTCTATCATATTCATAAAATAGCTCTTTCCAGAGTCACCTGACTCCATCTCACGTAGTACCCTACGCATCCCTGCACCGTTCTGGCCCATCGGTCCTACCCCGTATACGGCTTCGGCCAGCATTCGTAGTTGCATCGGTGCTTTATCATCCCCGTAATGCTGAATTATCTGAGCCTTAGTGACCTTCTTTCTCACGTCGTTCCATTCCCCGCTCTCAGCAAACTTCTCGCACCCGCGGTAGTGTTCGGCGGTCCACCATGGTGGCAGCAAGCCCTTCCTGGTGGTTGCCAGAGAGAGAAACTTCTTGAAAGGCCCGATACTTGAAGATTTACCACTGTAGATGCTGTCGGGCATAGGTTTGTGTTCGAGTTTCATGTCGTCCTCTGAGCGCATGCGGAATGCGTCGATGAGTAGTCTGTAAACGTCTTTCTCTGGTCGACGGCGTAGATACGTCCCTTCATCCAGAAGAGTGAAGGGATTTGGGACGTGCTGCTCGAGAGTCTTGAGGCGAGGTGCTGAGTAGCTGGTACGGTGGACGGTGTTAGGTGGGTCGCCAGCGTTGGCATCGATTTGTTGAGCGCAAGTCTTCTTGTGTATCTTCCAGTCGGCTTTCTGACAGTCGAGCCCGCAGTACTCCGTGGTTTTGCACCTTGAACATTGCTGGAGATTTGGCAGACTGCATTCAGTGGCTGATTTGTTGCAATGGGCACATCCGGGTGCCAAGTCACTCATGGCGATGGCTGCTTTTGACGATAAGTTCGGTTGGTGAAGTGTGAAGATTGAGCGGGAGAATGTCAAGTGAAACACAGTCTGGTGGCAATTCGTCTAATTGCAACGAAAAGAGATTTGAGGTTCGTGAGGGGGTGCGCTTGCTACGGGAAGAAGGCGGGGGCGAAGCCAAGGCCCTGTCACTCTACCGTCTTCCTGCCTTTGTCTCCAGCCCGAAGGATGTGAGTGGCTGTGACCCTGCGAGATATAGTATGTACGTTACACTGCTCATACACGACATCTACACGAGCCAAGCCGGCCCGCCGACTACACTATTAGCAAGCGTCCTCTTGCGTCGAATATCGCCCTACTACAACGGCGTGGGACAGCGAAGCGAAGATCGTGGTAAGTGTATCGTTCATTCTGTCGGTTCGTTAGTCCTGGCAACATAAGAGGCAGAACAACATCGAACCAAGGACGGTGCTAGCCAAGTCTTGCTCCAGGAGATGCGATAGTCAACATGGATCGTCTACATCGGCGTAGCAAGCTAGCAGGCCGGTCAATGCACGTGCCATTTCGGCAGCGCGGAAATGTATCTAACTCTGCATCGGCTAACTTGTCAACACTGGTAACGTCATACGTGGTTGGTAACGGACGGTGGATTGTATGCTTCATGGTGCATCTCGCCCCTGGTATGCGTTTTGTCACGATGCCTTGGTTATTCTCGTTTCTATGTGGCGCTCTAACATTGCTGCTAATCGTTGTTGTCAAAGTTGTTGCTCAAGACGTAGACACCCGGCGTCGCATGATCCTCACACGACAGACGGTAGATGTTGTAGCGCAGGTGACATTGTACTGCAAATTACTGCCCTCTGCTTTACAACGGCTTTCTGTCGGCATAAGCGTACTGTGAGCCGGTTGCTACCGAGGCGCCGGGACGACATGACCGCGAACCTCGTCTGTGGCTGTACATGGTTATACTCAAGGCTCACTTCGGGTGGGGATGTGCGATGCAACAAGCGACCAAGCTCAGATTCCTACTGGAGGATCACCACTGCTGTCTCTACATTCTTGTTTTAGGCTAGGTGGACTGTTTCTCAAGCTGTTTTACGAGGTATGGGAGCCTCATCGAGGCCTTCCTACAGGCCTCAAGCCATACAACACATACACTCTTCTGAAACTTTCCGTCTACGATACCCGCACCTGACCGTGCGACACCTATTCAAGACGTATTGGGGGTGAATTCACGTGGTATTTTATACTAGGCCTGATTCATCTCTTCATATAGGTTAGGTCTGGTTGGAGCGATTGGAACTCTGCAACGCTTTCTCGAAGATACGGATCTTATCAATTGGAAAGATAACATCTGGCCAAACAGAGCCAGCAGTTTATCCCGATGTCTATCCTGATATCAGGACAAGAGATTCTAGCTTTATTCGATATACAACATATCATACCGGATATAGTAGGATAGCAAAGATGATGTCAAGATAGCATATCAGGATAGGCAAGCTTGGTTAGAACGCAAGTGCGATGTAACCCACAACATACGCTTATATTCATGTGAACAATCAATCAAAGAGTGGAGCAAATCGGTATAGATTGAATTCATAGTGAAAAAAAATTCTTTCACTTCTTAGCGCCAGGATGCTACTAAGTCAGGAGAATTGTAGGTAGAACAATAACGATAGCATCGAAAGATATTACATGCCAGACTCCAACGGCTAGCGCATGTAATGGAAGAATAGCCCATACTTATTCTACACCTAACCGTTACTGCTGAATTGGGGTATTTTTGAAGCGATACGCCATGTCAGCGTCCGAGAATTCGCGATGCGGCTTCCAAATCTTCAATCTTATTCGACAACGTCAGTCGCTGCTGTTTTGTCAATGATGATTCCCCTGCAATCATCTCCAGCCGTTCACTGTCCAGTTCAATAACCCATTCTTGTGTAAGCACAGCAAGAGGGCTTCTGGGTCCGGTAAGTAAGCAGTGATCGACCGCTTGTTGGTAGACGTTGTCGACGAATCGTTTCCTGGCGACCTCATAATAAGACCATAAAATGTCGTGAATTTCTTCCTTGACGTGATCAACGTTGCTTTTGTTCTTGGTCGTGCTTCTGACATCCTCAAGGTCCACGATCAGATTGTCAGAGACCTGGGCGGAATTGTGAAACCCTCTCTTGATCTCTTGTCGGGACTTTGCTTTCAACATAGCCGCCTTCCTATTTCCGCGCACGATTTGAAGATTCTCGTTGAAATAGTTGTTTACAGTGTATGGTTTCTTGTCTCTCTCCAAAGAAACGAGAAATGTTGCTTGATGTAATGCCGCTTTGTATCTCGTAAGCACTTCGTCGAGGATTGAAGCCCATATTTCCTCCCGAACGCATGAGTCTGCACAAAGCGTGTCCAGAGCAATCATCATGAAACGGTGGATGACCACTATGACACGGCTAACGTACATCTTGGCCATGCATGGCCATTTGTTGGACTGCTCTCTGAAAGCGCTAGAAAGGATTGTTCCGCCGAAAATGCCCAAGTCTACGCCGCGAGATTGCAAATAAAGCTTCTCGGTCCAACTCATGATGCCGCTTCTAGGGTTTTCGATACCGCTGTCCTTGCTGATGATACTATCAAGGACGCTGTACTCATCTAGGTCAATGTCCTCAAGAAGAATAGCCCTTTCTCGGGCATTTGCATCCTCCGACAGGTCATCTTCAACATCTTTGTCTGATTCATCGTCTTCCTCCCCTTCGTTTGACTCAGTCGTTTCGAAATGTCGTAGATGTGCCTTCCGCGCAAAGTCATAACCGAATGTTTCGGTGAGATTGGCCACGTATGTAATAATTCTAGGCTTTACTTTATCGAAGATATCGTGAGAAGAGTATCGCGCACTTAGAGCAGCTTCGACGAGCTCCTGGAAACGTCTTGCTAGACTACTTAGAAACAGTCGCTGCTCTTTCTCTGTGTGGCGCGCCGGACCGAGGTCTTCCATAGTTTCCTGGCAGTCAGATAGTTGCTTGCGAACATCTTTTAGGAGCTTCGGAAATTCCTTTCGGGTAATCTGGCCCAACAGCTCAGTGAGTCGTGCTTTCAGAGCAACTGCACCCAGGCGATCTTTGGGTAGTGTGCTCCAGGGTGTCTTAAGAAACATGTTTTCCGCTTCCGAAAGATTGAAGGCATCCACATCATCAGCACCTCGGCTCCGGACAATATAGTATCCAAGTGTGAGTGGTCTCTTTTTTCCTAGAACCAGGTTGCAAATGTTAACTTGCGCGCTTTGCTCTGTTACCAAATCGGGCTTTGTCAATACACCTAAAGTGCGCTCTCCGCTCTTGTCAAAATCCTCTGCCATTGTAAGGATCTCCTGAGTGGCAATGTCGACATTGCTGGGTAGGACGGCAAGGATGATGGTACGGCTATGTTGCATGTAGCCTCTTACCATGTTTTGGACAAGCTGAATATCAGCTTTGGTCGTGATTCCCTCACTCGGATTGCGGAAAATGCCTGGTACATCGATCACTGTTAAATAATCCTCACCAGGACCGCATATCTCAATTTTCAGGATGTCCTCACTGAAAACAGTTCCTTCGCATGAAGTAAGGTCGGTTCGAATCCCCATTCGAGCATTCGCCTGTTCAAATAGTCAGTAATCGTAACAGGCTATGAAGTATAATTTTAGGTCAAACCTACTTCCTTTAGAATTTCCCGCAGATGAGAGCGAAAGTCTTCTGTTGGTGAAATTTCTGGACGATAACTGGCGACAAGTCTCTTGTGATCATCAGAAGCATGAGGGCCAGCAATGATCTTTATATCCACTCGAGATTCGGGGTCACGGCGGGATGTTATTTGTGTCGCATAACGTGTACAAAGCTCCAGATCGCGAGGGAATGGAACGCCTGTCAAGCTTTCGAGAAGAGACGACTTACCACTGCTTTGGTCGCCAACGACAACGAGCTATATGCGGCTTAATGAGGAAAACAGTAGAAGAACCTTGGCGGCTTACCTGTGGAAGAGGAACGTGTTGTCCAACATTTTTCTCGCGAAGTTGGTCTATCTTGCGAAGTAGAGCTGGGTTTGCTAGATGGTTCGATTTCGATGTGTTCATATCGACTGCCATATTTGGTGGAAATGCATATCAGGCGTAAATTGAACGTTAGGCTGGAATTCTATAGCTCTCGCTATATATAGACTCACCCTACATTGGCTATGATCCAGTGTAAGTAAGCAACGTAACAATCAGGATCTGCAATCAATTTTGCATTCCATGCACTCTAAATAATCTCAAATGCACTGCAAGCCGCTGCAAGGTTTGGAAAACAACCCTTAGGAGACCGGCTTACCTGGGAGTTGCACTCGGTACGCACATAACTCCAGCTGTTGGCTTTTCTCATCAACTAAACCTTCTATGTCTATCACGATCGCTGTTCTTCCTTGCCCAAGAATCAGATATTTGGAGTTCACTTTTCGAGCAAAATCACGTCACAATCCGTTCTGAAACTAAATGACGATCTCGCTTGTTGATGCGCTTTGCGATGCGAGATTTAAGCGAAAATTCGAATTGTCGTGACGTACAGCCGTTCTGCAAGCCTTCTTTTGTTGTTCATCATGCCCGGCAACTAGTGCTTATTGTTTGATAGCGTGGTGAACGCTCAGTGGCTCCTGTGTGCGGGGTATGCAGCCCAGACTATGGGACTGATTGATCATTTTTTAACCCGCTGTCACTTCATAAATAATATGTTGGATCAGTACCGTAGGCGGACACGTAATACCTCACTTCAGTCTTAACGTACTCTCTGCATCACCTTCTTGTTTCAATAACCAGGGTTCTACAGTAGGATAATGCACGAATGACTGGGTTTTTTCGTTCTGTGCTGATATCGGCTGGACACCGATCAATGTTGGCAAGAAGCACAGGATTCACTACAATAGCCACGGTGAATTGAAATTGCTGCAGTCAAGCACGCTGACATGCGTATTGCAGCTTACACAGCGCGTGTGATAGTGCTGTGACTCACCAGATTGCAGGAGACAGCTACTGGTACATACGGCCGCTCGCCTCGCAACGCATTGGCTGGTGTATCTGCCCAGCTGCAAGCCGCGACATGGGTTTGTCTCCTTCTTTATCAGTTTTGGCTAGCAGACTCTTCGGATTTACCAATCCTCTTGTGCCCAGACATGATGCGATGGCTAGGAAGCCTCGAGAAAAGAGGGCTCAAGTTTCGTGATGATCCAGAAGCAGGCCTGCGTGGGCTGGGTCAAACGGAAAAACTCGTCATCCTCTAGGGAACCATCGATGAGCACGGCTTTGGTTGAGTTTGTCAGTAGCCCGCTTTTCATTGAAGAAGCCTCCGTGCCACAATTCTCCGAATCGTTCTCTAAGTCCTTTTGCCGCAAAGCGGTACAATTCGCGCATACCGGAGCGCATAGTCGCAATGGACTATTCGAGCATGTTCGAGAGCCTCCCTGATGGTGTTCCGAGGCCTTCCTCTTTTCCAAAACCGCACGACATTAGGTCCGCAACTGCTCGGTACGCCAAACAGCTGTTCAAAGATCATAACACGTTGTCAAAAATCGTGGATCGGCATGAAAGTACGATACGCAAGCGATGGATGAAGAAGTCCGGTTCTCAGAAAAGGATGCTGCTAATGGAAGCATGGCCGGACATGCCAAGCCAACACCGGCCTGACATTCAGGCTTGGCGCCAACAGTCAAAGGAGAAGAATCTTTACATGTGGCCATCTATCAACCTCGAAGATCTTATAAGATCCAAAAATATGTTGATTCTTCTCCACGCTCGCGGTAGATATCAACCTCACGACTTTGTCCACACAGACCTGGAGCAAGCTTCTCTTGGCGGAATGAGCGGTGCAAACTCACCCGCTTTTCTCAATGGTTATACTATGCTATTCCATGATAGGAAAAACTCTGATACTTACGGAGAGCTGGTATCGTGGGATGACGATGAAAGTGCGTTTGAATATATGACAAACGGAGTGGGCATGCATCCTGGTCGAGGGCTCATGGCTCTAGAAATTCAGCAACGCATATGGAGCTTCTTGGTCACCTGGAGTGAAGTATTGTTGAGAGATCTGTCTCCATTGACCAAGGGCGAGATAGTGTCAAATCCCGGACCGCCAGCAAGCCAAGAAACTGCATTCACTTCCCTTGAAGTTATTGCAATGGAGGCACCGTACCGTACACCCGCTCGCCTGGACCTCACGTGTCTAAAGGCTATCACGTATGCTAAACGCAACCTAAAAGAGGACCATCTGTGGGCCCTTCGCGAAGATCCTTCGTACTTTGCAGATACAGTGCAGGAGCTTTCAGAGCATCGTCAAGAGATGCTGTTAGATACAATGGGTCAGGAGCACCCTACTCTGAGAGAGGACGGACGACCACTATTCTGGAACAGAGTCTTGGCTAATGCTGTTGTGAAATCCTATCTCGGCTTCGCGACCTTTGACAACATTTTCACGCAAGTCGAAACTCTAATCCTTATTTACGCCCAACGCAAAGACGATATCATTCTAGAACGCGACTTACCGGCCGATCTCATGAATGCGTTTCAAGATCTACGCTTCAGCCTCGAAGCAGCTAAGAAGGGCCTGATTCAAGTATTGAAGGTCGGGCTTTTTGCCTCCCCCCCTTGGCGACAATTCTGTTCTCGTGCATCACCACAGCACCCGAAGTCCTCGAAGATCGAGACACAATACAATCCGCCACGGCAAGACCATGCTGTAAAACGTATTATGCTATTCTTTACAATCCTTTTCGATGACAAACAGCTGTTCCTATTCGGCTTGCATTCAGTGACAGACGAGATCGAGCGGCTCGTTCAATCCGATGTCACAGTCCGCGCATTGATCTCCCCACTGGTTTCGAGAAATCTGTCTTCACTCTCGATAGTGTCTGAGTGCCTTCATCAGCTTCATCTTTTCCAACCTTGGGCGCGCAAAATCGAAGATGGGATGGACTTGAAGAGACATGAATTGAGGTCCAGCTATAATCAGAGATTCGATGGCTGGCCCGCCATTGTGAATACAAAATTTGAAGGTTCACTCATCTACCAGTATGCCGACCCCACCGATGGGAAGTTCAACTATCCAGTCCATCGTCGACGAAACAAGAAAAATGTGGAGGCACGACGCAAAGCTGAAATCAATCGGGACGCGTTTTGGGCAGCTGTGGATGTACATTACAAGACTAATAACCGCGGAAAAACACAGCACGACATGGTAGCAGATCTGCTTGGCAGTGATCGGGCAGTTCAGCGAACAGCCGAGTGGATTGAACCGGAGAAGTCGGTCAAGTCTGTACCCGTCGACGACTATATATATCAGCCGTTCTCGCCGATCTGCCACGACCGCACCAGCCAAGTCACTGGCAATTTTGATCGTGCTTCCATACTTGCAACATCAACGAAAACCAAGACACGCGGTATTGATATTGGTAATGGGCAACCTGCACCACAAATAGCAATACAGCATGAACCATCTGCGGACACGAAAATGTTCAAAGTCGACAAACGCACGCACAAAGTCTCCAAGGCACTTTTTCATTCCCCTCACAGTCCTGACCTTCCTGGCGAGGTACCCTGGCTTGATTTCTTGCACGCGATGGTCGCGTTAGGCTTTTCAGCAGAGAAAGCGCATGGCTCAGCTTGGAACTTCTTCCCAAAAGCTACAGAGGTTGATGTTGAACGAAGCATTCAATTCCACGAACCACACCCGAATAACAAGATTCCGTTCCACTGGGCGAGGAGGTATGGAAGGAGGCTAGCGAGAGCTTACGGTTGGACAGGTGATCTGTTCATATTAGCTTAGGGCAAGATGCCCCGTAGTATCAACCTTCGAACTTCCCTAGTCTCTAATACCATTGGGGTTTCGGCATTTGCCGGTGATTAATGTCTCTAGAAACTCGTTTGTGCGTAGGAAAACTAAGATCCCCGACAGCAAATGTCTTTTGTTGAAAATCCTAGTATATGATGCACCGTGGTATCGACCCCGATCCTTCCCGGACGGGTAATCGTGCACCCTGCCCGTCAAGGAGAGAATCCTGTGTTACTTGTAACATCTGCCCTGAAAACGCGTCCATGTAACGCGAACCATCTGCCGATCTCATTCCGGAGCTCGAGACAGAATGAGAGATGATTTGATTTAACACTACGTTCCAAAGTATCTAGCCTACTCATGTATCGTGGCACGGAGCTAGCCCTTTTCCAAAATTAAACCCTTTCGGGAGATTGCGATCGCCATTCAAGCCAACCCCCTCGAAAACCACTTCAACTCGACGCTGTGCAGCGCCTTCTGCCAGCACTTTCTTGCATCCGCTACCGCACTATCTTATTGTTCGCTTGTAACTCAGCTCAGTCGATATCAGGACACTAAACAACTGTAGACCGTCTGAACCGGCCGGTTCTACTGGTTGCTTCGACGTCAGTAGAGCGTATTGAGGCGATCAGCTAGGGTCGCGCGTCTGTGCTTGTGTTTCTAAGTAGTTTAGCCCGCTCCTATGTAGTGTTCTAGCGCTTTGCCTTTAAGCACGTAACTTACTTGATCGATGAACACACTGAAAACGGGAAGAAGTGTCACGAGATGAGAGAGGAGCATTTTCTCCTTCCAGATAGTGCTCCTCGCTTTTCACGAGGTTCTGCTCAGCAGCGCCTGAACGCAGACTCTGCAAGAGTAGCCTCCTCAGATCGGGTTGATCCGAAAGAAGTTCGTCCCATTCCTCCACGGTTCCTTGAACGCAATCTTGTCTCCCAAAGTTTGTAGCAGTCAAATTCACATACAATTCTCGAAGCTTCGAGTCTTTGGCACTGTTATCACACGCAAACTGCACATCGTTCGTCGATATGGACCTGTTGAAGATCTTGGTTGTATGTTGTTCATAGAGACGCTTCATAGCGTGGTTCTTGAAGTCGGTGCACAGTAGCTTATCGCCAAGGACCCAGCACTCGGCGTCGATACTGATCCCGACGGTTCTACTGCGAGGGTAAGCCAACAGTGGTTCAGTAGTGTACCCTCCGTAGTACAGCCATTCAACGAACAACGCAAAGACGGTGGGTTTGTCGTCCGGGAGCTGAATCAGGTTCTCGCGACGTTCCTTGAAGTCCCGGTTAGAAGCAGCCGCAAGGAAAGGTGAGTGGTGCGAGATCAAGCGCTTGGGTAGGAACCAATTGACGGAAAGGTCGGCAGAATCGTGTACGGAGGTCGTTGTGCCGACGCGGATTTCAATCGTAGGGCCGGTAAGACTACGCGTGTCAGTCGCGTGACCTGCACATAGGGCTATTGGGGCACACACAGCTCAAGATGGCTGTTATGCTTCTTGTCATCAGTTCGTCGTAATCTTTGTAAGGGCTGAGTAGAGAGCACTGCTGAACTATAATCTCCTCGCCTGGCAGATGGCGCGTGTCCCCGTTCGTAATCTGCCAACCTGAGTTCTTCGAAGCTGAACTGAGCACACTCTTCCTGGGCAGAGATGGCTTGATATTCGTCCCTTTCGAGGCCAGAGGATGGACGCTCTGTGTAGGGGACTAGTCGCACTGCGGCAGTACCGTTGTTTACCAGTGGTGGATCTTCCAGCAGTGATTAGCGGAAAGACATCCCATTACCCAGTCGGTACAATAGATAAGAGCAGTCAGGCTTAAGCGGGCGCATACCAGGCAGATCCGAGGAACTATGCGGACCCGTCAGCGATTGCTCCCGGAAGATGCATCATAAAAGCCGCATGCACCTCATTCTGTACACGGATGCTCGTTGCGCTCAGATTCTTGCTCAGCTGACCGCTGGTAACGCTGTTGCGGACACAGTGGTATAACTCTGCGCGCCGTTCGATGCATCAACAGAATTGACAGATGACAAAGTACGATGCGCGAAGACGTAAACATTGAGAGGTTTGCGTCAGTGACATGCTACTTTGCGACGTGTGCATCGATTATTGGAGAACGTAGTGGCGTGGCGTGATTTTCAGGTTTATCGCAGCCGATCAAGGTCCTACCCGGTGCTATTTGCCAACATTATCTCTGCCCAACCCGACCACGATCAAAGGCGTCTCCACACCCACGCCTGCGAAATCGCAGCATAGTTGCCATTCTCCTCTTTAACTACCGAAGGCGCATTCTTGGCTGGCAACGATGATCATTGGTCTTGCGACTGACAAAGCAATCGTTGGCATCATTTCTCCTGCGCGGAGCTTGGCGGAGCCTGACTGTTTGAGCGACGCGGTTGGCCCAAGCTTGCTCCCCCACCCCTCCCCAATCTCCCGCTGGCTTACCGCAACCTCGTCACTTTCTCCTTGGCCTCGCTGTCGCACTTTGCCTATGGCCCTTACCTCCTCGTCTTCGCCTTTAACATCACCTTGCGTCCGCGCTCTGCGCTCCGCCTACCCCTCCTTGCGCTCGCTTGATCCGCCTCGCGCTCGCCTCCGATGTCAGAGCTCCGTCAGACTCCTCTCGTCATCTCGTCATCTTGTCATCTCGTCACCTGTAACCCGTCGAGCCCCGGCCGCCCTAGTTGTCTGCAACATGCGATCGTGATCGGGCATATTGAAGTGGTAAACAAAGAAGGAAGCCTTCGAAGACCACCAATGGTAGACAAAGGGACGATTGGTATATGCGCACAGACTGCTTTGGCATCGTCTCTCCTTCCGGGTCTCTGCTGAGCCACGCATCTACCTTAGAGTGTCGAACTCTGGCACGAAGCAAGCGCCCTGTCTGAGAAAAGAGCAGCCTAACAGAATGTCAAAGACGGGTTGCGGAACACGATTGCTCACAACGGTGCTATCACCTATGGTGGCATGCCGGGTTGCTCGCTTCCTCCACCGACACCAAGATGAGCTTACATCCCAGTGGAGCACTTCTATAGACCGTAAACGCCACGCTGCTGATTCTAGTAATAAGTACAAAGTGTAATTTAAACAGCTAGGCAGCAAAATCGACTTCTACGAAGTGGAGCCTAAGCACATATATAATATAGACAAGAAAGGCTTTATAGTTAGAGCCGTCGGCAGACAGAAGAGGATCTTTAGCAAGAGGCTGTTTAAGAAGAAGCAGTTTAAGCAGAAGCTATAGGATAGTAACTAAGAGTAGATAAGCTTATTAGCGTGTGTTTACGCCGATAGTACAGCGTTACCGCCAGCTCTCATATATGCAGCTAACTCTAACAACATATAATTAACCTAGGTAGAGGACGTAAAGGTAGGAGAATATATAGCCGTCTTTAGAGTATTAGGCAGTAGCTAGTTAAACGATAGTCTTAGTCTTACCTAGCTTCAGTAGGTGTTTAAGCGCTTCACAGCAGCTAAAGCTTAGAGAAAGTACCGCCTACTACTTATAGACGGCTATAGGAGCTACCTAATAGAAGAGTTTCTAGAATACTACTATAGGTATAAGATACTATTAGGTATCTATCTACCTTATAGTACCTACACGCTGCAGCCGCTTAATATAGTAATATTTAAGCCCCTTAGTACAGTATACTTAAAGAAGCTAGTAACACGCCTTTATAAGTATTAAGGCTTAGTACCTATAGCTAAGGCTAACTTCTTTAGCCTATTCTAGGACGCTTAGGTAAGCAGCTTTACTATAAAGAATATTTTTAGCTTATTTAAGGTAACAGGTATATACCCCTTTAACCCTAACGTTATACTTAATCGCTTTACTAATAATAACTTAGATACCTCTAGTAATACGTTAGAGGAAGCTCTTATATATAGTAGTAAGGTATAGTAGAAGCTAAATATAGTTATAAAACGCGCGTTAGATAGTGCTTTAGAAAAGGATATATCTACTATTTAATAATCGCTCTACTATATAGCTATATAGAATACCCTCCTATAGAGTAAAAATAAGAGTTTACTTAACGCTCTTACTATTAAGAAAAGGAGAGAGATAAAGGGTAAGCCTCTTAACCTACTATAACACTATAAGTACTAAGGACCTTTAATAATATAGACTCCTTAGTTATTTAGAGAAGCTAAAACCTATATAAAGCTTATAAGGGTAGAGTATTATATAGGGGTTTACTATACTTCTCTAAGCTTAGTCCTTACTAGGGTAAGATAGGTTTAGGCGATAGTCTATAAGGTAGTGTATAGAATAATTAGGTAGAAAAGAGTTATTATTATAACTAAGAGATAAATAATACTAATTCTATAAATAATAGAATAACTAGTTAATAATCTATATAAGAGATAAACTATTTAAGTTAACTATAATAAGTATAATAATAAGATCTAATATATTCTTATACCCCTTACCTTAGGTCCTATCCTCCTTACCCTCCCTTCTAAGAGGGAGGCCTAGGAGGGCTATAGCCTCCTAATCCTTACTAGCCTCCTAGAGGCTAGGTCTTAGTAAGATACTATTCTTTTTATATAATCTAGGCCCTACTCTAGATCTACTTTTATTTATTATATCTACCTAATAGTCTTCCTTTATATAACCTATATAAAAGAGAAGTAATTCCTTATTACTTTATAATATTACCCCCCCTCTTAAGT
Organism: Alternaria dauci; assembly: GCF_042100115.1. Lineage (NCBI taxonomy): Eukaryota > Fungi > Ascomycota > Dothideomycetes > Pleosporales > Pleosporaceae > Alternaria > Alternaria dauci. Next base: position 2,497,312 of record NC_091280.1, read on the forward strand.
ATATTATTTTAATACTCTAGATTATTATTTTCCTACGCCTAGTCTAGTAGTAGTAGTAGAGGTATAGATACTCTAGTAGTATTATATCCTCTCTTTCCTCCTTTCTTTACTTTCCTTAACTATACCTAAGGTTTAGACTTCTTAATATATCTATACCTAGAACTTAACTTAATAGCGCTAGGCTTATACTAACTATATCTATTAGTAAAGGAATAAGATAACTTTTTATTATAAGTAGTATAAAGAAAAGAATCTTTATTATTTTATAGATACTACCTCTAGGTAGTATATAGGCTATATTTTAGTAAAAGCTAAGTATAGCTTATTTATAACTAAGGAAGAGTAGGAGAAGGTAGAAGCTAAAAAGTATAAGAAGCGCTTAGCGCTTCTTTAAGCTAAGGCTAAGGTTACTTAACTTTAGCTAGAAGTAGTAGAGACTAAAGTGTAAGAGTAAGTATTTACTAATTAAGATTATACTATTTTAAGTCTTTAGGATTACGTAAAAGAGTAAGCTAAGGGGAAATCTACCCCTAGTATAGACTTTTAGCTAACTAAACTATTATTACCTAGACTATTAACTAACTTAGGCTAGTTATAGGATAATACTTCTTTTAATCCTTTTACTAAATTCTTTTCTTCCCTTAAGGACCTAGTCCTCCCTTCTCTAGGTGTCTCTAATAGTACTTACGTACCTATAACTTATAGTTTATTAAATTTTCCTTTAGTTCCTAAGTGTTCTAGCTCTCTAGCTATCCTAACTACTTAACTAAGTATTTCTACTAATAACTAATTTTCTATAGGTCCTTAATTTCTTTAACCTTATACTTATTATCTTTAAGCTCTATATTAGTAGCTAGCTTAGTATCTAGAGGTGCTCTTTCTAGGAGTTTCTTATAAAAGACAGGGTAGATACGTATACCTAGTAGGAGTTAGAGTTTATAATTTATATTACCTATTTCCTTTAGAACCTTAAATAGTCTTACTTAGAGGTTATCTAGTTTCTTACTTAGTTACTTAATTTTTAAGTTTTATTATAATAAGAAAACTTTATCCCCCTTCTTAAAGGTTAGTCCCTTAATCCTTTACTTATTAGCTACCTTAGCTATTATAAGGTTCCTATAAGCTATATTCTTACTTAATTTATTATATAGTTCTTATATTAAGTAGGCTTTATTATCTATACTTACTATAATACTTTCTATATCTTTTAGATCTTAATAAGTAACTAGCTTATATCTATAGTTTATATAGTATAGTAAGTACTTAGTTATTACTAACCTAGTACTATTATAAGCTAGTTATACTATTAGTAAGAGTTTAACTTAGTTATCTTATAGCTTATTAGTATATATCCTTAGATACTATTCTAGCATCTAGTTTATTCTTTCTATCTAGCTATCTATTTTAAGGTAGAAGCTAGTTAATAGCTTCTTCTTTACACCTAACTTTACTAGGAATATATCCTAATACTTAGAAGTAAATAGTTTATTATAGTTAGTAATAAACTCTTTAGGTATCCTATACTCTAATATTAGTGCTTTACTAACCTTATACGCGCATTCTTCTACTATAATAGTTTCTTCTATAGGTATAAACTTTACTCCTTTTATATATTAGTATATAATAACTAGGATTATATTATATAATCTTCTAGATCCTAGTTCTAATAATTTTAGGAGCTTTACTATAAAGTTTATTATTATACTACTCTATAGTCTTATTAGTAGTAGTAAGGGTTATAATAGGCTATAGGGCTTATATCTCTTAGGCTTATTCTAGTAATAAGCTAAATAGTTACCTAGGACGTCCTATACCTTTACTTATAAGCGTAGTATTATAAACACCTTTAATAGTTACCTAACTATTTCTTCTAGTAATATATATCTATACTCTAGGGACTTATATAGTTCCTTAATAAGACTTAATCTTATATATAGAGGTATATATATTTAATTACCTTAAATTATATCTTAGTACTCTTACTTATCTTATAATAGTTTATTAGAGCCTTTTTCCTTAGGCTTAAACTACTAGCTAGCTACTCTCTACTACTACTACTACTAAAGTGTTTCTACCTACTTAGCTACCTTAGCTATCTTAGCTAGTTCTAGCTAGTTATAATATAGTATACTATTAGGTATCTTCTTAAATATAGTATTATATAGTTCCCTATAACTTTCCTTATATAAGTTAGATCTCCTACTTAGAGTATCTACTACTCTATTAAGTATTCTAGCTTAATAAGTAATCTTAAAGTTAAACTAAGCTAATATCTTAGCCTATTAAACTTATTATTAGTTAAGTTTCTTTATTATTATAAAACCTACTAAGTTCTAGTAATTAGTAAAAACCTTAATCTAGTATAGTAGTCCTAGTAAATAGACTTCCTACTATTTAAAGGAATTAACTACTCCTAGTAGCTCTTTATTATAAATATTATAGTTAAGTTCTACTCTAGAGAACTTCCTTAAGTAGTAGAATACTAGTCTCTACTTCTTATCTAGGTACTACTATAATAATATAGCTCTAAGTATATAATCTAACGTATTAGTCTTAACTTACGTCTTTTACTTTAGGTTATATATCTCTAGTATAGGTGCCTTAAGGAATATCTACTTAATTTAATTAAAAGCCTCTTAATATTCCTTATTCTATTTAAAACTAACCTCCTTCTTTATAATCTTAGAGAGGGGTATTATAATTTTTAAGTAATCCTTAATAAACTTTTAGTAGTAGTTAGTAAATCTTAGGAAGGATTATACCTCTTTAACTATTTTAGGTACTAGCTACTCCTATATAGCTACTATCTTCTTTAGGTTTATCTTTACTTCCTTTATAAATATTATAAAGCTTAGGTATTCTATTTCTTTTATATAGAATTCGTACTTCCTTAGCTATAGGTATAGCTTATATTCCTTAAACTTCCTTAGCACTTTCTTAATATACTCTATATATTCTTCTAGCGTCCTACTAGTGTATACTAGTATATTATTAATATATACTATAATAAAGATTCTAAGGTATTTATAGAGTACGTTATTAATAATTAACTAAAATATTACTAAGGTATTTATTAACCTAAAAGGTATTACTATATACTTAAATAGTCTATATTTTATCTTAAACACTATTATCTATTTATATCCTTCCTTAATCCTAATTTAGTAAAATCCTTCCTAAACATTAAACTTTATAAACTACTTAGCTCCCTAGAGTTAATCTATAAGCTTAGTAATTAGTAGTAAGGGATGTTAGTTCTTCTACGTAACGCTATTTAACCTATAGAAGTTAATATATAGTTACTATTTCCTATTAGGCTTCTTTATAAATAAAATAGGTAAGGCTATTAGGCCTAATCCTAGTTAGATAAATCTTTTCTTTAGATTCTTTTAGATATAATCCTTTAGCTTAGTATTATACTTAAGTAATATAGGATATATTAGTCCTAAGCTTAGCTTTACCCCTTTATTTAAGATAATCTTATAATCTTAATCCTAATAGTTTACTAAATCTATAGCTTTATTTTCCTTAAAGAGTTCTCTAAACTTATTAGTTTAATACTCTCTTAGTATCTCTAGTAGTAAGGGTCCTTCTTTTATAGTTATAACTTATCTTATCTAAATAACTTCTACTCTCTAAGGGTCTTTCTTATAGATTCTCCTAATCTTATAAGGTAAGATCTTACTAAACCTCTTATCCTAGGTTAAGCTTTAGTCCTTTAGGCTTACTCTTTAATATACTCTAGTAACCTTATATATAAGTTCTCTTCTAAGTATTATCTTTATTTACTAGTTAATAGTAGGGTTATAGGTATCTAGCTAATTATAACTTATTAATATATCTAGTCCTCCTAGATCTATAATATTAATATTTATTTAGTATTCTATACTAGCTATCTATAGCTTTATTAATTTAGTTTCTAACTAAATTATACTATTTCTATATTCTATAGGTTTTTTATTAGCTAGTACTACTAGTACTAGATTCTTCTTAATCTAGTAGGGTACTCCGTGCTTCTCTACTACTTAGGGTAAGATTATTATTCGTATAGCCCTACTATCTATAAGTACCTTAATATTCTATCCCTATATAGATATAGTCGTAAGTAACTACTTCACCTAACTATTAGTATCCTATACCTTCCTAAGGGTTATTTTAGGACTACCTTTACTAGTGTAACCCTATCCCTAGTAGTATCTTAGTTTTTTAACTACCTCTTTCCTTTATACTAAGGGAAATAGCCTATATTATTCTTTAAGCTATAGTGCGTTAAGTACCTATCGTCGTAATATAAGCTCTAATAGATATTTTAATAAGGGATCTCTTCTCTTACTATCCTTTCTTTAGGTATAGTCCTCTAGACCTTATAAATTAAGTAGTCTTTTACTTTATAAATATTTAATAAGAGTATAATATAGTAGTAGTTATCTACTTATTATACCTTTTTAAGTTAGTCTCTATAAAAAGTATATCTATTTCTATATTATATCTATAGAAGTCTTTTATAGATCTCTACTTTCTCTAGTTTATATAAGTAGTAGTTATCTACTAAATACTTATCTACCTAAAGATTTAGGTAGTAGTACTATTCTTAGTCTATCCTATATTCCTCTTTATCCTACTTATAGAACTTATAATCTATCTTATAGTTATACTAATATAGTTCCTTATAATCCTTAGTATCTTTTACTTTAGTAGCTTCTTAGTTAGAGACCTTAGCTAATAGGTTATTAAAGTAGGGTTATTAGTATATTACTTTATACCTAATTACCTTAGCGTTCTTACTAGTAATAATAATTTAGCTTTAAATCTTATAGTTATTAGTAAAATATATCTTATTACTATATATCTAATACTAGTTATTAGCTAGTCGTTCTATTACGACTTTACCCTTAACTTTCTAGTCCGTAGTCCTTAGTTTATCTATAACTAGGACTTTATTATCTAACTTAACTTATAGAATAACCTTATAGTCTTCTATATCTTCTAAGCGTACCTCCTCGTAGAGGTCTAGGTCGCTTAGGTTATTATCTAGCTCTATCTAAGTTAGGTATAGCATACCCTATTAGATTATCCTAATCTTAACAGCCGCTTATTTAACTTATTCTTCTTCGTAATCCCTAGCAAAGTATCCTATCTTCCCGTATTAGAGACATACTTTATTATTATAACGCCTCTAGCGTTCTTCCTTAGAGAGACCGTCGTATCTTTTACCTCCTTAAGTTTTCTTATCTTTAGCCTTCTCTTCTACCTTACTAGTTATAATAGTATTACTATCCTTATTATATTTTCCGCGTTACTACTTCATGTTTAGCAAGTTAGGTTAGAAGTATTTCTTCTAGTCGTTCTATTCCTAAAGCCTATTATCTATACGCGTAGCTAGCTCGATTAGAGCGTATAGTATTCTAGGCTTATCGTAGTGTATAAGGCTGTCCTTAACATTTTCTTTAAGGCCTACTTTAAATACTATTTAAAGTGCCGTATTATCCTAATTAATCCGTGCTTACAGTTACTTAAATTCCGCCGTATATACTAATACTAACGTAGTCTACCTTAGGTAAGTAATTTTCTTCTCTACTTAGTTCTAAGTATCTACTTCTCTAAAGATATATCCTATCTCTTATTTAAACTCTATCTAACTTATAAATAAGGTATAGGTTCCTTCTTTAGTACTTATATATTCTATATCTAGTAGGTAATTATCTATATAGGGTTATATCTAATTAGAAGCCTTATCCTTTATATATATACTAGCTATAAGGATCTTTTCCTAGTTATTAGGTACCTTATTATACTTATAGTATAAGTTAATATTAGTAAAGAATACTTATAGCTTTTCTTATTCTTTACTATATTTCTCTAGTAATACTATCTTAGGTTTCCTAGTAGCTATAGGTTATTTATTTAGGGTTATTATTAGTTACCTTATAAGCTAATTAATTATTACTTATATCTTAGTAATCTACTAAGCCTACGCGTTTATATATTACTTAAGATTCCTTAGCTTAGTAATATTAGGGTTCTCTTCTTTATTATTAGATACCTCTAGTATCTTATTATTTTCTAAGGTAAGTTGTGCTAGTATTAAGGGTCCTAGACCCTAAGTTATATTACCTTAAGTGTTTCCCTAATAAGCTATAGCTAAATCTTAATTAGATAATTCTATTAGTTAAACGTCTACTAATATCTAAGGTAGTTAAAGTGTTACACAGGGGTTTACTATACTTCTCTAAGCTTAGTCCTTACTAGGGTAAGATAGGTTTAGGCGATAGTCTGTGAGGTAGGATATAGAATAATTAGGTGGAAAAGAGTTATTATTATAACTAAAGAATAACGCTACTAATTCTATAACGATAGAATAACTAGTTAATAATCTATGTGAGAGATAAACTATTTGAGTTAACTACAACAAGTGTAATAATAAGATCTAACACATTCTTATACCCCTTACCTTAGGTCCTGTCCTCCTTACCCTCCCTTCTAAGAGGGAGGCCTAGGAGGGCCGTGGCCTCCCGATCCTCACTGGCCTCCCGGAGGCCAGGTCTTGGCGGGATGCCATTCCTTTCACGTGATCTGGGCCCCGCCCTAGATCCACTTTCGTCCATCGTGTCCGCCCGATGGTCTTCCTTCATGCGACCTGCATGAAAGGGAAGCAATTCCTTGTTACCTTGTAACATGGAGAGAGGGGCAGATAAGAAAGAAAAGGCTAACATAAAGGAGCTTACTAAGGCTAATAAGCTATACAATAAAAAGATTACACAGGAGAAGCGTAATGCGCGTATAAGGGGGAAGGAAGAGCGCAACTAGCTAAAGGCTAAGAAGGCTAAGGAAGTTACTAAAAGCAAGAGAGAGAGAGCGCTAAAGGCAAGCTCGCAACTCTCAAAAAGCTATACAAAAGCCGCCTATAGGTAAGCACAAGGCTTCACAATAAGCAGCACTAAGGAAGAAGTAGAGACGTAGTACTAGAGATAATGTAGGTAGTGCCTCGCGCACAGCGTGTACCCTAACACCGCTACACTAAACCAACACTTACAGCCGCAAAATCCTCTACCATGCGTGACGGCCCAACGAGCCCCGCCACCCAACGAGCCACCTGAACACCAAAACAACCCTACAACTTGAGGCTGTAGCGCCTTGCACAATAGCTATTATCGCGACATATTTTGGTTGAGAGGTCTATAGGCATTAATTAATATACATAGCTATTGATATCGCGTAGAAGGGGTGATGTTGCGGCTACGTCGTGACCTGAGAGGTGGCGCGCCTACAACAGCACCTCGAGGCTCTCTACTACCTTGAGGCCTCGCGATAGGCCTCTTTTTTTGAGTAGCCTTTGCAGTAGCCTTAAGGCTACTTCTCTTTCTCTTCTGGGCAGGTTTGTAGGCTTGTTGGAGTAGTTTTGCTGTCCTGCGAGCAGCTGCCCTAGAGGCCTTTTCAGCAGCCTCCTCTGCCTTCTCCTTCTCCCTCACTATCCTAGCTGCAGCCCTTGCTTGACGCCTCATCTCCTTCTCTCTTAACTTTGCCTCCCTTGCCTCCTCACGAAGCCTGCTTGTCTCGGCTTTTTAGAGTTGTACTTGCTCCTCCTCAAGCACCTGAAGCTGCTGGCGATCACGTGCCTCCCTCACCTTCCTTAGAGACCAGACTACACCTCCACCGTGATACTCCTTAGGTTCCTGAACTAGGAGAGGCTTGCCTCGCTTCCTGCGCGTTCGCTCATTGATCAGAGCCTCGCGTAGGCCCTTAACTTCATGCTCAAGAAGAGTCTTTTGAGTTGAGATTTAGTAGAAAGCTTGGCTTAGCTTTTGAGCTCGTCTATCACCTCGATCCTTCACTACCTGACGCAGCAGGCCTTCAGTCTTCCTCCAGTTTGAGGCACTTAAGGCTGAGGACTCGCTATCGCTTGCAGAAGTAGGTGCAGGAAAGCGTCGTAGTATAACATCAGGATTAAAGGGCGAGAGGCCTGTAGCCTCAAAGGCCTTAAGGATTGTTGTTTCTTTGAAAGAGGCCTGCCAGGCGCGATAGAAGAGGGGGAAGAAATCCCTCTTGCTCATTGATACGAGTCCCTAGCTCCTCTCTATAAATGCTGAGATCTCGTTTGAGTACGCTGTTGAGAGGGGCTTAAATAGAGAGACGTCGAGAGGCTGCAGCGTGTGGGTTGAGTGAGGAGGATACACAGCAAGGAGGATCTTGTTCTGGTCACAATATTCGATAAAATCCATTGTGAGGTGAGATCCATAGCCATCGAGAATGAGTAATCGATAGCTTGAGCGAGCCTTTGCCTTCGTGGCTTGATCAAACACTCGTTTAAGCCAGGCAAGGCCTATCTTATTGTTTGTCCAGCCTGAAGGCGATGAGGAGAAGAAGGCTTGATGGTTCTGAGGGTCAAAAGCCTGTAGCCAGGTATCCTGTATTGAGCTGGAGTCTGACTGATAGATTAGGGTTGGCTCAAGGTGAGATCTATCAGCGCATATACAGGCCAGCACGGTTATCCACTCTCGCGAGCCATCCTGGATATTATTCCTCCTCTTTCTATCCTCATACGAGGCCTTGCTGAAGATCCTCTTTGAGCGGCCTACAACACCAAGGAGGAAGCCCTTCTCATCCATATTGTATGTGTGACGAGGCTCAACGTGATACTGCTCTATCTTCTCGCGTAGAAGGTCGAAGTAGAGCCTATACTTCCTCCCTGAATCAGCCTTGTGGCGATTGTTGTCAATACCTGTTGTCCATTTTGAAACAAGCTTATCAGGATATCGCTGAACAAAGCGATCAACCCAGCGTTCTCCAAGCTCTCTCTTTGCAACCTGTGAGCCAAAATTTCGCATCATAGCTCGCGTAGGTGGTAGGCCTTGCCTTGTAAGGCGTTCAATGTAGCGTAAGAGCTCCTGCTCCTGCTGTAGGTGGAGAGCCTGTCGATTCTGAGCCTCAAGGCTGCGCGTTACTGATTGGTGTTGGTGCCTTCGCGAGAGTGTTGTGCGATCACAACCATATATTTCTGAGATTCTTCTGTAGCTAAATTGTTCTCCAGGTCTAAGCGATTCTATAGCTGCAAGCGCAGCCTCTATTGGGGTCATATTGCTGGAGTTATCGCGTGTTGAAGTGGTAGTGTTGTTTTGGTGGGTGGCTCGTTGGGTGGCGGGGCTCGTTGGGCCGTCACGCATGGTAGCCTAGAAAGTATTAGTAAGAAAGATTATCGCATAGGTCTATAGAGTACTCTACTAAGTTGCCTTATAATAACTACTTATCTATGTAGCTCAACAGCCTCAATTTTGTGTAACCCGTTTTAGTGTTGCGCGTGCACTGACTGACGGCGTGCATTGAGTGCATGGACAGGGTACTGTCGTAGCTTTTGTCGTGTTGGCGCCCAAGACTCTTACGCGACAACAGCGCTTGCTTTCGTCCACAGAGCCCGTGCTGCCATCAACGTCATTCGGAGCAAGATGACGTGCCAAACACAAATCGATCGTCAGCGTTTGTTCTTGAAATATCGCGAACTTTTCGTTGGCCGGAACGCGTGCGTGCGAAAAAGGAGGGTGGTTCGTAAACTCGTTTCAAATCAACCGCCTGTCCCAGGTGACTCTGTAGGCGATAGTCATATCGACCGAATCGTCCCTTCTCTCGTATCCCTTCTCAAGTGTCGTGTCTTCGAGTCTGAGGAGGAGGCAAGGAAGCACTTTCCGGACCTGTTTTCGGAACCGCCCCAGGAACCATCGGCTAAGAACATCTTGAAGAAGCGTAAGGCATCATCTGGGAGATCCATCGAGGACAAATGTATGTTGCAAGCCGCTCATGTTGAAGAACCGACTGGGGGAACTGCAGCTGGTAAGATTGCTGCGTCATTGCTTTTCGATACAAAAAGTCTCACATAACTCAGACGCGGGCGTTCGCATCGCCAGTAGTAGAGAGACTGGATCCGCTTGCTTAGTCTTACATCGCCCTAGAATTCCCTTCCAGATCCAACATCGCGTATTGTCTATGGCCCAGCAGATCCTTGAAGAGTCATGCTTCAACTTCATCAGAGCATGGCTTCCCTCTTTGCTCGAGGAGCGTGGCTGGCGTTGTGCAGCTGCAGTCGAGCTTACAAAGTGGCTCTGTGTCATCAAGAAGCATATGAAGTCTCTGCCTGACAACTGCATGAGCATCGCTGAACGAGCGTCTTTCAACAAGCTGGTCCCACTCGTCGCTCAACTGCGCCACGCTGCAGTCCATCGCTTGCACCTTCCGTCCGACCGGTTGCTATCACAGATATACTCTGCCAGTATGCTAGTCGAAGCTTTACGGGAAGAGACGGGCAAAGCGAGTTTGCAAACTATGTATGCACAGGTGGACACCCACGTCAAAAAGATGAATCAGGATGTGGAGGCAATGAATCAAGAGGGTAGAAAAAGGATCATCCAGATACAAGCGGAAAGAGAAAAGCTCCGCCAGGAGGAGCTACTACTCCACCAATCCATGGCGCAGCAGCTGATCAACATTTCTGTGGTAGCTGGTCAATCGCTCACCGAATCCATGGCCACGGCTTTCCCTCCGGGTATGCCGGGTGCTGTAGGATCGTCGGAGAACATGGCCACGGAGGACGAGCGTGCGACGAATGATGACCTCCACGTCACTATCAACGATACAGATATTGAAAGTGACGAAGGTAAGCTGCAAGCGGAACTTTAGCAGTTGAGAAAGGATATTTTTTGGGCTCCTACAGAAACTATAGCTTTCACAGCAGCGCTGCCAACAGCACTGTGAGCGCTACCTCTTTTCCACCGCACGGTGAGCTTGTCTCTAGTACGGCAGGGATGGGTGTGGAATGATGACTGAGTGTCGTACACACCGCGGAAAACCAGGTGCACAAGAGTGTATGTGCCATGGCCACAGACATGTTTGACCACACTACGACAGCCTCTCATATATCAATAGGAGCTAGAGCTTAGTGCACTGTGGGATTGTTATTGACACTTTCGCTGTCTGCACGGAGAAACTGCCGAGATACATGTGCTTCACGTGAGCTTAACCTCCAACCCAAATCTTGATACCTCTATTCATCCATCCTCGAAGCAATCGCCAAAGTCTGCTCGGTAAACTTTCTCTTTACATGTTTCTGCTTCTCTACCAGCTCCCTACGTTGCGTGTGCAACATCTCAATCCGCTTGTCGATATCGCCAATTTGACTCGTAAGATTCTGATCCGTGGCAAGCACCTCCAAGACTATCCCAGCGAGGTCTTCGAACTCTGCATCATCAGCGGTGCGCTTCGTGAGTCGCGATATTGAAGTGTCGACTGCGTTCACCTCATCATTCAGTTGCTCCGCGTAGGCAGTTGACGGGCGCGGAGAAGCAATTGAAGATGTGCTGGGCAACGATAAAAGACCGTTTGTAATCTCGGCGGTAGTGGGTTGGACAGGGCTTTCGTCGATGGCTGGGCTTGCCTCTTCCGGTGTAGTCCTAGGCTCACTTTGTCGTTCGCAGTCGATTGAGGGTGGTCTGGCAGAAGCAGCTCCCATCCGCTCGGCAATGTATTCAAGCGCACTCCGCAAGCGCTCAGGAAAAGCCTTTGTCTCTCTGAGCACGCAACTCTTTGCTACTCCAGCAGCTATGAAGTACCACTTTACCATCAGTGTGAGTCGTGCTTTCTCGTCTTGGCCGATTTTGTGGGCACTTTCTAGATAAGTCTTGTTGAAGGGATGCAGGATGCGCTGTTTGGCAACATCTTCAGAGCGAATGACTGTCCTCGAGAGTGCGTGCGTATCTTCGATGTAGAACTCGATCCTGTGGTATTCGCGTGGCTTTCGCATATATGCATAGATATCGTTGTCGTGTTCTTTATGATAGCCAACAAAGAGCTTTCTTGGCTGGGCATCGAGGAAGAAGTCCTGGTGTACGAATCGAACCTCGTCTGCCCCAGGTAGATTTTCCAGCAAGTAAAGCACGCCGTATGAACCCAAGTAATCGTGCAATTTGTCCAGATCAGTATGCTCATCGCCGCCCATGCTAACTAACGGGCATTTTGCAGGGCTTTTGTCTGGGTTAACAAGCTGCTTGGTCCCCTTTGCTTCTGGGCTAGGACGACCGTGGTAACTTGAACGTTGGTCTTGCGCGCTCCTAGGTGCTTCGGGTTCCGGTGTTCCAGATTCTCCTTCGGCACGTTTCTTCGCATCGATGTCCTGTAGTGCCTTAAAAAATTGCGGACAATAATTGACATAACATGGATGGCAAGCGAGCGGCGCAGGCAAGCGAGCGGCGCACCCTACCAACTTTTGCAACTTCAAAGCGACATATCTTAACAACGCGATAATATTATTACTAGATATTAATATAGTAAACTACTCTATATTAATAGTATCTGCGTTACATATGCGTGAGTTATACCTAGTCTCCTTACACCTAGTGTAGCGCCTTTAAGCGCGCTAGCTAAGGCCTAATCGCGCTCCTCCTTAACGCTCTTTATAAGCAATCTACTAGTTAGCCTTATTTTAAGCTAGTATATCCTCTCTAGCGCCCTTTATAAGTACTCTATACTTCTATATACGCCTTTTAGAGCGCCGCCTACGCGCTAAGGCTGCGCTATTAGCCTTCTTAAGGCTAGTAATCTAATTATATATTAGCTTAGTTAAGAGTATTATTACCTTAGCCCCTTTCTTAAGCTAGTTAATAACCTTAATAATTAAAGCTAGTAATAAACTCTTATACTAGCGTACGCGCTTATATATAAGGCTTAACTAAGCCTTAAGCTTACGCGCGTTACTTAGCGTTTAAGCTACCTAGGGAGCCTCTAGTAGAGCTACTAGAGGAGTAGGTATACGTAGCTGTATATCTAGCTTTAATAGAATAGCCTCTAGTTATAGAGGAATAAGGCCTACGCTATAGAAGGCTAAGTAAATATTAGCTAGCGTAAATACTTAATTAAACGCTGCCTTAAACGCTAGCAGAAACTCTAGCTTAGTAATATAGTTAATATAGTTATATATAAGGCTCTCTACCTTATAGCTATACACGCGCTTTAATAGTAAGAAGTAGCTAATATTAAGTAGCTATAGTAGGTAGGATAAGTAAGGAGGTATATAGAGTGTATAGATATTATTCTCCTTATAGAGCTCTTAGAACGCTAGAGATTAGTAGCTCTTATAGCTATTAATAATAAGTAGGTAACGCGCGCCTATACTATAAGCCTACGTATAAGCGTTAAAGTGCTTTAGCTACTTAACTCTAAGCTTATTATTTATCTAGCTATTATCGCTAACTACGATTACCTAGTCGCGTAGGATCTTAGCTTCCTTATACTAAGCTAATAGGTAGTACTAGCTAGCGAAGATAAGGAACAGTAGGACTAACTAGCTAGCAGCGCTAATAGCAGCGATTAGCGTTACCTACTTATAATTACCTAGCTAAATACTCTTCTACCTATCTCTTCTCTCTAATCCTATAATAACTAGCTACGTTATAATCTTACCTATTATAAAGCTAGTCTTATTAAAGTTATAAGTATCCTTATTATAGATACTAAGCTTAGCCTTTATCTCTTCTATAAGCTTAAACCACCTCTTTATTAATATCGCATCCTTATATAGAGCTCTCTACCTATTATACGCTTAGTTAAAACATGTCTAAAGACTATCTATACGCTTAACAAAGTTAGCTAGCTACTTCTACCTAACCTAGCTAGCGCCGCGTACAGCTAGCAGCTTATTAGCTATATTACGTACAGCTACGTAGGTAGGCGCAAACCCGCGCTAATCTAGCTAAAGTATATAGCTAATAATTACCTCCTCTTCTCTCTAGGTAAGCTTCCTTAAGTTAGGCTAGCAATTGCGTTAGGTAGGTACACTAGCGCGTTAGCGGCGGAGCGTTATTTTGGCTACGTTATAGACTACTGCAGTAGTACGGGTACCTTAAATCTAGTACGCATTAATAGATAAGATAGTAAGCTAAATATCTACTTTATTTAATAGTAGTTAAGTAGCGCTGCGTTGAGCCATTATAGATTAAGATCAGTAAGGTGAGTAAAGTTGGTGGGGTGCGCCGCTCGCTTGCCTGCGCCGCTCGCTTGCCATCCATGTTAGTCAACATCGGGCTCAATGATATTCATGAAGCACCATTGAACAACGATGCCGAGGTTCTTCTTCCCCAGCTCAGAGGGGTCGGCGCTGTACCTAAATGGCGCATTGAGTGACAATTTCACCACTTCGTCTGGCGCAAGAGCTGGCGCTGTGGATGCATTGAGTCGACGATCAGTGGGCTTTAAGCAATACTGCACCCTGCGTGGGCTGCCACCAAAGCTTCTCATGAAGGCAAGGATCTCGCGTCCATCGCAGGTGCCTATCACAAGCGCTTTTGGCGGTGTTGCTACAGGATGAGACACCCACTTCATCGAGTTGTGGGCCGGTAGTGCGGCGATCAGGTCACCTGCGCCATAGTAGGCGATGCGCTGCTTGATTATGCTGAGCGCCATGACTGTATGTCGTGCGCGAAACAATGACAATGCAGCAGAGAAGGCACGGGAAGCGCGGCGCTAAGGAGCTGACGAAGAGAGTCGATGCGTTGCTGATAGCAGTGCTGTTTCCATAGGCGCACAGCGAAAGTTGCAGAGTGTTATGGCAATGATGAATGATGGAGAGTAAGATTGCCAATAGTCTTCGCGACTGAGCCGAACACCTGGATGTCTGGGCGACCTACCGTGCCTGTGCGTAATCCGAGCTAGTTCGCAATCTGAGCCACCCTACTAATATTAGACGATTAGAAAAATGAGGTTATTAAGCTACACGAAATAGCTATTATTATAAGATTTTTTAGAGTATTACTATATAGACGCTTCTATAGTGTTTACACTACTTATATCTTACTAGCGTCTTAATTTAGCGCCTACGCGCGCTATTTTTAGGTAGGGGAGACGCCGCAGGCGGACCAGCGTCAGCGCGACTTGATGCAGCAATAACACGACGACGCTTTGTTGGATTTTTTGCTGCTTTGTGTAAGGCTTTTCGCTTACGTGTATTTACTGTATCGCGAGATTTTTGTGCGGTTGCAGCGTCGCGTTGTAGCTTTTTGAGCGCCCGCTGCGCAGCTAGTTCCTTAGCCTGCGCTTTTCGCTTGCGATCACGCTCTATTTTAGCCTATTATTAAGTAACCTTTACTTCTACTTAAAGCTTCTTTTTATAAGCTATTACTACTACTTTAATCTCTCTATTATAAGCTTTTTAGAGTTATAGTTACTTAGCTTTATCTTGTTCTGCGGCTTTGCGGGCGCGCACTGTACGAATCTTTCTAGGACTCATGAAGACGGCCCCACCGTGCCACTCGTCGCCCTCTTGAATTGTCGAAGTTATCCGCTGCGTTGTCTGCTTTCTTTTGGTGTTGACCTCGCGTTGTAGGCCCTCGTTTTCGTGGTGGAGTAACTCGTTTTGTACCTGTAGAGAGTGCAATGAAGCTTCTAACTGCCGGGCTTCAACTTTTGACTTGTTAGGTACCGCAGCGTCGTAAATTTTTCGGAGCTCTCTCTAACTATCCCCATCGCCGTGCTGCCTGATTTTTGAAGCCTCATCTTGTTGTTGTGGGTGGTTGTTGAAGCGTTTTAGTACAACCTCTGCATCCATCGGCCACACGCCTGTAGCTTGAAAACTCTTCTTGATGAGATCTGGCCTTATTGTAGAGCTCCACGCGGGCCAAAAGTTGTCAAAAAAATCGCGTTTGGTGACCTTCGTGATGCCCTGCGAGCGGTGGAGGTGGCGATCGAGTTCTTGAGAGTAGTACTGTGAAAGAGGTCCGAAAAGCACGACATCAAGCGGCTGTAAAGTGTGGGTTGAATGGGGTGGAAAGATGGCGAGAAGGATTCGATTGCTGTCGCAAAAATCAATAAAATCAGCCGTAACATGACTGCCGTGGCCATCAAGTATCAGAAGTCTGTAGTTACGACGCGCTTTTTGCTTCGTGAAGCGGTCAAAAACCTGTTGAAGCTATGCCAAACCTATCTCGTTGTTGCTCCATCCCGTCGGCGAGTTTGAGAAGAAAATCTCGTGTTTCTCGACCTCTACGGCGTCAAGCCAGCTCGATTGAAGCCCAGATGAACCCTGGTACACGAGAGCTGGAGGCAATGACTCCCCGGAAGCGCATACGTAAGCTAACAGCGTAACCCATTCACGATTGCTATCTTATATAGCTGCCTTAGCTTAATTAGAGGTTAATAAGGCCTTTATAAAGACTCTTTTTGACCGCTTTGCAACCCTAACGTGGAAGCCCTTCTCATCCATATTGTACGTGTTGCGAGCTTCAACGTCGTGTTCTTGCATCTTCGAATGCAATAAGTTAAAGTATAGCTTATATTTAAATCCTAAGTTAGCTTTATACCTATTACTATTAATTCTAGGGCTCTATTTAATAGTAAGCTTATCCTTATAGTAGTAGAGAAACTAGGTAACTTAGCTTTAGGAAACCTCCCACTTCGTGATCGTCGACGCGAAGTTTTGTATCATCTCTCGTGTTAGTAGCAAGCCTCGCCTTACGCATCTTTCTATGTATAACACAAGTTCATGCTCTTGTTGTGGGTTGAGTAGTTGCTTATCGCGTCCCTAGGTCTTATTCGATCGCTGCGTGCCTTGGTGCCGCCGCGACAGCGTCGTTCGATCAACTCCAAATTTTTTCGCGACTTCACGGTACGAGAAATGTTCTCCTGGCTCACGCGATTCGATCTATGCAATTACTTCTTAAATTAGGTTTATAGTAGTAGAGATATAACGCGTTAAAGATAGGACGATACGCAATGTTAGGATGGTGGGGTAGCTCAGATTGCGAACTGGCTCGGATTACAGTGCCCGTGCGCGTGACGAGCCACCCCACCATCCCAACATTGCGCGTCGTCCCATCTTCAACGCGTTATATCTCCACCACCATAACTCCAATTCAAGAAGCAATTGAATATATTAAATCGCGTAAAGCTGGAGATAATTTCTCGTACCGCTAAGTTATAAAAAAATTCGGTGTTGATCGAACGACGCTGTCGCGGCGGCACAAGGGCGTGCAGGCTTCCCGTAACGCCAAATTATAACAATAACAACTCCTCAGCCTATAACAAGAGGAGGAGTTAATAAAGTACATAGAGCGATGTATAAGGGACAGTATACCACCTACGCGAAGTATTTTAAAAAATTTCGGCGCTGCGGTTGCGCAGTTAGAGGTCTCTGATAGCTAGGTTACACGATTTTAACACCGCTATTCTAACTAGCTTACCACCAAATAGGACACTAGTATCGATCGTAAGCGTCACCTAGCTAACAGTAAGCATAAATACGAGTTATACTTTAACTTACTGCACTCTAAGATACGAGAACATAGCATTAACGCGCGTAACACATATAATATAGATAAGAAGGGCTTCTTCGTCAGCATAGTAAACCGCACTAAAAGGATCTTCTCTAAGGCAGTTTAGGAGGCAAAAGAGCGCACCGCGGCGCTAAGAGATAGTAACAGAGAATAGGTAACGCTGTTAGCTTACGTATGCGCTTCTAGCGATATATTACTACCCGCTCTTATCTACTAGGGCACCTCTAGGATTTAATTAAGCTAGGTTAACGATCTTTTAGCTAAATAACACTAGACTTTCGTCTCCTACTCGCTAACAGGATAGTTAAATAACACCTTAGGACTTACCTAGCTTTAGTAGGTATTTGAGCGTTATACTGCCGCTAAAGCTCGCTAGTAATAGCGTCTTCTACTTCTTAATAGCTACAGTAGCTACCTAACGCCTAAGTTTTTAGAGTATTGTAAAGATAAACGCATTATAGTTATAGTGTATCCTCTATATTTAACCTACAGCTTATAGCTATTAGATATTATACTCTTCTCGCTACTTTTAAAGCACTACACTAAGCAGCTTACTTAACACCTCTAGCGAACCTAAGGCCTCTTAAGGATTACTAAATAGGACTTCTATTATTACTTTTAGCTAGTGTAGAGCTCTATAATAACCTATAATCTTATTTTAAAGAGTTTTTAAGCTACAGGCGTGTAGCTAATAGAGGTAGACCTAGTACTTTAACGCTTTAATAACTACCTACAATAACAAGATAACGACTTAGGAACTAGGGAGTAAGGTAACGGCGATACCTAGCCTTAGCTGCGAAAAGTTTTTAATGCTGTAGTAGTAGATAAGGCTAAAGTTGAAGCTAAACGGCTATTGTAAGGCCTGCACTTACTACAGGTTAACAACGAGATTCTACAACTCTAAAATAAGGAGCTTCGCGCCGAGATTAACCTTATTATAAAGCGGCTAATTAAGTCTATAACACTAGCTACATAAGACGGCGATAAGTAGCATAGCGGCGCTGTGTTCTACAGCCTATAGAAGCTTACTAGTAAGCGCGCGCGCAAAGCCGCCAAATTAGATAAAGCCGCGTAACTATAACTCTAAAAAACTCGTAATAGAGAGGTAAGAGCGGCAGTAATAGCTTATAAGAAGCAGGTTTAAGAAGCTGTAAAGGTAGCTTAATAACAGGCTAAAATTAAGCGTGATCGCGAGCGAAAAGCGTAGGCTAAGGAACTAGCTACGCAGCGGGCGCTTAAAAAGTAGTAATAATAAGCTATAACCGCTTAAAAAAGTCACGATATAGTAAATAAGCGTAAGTGAAAAGCTTTATATAAAGCAGCAAAAAATCTGATAAAGCGTTATCGTGTTGCTGCTGCATCAAGTCGAGTTGACGCTGGTCCGCCAGCGGCGTCCCCCCCCCACCTAAAAACAGCGTATAAGGCCGCTAAATCAAGACGCCAGCGAGATACAAGTAGTGCAAACGCTGTAGCAGCGTCTATATATTAATACTCTAAAAAATCTCACGATAATAGCTATTTAGTGTGGCTTAATAACCTCATATTTGCCGTCGTCTGATCTCGGTGGGGTGGCTTGTTACGCGAACTGGCTCGTTACGCGCACGGGCACTGTACGCACGGGCACGGTACAACCCTTGTGCGGGGGTCGAGCCACCCCACCAAGATCAGACGATCGAAAAGATGAGGTTATTGAGCCACACACAATAGCCATGATCGCGAGAAAAGCTGGCGTAGTGTTATATGGAAGCGTCTAGAGCATTGGCACTACTTGTTTCTCGCTGGTATCTTAGTCTGGCGCTGGCTTACGTACGCTGCGTTTGAGTGGGGGAGACGCCGCCGGCGGACCAGCGTCAACCCGGCTTGATGCAGCAACACCACGACGACGCTTTGTCGCATTCTTTGCTGCTTTGTGTGATGCTTTTCGCTTACGCTTGTTGACTGTATTGTAAGTGTTTGAGTAGTTGCAACGCCGCGTTGCTGCTTTCCAGGAGCCTTTTCTGTAACCAGTTCCGCAGCGCGCTGTTGAGGCTCGCAATTACGCTTAATTTTAGCTTGTTGTTAAGCCACCTGTAAGCAGGGGGGTGATGGTAGGATAGGGTCTCATGTATGAGTGTATTGTTGTTGTGTGTGTGTATGTACAAGTGTGTGTCTGAGCTCTGAAACAATCGAACGCATTACAGTAGTCATGACTGCAGAGCAGTCATGTGATGTAGTCCTGGGCTTACAACTATCGAACGTGGAATCTGATTACTCTCGCAGTGACAACAATTTTTCACAAATATGTGCATATTGCGCTTACTAGACTATATCTTACCACAGTCGTCACATCTTAGATTAGCGCACTCTGACATCGCCATGCTGATGAGCGATCGCGCTGACTGAATGCGCCGTACGCATATCTTTGCTCAGATGACCCGAGACATGTCATAAATGAGCGTCCCCGACGGAGACTGCCATCGGCTTTCTGCAGTAGCCCTCAAAGATGCGATACCAAACACGTGCTACACTCTTGGTGTTGACCGCGAATTGGGCGAATGCCCACTCGTGGGTGGAACAGCTCGCCAACATCGCCTCGAATGGCTCGTATGTGTCCAGCTTTGGCTATCCGCGAGGTTTTGCAGACAAGACTGTCGGCAGCAGCTTCGACCAAGAGGCCAACAAATGGCTCCTACCACGCGATGCAGACTTTATCAACGAGACAGATCTTCTTTGCCACCCATCTCAACGCGTTCCCAACCAAGCAGGCGGCTTTTCCCGTCTGCAGACCAGCCCAGGCAGCGTGATTGCGATGCGTTATGCTGAGAATGGCCACGTTACCCTACCCGGCGGTGGAAAGGGTCTCGTGGGGAAGCCAGAGAAGGGCGGTACGGTGTTCGTGTTTGGCACAGAGCAACCGCGTCCCGATGAGACTCTACAAAACGTGATGCATTGGACAAGAGATGGAAAGGGAGGCGATCGAGGTGGTAGACTACTGACCGCTCAGAACTTTGACGATGACAGATGCTACCAGCTTAGGACTGACGTCACAGCGTTGGGTGAAGCCCGTCGGTCAAAGACACCGAACCCAAAGCCCGGACAGCCCGGCTCTGAACATGAACTTCTCTGCGAGACAGACGTGAAACTACCAGATGATGTTGCCCCCAGCCAGCCCTACACGCTCTATTGGGTGTGGCAGTGGCCCACAGCACCGCAGGCAGAGCCCGGGCCTCTACAAGGGAAGGATGAGTACTACACATCGTGTATCGACGTGGACGTCGTCTCTGACTTGCCGCCGGAGCAGAGTGGCACTGTACTCAAGGACCAGGACCCGATGACTAGGGCCGTGCCCAATTTCGAATCTCGCACTGCGCTGACCATCGATCCGCTGGCATTGTCATCACAGGCAGGCTTTGGGCGGCCCACTGAGACCAGCAGCCACCCTCCTTCTGTCAACCAGACCGTTAGCCCCTTGTATCCACCCTCGTCCTCCGCATAGCTTTTGCGTTATCGCCCATGCGCTAGCCGTCATCTCACTCCAAGGCGGGCATGAATTGCGACAGGATCATGTTTAGTGATAGCAAGAAGCAAGAAATTCCATAGTCACAAGCTTTCATAGGCCGATATGAATGCAAACCCCACGTTTATTCCCCCTAGCTACTTCCAATGCCGTGAATCAAGCGGAATGAAACTTGCAGGCACTGTTACTAATCAATGAGCACACAACGAAAACTGAGGTCTAGCATCTAATGTCCGTACCTTGGGCCAGCAAAAACTCCCGTACCAGAGAATGACCAAAGTACCTCGACTTAGAGCGCGCAGAAGATCTTGCGCACATGGAATATCTCTACAGCCTTCGCAGACAACACAAGGTGTATCCCTGGATCGTAAGAGGCTGTGATTAGATGACGAGACATTTTTTACCCGCACGTTCGTCGTCGCGTCATAGGATGTATCTGAATTCAAAACCAGTGCGCTGGGGTTCTATAGCTGTAGTCCTAGTATAATGGTCATCGACTGGAGAGAGCATATAATTGAACGTGCCGCCAGTCATTCTGCCGATAGCGTTAACAAACCTTCCCCGTACCCCCGGTCCCTCCGCGACGGTACACATTCGTAGACCTTTGAGAGCGCTAACGTCCGTCCCTGCGTAACGGGACACCCTGTGTACCGGGATCGGCCAATCAGCTTGCAGATTTTGGATGGAAGTCTGTGATTTAAGTGAGCTGATTGGCCGGTTCCGGTACGCAGGGATGGACGTTAGATAGGAAGTACAGTCGCCAAAGACGGAGACTACAGGCTCCGAATGCCAACTTAGCGTAAACAACATGCATTCCGGCAGTCTCTCTGCGTGAAAGGCGAGATCGTCTCACTTTGACCCGCAGGGCATGGGGCTTTAGATCCTCTTTTGTCGCACAACTAACGTCCGTCCCTGCGAAACAGGACACTCTGCATGCCAGGGCTGGCCTATCAACGTCCAGATCTTGGACAGAAATCTGTGATTCGAGTGAGCTGATTGGCCGGTTCCGGCACGCAGGACCTCCCCTCACACAGGGATGGACGTTAGGTCGCTTGTGAATCGTGTCGCATGAATGCACCCGCTGTCTAGACATGGGCCCAGCCATTGTCAACAAGTACCTGCATCTCGTTGATAAGGCAGGTCTCTCCAGCTTCTTCGTTTTCTCTGCTTACACTTCTCCACCTTGCAACTCTTCTTGCTACCTCCCATTCTTTCAGCCAAGAGGGAATCATCCATCGACCGATGCGATTTCTCCACAGGGCCATGGATACCTGCCAAGAGGAAAGCAGCAATCTTTGCGGATGTACAACATCGTATGCTTCCCTACTGTACCCCACACGAACCTGCGGATTCACGTACGTTCGCTTGTTGACACGGAGTGGATTGTCTGCGTGTATCAGACAACATTCAGATCCCTCGACATGCCAAGCCGCAAGAGAGTCCGGAATGCTACGAAACTGCAGTGGGGACTTGAGACAAAGGGCTCGGCGGGCATTGCCACTGCATCGCAACGCAACGAGTTAGCCACTGACAGGAGAATAGAGAAGAGCATGACTGTTTGTATGGTAGAACCCATCAACAGTACCTAGACTCACCTATGCCGTTCCAACAACTAGCCACGGGCACTGGGTCATTTCTCAACGTCGCTTCTCGGGACTCCCTCGCTCGGAAGTACGGCCACGTCTGCATAAGTGGTTCATGACCTTCGGCATCCCTGAGCGTAAATGTATCGTAGAGATGCGGAGGGTGATTAAAGTCCAGTGAGCAAGCGGCTGCAAAGTCTCCATCGTTTATGTTGAGTAGTCGGAAGACGTCCTTCTGTGCTATCGTCAGCTACTCTGGGCATTTCCAGTGCGAGCCAGCTTGTCAGGCATACATCGAACACGACGTCGTTCAAAAAAAGAACGGTATCAAACTGCTCCCCTTGCCGGGCTAGCTCCTGCAAAGGCAAAAGAGTCCAGTTGCGGAGTCTAGAAAGATAGGGTATCCGCCTGAGCTCTCTCCGTCCTCTAGGTGTGTCGATCCAGCCGGATCCCGTTTCCGTTACAGAGATCTCATCTAGATGAGTAGTCTCCGAAAGAGTTATGTTTCACCTGATATCATGTGCCGCTAACGCCGTGTCAAGCTCGCTGAGGCCGTCCTTGCTATCGTCCCAGCTCCCGCTTTCGTAGATGGTAATGAAGACATTCTCTCGGCCGAGCGCATCTGCCAAAGCGATCACAGCATCGTTCCAGTGGCTCCGCAGAATTTTCTCGTTGTTCTAGTGTATACTAGCGGTGTATACTCGCTCCGATCGCTGTGTAACGAACTCGTCCGCAGGGCTCAAGTGGCAACGCAAGATTTGTGCGACGTCAAAAACATGGAATAGTATGATGACCGGAAGAAGTAATTGTTTGATTGGACGACGGCGTAGCGCTCGTGGGGTGTATATCATTGCTGTCGTCGATGGACCGTAGGCGTGTACTGCAGGTTGAGGTAAGCTAGTGATCAGTATGTCATTGTTCAGCTGCAAGGAAAAAGAAGTCCGCGGCATCTGGGGGTACAGGAAAGTATGCATCGTCACATGTGGCTGTCCCTACATGCTCTTACCTGATGTACAATGTTTCACAAGTAGCTCTGTGATTCGAAGAGCATGGGCATAGTGCGCTTTGATATTGTGAGTCGTAATGATTCGTCCTGTTTCGGCATGATGCCATATACCCGTGCGAGTCATACTAAAGCCTGTATCCAGCCATCTCACGTCCTGGAATTATGTCTCAGTGAGCACAAAGATCTCTCCCATACATGTTGCATATGACGCTCATGTTGCTTACTTTGACCGCCTCACGTTCAGCGCTGGTAAGCGAGAAGCGCCACCCGGCGAGATGAGCCGACTTGACAGTCATCACATCACTCGCCACACACTTCCAGAGATCTGAAACTGCTATGCATCTGTATTTTGAATACTTCAATTTCTTCTGTCATGTTGCAGTCAGGAGAGTACAATGGTTGTGAGCAAGCTATTACACCGAACGAAGGTCAACTTGACGCGATGACAAGCTCGGAGTAACTATATGTCTTCTGAATTGGAGTGTCTCGGAAATCAGTGGAAAAAGGTCCAAAAAGCAAAACGCATATGCAGCCGGTCTGCAAGTGACCGTGGTGAGGATGGGCTTGGATTGACTTGTATTCGCCTCGCCGAGGGGCACTTCTTGCTTACATGCGATGGATGTCAGCTGCTTTTGCAACGATCCACAGCAAGGCAGAGGTACGCTGCATAAGAGCGTATCCCAAATTCTTCTACTCCATGCTATAGCGCTCAGGATATTCTTGTCTACGGGTGGAATTGCGTATAAATAAGGAGCCCCTCAGCTTGAGCTCATGAGTATCTGTCTTTATTACGTCATTTTTCCTGTTGCCGAAACGATCTTAGTTTCCTTTGTCTGGTCCAACAGGTCAGCTTGGCCTCACAACTCCAGCTAGTGAGGTATAATCATAACGTACATGCGTTCGCACAATCCGTAGGTTTCCACTACGGTCCGGCGATTCGGTTGCAACCTACAACCAGGTGTTAGAATTGATGAAGAGGCTGCTTCGTGCGCTGAGGAACAAACCAACCCTTCTTGTGCATACGATTCCACTGACGCTAAGGGATATCGTTCGTTGGGTAGGGGATCTTGTTCATAGGGCGGCGCTGACTCCAGCTCCGGCGAGGGCGCGCCAGACCGCTCGGGTGGGCCTGAGTAGTGGGATCGTCCAAACAGATGATGGACTGGATCAAACCGATATAGCAAAATGACTATGCACATGTTCAGAGGCAGGGTTCTAGGACGAGGTCTGTGTAGGGGGCCAGGAACGGCCGTTATGCGTTGTAAGTAAGTGCCGAGAATGCAAACTTTGATGCACTGTAACGTGAAACTATCTTGTCGCTTTGACGGACCTCGTCAGCTGCTCTCTATATATCAGAGTATGGCCTAATCGTCGCAAGAGAACGGTATACAGATCGTCACTCCTGACTGTCAGCTGCTTATGCTAGATCTTCCACTCGCGAAGCGACTCGAATACCATGACGGATGCGTAAATCGGCTACAAAGCACAGTATCGCAGGCCAAGCGCTGCTGGGAGCATAAGCCTTATTACTGACAACGCCGTGCGATGACCTCTAGACATACAGAGTCAGGATGCTAACGACGATACACGTAAGCTCTCCTAGTTTTTTTGCTCATGATATCCGTACCCAACCGTGCGACGGCCAGCTTCCTCCTGGAGGTTTGGTTCTCGCTTAGCTTATAGGCGCGCAAGAGCTACCTTTCTACAGATTCAGGCTGCATACCTGCTGCATGACCACACCTTCCTTTCATACCACCTATCATGTTGAATCCGGCATGCATTCGGTATATACTATGCTGCGGCATTACCACACAATCTTCGTCACCGTTGAGACTAAAAAAAGCCGAGAGCGATAATCAAAAGCGGTCTCTCGCCTTTCTCCAACTTGCTGACTATCCGGGTTGCATGACAAAAAATGCTTCACAAAACACACCTGCAGGATTATACGTGCAAAACACTTGCTTACATCTCATGTGGTGATTGTGAGTTATCTTATTTCTATCTTGTGGAAACAACATGGAACGGAATTGATCAGATTGTCTGCATCTCACACATTGCCTCCCTGGAACAATTATGCCTGCATCGCTTGTGAAGATGTAACGCGCAGTCGCATCTCCTTAGGCAGAAATGTTCGTCAAAGAGGACGGCCTTTGTCTGGCGTGTCGTGCTGAGAGTACACGCGCATCAGACCTCGCGTGTAGATCAGTGCTCCGACGATAGCCAGGACGTGCATGGCCTGGTGGCTCGCACCTGGCACGCCTAGCTTCTTCTCAATCAACCCGTCTAGCAGGTAGGTTGCATAGATGACGCCTCCTGACCCATTGACGATAGTCATAGCCACAAAGTCTGTAAGGAAACCCGTATCCTGCCCTGGCGCGAGCAAATGCCAACAACGCAGCGCAGGAACTGCTGCAACACTGCCCATCATTACATGCGTGCGGACGCGAAAGCCGCGCCTCGAGGTGCCACACAGAAAGCCATTAGATAAGAGTATACAACCGATCATGGCGGCGGCAGTCACAAGCAAGATGCTTCCTCGGCGCTCGCAAGAGGGCCAGCCAGAGGAGAGTACTGCAAAAGATACGGAGGAAGCCCAGATAGCGCACACGATTCCAACGTGATCAAGGCCCAGCCAAACGTCTGCTGCATCATGGTCTGCGAAGATATGGGAGAGTGTCGAGCATGCAAAGCAGAAAGCGTTTGCCACCAGGTATATAAGAACGGCTGCAGCGCCACGAGAAGACAGACTCGCAACGGTGCCAGCGAAGCGTGCTGCAATTGCGGCGAACCATAAGGCGGCGAGCAGATGTGACCATATGTTGACCGTTTCGGTATGGGTTTGCGTGATCGAGTTGATAGCGTCCCGGTAAGAGGTCGTGTGGATCCGCCGTCGACCAAGATTTGAGTAGCTTGTTCGATGATCGATGCTGGCCATGGCGCAATAGACGTTCAGTCGTATCCGTCTTCAAAGTATGCGAAGACGTATCTTGTATGCTACAGTGCTGACAGCCTAGCCTCCAGCTTGTGAGCGCTGACAGGTGATGATCTCCCAGAAACTTGGTGCCACATCAATCTGTATCGCGCAGCACCCACTGAATAGGCAAGCCCTGCAGATGCTCTGTTGATTCATGCCAGTCGCTGCATGTGCTTACCATGCGTAGTGAGCCAGATCACATGCTGGCCGGTTCCGAGCGATCAGCAGATTTACTGGTTGACATGATATGCTCATGCTGGCCATCGAGCGATAGCGCGTAATAATCTTGGTGTTAACAAGAGATGCGTGCATCAGAGATTGCTCCTGGTAGTCAGAACATGCGGTAGGACCGTAACAAACCCAACTTGGAGTGGACTCTGTGCGACCCTCTAATCAGCACTCCTCTAAACAGCAAGAGCTTGTGCATAATCCACACAGGGCTACAAATACTGCGCTGAAGGCGCCCACACCTTGAAACGCGACCATGCCCGCGTCCAATGAGCAAGTCGGATGCTCGAGCGAGTCGTTGAGCCGTTCAGGATTCACTCACCTCAGGCGCGAACGACCCGGAACCTGAGATACTCCGGAACGAGGGCAGCCCTCGACTTATAACCTCGGTGAGAGCTTTCTTGGGAGCAATGTCGGGATGTGTGATTGTCCAGCGACCGTCACCGCACGACAACATCACATGATGAAGATGTAGAGCTACGACGGGCATTGGTTGCGAGAGTTTGAGACAGAAGGGCGTGGGCATTGATCTACATTCCTGCAGGTAGGCTAATGAGCCTCTCCCACCTATGGATGCATACTATGCTCTCTGGTGTAAAACCACAACATGCACAGCACCAAAGATTCCTTGTTTATGACCTTGCCTCTGTCCGTCTGGCCTGTTGAATGTTCAGTTTCCTCTTCAGGCGCTTCAGAAGCCGCTTTTCCTTGGGACCGAGAATGCTCGTTAGCTCAGAAATGCTCATCCTAACGTTTCTCCCTGCTCTTTCACCTCGGTTCACGTGTGTCCAGTAATGCTCTCGGAGGTTATCGCGCCTCGAAAAAAGCTTGGGACACACTTTGCATGGATGACGTTTGTCTCCACCATGTACAGTGGCGACATGGCGCCGAAGGTGTTCCGGACGTTGAAATGATTTTGCGCATGGGCTCTGAGGGTTCCTCTTGTCCATGAGCGGGCACCAATACTGTCTCGGGTGTACGACCTCGTAAGACGGGTATGTGATGTGTCCCCACTTTCCGAGCTCCATGGCGCCAGAGTTTGCTCCATATTGCCGAGTCGAGGAGTCTGACAGTTCACACGACGAAGCACCATCGTCGTGACCAGGGAGGTCAGGCTCCGAATCGCTGTTCTCCTCACAGATGTTGGGGCCGATGGCCAGATCCTGTTGAAGGAGTGCTGGGTCTACTTCGGCAGCAGTATCAGGGATCGACGTCTGATACGGGACAGAACATGGCGTTGATAAAGGGTCTAGCCGGCGAAGGTAGTCTCGTATGCATTTTGTAGGCCCTTGGTTGCAAGCTGACCAGCGTTGGAAGAGCAATGAGAGCGCTCTTGGACACCATGTGGAGAGTCCAGGATGACTGCGTTGCCAGCGAGGTTCTTGCTCATCTGACCAAGCATCACTGTTGGACGGTGACTGGACATGCTGAAAGACGGGTGGCGTGAGTCTAGACCCTATTGGCATATGCGTTTCGGACGGTGTGCAGACACTCTCGGTCTGGCCGATTGACGACGGGGCCAGTGGGCTGGCATAAGACAGCCTCTCAAGCATTTGCAGACCAAAAGTGTCGACCGGGACATCCAGAAGTAGCGCAGGCAACGGCTCACAGTCACATTGCTGCAGAGATTCGGCCGTCAGACCGTCACCTGTCTCCAGAGGGACAGACCTGCACGAGTACCACCCGGCATGGGTCTGTATTGCAGGGCTGTCAGTCACAGCCGGGTTTGCGCTAGAGATTACGGATACGATATGTCGATATTCCATTGCCGCACACTGAGAACAGCATTTGGTCAGCAGTGGGCGTCAGCGTGAGCGCGGGCCAGGTAGACATACCGTGGGTAATCTGAATGTCCAAGCAGCGATGCTATCATTCCAAGACACAAGGGTTCCATTGCAACGCTCGAGCTCGCTCCGACACTGGCAAGCGAAGGCATATATGATACACTGTCGCGTTAAAAACGACTGCGGCGTGTGAAGATGCTGACACATGGTGATGCGGATGAACTTGCGTTGTTTCTCAGCCTATGCTTTACACTTTCATGCTCGATCATTACCTTACGCTTTCATACTCGATCATTACGCCAGAACGCAGAATAATCGATCCGTGTGATAGATGAGATGTTACTACCTCGATAGCCACGGACATACAGCTTTCACTCAATGCTACTATGGCTGGATAGCCAAGATCAGATGACACTATTCGGTGATCAAGTAGCAAGCTCTCTGCTACTACACTACAAGTGTGTACAGTCTTGTTCCCCACGGTTCATTCAAAATGGATAACCTGTGGACTTGCGCTGTCCCTTCGTGCCACAACGTGGAGTTGGGAAAACCTGGCCGCGGCCGTAACGTGAAGTCTCTGCGAGCGATCAATGGTGGCTGGATATATGGACTCCAGAGAAGCTTCCAGAGCTCAATCAATTTTGACTACAAGCAGGATACTTGGGGAAACACGTCGCAGTAGAACAATGTCGCTGAGATAATAGATACATGAGAATGACATGCTGATTGTGCAAGTTGATGATTGTGTTTTCTGAATGACTCAATGGCAGGCGAAGGAGATCAACTCGGCAATGCCCGCATTGAGCATGTCTTTGAGCGAGCATGCTTTCCTTGACATTTCGTTGAACGGCTTTCCGTGCCATAACTCACATCGCGACGCAATCGAAACATCTTCTGGTCCTTCCGTCGTCTGCACCACTCTTTGTCCCCTGACTGCGTTACGGAAGTAGTTCGTCGGTCGCAACGATGTATGGAGGGGAGGGGGTAAAGGTTGAGTTATCCCTGCCCTGCTCTTCCAACGCGTCGTCGGCCGATCCTCTACAGAGCATTACGAGCCATGCTGCTGTCGATGATGTCGGTACAGTAAAACTCACATGCATAGATTGTTACATCACGTGCTTTCAGATTGATTGGCGGGGGCTGCTCTGTATCTACATAGGTATGTCGATGGCTATGAGCCACTTGCAGGGGTGAAGCCGCGATCGCTGGCGACTGTAACACGCCTGGAAAGACGGGCCGCTACCAATGCTCGCATGCAATGCCTTCTTCATCCTCGCCTCTTCGAACGCAGCGCAAGCACAGTCCATTCACCCAGTCCTGGGTCTCGCTGACTTTGGCGATCATCAGATTCAATGTCGTGTGTAGCGGACAGAAATGTTCGGCTTCGCAGATATGTTTCGCGACTCTTTTAGCACGGGCAAAACGTGACGAGACGTTGAACACAGAGCACTCTGCGAATGCAGTTACCGTCGGCCATAAGTCTACTTTGCTCAGGATACTGAAGTATCCAGCCACCCTCGTCTCATGCGTACAAAGCTGCCTCTGGAGTTCCGTGGTATCACAAGGATGACACTTCCTTGCCCCACTAGGGAGGCTGCGGCCACATTTGATACACAGGAGCTGCCAGGTGTTATAGACTTGTTTGTCTTTACGCAAATCCAGCTCCATGCATTGCACTATGGCCTCGAGTTCGTCCAACACACGCTGTATACGCTTCATCAAGGATGCTAGACGGTCTCAGCTATGATAAGCTCGTTGATGGAGGCCCATGTCTTACCTGTGACGCTTGTTGGTAGTACTGCGAACAGCTCCTCCTTCTCCCACGCTGCCCCAAAAGACGGTGCCAGTTGCAGAGTAGCGGTTCGCGACTTGTTCCTGAATTCGAGCGAGTCACCGAAGATATAGGCAGCCAGGACTTGGAACCCCAGTGCCTTGGCCGACTCATCTTTAGTTGCCACATTTCTCAGCCAGGTCGGTACCCACGGTCCCAAGGCTCTTGTACAATCGTACTTGTCGCAGTGAAGCGAGAGCCGCGCTAGTCTCTCAGGTTCCATGAAGTAGTCTGCAGAGCTCCCCTGGTGGTGTAGGATCCGCAGCATCAGTCCCATAAGCTCGGGATCGTCGTCTCCGAGCTCTAACAACGGACAGTCTTCGACGAGCAGTCGCTGCCCCTCGTGGAAAGCCGCGTCGAACATACACGAGAAGACGGGAGAAGCGAGACGAAGGATGTGAGTTGAGACGAGGAACTTAGCGCTGGCTCCTGTGCACTGGCTCAGACACCTCAGTACGACATCTCCGCCGGGGTCTAGTGGGGTCGCCAGTATCACGTTGTTCATAGTGGAGGATAGGCCCACCTCGTCCTGTCATGGTCAAAGCGATGGAATGAGGAGCGTGAGTATAGGAGCATACACTTTGCACGACTTTGCCGAGAGTCTATATGGTGATATCAGCGTGTCTGCACACGGGAGGCTGGGATGAGCGGTTGTACCTTTGACGCTATGTGGACAACGCACGAGTAGGGCGATAGGCAAATATGTGTAGACTTGGCTCTGTTGAGAAGTGTAAATTTGGAAAGCCATTCCGATAAAATCAGACTGCCCTCCCCTCTTTGTCATGGAAGCCTTGTCAACTCACTCGGCCGGCTCTGTCTGGCTTACAACGGCAGCACTCCCAGGGAATTGATGCAGTATCCACTGTCAAAAAGCACAATGGTGCTATTCATTCTCACTCATAGTAGTGATCACCAAGTCTTGTCGATTGCCTCGCTTCAGTAGGCTCTACCACGCTCAGCGTCAGCAGCAGCAAAAGTCACAGGTCAGCAACAGTAACAGGGTCAGCGCGATCATCGGTGGACCTCGTTACCTACAAGACATAGCTTCCTAGCAGATTGCATATGCCCTATGCCACCGTGACCATTCTCTCACGCCACTTCTCTCTCGCTGGCCTTGCTGCGCCCTTACGCTGCTGTAAAACCCACCGCACCACTGAAGCAAGATTAGGCCAGCCGTGATGCTGCAGTTCTCTTTCGTCTTGTGGTTGCCCTACTTTGCTATCAACACCGTAGCCTCGCTTCAGGGACGGCGAGAGGCGGATTCCAAGAGTTGCAGGACCGAGAATGGCTTGGAGCCTCGACGAACAAGCGCATGCAGGCTCGCTCTGTAGCGGATAAGAGCTCGATGCAAATTCTCTACAAGGAGAATGTCTTCAGCTATGCCCATTACTGGAGCGTGTACTTTGGACCGCGCGGTATTCCTGTCGATCCCTATGATCTCGGACCTTTCGTGGAAATATTCAATCTCACGAAAGAGCCCATTCCCGGCAATCTGTTCAGCAATATCGACACTCCTCCCCCTATACCAAGCGGATCATGGTCGGGTTTCACTTCGCCTCTCGCAGAGGCCGATTGCTCGATTGTGGGTGACGAATCGGGCCCGCCAACACTCGAGTGTGGGCAAAGTCTCACAGCAGCCTTTGCGAAAGATCCAGGATACGGTGATGCTACGATAGGCTGTTACAAAGATGCTATTCGTTACCACAGGGCGTACTTCACCGAGTTCACAATGTAAAATCATTTGGATAGGGGACTGATGGTATATCTTCCACAAACACCCGTAGCTGTTTTTTCTTCTTCAGCCGGTGGTGACTCGTGTCATCGCCTTACTGGCGTCTCTCATCGAAGCTCTGATCGTAGCTGTTGGCGACTGGTCACTCTGTTCAGAAATAGCTTCAGTAGTACGTGATGTCCATCTCGGCAGTTGGGGGGGATTCGCCGCAGACGGTTAGATATGAGTTCCTATCTCTATTGTTTTGAGATCATCTGCTGTATGACTAGCATGGAAATTCGACTTGCAGGCTGGAAGATCGTTTTGTTTTAGTTGTGATTGCGATGCCTCCCGCCTTGTAGGACGAAACTGTAGTAATGTCTGTCCTTGTACAACGGAAAACCAGATACACAGAGAATAGCCAAAGAGCATGCGAGATTATCGGGTTTCACAGCGCAGCATTGTTTCATCGGCTGTTCTCGGCCCACTGAGTTTCCCGCTGTACAGATACTGACGTCAGTGAATGTATGTAGCAGAGGTTGGCAATATGAAGCACAGCAGCGCAGCTCGACAGACGCCAGGCAGTTGTAATGGACCGGGTTTTCAGCCCTGTTTTGAGATTGTGGAGAACTCCAACGTAATTGATCCAGTCTACTGATACATAGGCTTTTCTCCAATAATAAGATAGTATTGAAAGCTCACACAGCACGAGACCATGCTTCTAAGGCGACTTGCTGATTGGTACCTCCTCCGAAAACGATAGCCGTAGTAGAACATTGTGAGCCAAAAGACGCGCGGCAGACTTGCAAAGTCCCAGAGTGTGCTGCTGGCGGCACTACCATGCAACGGGAAATTCCATCGTAGGTCGTGACAGCATGGTACAGTACTGTGAACAACGATGAGCCATATCTCAGACGATATCTGGTCGGCACAGCAGGCAGCCTTCCCTGCCACTTATTGCGTTGTGCCAGTCGGCTGACCCAGCGTTTCTGCGCAAGATTGCCTGAGTATGGTCTGCTTTCTACTGACGCGGTCGAATGTGGTTGCATCGTTCTCGGTCGTGACAGTCTTTTGACGTTTGATGCACAGGATGCTTATCTGGAAATGGTCTCCTGGTGGCTGGTCTCCTGGTAGCCTGTCTTCAGCATCAAATATAGCCCGTGGCACGGGCAGACACAGGCTACGGCCGCGACGGCATCGGTCAAGACGTCCTGTGCCTTGTACGACTATACTGCTTCACACGGATTCCTGAACTGGTTGGTTGGACTGCGCACTGCATTCATTGGCGGGAACATGGGTAATCGGGGATTGAAGGCTTGAGATGGAAGAGGTAAAGTTTCGTTGGGGTGTAAAGCCCCGTCGAGATGAGCTACCTTCTTCTTGGGGAAGATGGTAAGCAAGGCGAAGGAATCGTCTCCAGTCTCGGTACCAGAGCGGTAGTACGAGGGATACGAAGATGCAGAGCGCAAGCTTCAACAACGCCCCTGCGGGTAGATCATCGATTGCGTCCAACAAGGTCTCGAGTCTAGCTGCGTTCTCAAAAGGCACTTCGTGAGGCCTCGCTCCGTGAGCGTCATGGCGGTGCATATCGATGCAGGGGCGAGGGCGAAGCGTGAGAAGCCGTCATGTGTCTGCGGCCGTCATCTCTTGACACCTGCGGCATGTATATGGCCAGGTTCGTAAGCACACACGAGCGCCACCGTTATCAGTAATCCTCGCATGGTATTCCAGCGCTGCGGTATTCCGTGCGTGAGCTTGTGCAATTCCATGTCCGCGGAATGCCAGGCCGATGGAATGCCAGGCAACTGGTATGCCAGGTGTAAGCTGCTTACAGCCACATCGCTGTCAGCAGCCTGCTGCAGGAGAGCAATCATATGACGAGCTGCAGTCGACGTGGACGAGCATAGCACATGCGCGTAAGCTTGTCTGCTGGTGTCGGTCGAAGGCCCCCAGCCTTCTGCTAGCATGACATCAGATCAGGAACTCGCTCGTGCCGTTGTGGCACGCTGTACAGTAGTAAGGCCGGTCTCTTCTTTACCTAGAGCAACTAATACAGCTCATGAAGATCTGATTGCGATGCACGTATTGAAAGCAGGTAATCGTTTTTGTGGACCCTGGTAGCAACCGCGATTATCCCCAAGAGACGGACACCCTCGCACTTCAGCTTTCCAGCAGACATCACCGCCACTGCTGTTGCAAAGAGGCTAGCAGGACCCAGAATCGGAGGATTGCTTGCATCACTTGCACATCCTCTACCTCTTCGCATACGACCAGTTCTTCGACGCCATCATGCCCGCTATATTGTTTGTCTTGCTTACAGCGCTCGATGGGCTTGTGATATCGCTCACAGCTCAGCTCAGGGCTATGGGAGACGATGGGTAGAAGTTGATCACAAGATGTATGGCCTTTAGTGCTTATTGATGGTTGCATTCTTCCCACTACCTCTACCTGATCGCGCGCTTTCGTAGAGCCTGGGTTTAGACAATCTCACGGGCTTCGCGTGTCACTGCCTATTGCCTACAGCGAGCCACTCTCATCATAGTCGATCTATATGAAAATCCGCACTTGCGAAATATCATTCACTAGTGATGAGCACTGGAGTCCATCGCGCAATGACGCTGCCGTGTCTTATACGGTATGTAGTGCGCATGGTCTCCTGTCTTGCTCGATTCTTCGTCAGTCAACTTGCCACAGGGCAGATCATTTGTAGGTGTGAGAGAGTTGACTGTATTTGCTCCAACGCATCCAGATGTGCTACGAGAGTGCCTGTCTATATCTACATCGCGGCTCCTTTTTGGTAACTCGACTAGTTAGGCTAAAGATCAAGAAAAAGAACTTCGTTCCTTGAACATGTCTTGTGAGGATGACTTGTCTCGTGCTTCTAAAACTCGATCACGATTCGAACTTGCCTCCGCACAAAGGTAACCCGTCCGCTTGACATGGACGAGCGATCGTTTGGCATTCTGTGATATGCGAACCCCACGAGACGTTAGGGGCCAAGTGACCTAGTCTCCGCACAAGTATCGTCTCATGAATACCGCCCTGTGGCTGATCCCACAGATTTGTTGCATCTGGTCTATCTAATGGAAGAATACTTGTTGTTTCAGCTCGATCCCCAACAACCATCACACTCACACCTGAATGCTACGCCCGCAACTCAACACCGCGTGTGGTACAGTGAGCACAAGAAGAGCAGTGCTGATACTGAACCTTATTTGCCAGAGCAAATGCAGACACTCAAGGACCAAAGAAAGCTCGATACGATCGAGCTTGCGACAGCAACCCATAAAACGGCAAACAGGGACACGCCTAGAGATGCGTCGATGTTGTAGGAACGCAAGACCGACTCGAACACACCCGCCAGCGCAGCGTAGATGGTGGTTGCTGCTGCTGCCGCCGCAAGGGCAAGGCTAGCCTGCAACTGGCCGCACCTATTAGCAAGCACACGCATCAGAGCGAACAAGACCTACAATAGACACAACCGCCGTGAAGCAGCTGAACCATCTGCTACGGATCGCAAGCATTCCCCCCGCGATTTCTAACACGGTCAGCCCCAACATGATGACGAACGTCCAATGTGTCCATTCAACCGCCGCTCGGTATGTCTGCATGCCCTTGGTGAATCGCTCTCCGAGGACTGCCTGCAAAATTGTGTTCTCCAGCTGCCAGACATCCGCAGGGTCAAAGTAGAATGGCACCTTCCAGGCGCTGCAGTGTGTTACCGTCTCTCTCCTCGTTTTTTTGTCAGTTTTACCCTCACAGTAGCCAAAGAGGCCCACCACATAGAAGTCCTTGAGGGGTTCCGACTCCGCTACGCTCTGGAGACTGTCAGGAACCTCGATGCCGAAGACGCTGTCAGGAAGGCTGTTCAGCAAGCCCTGTGGACTCAACATCGTATCACTAGTGTTTGCCTGTCTCTTACTGTCAGCATACACGTTTGCACTATATATGGATCGTCGGTGTGTGCTCGTACCTTGAAGAAGTAGAGATCTCGCTGGAGCAGTGTGTTGTGGCCGCCGGGAGAGACTTGCGCCAACGCGACGACAAGGAAGCAAACCAAGGACAGGATCGTGAGCAGCATAGGTAGGGCAATGCATGAGACGCGCTTGATCTTTCCCATCGGAACGAAGGCAATGGGCTGCTGCTCGCGCTCTGAGCATTTAGGCCCTAGGGTACAATCTCACCGCAGCGGCGTTCTTCGAATACTATTGGTAAATTCTTGCCTGTATGATGGACAGCAAGCAGAAAGCTCTTCACGTGTCTGGAATATACAGTCAGACCTGTAGACTACAACGGACGTTTGAGGTAACTCTACTGCAGTTTTGAGATCGACCCGGATGGTCTGCGTACAAGAAAACTTTCTCAGTCAATGTTAGATTGAGAGAGCGTGTAGAGCAAGAGGTTTGTTCGGTCTAGGTATGAATGCGGTTGCTGATGATATCCTGTTTTGTTCCGTTGCTGCTTATGCGTACTGCGAACGTGGTATCACTCTGGTCGTGCAAGTAGTGACACAAGTCATTCCTCTACCCTACGCAAATAAGCCTCAGCATAATTCATCAGCATAATCGCTGCGTGACTTACCTTTCGCGTTATCTGACCTCTGGACGATTGCGTAAGACGATTGACTGGGAAAGAGCCAAGTACAATATCAACATATGATAGATACACTTCTGTCGGCTTTTGCCGTCTTGCGTCGGTCGGCGTGTCTGCTGACTTGATCTTCCTATAGCAATCTGTATCGTAATGAACAAGATGAATCGGCGACAGTAGAGCGACAAGTAGAGAAGAAATAGACGAAAGTTTTGAAGCCATTACAAGATCGACGTTGTCGTCGCCCAGATATTTATGAGCACAAGCTCGTCCGGCTCGAGAGCAGCCACTTCTATGGAGACCTGTCGTTGTGCGCACCGATCACTCTTTGGATCTGGTCGATCGTGCGATGGAATACTCTCATCGAGAAATCGGTGTGATCTGAATGTCTTTGATGCTCCGCTTTCCCCTTGGTCCGAGGATTGGTATGGAGAATTTAATGAATGTCGGAAGCAGATATCGAACCTGGAGAGAAAGACATTTGCTCGTTGATGTCCAGAGTGAGAAGTTCCCGGGAGATGTGATAGATTGGAGTGGTCGATGACCTCCATGTGGAAACACAATCATTTGCTAACGCATCATAGCGTTCGTTTTTTGAGAGATGGCAAAGGCAAGTACCACCAATCCCGCAAAAACCCACAGGAGTCCATCGTACCACATTATGCTTTGTCTCCGTGATGCCCAAAGTGCCACGGCGGCCGGAGTATTTGATGGAGTGTCTAAGGCTAGTCCCGGTCGTGCGCACACCGAGCAAGGCAGCCCTTTAAACTCAAGCGAGTAAACGTAATGTTGAGCATTATCTACCGTCAGACATGAATTCACAGTGAAAGCTTCTGTAGATAGATCATGTGTTTGATAAACGCTTATGCAATTCAAAACACCATGCGAAGATCGTGATGCCAGCAATCTCGCAGCATACATCTGACCCGATATGTAGTAAGCTAGCGTAATGTACGTCTGCTCACTTCGAGCCAGATGTAAGCTTATGTTTAGCCACATGCTCTCTGACACTGCTCGTCCAGTTGTGAGCGATCGCGGCTTCACCCCAACGCGCAGCTGCGCAACGATTATACACAGCCTCACCTTCTACAGATGGCTTAGTACTTCGCAACAGTCGGTATCATTGACCAATCTTCAATCTGACCGTGACTAGTTTTCTAGAATGGCGCACACATAGGTGAAGCCGCAACGGCTGACAACTGTATCAGATCAGAGTGACGATGCGAACGGGTCAGCACGGTAATTTGCGATGATAGTCGTATCATCACAGCACGACAATAAGATCGTCAAGTTTCAAGCCGGCCGCTATCCAAAGCTTGTGTGCGTGACTACAATTTTGGTTGGGTCTTCGATTTTACGCCCGTACTCGACTCGCCTGATGATTTTTCTTTACCAGCACTAGCTCTTGCCAGCACTGGCCAGTGTAAACCATAAGCCTTCCAAGTCGACCGAAGCCTTGGATTGCACCGAGCAACCAGTGCTTGCACGTGCGTCAATGAAAGTATACTAGAGCTGGCTGTTTTCAGGCCGGGATGCTCTGGTAACTGTTGTCGAACCTATTGTCAATCGTTTCTTATGCTCCGCTTTACCAACACGCTGAGAGGCTGAGCTCGCTTGTTGGATGCAGCTTTATTCATCGGACACTATCTAAACATCCCTCGGTGAGGTAGAACCACATCCTCGCGGCGTCATCGCAGTGGGCCAACGTCTGTCACAGGTCCTACCATGTGCTAGATCATCCTATAAAGTATGCACTCGAGAGATCGGGGCCAGAGCGTACACGGCGTCACGTCGTCCCCAAACAGCGTCGCTTGGCTGTCCGCAAAGGCGAGTCGTCTTGTCGCCTCCTCTTACCCGCTACACTTGCTGTGACGTGCACGTCTTTGAGCGCACTCCATTCGAGCATTTGTAGATCAATCAGGGTTTTGAGCGTCAGCGGCGAAGCGCTGATAGAATGAACACGGTCTCCGTGCAGTCTCAAGCGAATGTCCAGCTCTTCGCAGAGCGAGGGAACGCGCAGACATACGGGCTTGCCAAAATTGCCATGCCGATCGATCCACGTTGATACGGCTCGTCCTGGACCACAGACCTGCATCTCGATCTGGAAGCTGGCCTCCAGATGATCAAGCTTTTGCATCAGCCTGGAGAAGGCGGGGTTGACTCCGGGGATACGGCAGCGGATCAACCCGTAACAGGTATAGGAGCCGCGCTCGTAGAGCGGCATGCGCCCTGGCCGTAGCTCAAAGTAGAAACTGAGGGCGAGTGCAGCGTCGGCCAAGTCACGCACAGCAGGGTCCGTCGTGAAGTAAGTAGAAGCTCTCTCAGCAAGGCCTCCTATGGCTGGAGTGTCGGCTAGATCGGGTAGCTCTCCGTCTACGGGAAGGTTGAATCGATGTAGCCATCGATCTACACTAGCAAACCCTGCAGGCTGGGATGCAGCCAATATCTGGCGCATAATGGCGAACTGCTTGTCGCCGTTGAAGTTTTCCTTCACATAGTGCTTGCCAGTCTGCTGCAGAGAGCTGTTCCCGAAGAGCAGACTGGGGCAGACGTCGGCTTTGGCAACCTCTCTCGTCGTCGAGACGCCCGTACCTACAGACACGAATTGATCAGCGAGGCTCAAACCAGGAGCCATCTTCTGCAGCTCCTGCAAGGCGAGCATGCAGGGATTGTTGTCGCTCAGCCCTCCGTCCATGAATGTGCCGTGGCCAGGTATCTTGTGCGGCGTGAAGTACCTGTCACCGTCAGACGTCAGTCAAGCGGCTGCAGCTTGTAGCACTCACCAGGGGGCTGCGGATGTACATCGTGCGCTGTCGCGCCAGGTTAGCGTCAAGCTTCTGACAGCGGGGTAGCAACTCACGCATCCTTCACGCATATCTCTTCTGTAGCGTCTTCTGAGCGCAAGATACGATACGTAGACATCTCTGTACATGCACCATTGTCGTATGTGGGAGCAGCTCCGTTGTAACTCGTGACTAAACACGTTTCCAGCGTGTCGACATCGACAACAGGCAGACCAACGCGTGCCCCGATTGAAGACATGTACGGGACGTCCAGCATGGTGGCTTCCTCGAAAGCCTCGTTCAGGGCGCTATCGATGTCGCTGGCAGGGAACCGGCCATTTCGACACGAAGTGATAAGGGCATGGGCTGTTGCAGCAAGTCCCAGGCCCAGCTGGCTCCGCCCACGGAATATCCGTGTTGCCAGCTGGGTGAATAGTGTAAAGGTCTCCTCAGCTCGCATGCCGAGACCGTAAAGCGCAAGAACTACCATCGCGCCTGCAGAACAATGAGCCAAACACCAAGCAAGGAATGGGAACTCTTTCTGATAACGTACCTGAACTCGTTCCGTACGCAAGGTCAAAGAACTCTTGGATCGGCATATCGAGACCCACTGCGTTTTCTAGCGCGCAAAGGAACTGAATGGGAATCGCCGCACGGATGCCGCCGCCATCAATCGATAGCACGCGTAGCCCGGCAGTGGCAGGCCTCACGCGCATGTTGGCTTCGAAAGACTGGAAGCAAAAGGGACAGCAGTTCAGCTTGTAGAGATGTGGATCGACGTGGGAACAGCTTCCCAGATACGTGAAACATCTCTCGCAGATCAAATGTCCACAAGGGAGCTTGTGCTCGGGGACTGCGTGCATGCAAGCTAAGCAAACCTGGTGAGGCTTCCTCATCGCAAGCCATGGCTGAAACTCTACTAGTAGTCTCGCACGAGAATTCGAGCAGAGAGTTTTGCTTCTTTGCACAAAGTGCTGCTCGAGGAGAGAAACCCATTGGGTGCGAAGCAGCAACACCTGGTTGCCACAGTGTCTCGGGGACTCGAGTGTCTTGTTCACGGCAACGTCCAGACAAGCAGACTTGTAGTGAGACGAGAATACCACGAGCGGTTCAAGAACTACAGTCAGTCAGCAGACTGGAGCAGTCGGTCCGCATGGGATACTGACAAGGCACGTCGTATGCATAGTTGTCCATCGCCAGACAACCTGCAACAAACGGAATGGCAAACTCCGCCATATCTTCTAAGCTGTTGATTGAATCGAAGAGAATGCCCAAATACTTCTGCAAGCGCGCAGATACGGGACGATGCGACCGCGACGCCATAATCATGTCGAATGGGACCTGTCCGCTGCTGACGAAATGATCGCAAGCTTGACGGAACAGGAGATCAAAGTGCACAGCATTCAAAAGGGTGTAGTTGCGGACGCGCTCGTTCCTGGCAACATCTACTTCACGTTTGATGCGGTCTGCTAGCGTCTGGGTGCTGGTTTGTTGAACGTATACAGAGAGGCGAGAAGACAACTCTGATCTGGTCTGTTTCAGTTGCTTGTGCAAGATATCTATCAGCTGGCTCTGTACACTCGCCTCGCTCTGCTGTTCAGAAGGTGCCGCTACGTAAAGTAGTCGAGGACGCACTGTGATGTGAGGCCCTTGGCTGGGTCTCTGCTCGAGCCATGGTATCATGCGGTCGACTTGACAGTATATATCGCGGCCTCCTGCGGAGAAGAGACAAATCACGTCTGTGAAGGGGCGGATCAGTGTGGAGTGGAGACTGTTGAACACGTCAACCAAACTGCTTACCTGCCACTGTAGTGGACGTACTGCTTGGCGGTGACAGGGAGCGGCCATGGGTGCTGCTGCGGACGTATTCCGCTTTGAGATGT
Source organism: Alternaria dauci (assembly GCF_042100115.1). Taxonomy (NCBI): domain Eukaryota; kingdom Fungi; phylum Ascomycota; class Dothideomycetes; order Pleosporales; family Pleosporaceae; genus Alternaria; species Alternaria dauci. The sequence goes on from NC_091280.1 coordinate 2,538,484, forward strand.
CCTCGTGTGCGATCAGCATGGGACGGTCACTAAAAGCAGTAGTAGGATCTAGTTGTAAAGATACTCCGCTGAACGCTCGATTGTTCACGTGGTCTCTGGTAGTGGGCAGGACATCGGCCAACAACGATCCCTTGCCAGCATTACCAAGCATGACTACTAGACTTGGGCTCTTGCTAGCGGGTTTGTCGAGGCTCGTGACTATATCGTTCAGAGTGCTAGCACAGCGCAACGAGAGCTTCTTTTCGGCGTGGATAGATAACCAGGACCCATGCTTGCAGCTCTTCATGGTTGCTAGACCACGTGGGCCAGGCAAAAAATGTTACAGAGAGGGTGACTACTCGGCAGGTTCGAGAGTCGGCAAGTCATGGTAGGGAGTAATGCATTATATACCGCCACGAGGAGTGAGATCACCACGGAGATGCTGACTTGCTTACTGTAAACGATTATAATCCTAAGCAGATTACAGTTCTGAAGCGTCCTCAAGGCCAGGCATATGACGAAGTGATATGCTGATTCCGATCCCCGTGCTAGTGAGCAGATGACTTTGTTCTTGCGCCAAGCTCTCGAGGCTTACTGATGATGGCACATGAAGGGCGCCAACGTTAGCAAGCCAAATCTACAGACTTCCACCGGCTGCGCGATCGCTGTACAGTCGTCAGCAATTACAGCTTCCGCTTTGCACACACGACTCAGTTGTCGTTGCGCACGGGACATCAACTCGTCCATCATACGCTTGCTTTGAAAAAACCTAGACTCTGTAGATGTCTCAACTTTATCGATCTGGATATCGAGTAGAGGACTGACCCATGGCAATGCCAGCGAACGCTAGCACTATCAGGGTAAAGTCTCGACTAAGCGAGATAGGCTTGACATGGGACCAAAAGTCGCCTGCTTATGAAACCTGGAAGCTGCAAGTGCATGAGTATGTAGAGTGTCAAGCCTAAAAGTATCTGTCCTTTTCGATAAGCTTTACAGTACAATTGTCAGCGATTGCGGCTTCCCCTGTGCGTGCAGCATTCTAAAAGGCCAGTCGCCATCAGATCGACGATTGACCATTGGTATTGACTGTTGTCGCACGGTTGGGTGCGGGTATTGTAGACGGAAAATTAGGGGAGAGTGTGTTATTGTTGTATTGTTCTAGCATCCTAGCTCAGCTTATATTCAGGCCCTCGCACGGCACGATTAGTAACAGAGTTTAGGTTCACGAAAGCGCTTGGCCTGCGACAACTGTTTTGCAGCGAACAGCTGATACTAAGCCGCAAACGTAAAGTGGGGCTATTCAAAACCGTTGCGCAACTGTGTTTAGGGGTGAAGCCGCAATCATTGACGACTGTACTATGTTGGCGGATACTCGACTAGGACTGTAATCATCTCGGCGCTTTACCAGAGCTTACTCGATGGTAGCAGCAAACGAACTCAATTCGCCTTCAGCATTTCAGATGGGCCGTTGTTTTGTTGCAGCCTTGTCAAAGTCTCCTCACGCAAGAGCCACAGAACCTCTCGCGCTAGGACGGCAGAGAATAAGTAGTGGTTCCTTCGATGACTGCCATTTCTTCCAGAGATCTGGACAGAACTTGACCATGCGGCAGCACTGTAAGTATCAACTAACGTCCGTCCCTGCGAAACGGGACACCCTGCGTGCCGGGACTGGCCAATCAACTTGCAGATCTTGGACAGAAGTCTGCGATTCAAGTGAGCTGATTTGCCGGTCCCGGCACGCAGGGTGTCCTGTTACACAGGGATGGACGTTACGCAAGACAACACGCAGCTTTGTTGTCTTGTGCCAGCTTGGCTTCACTCCTTCTCTTACAGCCGTCATGCATACCGAGACGATTACTGATCTCCCTAGCTTAAATTTTGATAGGCGTCAGTCCACAGATAAACGGCGGCGAATGTTTGAACCGTTGGTCTTCCTCGAACCATGGTGTGTAACATCCCCACCTGTGTGACGGAAATCCTGATGGACCGAAATGAGCCAATAAGATACAGCATCTCGCGGCAATGCCTGCTGACTTTGCGCTCTTATTGGCTAGTTCCGGCCCACCGGGTTTTCTGCTACACGGGGAGGGAGGTTAGCCTGTCTTAGGGACGTTTCACGCACGTGCATCTCATCTTGGGGTCTACCATCACACGCAGATCATACCAGATACATCTCATAAAAAACAACAGAGATATATCTACTTAACTTGAAGGAATGTTCTTTGATATGAGATCCTGGACGCCATACACATATACCCTACGCAAGGAACTACGGCAAAGCGTGACTCCATAGGTTTGAGACTGGTAGCAAGTGATCATGTCGCTTACTCTGTAGTCGAGGCTTCTTCTATAGTCACACAAATTCTGCTCAACTTCTCACTGACCTTCCGAATTTCCCGTCCCATTGTCTCCAAAGACTCGTCAAGCTTTGGTCGTTTTTTGTTACCCTTCTCCAAGGAAACTTCTTCTTCGTTTGCATCCACGGCAAACTGCGTCATGCTGAGATGCTCTTCTAGGGTCCGAATGTCTTGTTCCCCAAAAGTAGCTCGGTAGCTGGAGAGGTTGCATACAAGAGGGCCATCGTATTCGTATCCATAGATCCCTCTCATTGCTCGAAGATTTTTCTGGAGTGTCTTGTCTGTGATGTTGAGAATAACTATCACTTGTTTTCCCGACTTTCCGTGCCGTTTGGCTGCGCAGCCTTCTATTGAAAATCCGGTTCTGTCGGACTTATTCATTGCTCCGATGAACAGGTTGTCCGCTTTTGGGGCCATCCCTGCTTTTTGTTTTGGAATCATCCGTTTGGAATCGCAATGTCTTAGCACCTCAAACTCATACGCACCGTCTCTGAAGACTAGTCCACGTATTTTGGGCTTTCCAAAATCACATCGAATGCCGTAGATGACTTCGCCACCATCTCGTGGTTCTGGTGTTTCCCCACTTTCCCCTACGAGACCTTCGCGCGTCCAAAGTTTCCGACGGTCTTTGGAACCGTCATTTGCCCTAGATGTAATCTGACCGTCATCTCGTGTCTTCCTCTGGAGGGAAGGTTCCCTCTTCGCATCCCGCGCCTCTACTCTCTGATCAGACGAGCTTTCATCAGCCATGACTATATCGTCATTGTCTTGGTGGCTTCCTCCACCCTTGGCTTTCCATTCTTTGTAGTTCAAAGTGGACAGACCTTTCTTGAAAAGTTCGCCAGATGTGTCCCCTACTGCGTTCGCGAAAGCAGTCTTGGACAGCCACATCCTTTCCTCTTCTTTTCCTAGGCTGAAGATGAAGATTTCAAATTTCTTGGGACCATAGGTCTGAACCTGTCGATTCTCGATCTGATCCACGGTTTTACCATGGATCTTCTCTTTGAAATCGCTTGGGGAAAAGTTCGGAAGGTTGGATCCTACTTTTACGTCTACACCCTTGATTTCTTTTTCGTCAAGCACGAAAAAGGTTTCACGATCAAATTGTACTAATGTGTATTTCGAAAATACCGCACGGGGTCGGGGATAGTGCGGTTCGTTTTGGGTCTGCATTGTAGTCTGCTCTGGCGCTGTGGATGGAGATTCTGTGCCAACGTAGTTGCGAACGGAGACTGATATATGTAGGGCTGATGGTCATGGGTGGCGATAAACAAGCGTTCCGCCAGTATCATGATCATAACAGATGACAGGGAGTCAGCAACATATTCCTGGACGACTATCAAGAAACTTTAGCTTCGATAAGCTATTTCAGTAAGCAGGATGAGTCTGTATACCGGAGTTCGACAGCATTGACCAATATGAGCACAGTGGTCTGCTTATTCCACAGATGGGAAATATCGTTTTCTCCAGCAAAAGCCACTAAGCATTTTGAAACTGCCCTGACACTGTAGCACAGTGCCTTCGAAGCTTTTTTTTTGTAGTGGAGACTTGTTCTGGTTCTACGAGCCCAATCGGTTTCCTCACTGCAAGCTGGGGGCGTCGGTGAGAGAAATGCCCTTTGACAACATTGAGTACAGTGAATCTCGATGGTACCGTGCCGGACGGCGAAACGCCCCGGACGGCGAAACGCCCGCTTCGCCCCACCAACCACCACCACCCCCATCTACACCAACTCCGCCACGCCGCGATCGCCGCAAATGGAGCCTATCGACGCTGCAATTGCAGCTCTAGATGCTCTAGGACCTAGAGAAAAACTTATATACACGTAGATCGCGAAGAGATTTGGCGTTGATCGTAGAACGCTCGCGCGGCGGCATCAAGGTCTTACTACCTCGCGCGCTATCTGCTACCAAGACCAGCAAGCTCTCTACCCACAACAGGAAATCGAGCTTATACAATATATCGATCGACTAAGTGTCCGATAGATACCACCTAGTAGAGATAAGGTACGAGGATTTGCTTCAGAGCTTGCGCGGAAAGAGGTAGGCTACCATTGGGTTGATCGCTTTGTTCAGCGCTATCCCGATCTTCTTAAACCAAAACTGGTCACCCCGATGAATCGCAGTCGCCACGGAGCAGATTCAGGACTGAAATACAAGCTATACTCCGAGCTTGTACGCGATAAACTCAGTCAATACAATATTGAGCCGCGGCATATCTACAATATGGACGAGAAGGGCTTTATGATCGGAGTCCAAACGCGATCAAAGAGGATCTTCACTCGAGCCTCTCTAGAATCCGGAATCAGAAGGTCTTTGCTCCAAGATGGCAACCGAGACTGGATAACCCTGATTGCTTGTATTTGCGCTGATGGATCTCATCTTGATCCAAGCCTTATCTACCAAGGTCAGCCGGGATCAATCCAGAACTCGTGGTTGCAAGGCTTTGATCCAGATAGCCACCGCGCCCGAATAATCTCATCCTCCTCTGGCTGGTCAAACAATGATATCAGGCTTCAGTGGCTTAAACAGGTGTTTGATCCTGCCACCAAAGCAAAAGCTCGATCGTCTTACCGGTTGTTGTTTATGGATGGCCATCAATCCCACCTCACGATGGATTTTATCGACTATTGCGATCAGAATAAGATTCTGCTAGTAATGTTTCCGCCTCACGCGACCCATACTTTGCAGCCACTCGACGTTGCCCTGTTCAAGCCTCTATCGACTGCGTACTCAAATGAGCTATCGAGCTTTATAGATCAGTGCCGTGGACTGCTACCTATTACCAAAAGCCACTTCTTCCCGCTGTTCTGGAGAGCCTGGGAGGCCTCCTTCAAGGAATCTACGATCCTCCGGGCGTTTAAAGTTACAGGCCTATCGCCCTTTAATCCAGAGATAATACTTCAAAAGTTCAGAACTATGGCTGCTGAGAGCGATAGCGACTCGTCCAACCTCAGCGCTTCTGATTAGAAAAAGATCAGGCAGCTGATTGATTGCGCTGTCAATCACAAAGAGAGTAGAAAGATCTCGCAGCTTAATCGAACTATTATAAAGCTATCCACCCAATCAAAGCTAGTCCAACGCGAAAACGAGAAGTTGAGAGAAGCTCTCATTAATGAACGGCAGCGGAAGCAGCGATCCCAGCCTGGAGCACTTGAGCAATCTGAAGATTATCACGGTGGAGCTAATTTCTGGTCACCGCGGAAGGTGCGGGAAGCTCGCAGCCTCTACGAGCAGAAGAAGCACGATCAAGAGCTATTACAACAGCAGAAAGCTGCTGCAATCCAAGCTCGGGAGGAGTTAAAGCTGACTAAAGCGCGCGAGATTGATGCAAGGCGTCAGGCGCGAGCGGAGGCGAGGCTACTAAGGGAAAGGCAGAGGGCTGATGAAGCGGCTGAGCGAGCAGCTCGTCAAGCAGCCCGCAAAGCAGCAAAACGACTTCAACAAACTATCAAAACTTCCCAGAAGAGTAAGAAGAAGAGCCTTCGAGCTCATACAAAACCAAAACCAAAAAAATCCATCGTTTGTGATCGTGGTAGTGGTGCGCAGCTATCTACTCGCCCAACAAGTCCACCACCGATTCAATCGCGACGTAGGCGCGATATCAAGTTGCCAGCTAGATTTAAGTAGACAGAATTCTGCCATACTATCTCTTAATCGTAACACTAAAAGATCTTGCAATAATAGCTATTTAGTGCGACTTGACCGCCTCATCTTTGTGGTAGGTTTGGTAGGGCGGAGCGGGCGTTTCGCCGTCCGGGGCGTTTCGCCGTCCGGCACGGTACCGAGGTGGGACGCGTGATGCTCGGAGACAAGTGATGCTCACCCCAACAACATTGCGACGACGGCAAACATGAGGCTGCGCAACCACGTACAATAGTTACTATCGCGAGATTTTCTAGAGTATTAATCTATAGACGTAGCTCTACAACTTTGCTTATCTAAACTTGGCTGGGGTATTAACAGTCCGGCCGCGGCGGGTGAGTGTTGGTGGAGGTGCCGGTGCAGGCACCTCAGCCATAGCACCCCCCCTAGCACCACCCAGGCGTTGTTTTTTTAGCTGTTGCTTTGCAGCAGGCTTTGGAGCCTTACGCTTACTGCTTTGGGAAGTTTGCATAGCTTCTAGGGCGTTGCGAGCCTCACAATCCTTGATTACCTGAGCAGCCTTGGCAGCCTTCTCTTTCTTCTTCCTCTCCTTCTCCTTCACCCGCTCCTCACGCTTCATACGGGCCTGTTCTTCGGCAATAAGTTTAGCCTCAGCCTTCAATTCCTTTGTCCGAAGTCGGTTGCGTTTTTCCTCCTCTATCTCACGCTCATTTTCCATCCTCCGATCGGTGGCATGACGTATAGTCCTTGGTGACAGAAGTAGAGCCCTTGAATGATTATCCCTATTTGCCTGAACATCTAGAGCGTTGACAGGGGTCTCATAGTCCCTTTGCTTCCGTCCTAACGCGTACCTAAGGCCATTGTTCTCATGTTCTAGTATAGCCTGATGGGCTTGTAGTGAAAGGAGCGTCTCCTTTACTACAGCCGCCTCGTGACTATCAGGGGTAATAGTATTTGCCATGAGCGTGCCTACTGTACGTCGGTTGACAGTATCAATCGCAGTAGGGTACTCAGGAGGCTCTGGTGTTGTTGTACGGAACTTTTTGAGCACCTCCTCTGGCTCCCATGGGACGATCCTAGTGGTTGCAAATGAGGACTGGACGTTGGTGACAGTAAAGGAGTTGTCCCAGGCTTGCTTGAACAGGTGATAGAAGTCTCCCTTCTTGAGTGAAAGGAGCCCTTGGGTCTTGGCAAGGTACTCCGCGAGCTGGTGGCTGTACGCAGAACTTAGGGGTGAGAAGAGCCCTACATCTAGCGGCTGCAACGTGTGGGTACTATGAGGAGGTAGTAACAAGGGTAAGATCCTCCGGGGTCTGCAATACTCCATAAACTCTGGGGTTTGATGGGATGAGTGGCCGTCCAGGAGGAGTAGTCGATGACGTAGGGGGGCCTTGTCCTTTGTATACCTATCAAACACGTCCTCTAGCCAAGCCACGCCTACCTTGTTGTTGCTCTATCCCGTCTCGGTACTGCCTACCATTACCTGATCGTCCTCGTACTTAATATCCTTTACCCATCGCTCTTGAATGTTGCCTGAAGGCGAGGCGTATAGTATAGTGGGTGGGACTACGCTCCCATCAGCACATACAGCCGCTATCACTGTCAACCACTCTCTGGATCCGTCCTGTATAGGTTGACGACGACCCCCTCGCTCCCATGAGTCCCTACTAAAGACTCTGTAGGTACCTTCACCTCTACCAAGGTGGAAGCCCTTCTCATCCATATTGTATATATCACCCGGCCTGACGTGATATTTGAGAAGGATCCTGGCCAAATCTTGAAACCAGTACTCGTACTTGTATAGGGAATCTGCCTTGTGGCGGAGTCGGTCCTTCCCCTTGCCGTGATGTGATTTCAGCTCATCTTTGTGACGCTGAAGGAAGCGCGACACCCAACGTAGAGAGGCAGGCTTCTTAGCAATAGATGTGCAGAAACTTTGTAGCATACGCCTAGAAGGGGGCAAGCCCTCCTCTGTTAATTGTCTGATGTAGTTTACGAGATCTACCTCTTGTTGTTGACTGAGTAATTGCTGGTTGAGTGATTTGGTGGCATGTGAGATACATTTGCCTTGGTGTTGGCGAGCGAGCGTGTGTCGTGATACACCGAACTGCGCAGCGACTTTAGTATACGAGGATCGTGCATTCGATGGCTGCGATTCTAAAAATTCAATCGCTGCATTGATTGGATCCATATTGGGCGAGATGTCGCGTGTTGAAGGTACAGGGAAAATGTTGTTGTTGTGGTGGGGTGAGCATCACTTGTCCCCGAGCATCACGCGTCCCACCTCGGTACCGTGTCCGTGCACGCAATGAGCCGGGTCACGCAATGAGCCACCCCACAACATTAATACCTTAATATAAAATACGTTATAACTCCACCACCATGAACCCGATCGACAAGGCAATTGAAGAAATCGAATCGCGTGAAGAAGGCGCAGATTTTACCTATCGCGAAGTTGCAAAACGGTACGGAGTTGATCGAACAACGCTGGCTCGAAGGCACCAACGGAAATGTCAGCCACGAGAGCTTGCCCATCGATCCCTACACTACCGAGGATCACCGCGAAACGCCGGCCACCGCGAAACGCCCGATCCGAACACCAAAACAGCCCAACAACTCGAGGTTATAGAGCCTCACACAATAGCTATTATCGCGATCTTTTTTCGAAGTATGGTCTACAGAGGCTATATAGCATATTGCGCTACAAATATCGCTTTGGAGTAGTAATTGCGCGGCCGCGTCGTGACTAGATAGCTGGTGCGCCTGCGACAGCACCTTGAGGCTCTCTATCACCTGCAGGCCTCACAATAGCTCTCTTTTTAGCAGTAGCTCTAGCAGGAGCCTTAAGGCTACGCTTCTTACTCTTTTGGGAGGTTTTGAGAGCTTATTGGAGTCGTTTTGCAGTCCTGCGAGCGGCTGCCCTAGAAGCCTTTTCAGCAGCCTTCTTAGCCTTCTCCTTCTCCCTCACCGACCTAGCCGCATCTCTTGCCTGACGCCTCATTTCCTTCTCCCTTACCTTTGAATGCCTTGCCTCCTCACGAAGCCTGTTTGCCTCAGCCTTTTGGTGTTGTAGCTGCTCCTCCTCGCGCTCCTGGAGCTGCTGACGATCACGTGCCTCCTTCACCTTCCTTGGAGACCAGAATACAGCTCCACCTTGATACTCCTCAGGCTCCTGCAGTAGGAGAGGCTTGCCTCGCTTCCTGCGCGTTCGCTCATTGATTAGAGCCTCGCGTAGGCCCTTCACCTCATGCTCAAGAAGAGTCTTTTGAGTTGAGATTTGGTGGAAAGCTTGGCCCAGCTTTTGAGCTCGTCTATCACCTCGATCCTTCACTACCTGACGCAGAAGGCCTTCAGTCTTCCTCCAGTTTGAGGCGCTTAAGGCTGAGGACTCGCTATCGCTTGAGGGAGGAGATATAGCAAAGCGTTGAAGGATTACTTCTGGGTTAAAGGGTGAGAGGCCTGTAACCTCAAAAGCCTTTAGGATCGTCGTTTCCTTAAAGGAATCCTGCCAGGCTTAGTAGAAGAGGGGGAAGAAATCTCTCTTGCTCATTAAGGTAAGACCTTAGCTCCTCTCCATAAAATCTGATATCTTAGCCTGGTAAGCTAAGGAGAGAGGTTTAAACATAGCGACGTCGAGCGGCTGCAGCGTGTGGGTTGCATGAGGTGGATATACCATAAGGAGGATCTTGTTCTGATTGCAGTACTCGATAAAATCTATTGTAAGGTGAGATCCATGGCCATCAAGGATAAGTAATCGATAGGAAGATCGAGCCTTCGCCTTTATACCGCGATCGAACACCTATTTAAGCCACGCGAGGCCAATATCGTTGTTCGTCCAGCCAGAGGGTGAGGAGGAGACTCAAACCTGATGAGTCTCATGATCGAGCGCCTGTAGCTAGGAGTCCTGTATAGAGCTTAAGGCTGACTTGTAGATGAGCGCAGGCTTAAGGTGAGATCCATCAGCGCAGATGCAGGCTAGCAGTGTTATCCACTCTCTCAATCCATCCTAGATAGTGCTCCTCCTCTTTTCTTTCTCGTACGAGGGTCTATCAAAGATCCTCTTTAATCTACCTAGGACACTAAGGAGGAAGCCCTTCTCATCCATGTTGTAGATGTGACGAGGCTCAACGTAATACTGCTCAATTTTTTCGCGCAGGAGATCAAAGTAGAGACTATACTTTCTCCCTAAATCAGCCTTGTGGCGACTATTATCGATACCTATCGTCCATTTTAAGATAAGCTTATCAGGATACCGGTAGATAAAGCGATCGACCCAGTTTACTCCAAGCTGTCTCTTCGCAATCTGTGAGCTAAAATTTCGTATCATAGCTCGTGTTAGTGGAAGGCCTCGCCTAGTAAGCTGTTTGATATAGAGGAGGAGCTCCTGTTCTTGCTATAGGTGGAGAGCCTGCTGATTTTGGAAGCGGGTTTCGAGCGAGGTTGATGCGCCTTTATACCTGCGAGCGAGCGTTGTAGGCTCAACACCATACTTTCTCGCGATTTGCGCATACACAAGTTTTTCTCCAGATTCTAGCGATTCTATAGCTGCGAGTGCAGCCTCTATTAAGTTCATATTGATAGAGTTACACGTTGTTGAGGTTTTGGTGTTGCATGCACGGATCGGGCGTTTCGCGGTGGCCGGCGTTTCGCGGTGATCCTCAGTACAGTGCACGGTCACTCAACGCCCAGGTTCAGTCAACGCCCCACTAACAACACAATATATTCATAAGTATTGCAGCTGTAGCGCAACAACAAATCGTGATAAAATTGCGCAAAGCTAGGTTTATACTATATACAGGTCTGCAAATATTTTGCGCCATTCCAAATATTTTTGGGGGTGCGGATTGCCCGCGTTTTGGTGGCTCTGGGTGGAACTAGCTGTGCAACTACCTGGGCTTCTACAGAAGCTGTAGCAACACTAATACGTCTCTGACGCTTTGTAGCTGGCTTATAAGCTTTTGAAGCCTTGCGCTTACCCTTTTGGGGGCAATTGTATAGCTTTTTCAGCGTCGCGGAGCCTCTTCTGGTGTTGTTTCTCAGCCAGCTTTGCAGCTATCTCCTTCCTCCGCACCTCCTGACGTCTCTCCCGCTCAACACGCTTCTCCTGGAGTAGCTGAAGCTTGCAGAGACGAGCTTGCTCCTTCATCTCAGCTATCTCGGCTTTTTGAAGTTGTTGTTGTTGTACAGCTTGTTGTTGTCGTGATACCTCATCATCCCGAGCTTGTTGTACACGCTTAGGTGACCAGAAAACAGCTCCCCCATGATACCCCTAATTGCTTTCAAGCTGTAGGGTGTAGGACTTGTTATCCCGTCTCTTTTTGATGGCTAGAGAGTCCCTAAGGCCCCTGACCTCTTCACGGAGGATACTGTTTTGAGCTGCAATGTGGTGCAAACTTCGTTCAAGCTTTTTGACGTCCTTGCTGCTCTAATCCTTCACCTCACGGCGTACAATTGACTTAAGCTTAAGCCAACCCTCCCCGGAGAGTACTGACTGGCTGCTGTCAGAATCTGAAGCCTCCTTGGCAAACTTCTTGAGTGCAGCGTCTGGGTTAGCTGGGTGTATACCAGTGGCTTCAAAAGATCTCTTAATGAGTGGAGGTTTGAATACAGAGGTCCAAGAGCTCCAGAAGAGCGGGAAGAAGTCTCCTGGTCAAATTGAGCAACCCCTGACTGTTCTGAAGGTATCCAGCCAACGCAGTTGAGTAAGCGTTTGAGAGAGGTTTGAACATCCTAACGTTAAGGGGTTGAAGCGTATAGGTAGCGTGAGGGGGGGAAATACAGCCAACAGGATGTTGTTGTCGGTGCAATAATTAATAAAGTCCATTGTTACATAAGATCCATAGCCGTCAAGGAGTAGTAACCGGTACTTAGTTGAAGCGTATCGTCTAGTCTCTCGTTCGAAAACCTCCTTGAGCTAAGCAAGTCCTATATCGTTGTTGCTCTAGCCGGAGGGAGATAAGGTTACAAAGACTGAGTGCTCCCCTGCTTGTATAGCATCAACCCAGCTTGATTGAACAGCTCCATTGGATCCCTGGAAGATGAGTGAAGGACTCAAAACGGAGCCATCTGAACAGATACAAGCCAGGACAGTTATCCACTCCGTTGAGCCGTCTTGAAGCGTTGCAGTAACCCCCTTTTGGCTGTAAAGGACCTTGTCGAACACCCGTTTTGATCTTCTAAGTTCCCCGAGTCGAAATCCCTTCTTGTCCATATTAAATATATGGGTGGGTTGTACGTTGTACTCTTCCATCTTATCGTGTAAGAGCTTGAAATACAAGCTGTACTTCTCCCCTAATCGGATTTGTGGCGTAACCGGTCCATCCCTTGTTGCCAGCGTGAGATGAGATGAGAGGCGTTCCGGTTGATGAAGCGTGTAACCCAGCTATCCGAAACCTCTTTTCCAGCCAAAGATGAAGCAAATTGACGTATCGTCGTCCTTGTAGGTGGCAAACGTCGCTCAGTAAGCGTCTTGACGTATCGTACAAGCTCGGCTTCGTGTTGTGGGTGTACACTAAATGGCCGCGTGACGAGCCAGGTCGCGTAACGAGCCACCCCACCATCCCAACATTGCGCGTCGTCCCAACTTCAACACGTCATAACTCCACAACCATGGACCCGATTCAAGAAGCGATTGAATATATCGAATCGCGTGAGGCTGGAGATAGTTTCTCGTACCGCCAAGTTTCAAAAATATTCGGAGTCAATCGAACAACGCTGTCGCGGCGGCACAAGGGTTCGCAGGGCACCCGTGAAGCCAAAATAGCAAATCAACAACGACTCAACCTATAACAAGAGCAGGAGGTTGTCAGTCATATAGACAGAGCTACAAGAGATGGTGTACCGCCTACAGGTAGTATTTTGAAGAATTTTGGATCCGCTGTTGCGCAGCAAGAGGTCTCCGATAGCTGGGTTAAGCGGTTTCGCCGTCGTCATCCCGACAAGCTCATCACCAAATGGGACACCGGTATCGATCGTGAGCGTCACGTAGCTGACAGCAAGTATAAGTACGAGTTGTACTTCAACTTGCTGCACTCTAAGATGGTAGAACACAGGATTGACGAGCGCAATACGTACAATATGGATGAGAAGGGCTTCTTTGTCGGTATCGCTAACCGCAGAAAGAGGATCTTCTCCAAGGCAGTTTGGGAGGCGGGAGAGCGTACCCAGGCGATGAGGGATGGTAACAGAGAATGGATTACGCTGTTAGCTTGCGTATGCGCTTCTGGAGATGCACTGCCGCCCGCTCTCATCTACCAGGGCACCTCTGGGGTTCAATCAAGCTGGGTTCACGACCTTCTAGAGACCCAAAACCACCAAATATTTGTATCCCACTCAGCTTCGGGATAGTCCAACAACGAGTTAGGTCTTGCCTGGCTTCAACAGGTGTTCGAACGTCATACAGCAGCCAAAGCTCGCCGTCAATGGCGCCTTCTCATCCTTGACGGGCACGGCAGCCACCTTACGCCCGAATTTTTGGAGTTTTATGAAGCCAAACGTATCATGGTTATGGTGTATCCTCCCTATTCAACCCACAGCTTGCAGCCGTTAGATGTGGTTCTCTTTGGGCCGCTTTCTACTCACTACACCGAGCAGCTTACTCAACACCTCCAGCGAACCCAAGGCCTCTCAAGGATAACCAAACAGGACTTCTATCGTCACTTTTGGCCGGCTTGGAGCTCTACAATGACTCACGATCTTATATTAAAGAGTTTTCAAGCTACAGGCGTATGGCCGATGGACGCAAGCCGGGTACTTCAACGCTTCAACAACAACCCACAACAACAAGATGACGACCCAAGAATTGGGGAGCAAGGCGACGGCGATAGCTGGCCTCAGCTGCGCAAAATTTTTGACGCTGCGGTGGCTGACAAGGCCAAAATTGAAGCCAAACGGCTGTCCCAAGGCCTGCACTCGCTGCAGGTCAACAACGCGATTCTCCACGCCGAGAACGAGGAGCTACGGGCTGAAATCAACCTCATTCGAAAGCGTCCGATCAAGTCTACAACACTGACTACACGAGAAGGTGATGAGTGGCACGGCGGAGCTGTATTCTACAGTCCCAGGAAGCTTGCCAGCGAGCGCGCGCGCAAGGCCGCAGAACTAGACGAAGCCGCGGAGCTACAACTCCAAAAAGCTCGCGATAGAGAGATCAAAGCGGCAGAAGCTGCTGAGAAAAAGCGCTCTCAAGAAGCTGCAAAGTTGGCTCGACAGCAAGCCAAAATTGCTAAGGATGCGGAGGATCAACGGCAGCGTGAGGAGAAAGCTGCCGCGCGGGAGCTCAAAAAGCAGCAACAACAAGCTGCAACCACTCAAAAAAGTCGCGATACAGCAACTAAGCGTAAACGAAAAGCCTCACCTAAGCCAGCAAAAAAACCGACAAAGCGTCGTCGTGTTATTGCTACATCAAGTCGGGTGGTTGCCAGTCCGCCGAGGGCGCCCTCACCACCCAAATTTGGCCTGCGCAACCGCCAAATCAAGACGCCAGCGAGATACAAGTAGTGCAAACGCTTTAGTAGCGTCTATATATTAATACACCAAAAACTCTCACGATAATAGCTTTTGTGGGTGGCTCAATAACCTCATCTTTTTGATCGTCCGATCTTGGTGGGGTGGCTCGTTACGCGACCTGGCTCGTCACGCGGCCATTTAGTGTACACCCACAACACGAAGCCGAGCTTGTACGATACGTCAAGACGCTTACTGAGCGACGTTTGCCACCTACAAGGACGACGATACGTCAATTTGCTTCATCTTTGGCTGGAAAAGAGGTTTCGGATAGCTGGGTTACACGCTTCATCAACCGGAACGCCTCTCATCTCATCTCACGCTGGCAACAAGGGATGGACCGGTTACGCCACAAATCCGATTAGGGGAGAAGTACAGCTTGTATTTCAAGCTCTTACACGATAAGATGGAAGAGTACAACGTACAACCCACCCATATATTTAATATGGACAAGAAGGGATTTCGACTCGGGGAACTTAGAAGATCAAAACGGGTGTTCGACAAGGTCCTTTACAGCCAAAAGGGGGTTACTGCAACGCTTCAAGACGGCTCAACGGAGTGGATAACTGTCCTGGCTTGTATCTGTTCAGATGGCTCCGTTTTGAGTCCTTCACTCATCTTCCAGGGATCCAATGGAGCTGTTCAATCAAGCTGGGTTGATGCTATACAAGCAGGGGAGCACTCAGTCTTTGTAACCTTATCTCCCTCCGGCTAGAGCAACAACGATATAGGACTTGCTTAGCTCAAGGAGGTTTTCGAACGAGAGACTAGACGATACGCTTCAACTAAGTACCGGTTACTACTCCTTGACGGCTATGGATCTTATGTAACAATGGACTTTATTAATTATTGCACCGACAACAACATCCTGTTGGCTGTATTTCCCCCCCTCACGCTACCCATACGCTTCAACCCCTTGACGTTAGGATGTTCAAACCTCTCTCAAACGCTTACTCAACTGCGTTGGCTGGATACCTTCAGAACAGTCAGGGGTTGCTCAATTTGACCAGGAGACTTCTTCCCGCTCTTCTGGAGCTCTTGGACCTCTGTATTCAAACCTCCACTCATCAAGAGATCTTTTAAAGCCACTGGTATACACCCAGCTAACCCAGACGCTGCACTCAAGAAGTTTGCCAAGGAGGCTTCAGATTCTGACAGCAGCCAGTCAGTACTCTCCGGGGAGGGTTGGCTCAAGCTTAAGTCAATTGTACGCCGTGAGGTGAAGGATCAGAGCAGCAAGGACGTCAAAAAGCTTGAACGAAGTTTGCACCACATTGCAGCTCAAAACAGTATCCTCCGTGAAGAGGTTAGGGGCCTTAGGGACTCTCTAGCCATCAAAAAGAGACGGGATAACAAGTCCTACACCCTACAGCTTGAAAGCAATCAGGGGTATCATGGGGGAGCTGTTTTCTGGTCACCTAAGCGTGTACAACAAGCTCGGGATGATGAGGTATCACGACAACAACAAGCTGTACAACAACAACAACTTCAAAAAGCCGAGATAGCTGAGATGAAGGAGCAAGCTCGTCTCTGCAAGCTTCAGCTACTCCAGGAGAAGCGTGTTGAGCGGGAGAGACGTCAGGAGGTGCGGAGGAAGGAGATAGCTGCAAAGCTGGCTGAGAAACAACACCAGAAGAGGCTCCGCGACGCTGAAAAAGCTATACAATTGCCCCCAAAAGGGTAAGCGCAAGGCTTCAAAAGCTTATAAGCCAGCTACAAAGCGTCAGAGACGTATTAGTGTTGCTACAGCTTCTGTAGAAGCCCAGGTAGTTGCACAGCTAGTTCCACCCAGAGCCACCAAAACGCGGGCAATCCGCACCCCCAAAAATATTTGGAATGGCGCAAAATATTTGCAGACCTGTATATAGTATAAACCCAGCTTTGCGCAATTTTATCACGATTTGTTGTTACGCTACAGCTGCAATACTTATGAATATATTGTGTTGTTAGTAGGGCGTTAACTGAACCTGGGCGTTGAGTGACCGTGCACTGTACTGAGGATCACCGCGAAACGCCGGCCACCGCGAAACGCCTGATCCGTGCATGCAACACCAAAACCTCAACAACGTGTAACTCTATTAATATAAACTCAATAGAGGCTGCACTCGCAGCTATAGAATTGCTAGAATCTGGAGAAAAACTTGTGTATACGCAAATCGCGAGAAAGTATGGTGTTGAGCCTACAACGCTCGCTCGTAGGCATAAAGGCGCATTAACCTCGCTCGAAACCCGCTTCTAAAATCAGCAGGCTCTCCACCCACAGCAAGAACAGGAGCTCCTCCTCTATATCAAACAGCTTACTAGGCGAGGCCTTCCACCAACACAAGCTATGATACGAAATTTTAGCTCACAGATTGCGAAGAGACAGCTTAGAGTAAACTGGGTCGATCGCTTTATCTACCGGTATCCTGATAAGCTTATCTCAAAATAGATGACAGGCATCGACAATAGTCGCCACAAGGCTGATTCAGGGAGAAAGTATAGTCTCTACTTTGATCTCCTGCGCGAAAAAATTAAGCAGTATCACGTTAAGCCTCGTCACATCTACAACATAGATGAGAAGGGCTTCCTCCTTAGTGTCCTAGGTAGATCAAAGAGGATCTTTGATAGACCCTCGTACGAGAAAGAAAAGAGGAGGAGCACTATCCAGGATAGATCGAGAGAGTGGATAACACTGCTAGCCTGCATCTGCGCTGATGGATCTCACCTTAAGCCTGCGCTCATCTACAAGTCAGCCTCAAGCTCCATACAGGACTCCTAGCTACAGGCGCTCGATCATAAGACTCATCAGGTTCGAGTCTCCTCCTCACCCTCTAGCTAGACGAACAACGATATTGGCCTCGCGTGGCTTAAACAGGTGTTCGATCGCGGTACAAAGGCGAAGGCTCGATCTTCCTATCGATTACTTATCCTTGATAGCTATGGATCTCACCTTACAATAGATTTTATCGAGTACTGCAATCAGAACAAGATCCTCCTTATAGTATATCCACCTCATGCAACCCACACGCTGCAGCCGCTCAACGTCGCTATGTTTAAACCTCTCTCCTTAGCTTACCAGGCTAAGATATCAGATTTCATAGAGAGGAGCCAAGGTCTTACCTCAATGAGCAAGAGAGATTTCTTCCCCCTCTTCTACCAAGCCTGGCAGGATTCCTTTAAGGAAACGACGATCCTAAAGGCTTTTGAGGTTACAGGCCTCTCACCCTTTAACCCAGAAGTAATCCTTCAACGCTTTGCTATATCTCCTCCCTCAAGCGATAGCGAGTCCTCAGCCTTAAGCGCCTCAAACTGGAGGAAGACTGAAGGCCTTCTGCGTCAGGTAGTGAAGGATCGAGGTGATAGACGAGCTCAAAAGCTGGGCCAAGCTTTCCACCAAATCTCAACTCAAAAGACTCTTCTTGAGCATGAGGTGAAGGGCCTACGCGAGGCTCTAATCAATGAGCGAACGCGCAGGAAGCGAGGCAAGCCTCTCCTACTGCAGGAGCCTGAGGAGTATCAAGGTGGAGCTGTATTCTGGTCTCCAAGGAAGGTGAAGGAGGCACGTGATCGTCAGCAGCTCCAGGAGCGCGAGGAGGAGCAGCTACAACACCAAAAGGCTGAGGCAAACAGGCTTCGTGAGGAGGCAAGGCATTCAAAGGTAAGGGAGAAGGAAATGAGGCGTCAGGCAAGAGATGCGGCTAGGTCGGTGAGGGAGAAGGAGAAGGCTAAGAAGGCTGCTGAAAAGGCTTCTAGGGCAGCCGCTCGCAGGACTGCAAAACGACTCCAATAAGCTCTCAAAACCTCCCAAAAGAGTAAGAAGCGTAGCCTTAAGGCTCCTGCTAGAGCTACTGCTAAAAAGAGAGCTATTGTGAGGCCTGCAGGTGATAGAGAGCCTCAAGGTGCTGTCGCAGGCGCACCAGCTATCTAGTCACGACGCGGCCGCGCAATTACTACTCCAAAGCGATATTTGTAGCGCAATATGCTATATAGCCTCTGTAGACCATACTTCGAAAAAAGATCGCGATAATAGCTATTGTGTGAGGCTCTATAACCTCGAGTTGTTGGGCTGTTTTGGTGTTCGGATCGGGCGTTTCGCGGTGGCCGGCGTTTCGCGGTGATCCTCGGTACTGTACCTTGTCCGTGCGCCAATTGCGCCGAAACCAGGTATGCGCCACTTTTTCTCAACAACACCACAAACAACAATGACTAATCTCGAAGAAGCGCTTGCAGAGTGTGACTCAATACTCCCTGGCGACAAGGTCTTGTGGTAG
This sequence comes from Alternaria dauci, assembly GCF_042100115.1. NCBI lineage: Eukaryota > Fungi > Ascomycota > Dothideomycetes > Pleosporales > Pleosporaceae > Alternaria > Alternaria dauci. The sequence continues at coordinate 2,557,183 of NC_091280.1, forward strand.
AGAACAGCTGATGCCCACGGTGTTGTTCGCTCAACCTTGACGCGCAGGCGCCGCTGTGAAACGCGGCGTTGTGTATTTTTAAGAGATGTGCATAAGTAACCCAGTTGCGCCAGCCGGGACAACATGGCGAGAAGCAGCACTGCAATACCACGCAGGCGTGTGTAGCACAAACAAAGCGCGACTATCACCGTACTACGCCAACCGCTATAATGTATAGCTCTATAGGCTGGCCGGGGCTAGGTCGAAAAACTATGCAGTGTGGATCTGTGCATCATGTGCACGGGCATAAGCGGTACGGTAGCGGCAGAAGCTCGGCCGTGGGCCAAGCTGAGTGGGCTTCTGGGCTTCGGACTGTCTGTCTCATACAACGCGTGCGCACCTACGACGGCAATCGTGGAAAAGACTCCATCCTAAGCAACTGTATCCCGCAAAAAATCCCCTTGCAAGCGCGTTGTCGTCACGTACCGCCGAATCACCCTGAACGCCACGTAGCAACAGCGCAGCGTTCAGACCGTCGACAGGGTCTTGTGCTGAATACTTTCGATCTTTGGCGAGGGATGCCGCTCGACTCGAACCGCACTCTTCATGCTTGGATGAAGCAGTACAAACAGAAAAAGAACACAGATAAAATGCCAACCGAGCCAGAGAAACGTGATTTACTTGGGTTTACCGATGTTGAGGCGGAACACCCCAAGTGGTACATCCGGAGGCTGTGGCTCGTCGCAGAGAACGACCGCAAACCATTCCCCGTGCTCTTGGACCCGCAAGTTCAGGAGCTTGCAACGCAGGTAAACAAGGTGGTCAATAGGTTCGTGAAGGATGAGGATATGCGGCATGAAGAGCTGTGTGGCGGCGCTTTTCTCGAAAAGGACGCTGCACATATACCCGACGAGCTAGGTTTCGGGTTGCGCATCTGGGGCGACGGTTCTGGGAAATGAAGCGGAAGCTGCAACTTGACCTTAGTCGGCTCCTGAGCAACAAGCCAGATTTCACCGGCATATTACACGACGTCATACCGCCCACAAAGAAACTCTACGCCATCAGTCCCCATCGCAAACCGTACAGTGACATGGAGGTTGAGTTTAGAAACTTCAACCGAGCATTGGACCATTGGGAAACGCTTATCAGAACGCGCATAGCTTCCCCTAGTGTTGTACGTCCGCCAGTCAAGGATCACCTCGAGGTGCTAGCCGCCAAAAGGGCATTCGAGGATCGCGTAGCTATGCTTCAAAAGTTGGGTCCAAGATCGCACATAGACTTTCCTTTCGAAGGATGGACCATTTCCCTTGCCCTTTTTTTTCGAAGGTCTGTTGGGTAGCACTTACATGCCTCTTCCGTTTAAGGATCTGGTGGATCGTTTGAGAACTATCAACCGGCCCCTATATGATGCTGTCCGCCGTAGTGAGTAGTCTGAGTAGTGGGACACCAACGTACAACTCGCTGGGTATTCGAGATTCCAGGACTTTGAATGCACTCTCATGCACTTGTAGCTTCCGCTTTACACACGCGGTTCACTGGTCGTCTCACTCGGAGCATGAATTGTCCAGTATACACCTCTTCTGAAAAGGCTTAGACCATGTAGACATCCCAATCTGGTTAGTCCAAGTATCAAGCCGAAGATGGACTCATGGCAATGTTGATGAAAGCTAGCACTATTTGGTAAGGCCACTACTGAACGAGAAAGGCGTAGCATGGGACCAAAAGTCGCCTGCTTACAGAAACCGTAAGCTGCAAGCGCATGAGAGTGTACTGTGAGCGTAGGTCGTCGGTTGCTTCCATGCCTGACTTGCATCGTTCCGATCATGCAGGGACAGGCAGCACGAGGGTGATGATGCTTATCTAGTCAACATACATGGTCAGAACGTGCTTACTATGGCACGCCCCGCACCTACCGTGTCTGTGCGCGCAATGCCCATGTTCGCGCAATGCCCGGTTCCCAACACCATAACTTTATGAAAAATGAGGCTGTATCACCACCAACAATAGCTATAATTACGAGATTTCATAGAGTTGTAGTAATTATATCATTGCGATTAACTTGTGCTACTTATATTTACCTGGAAGCTTAGTGGTGCGGCCGTGACGGGTCGTTTGAGTTGGGACGGCTGGTGCAGCCACCTCAGCTTCTACATGAGATGGAGCAACAACAACACGTTTCTGACGCTTCTGCTTTTGGGTAGAGCTTTGTGAGGCCTTTCGCTTACCGTTTTGGGACAGTTGTATAGCTTTTTTAGCGTCACGGGCTGCTTTTTGGGCTGCCTTTTTAGCCACCTTAGCGGCTTTCTCCCTCTCCCGCTCCTCCTTGAGTCTCTCTCTCTCAACACGCTTCTCCTCAGCTTGTTAGAGCTTATATAATTGAGCTTGCTCTCTTAGGTGAGATCTCTCAGCTTTTTGTAGTTGTTGTTGTTGTTTTTCTCGCTGTCGTACTACCTCATCTTCCTCCGCCCGACGGCACTTACGAGGTGACTAGAAGCTAGTACCACTATGGTACTCCTCTGGGTTATTGAGTTGTAGAGTATAGCTCTTCTTCTTGTGTCTCTTTTTAACAAGGAGAGCCTCCTTAAGTCCTCTCATCTTATGGTGGAGGAGCTCATTTCGTACAGTGAGATGATGGAGGGTTCTGCGGAGCTTCTTAGTCTCCTTTGTCCTCTTATCTTGACTGATTTGGCGTACAAGAGTCTCTATTTTGAGCCAATCCGAGCTACTAAGTACTGACGTTGAGCTTTCATCTGAACTTGAAGCTTCTTTGATGAATCTTTTAAGTACAACGTTCCGGTTTGGTGGCTCGATACTAGTAGCTTTAAAGGCTTTTCTGATGTTTGCCTCGGTGAAGGAGAGGCCCTAGGTACGCCAAAACAACGGGAAAAAGTCTCCTTTTGTTACTAGGAGGAGCCCTTAGCTGGCTTGAAGATGGGATGAGAGCTTAGATGAATAGGCATCCGATAGAGGCTTAAACATCACTACATCTAGTGGCTGAAGCGTATGGGTCGAATGAGGAGGAAACACAGCCAATAGGATCTTGTGGGTGTTGCAATATCGAATAAAATCCATTGTTACATAGGATCCATGGCCGTCGACGATAAGTAATCGATACTTTGAGCGGGCTTTCCGTCTAGTCTCCCGATCGAACACCTCCTTGAGCCAAGCCAGCCCTATATCGTGGGTCGTCCAGCTAGAGGGAGATGAGCTGACAAAGACTGAGTGCTCTTCTTCTCTTATAGAGGATACCCAGCTCGATTGTATGGTGTTGTTGGCCGATTCGTATATGATACTTGGCGCCAAAGCACTCCTATCCGAACAAATACAAGCTATCACCGTTATCCACTCTCTATTGCTATCTTGAACAGCTGCTGTTACCCCTTTCTTCTTATATATCCTCTTATCGAACACTCTTTTTGAGCGTCTGGTAACGCCAATCATGAAGCCCTTTTCATCTATATTGTATATTTGCTCAGCTTCTAGCCCGTACTCCTTCATCTTATCGTGCAAAAGATCAAAGTACATGCTGTACTTAGTGGCTGAATTGGCTTTGTGACGTTGCCGGTCCATCCCAGTCTGCCAGCGTGATATGAGATGACTCTGGTTTCTGTTTATGAACTGAGTAACCTAGCTCTCTGAGACCTCTCTACTAACAACAGATGAAGTAAATGAGCGTATCATTGTACGGGTAGGTGGAATACGTCGATCGGTGAGCGATTTTACGTATTATACGAGTTCTATCTTATGTTCTGGGTGGAGGGAAAGGTGGGCGAGATCACGTGGCTGAGTTTAGCCTTGGTGTCGCTGAGCGAGCGTTCGACAGTCAACACCATACTTTTTTGCGACTTAGGAGTACGAGAAAGATGCGCCTAAGTCGTGCGATTTAATGTCTTTAATCGCTTTCTGAATTAGGTCTATAGTGGTGGAGTTATGACGCGATTAAGAGGGGTGGTTGTTGTGTTGGGGCTGGGCATTGCGCGAACATGGGCATTGCGCGCACAGACACGGTAGTGCTGACAGATCGCATATAGGGCGTCGTAGCGATTACATGGCTCGTCGATAGCACATTCGATCATCATTCTCTCACTACTACGTCGATGGACTTCAGCGTTTTGTCTATATGGCTGACCTGCCAACGCAGGTAACGTTATGCGTGATTGGTAGCGAGCGGTGGACTCCAAGCTCCATGCTCCATGATGCATTTCGCGGCTGGTATGCAATCTGTCTCGCCGCCCTGGCAGTTCTCATCTCTATTTGGCACTGTGATGTTGCTGCTCGCTGTCATTCTTAGAGTTGTTCGGAACGTAGACACCCAGAGTCGCGCGATCCGTTCAACTGGGTGTGGGGTCTCGGCATTTCGGGGCCAGCGACTGGAGCGAGCAGCGCTGCCACAGCCATATTTGCGATACAAATCGCTTACATCCATCCGTTACTATCACTAGCATTGCGGCTTCACCTCATCACGCAGGCGCCCAGCGGCTTTGAGCAACTCCATCATGGGTTAATCGTGGTCCAACAGTGGTTAATCGCGATCCAACAGTGACCAGTTTCTTCTAAATGCTGCATGCAGACGTGGAGCCGCAATCGATGACTACTGTGACACGGTGATCACAGTATTGTGCATCGATTTGCATGTCTGACTTGCGCGTTTTGCATGACGGAAAATACTCACGCGACAAGGGTCCCTACAGTGCCCGTGCGCGTGACGAGCCACTTCGCGTGACGAGCCACCAACAACAAGATCGGACGACAAAAAGATGAGGTTATTGAGCCACCCACAAAAGCTATTATCGTGAGATTTTTTGGTGTATTAATATATAGACGCTGCTGCAGCGTTTGCACTACTTATATCTCGCTGGCGTCTTAATTTGGCGGCCGCGCGCGCTGTTTTTAGGTGGGGGGGACGCCGCTAGCGGACCAGCGTTAACTCAACTTGATGCAGCAGTAACACGACAACGCTTTATTAGATTCTTTGCTACTTTATGTAAAGCTTTTCACTTACGCTTATTTACTATATCATGACTTTTTTAAGCAGTTACAGCTTATTATTACTACTTTTTAAGCGCCCGTTACGTAGCTAGTTCCTTAGCGCGCTGTTAACGCTCGCGATTACGCTTAATTTTAGCCTATTATTAAGCTACCTTTATAGCTTCTTAAACCTACTTCTTATAAGCTGTTACTACCGCTCTTACCTCTCTATCGCGAGTTTTTTAGAGTTATAGTTACGCGGCTTCGTCTAGTTTAGCGGCTTTACGCGCGCGCTCGCTAGTAAGCTTCCGCGGGCTGTAGAATATAGCGCTGCTGTGCCACTTATCGCCGTCTTATATAGCTAGTGTTATAGACTTAGTTAGCCGCTTCTTAATAAGGTTAATCTCAGCACGAAGCTCCTTATTTTAGAGTTATAGAATCTTGTTATTAACCTATAGCGAGTGTAGGCCTTACGACAGCCGTTTAGCTTTAACTTTAGCCTTATCTACTACCGCAGCGTTAAAAATTTTACGCAGCTAAGGCTAGGTATTACTATTACCTTACTCCCTAATTCCTAAGTCGTTATCTTATTATTATAGGTAGTTGTTAAAGCGTTAAAGTACTAGGTCTACCTCTATTAGCTATACGCCTATAGCTTAAAAACTCTTTAAAATAAGATCGTAAGTTATTATAGAGCTCTACGCTAGCTAAAAGTTACTAAAGAAGTCGCGTTTAGTAATCCTTAAGAGGCCTTAGGTTCGCTAGAGGTGCTAGGTAAGCTACTTAGTGTAGTGCTTTAAAAGTAGCGAGAAGAGTATAACATCTAACAGCTATAAGCTATAGGTTAAGTGTAGAGGATACACTATAACTATAATACGTTTAGCTTTATAATACTCTAAAAACTTAGGTGTAAGGTAGCTACTATAGCCGTTAAGAAGTAGAAGGCGCTATTAATAGTAAGCTTTAGCTACTATATAACGTTTAAATACCTATTAAAGCTAGGTAAGACCTAACTTATTATTAGACTATCCTAAAGCTAAGTAAGATATAAATACTTAGTATTATTAGGCGTCTAAAAGGTTATAAACCTAGCTTAATTAAACCCTAGAGGTGCCCTAGTAGATAAGAACGGGCAGTAATACATCGCTAGAAGCGTATACGCAAGCTAGCAGCGTTATCTATTCTCTATTACTATCCCTTACTACTATAGTGCGCTCTTTTACCTCCTAAACTACCTTAGAGAAGATCCTTTTAGTGCGGTTTACTATACTAACGAAGAAGCCCTTCTTATCTATATTATACGTGTTACGCACATTAATACTATTACACAGGGGTTTGCTATACTTCTCTAAGCTCGATCCTTTCTAAGGCGAGATAGGTTTAGGCGATAGTCCGTGAGGTAGCGTATAGAATAATTAGGTGGAAAAGAGTTATTGTTGTAACCAAGAGATAAACGATACCAATTCTATAAACGATAGAATAACTAGTTAACAATCTGTATAAGAGATAAACTATTTAAGTTAACTACAACAAGTGTAATAATAAGATCCAACACATTCTTATACCTATTGCGTTTAGTCCTGCCATCCCTTCCATCCCGTTCAGGAGGGATGTACGTGATGGCACTGCCATCCTATAACTCGCTGCCATCCCAGATGGCCAGCCTTAGCGGGATAGCACATCACGTGACGCTTAGCCCCGCGATAGTCATTACCTTCTAACGTAGTCGCTGGTTAGCCTTCAACCCCGACCCTCGCGTCAAGGAGAGAATCCTTCTTATTACCTTATAATATTATCCCCCCTCTTAGGCGTATCGTCCCAATACCCTAGAACTTTGTTTTTCCGTGCCGCGCGTTGAGGCGTCGGCTGCATATAAGGTCGGTAGGCCTCAGGCTGTTGTAGCCGCCTCTTCCTTCCTTCAGCGTCCCTAACCATGCCCAAGATCCAGTCTTCGTCGCGTAGGGTCCGTGCCCAAAACTCGACTTCTAAGCGCCGTGCTCGTGCTGATCGTATAAAAGAGCAGGGTCTAGAGATGTCTTTTCGTTGCAATCGATGCGAAGAAAAGAATCTTTATTATTTCGTGGATACCGCAACTGGCCGTTGTGCGGGTTGTATTTCCGTGAAAGCTGAGTGTAGCTTGTTCGTTTCGGAGGAGGAGTGGGAAGCTGTTCAGCAAGAGCGTGAGCAGAAAGAGTTGGAGGTCGCTCGGGCTGAGGAGGCTGCTGCGCGGCTCCGACGTAAGCTTCTTAAGGTGAAGAGTCGCGAGCGTGCCTACGCGCGTCGTGACCTAGCTCTGCTAGACGTGCAGGATCGTGCGAAGGAGCAAGCCGAGGGGAACTCTGCCCCTAGTACGGACTTTCAGCCAACTGAACCATCGCTACCCGGACTGTCGACTGACTTAGGCTGGTTGCAGGATAACGCTTCTTTCGACCCTTTTTCTGACTTCTTTTCTTCCCTGGAGGATCTGATCCTCCCTTCTCTGAGTGTCTCTGATGGTACTCACGTACCTGTGACTTGCAGTTCGTCAAATTTTCTTTTGGTTCCCAAGTGTTCTGGCTTTCTGGCCATCCTAGCCACTTGACCAAGTATTTCCACTAACGACCGATTTTCTGTAGGTCCCTGATTTCTTTGACCTCGTACTCGTCGTCTTCGAGCTCTATGTCGGTAGCTAGCTTGGCATCTGGAGGTGCTCTTTCTAGGAGTTTCTTGTGGAAGACGGGGTAGATGCGCATGCCTGGTGGGAGTTGGAGTTTGTAGTTTACGTTACCCATTTCCTCTAGAACCTCGAATGGCCCTACTTAGAGGTTATCCAGTTTCTTGCTTGGTCGCTTAGTTTTCAAGTTCTGTCGTGATAGGAAAACTTTGTCCCCCTTCTTAAAGGTTGGTCCCTCAATCCTTTGCTTATTAGCCGCCTTAGCTGTTGTGAGGTTCCTGTGAGCTATATTCTTGCTTAATTCTTCGTGCAGTTCTCGCATCAAGCGGGCTTTGTCGTCTGCACCTACTGCGATACTCTCTATATCTTTCAGATCTCGATGAGCAATTGGCTCATATCTGTAGTTCGCATAGTGTGGCGAGTACTTTGTCGTCGCAGACCTAGTACTATTGTAGGCTAATTGTGCTGTCGGTAAGAGTTTAACCTAGTTGTCTTGCAGCTTGTTGGCGTACATCCTCAGATACTGTTCCAGTGTCTGGTTCGTTCTTTCCGTCTAGCCATCTGTTTCCGGGTGAAAGCTAGTTGATAGCTTCTTCTTCACACCCAACTTTGCTAGGAATGTGTTCTAATACTTGGAAGTAAACAGTTTATCACGATCGGTGATGAACTCTTTAGGTATCCCATGTTCTGACATTAGTGCCTTGCTGACCTTATACGCGCATTCTTCTGCCGTGACAGTCTCTTCCGTGGGCACAAACTTCGCTCCTTTCGTGTGTTAGCATATAATAACTAGGATTATGTCGCATAATCTTCCGGATCCTAGTTCTAACGATTTCGGGAGCTTCACTATAAAGTCTATCGTTACGCTACTCTATAGTCTTGTTGGTGGTGGTAAGGGTTGTAACAGGCTATAGGGCTTATGTCTCTTAGGCTTGTTTTAGTGATAAGCTAAACAGTTACCTAGGACGTCCTGCACCTTCGCTCGCAAGCGTGGTATCGCAAACACCTTAGCTAAACGTCTAACTATCTCTTCTAGCGATGCATGTCCACATTCTAGGGACTTATGTAGTTCCTTAATAAGACTCGATCTTATGTGTGGAGGTACATATGTTTGATCGCCTCGAATTATATCTCGGTACTCTCGCTCGTCTTGTAACAGTTCGTCGGAGCCGTTCTCGTCTGGCTCGAACTGCCAGCTAGCGGCCTTCTGCTGCTATTGCTGCTGAAGCGTTTCTACCCGCTCGGCCACCTTAGCCACTCTAGCTAGTTCCGGCTGGTTATAACGTAGTGTGCTATCGGGCATCTTCTTAAACATAGCGTTATGTGGTTCCTTGTGACCTTCTTCGCGTAAGTCGGATCTCCTGCTTAGAGCATCCGCTGCTCCGTTGAGCGTTCTAGCGCGGTGAGTTATCTTGAAGTTGAACTGAGCTAACATCTCAGCCCATTGGACTTGTCGTCGGTTGAGTTTCTTCGTTGTCATGAAACCTGCCAAGTTCTAGTGATCAGTAAAAACCTCGATCTAATATAGTAGTCCTAGTAAATAGACTTCCCACTGTTCAAAGGAATCGACTACTCCTAGTAGCTCCTTATTGTGAACGTCGTAGTTAAGTTCTGCTCTAGAGAACTTCCTTGAATAGTAGAACACTGGTCTCTATTTCTTATCTGGGTACTGCTGTGACAATACAGCTCTAAGTGCATAATCTGACGCGTCGGTCTCAACTCGCGTCTCTCGTTTCAGGTCGTACATCTCGAGTACGGGTGCCTCGAGGAATATCTGTTTAATTCGATTAAAAGCCTCCTGATGTTCCTCGTTCTATTTGAAACCGATTTCTTTCTTCGTGATCTCGGAGAGGGGTGTTGTGATCTTTAAGTAATCCTTGATGAATTTCCGGTAGTAGTTAGCAAATCCGAGAAAGGATTGCACGTCCTTGACTGTTTTGGGCGTTGGCTACTCCTGTACAGCCGCTGTTTTCTTCGGGTTTATCTTTACTCCCTCTGTGGATATTATGAAGCCTAGGTATTCCGTTTCTTTTGTATAGAATTCGCACTTCCCTAGCTGCAGGTACAGCTTGTATTCCTTAAGCTTCCTTAGCACTTTCTTTACATGCTCTACATGTTCTTCCAGCGTCCCGCTAGTGTAAACCAGCACATCGTCAATGTACGCTGTGACGAAGATCCTAAGGTATTCGTGGAGCGCGTTGTTGATGACTAATTAAAACGTTGCCGGGGCATTCGTTAACCTAAAAGGCATTACTGTGTACTCGAACAGTCCATATTTCGTCTTAAAAGCTGTTATCTATTCGTGTCCTTCCTTAATCCTAATTCGGTGAAATCCTTCCCGAACGTCGAACTTCGTAAACCACTTGGCTCCCTAGAGTTGATCCATGAGCTCTGTAATCAGTGGTAAGGGATATTGGTTCTTCCGAGTAACGCTGTTCAACCTGCGGAAGTCGACACATAGTCGCCACTTTCTGTTAGGCTTCTTTACGAACAAGATAGGTGAGGCTATTAGGCCTGATCCTGGTTGGATGAATCCCTTCTTCAGATTCTTCTGGATGTAATCCCTCAGCTCAGCATCGTGCTTGGGCGATATAGGGTACATTGGTCCTGGGCTTAGCTTTGCCCCTTTATCGAGGATGATCTCGTGATCCCAATCCTGATGGTCTGCTAAGTCCGTGGCTTCGTTTTCCTCGAAGAGTTCTCTAAACTCGTCAGTTTGATACTCTTTTGGTATCTCTAATGGTAAGGGTCCTTCCTTCGTGGTCGCGACTCGTCTTATCCAGATGACTCCTACTCTCTGAGGGTCCTTCTCATAGATTCTCCTGATCTTATAAGGCGAGATCTTGCCGAACCTCCCGTCCTGGGTTGAGCTCTAGTCCTTCGGGCTCACTCTTCTACGTACTCCAGCAACCTTGTGCACAGGTTCTCTTCTAAGTATCGTTTGTTTTCGCTAATTGATGGCGGGGTTATGGGCATCCAGCCAATCATAACCTATTAACATATCTAGTCCACCTAGATCTATGATGTCGATGTTCATTTGGCACTCTATGCTAGCTATCCGTAGCTTTGTCGATTCGGTTTCCATCCGTATCATGCCGTTTCTATATTCTATGGGCTTTTCGTCGGCTAGCACTACTAGTACTAGATTCTTCTTGATCTGGTAGGGTACTCCGTGCTTCTCTACTACTCGGGGTGAGATTATTGTTTGTGCGGCCCCGCTATCTACGAGCGCCTCGATGTTCTGTCCCTGTACAGATACGGTCGTGAGCAACTGCTTCACCCGACCATCGGTATCCTGTACCTTCCTAAGGGTCGTTTTAGGCGCGCCCTTACTAGTGAGACCCTGTCCCTGGTGGCGTCCTAGTTTTTTTGACTGCTTCTCTCCCTTATACTTAGGGAAATAGCCTGTGTTGTTCTTTAAGCTGTAGTGCTTTAAGCACCTGTCGTCGTAACAGAAGCTCTAATGGATGTTCTGATAAGGGATCTCTACTTTCTCTGGTTCGTGTAGATGGCAGTTGTCCGCTAGACATTCGTCTGCCCAGAGGTTCAGGTGACAGCACCAGTCCTGGTCTGTTCTGCATTCCTCCTTGTCCTGTTTGTGGAATTCGCAATCGATCTTGTAGTCATACTAACACAAATCCTTGTAATCCTTAGTATCTTCTACTTTGGAAGCTTCTTAGTCCCTGACCTCAGCTAACGGGTCTTCGAAGTAGGGTTATTGGTGTACCGCTTAGTATCCAATATCCTTAGCATTCTTGCTAGTGATGATGACTCGTCTTCGAATGTCGCAGTCATCGGCGTAGTGTGTGTTACTGCCACAAATCCAGCATTAGTTGTTGGCTAGTCGGTTCAACACGTCTTAGCCCTTAATCTTCCAGTCATCGTTCTTTGATTCTTCCTTGGCCAATGCCTCGGGCCGCTGAATCATCACGAATCTCTCGTTGGTTGCTTAGCGTGCCTCGTCGTAGAGGTCCAAGTCGCTCAGGTTATCATCCGATTCTACCGGAGTTGGGTAAGGCGTGCCCTGTCTGATCATTCGGATCTTGACGGCTGCCTGCTTAACCTGTTCTTCCTTGTAGTCTCGGGCAAAGTGTCCTGTCTTGCCGCATCGGAGACATGCTTTGTTGTCGTAACGCTTCTAGCGTTCTTCCTTGGAGAGAGTGTCTTGTCCCTAATTTTTGTTCTTCTTATCCTTAGGTTTCTCTTGTACCTTGCCGGTCATGATAGCGTCGCCATCCTTGTCGTACCTGTTGCGCTGCTTCCTAGTGTTGGCCATCATCGGCTGAAATCGTCCTTTCTACTAAGACCGTTCCCATAAGCGGTTGTCTATGCGCGTAGCTAGCTCGATTAGAGCTTGTAGCGTTCCGGGCTTATCGTGGTGTACAAGGCCGTCCTTGACATTTTCTTTTAGGCCTGCTTCGAACACCGTTCGAAGTGCCGCGTCGTCCCAATCGATCCGTGCCTGTAGTTGCTTAAATTCCGCCGTATATGCGGATACAGACTTAGTTTACCTCAGGAGAGTGATTTTCTTCTCTGCCTGGTTCTTAGCGTCTACTTCTCCGAAGATGCGTCCCATCTCTTGCTTGAATTCGCTCCAACTAGCGAACATGGCTTTAGTTTCCTCTCTAGTTCCCCAGTGTTCCGCGTCTAGCAGATAGTCGTCCACATAGGGTTACATCCAGTTTAAGGCTCGTCCCTTCATGTACATGCTTACCATAAGGATCTTATCCTGGTCGCTTAGTACTTCGTTAAATTCGCAATAGAGATCAACTTAAGTAAGGAATGTACGTAACTCCTCTCGTCCTCCGTCGTATTTCTCAGGCGCCGCCATCTTAGGTTTCTTGACAGTAGGTGATCTTTCGTTAGGTGTAGCTATCAGCTAACTCGCAAGCTGATTAATCATGTCTTGCATTCCAGCCATCTGCTGAGCCTAGACATGGGCTAGCTGCCTAAGATTCCTGAGTTCTCTGACACTCGGGCTATCCTCTGTCTCAGAGTCGGATGCATCGAGCATCTTGTCGTTGCGTGGTACCTGCGTCGAGGGTCCCGGACCCTAGGCCATGTTGTTCTAAGCAGTTCCGTGGGATGCCATTGCTAAATCTTAATCGGGCAATACTGTTGGTTAAACGTCCACTAATATCCAAGGTAGTCAAAGTGTTACACGGGGGTTTGCTATACTTCTCTAAGCTCGGTCCTTACTAAGGCGAGATAGGTTTAGGCGATAGTCCGTGAGGTAGCGTATGGAATGATCAGGTGGAAAAGAGTTATCGTTGTAACCAAGAGATAAACGATACCAATTCTATAAACGATAGAATAACTAGTTAACAATCTGTGTAAGAGATGAACTATTTGAGTTGACCACAACAAGTGTAATAATGAGATCTAACACATTCTTATACCTATTGCGTTTGGTCCTGCTATCCCTTCTATCCCGTTCAGGAGGGATGTACGTGATAGCACTGCTATCCTATAACTCGCTGCCATCCCGGATGGCTAGCCTTAGCGGGATGGCACATTACGTGACGCTTAGCCCCGCGATGGTTATTACCTTCTGACGTGGTCGCTGGTTGGCCTTCAACCCCGACCCTCGCGTCAAGGAGAGAATCCTTCTTGTTACCTTGTAACAAATACTATATTCTTGCATCTTAGAGTGTAGTAAGTTAAAGTATAACTTATATTTATACTTACTATTAGCTATGTAACGCTTACGATTAATACTAGTGTCCTATTTAGTGGTGAGCTTATTAGGATAGTAATAGCGAAACTAGTTAACCTAGCTATCTAAAACCTTATACTGCGTAACCACGCTACTGAAATTCTTTAAAATAGACCTTATAGGTAGTAGACTATCTCTTATTACCCTCTCTATATAACTAACAACCTTATCCTCTTATTATAGGTTAAGTCGTTGTTAATTTGCTATTTTAGCTTTATAGGAGACCTACAAACCCTTGTACCGCCGCGACAGCGTTATTTAATTAACTCTGAATATTTTTATAACTTAGCGGTACGAGAATTTATCTCCAGCCTTACGTAATTTAATATATTCAATCGCTTCTTAAATTGCAGTTATGGTGGTTAAGTTATGACGCGTTGAAGATGGGACGACGCGCAATGTTGGGATGGTGGGGTGGCTCGTCACGCGAAGTGGCTCGTCACGCGCACGGGCACTGTACCGTCTTGGCACATGAGATGAGCCACCCCACCAAACCACCTACCCATACAAAACGCGCCACAACTCCACGACTATCGACCCGATCGAGAAAGCAATTGAAGATATTGAATCGCGTGGAGAAGGCGCATATTTTAGCTATCGTGAAGTTGCAAAAAAGTACAATATAAGCAAGGCTACGCTCGCTCGAAGACACAAGGGCCAAACACGCCCCCGCAGCCTCGCACACGTCGCACTACACTCACAACAGGAGAAGGAGCTTGTACAGTACATTAAGGGGCTCTCGGAGAGACGTTTGCCACCTACGAGGACAATGATACGCAATTTTGCGTCATCTTTGGCTAGAAAAGAGGTCTCAGTAAGCTGGGTTACTCGGTTTATAGCCAGGCACCCGTCTGAACTCACATCGCGCTGGACTACTGGGATAGACCGCAAACGTCACAAAGCCGACTCAGAGGCTAAGTACAGCTTATACTTTGACCTTCTACACGCTAAAATGAAGGAGTACGAGGTGCAGCCTACTCACATCTACAATATAGATGAAAAGGGCTTCTAAATTAGAACACTTGGACGCTCAAAACGGGTGTTCAACAAGGTGTTATATGATCAAAAAGGGGTTGAGGCAGCCCTTTAAGATGGCAATACTTAGTGGATTACTGTATTAGCATGCATTTGAGCCGATGGTACAGCCTTAAGTCCATCTCTTATCTTTTAGTCAACTGCCGGAGCTCTACGATCCTCATAGGTCGACGCTATTGACGCCGAAAAGCACTCAGTCTTCACGACGTCTTCTCCTACAGGCTGGAAGAACAACGATATAGGGCTTGCCTGGGTAAAGGAGGTGTTTGACAGGGAGACGAGACGGCAAGCTCGCTCTGGGTACCGATTACTCCTCCTTGACGGCCATGGATCCCATCTTACTATGGACTTTATCAATTTCTGCGACGACAACAAGATCCTACTTGCTGTATTTCCACCTCACGCTACCCACACGCTTCAACCCCTTGACGTCGCGTTGTTCAAACCTCTTTCGGATGCCTACTCAATTGAGCTCGCAAACTACCTCCAAGATAGTCAGGGGCTGCTCCCAGTATCAAAAGGAGACTTTTTCTCACTCTTCTGGCGTGCCTGGGGAGCTGCTTTCAAGCCTCAAACGATTATACGGGCGTTTGAAGCTACTGGTATACATCCTCCTAACGCCGACGTTATACTCAAAAGGTACCGCAAGCAGGCATCAGATTCAGATGAAAGCTCCTCTTCTTGCCTTTCTGGAGACGATTGGATCAAGCTTGAGTCTATCATCCGTCGTACAGTGAGAGATCAAAACAGTAAGGACGTCAAAAAGCTTCGCCGAAGTTTACACCACATCTCAGCCCAGGCAAGTATCTTCAGCGGTGAGGTAAGGGGCCTTAGGGCTGCTTTAAGCGTCAGAAAGAGACAGGAAAAGAATTCCTACACTCTACAACTCAACAAGCCTCATAAGTATCACGGAGGCGCCGTCTTCTGGTCTCCTCGTAAGGTCCGTCAGGCTCGGGACGATGAGGCAGCTCGACAGCTACAACAACAACAAGAGATACTCCAAAAAGCAGAGAGGACGCACTTGAAGGAGCAAGCGAGACTCTAAAAGCTTCAGGTGGCTGAAGAAAAGTGTGTTGAGAAAGAGAGACTCAAGGAGGTGCGGGCGAAGGAGAGGGCTGAAAAAGAGGCTAAAAAGGAGGCCCAGAAAGCCCTTCGCGACGCTCAAAAAGCTATACAACCTTCCCAAAGCGGTAAGCGCAAGGCCTCACAAGCCCACAAGCCTCCCAAAAAGCGTCAAAAAGGTAGTGGTGATGGTGCAGCCCGTGTAGAAGCTCCTAGTGCTGCCATAGCTGCCCCACCAAAAAAGACCAAAACGCGAACCATCCAGAAGCCCAAAAGATATTCTGAATAGCAGAAACTCTTCGCCGTATAGTAATTAGTACTACAACAAGATATCGCAATATTATCACGATTTGTGGTGGTTCTACAGCCTCATCTTTTTGGTATACTGATGGTTGTTGCCCGGGCATTACGCGATCCGGGCATTGCGCCCACCAAGACGGTAGTGATGCTGCTACCCCCGGCCTTGGCCTGCCTTATCAGCCTGAACAAGCAATGTTTGGTCGCTCTACCTGACGCAGGGCTCGGTCGAATCATCGTCAAACACGATGTGCTCTTATGAATGAAACCTTCGTATCTCTCTTTGCCGAAACCAAATTGCGCAGATTTCTGGCGGTGAAGCGATAGCGCCCAGTCGGCATCTGAGGGGAGCCATTGCTACGAGGCCTCCGAGCTTGCCTCAGATTGGTCCTTCTAGTTTGAAAACAAAGGATGGTGGGGAAGAAGAACTGATGTTGTTTTGATAGTATCCACAGGCCTGCCGGTTCAAGCGTTAGCTTCGGGATCGCCCGTATGCAGGTGCTTACTCACCGCCTAATAACGTTGTCTCCACCAATGGGATGAGCTGCAAGTGTGCTGACATTCATCTATTCTGGAAAAAAGCAATGTAGGATGCGGGAGCGCGGTCGCAGCCGCGTTTGTCCAGATCGCTCCCGAGACGAATCCCTACATCCCTAGCTGTAATCTTACCGCGTGTGGGCACGCGAGCTCGAGTTGACGTTTTACGTCAGCCATACTCACTCGCAACACATATACTACCAACCCCCCACGCACCTCGTTCTTGAATCGGAATAATGCACCGCCGAATGCCCCTCTTTTTGGTCATCATCTATCAAGGGAGCTATTGATCCGTTATACTGTGTGCGTGAGACTGCATCAGGTCATTCCTTCGATCGCGCAACCGGCCCCACGCCTCTCATTCAAACTAGTACCCTCCCTTGTGGCTAGTTTGGTATCGCATCGTCTACTGCTATGCCTCATTTTATTGATGAGAAATCTGCCGATGCAGGCCCACGTACCCCAAGGAAGCTTGTTCTCTGTTTCGATGGCACTGGCAACGTGTTCAACGGCAATACTTCAGACACTAACATCGTCAAATTGTACGACAAGTTTGACAGGAAAGAACCTACACAGTACCACTATTATCAAAGTAAGCAACTTGCTAGCTATTGTCCTATTTGACATAAAGCTAACAGTTAACTGTACAGCTGGCATTGGCACATACCACACTAACGGTGGCCCTATTAACAAGGGCTTTTTTGGCAACATCAAGTCAAACATCTCTAAGTCGATAGACAGTGGCTTTGCTACGACCTTCGATGCCCATGTAATTGCGGGCTACCGCTTTGTTATGCGCTACTACCAGGAAGGGGACAAGATCTATATTTTCGGCTTCTCCAGAGGCGCCTTTACCGCTCGCTTTCTTGCACGCATGATATACAGAGTTGGCCTACTCTCGGAGGGCAATGAGGAGATGATCCCTTTTGCTTACGATTTGTACCATCAGTATGTGAAGGGAAAGATCAATGCACCCGAGCACGAGGGAAAAGATGCTCCACCCACCACAGGCACCGAGACCGATCCCCTCCTTCACCACGACGCGTGCGCGGCCGAATGTTCGGAACCCGATCAGCAACAGATAAACAAGAATAAGCTCAATGCCTTCAAGACAACCTTCTGCCGTTCAGAGGGCGACGGTGACCAGGGCATCAAGGTACACTTTCTGGGCATGTTTGACTGCGTGAGCAGCGTCTCAGTCCTTGACAGTCCCTTTGGCGTAACACCAAAACCTGTCTCCATTCTCGGGACCGCCCATCACGTTCGCCATGCTGTCGCCGTTGACGAGCGTCGTGTCAAGTTCAAAGCGGCTCTACTCCACCAAGACAACAACCACCCTCTTAAGAAAGAAGAAGACATTAAGGAAGTCTGGTTCCCTGGCAACCACGGCGACGTTGGTGGAGGATGGCCAGCTCCTCCACCTCCAACAGCCCCCATGGCCAAGCACGAGAGAAGCTGGTGGCGCAGAATTTTCACAAGCTCAAAGGAAGAAGAAGTCTCAAACTCAGGCACAGACCCTTATCAGATGAGCGATGTGCCTCTTGCTTGGATGATCCGTGAACTGGAGCTGATAGGCGAGAAGGACCCGCTGTCGGCGCTCAAATGGAATACAAGAAAGGATGGGTTCAAAAGACACTTCTTCATGAAGCGTGACCAAGCTTACAATAGCCCAAGCCACGACACCCTCAAGGTCTCAGGTGGCTCCTCGCTCTTCAAAGTTATGTTGTGGAATTTCATGGGTGAGTCTCACGTGCATACCTACCCCCAAGACACCATGTCACTAACAGATCCAAACAGAATGGCTACCGATCCGACGCTGGGAATTGCTCAAAAAGAA
Source organism: Alternaria dauci (assembly GCF_042100115.1). NCBI lineage: Eukaryota > Fungi > Ascomycota > Dothideomycetes > Pleosporales > Pleosporaceae > Alternaria > Alternaria dauci. Next base: position 2,575,267 of record NC_091280.1, read on the forward strand.
GGGTGGCCCAGGGTATGAGTGGGCATACATCACATGGCCGTTCAACCGAGGAGCGTCACGAGATATCCCTGAAGGAGCACTTCTACATGACTCTCTCCTGAAGAGATTGACGAGCATGAAGTATCCAGACTATTGCCCGTCTAACAATCGAGGCGATAGTTCGGTTGCTTGTTTGGTGCCGGAGAAGTTTTCTCTCGAGCAGGAAGATGAGGGAACGGACAAATCCGCTGCTGACGTTGGTGAACCTCGGGGCATTCACAACATCTACACGCTCGAAGGCGAGGGGTCGCCTCGTGGGACGGATCGCGGGGGTATGCGGAAGAGAGTGTTTTAGTATATAGACTTTCTGTCCCAGGGCGCTAGGATACATAACTTATTCTACCCTACCCTCAATGGAATTCTCAGCCAATATGCACCATCGGAGCACGATACCCCTAGCTAGCGCCTCACCTTATCGAAATCCCTCGGCTATTCCCGTCCTACTTAAGTCCCCTCCCCAAACTATAATCTCGCCTTCTACTGCTGTGAACACCAATAAGATGAGACACATAGTAGGCCCGAGTACACGTTGCTGCTATCGTGCTCTGATCGAGTCTCTGCGCTGAAAACTTCAGATGGTAACGAGAGGCGCGCCTTTGATAGGAAGGATACATCCTGTCATTACACACTACCCCTTCCTTCCTTCCTTTCTTTCTGCCCCTGGGCTAGCTGTAGATCTATTCATCTTCTATCCTAAATGCTACGTACTTGTAAGCCTAGGACCACATCACATAACTGCTCTGCAGGCATGACTAATGCGTCCGTCTACTTAAGAGCTCAGATCACATACTTGTAAATACACACAACAATACACTCATACATCAGACAATATATTACTATGTCGCACGGTTGGGTGCGGGTAGTGTAGACAAAAAACTAGAAGAGAGAGTGTATGTTGTATTGTTTGTAGCCTCCTAGCTGAGCTTATATAAAGGTCATCCCACGGCGTTATTAGTAACAAGGTTTCCAACAGCGCTTGGCCTGCGACATTATTATAATCTGGTTTTATCACCTCGAAAGGATCTCTCGATTAGACTCACACTACTCGTAGGACAAACGATGGGCTGTTGCGATTACAGATGAGGGAGTGAACACACGCTGGGTTTTGTGGGAGACAGATAACCGTGTCAAGTATGACAGCACCCAGCCCACGAGAACAAAGGGCTTGCCAAGGAACACGTGATCTGCCACGCAGTCCCAGGCATATCCCGTGCATTAGCTGTCAGAACGCAGCCCTGCACCACGACGCTATGCAACCCAAAAGGTACGTATGAACAGTGAACTACTGATCATGGTGCAGGATAGTATATATCGTCAGCCAGGTCTGACAACTATAATAGGCGAAAATCAGCATCTGATCCGCGTTGCATACGCGTGTTTTTGGATCAGGGTGCGTAATTGCCTAACTGCGATGTATCGGGGGTCGAATTCACGTACCTAGGTAGCATAATATACTAGGCTAAGGAAGTGGGAAGCCCTGAAAGCCACATTGAGTCGTGTGGGGTCGCGCACGGCCGGTACAACTGTAGGGGACAGTAACGGCGTCACAGGTTCTACACAATCGCGGATTGTCAGCGCCTTCGGCCACAGACTGCCGTGTGTGTCTTCTTGTTTGCGCTCGTTATTGAGAGTTGCTCTCATCATCGTTTTCCATCTTCGGTAAGATCACCGGTTCTGCGTACATCAAGAGCGGAAAAAGAAACGGCGCTCTACGTACACACATTATCTCTCTCTTCAATCCTACTCGAGGGTGGGTAGATTAAATGCATAACACATGTAGACCAAGCCCAGAAAACAAAATATTGTTCATGGCTGAAGAAAAAGAAAACGCTCAACTAAGCTCGTACGGTACAGCCTGGTAGCGGGCACCAATAAGTGGCTTGTCTGCTGATTTCGGCTCACGACGACCATTCTATAGCCACGATGCCAGGGCTGCGAGTGTGTATTTGATACTGCGCGATAGCTTATGGTTGGCTAGTGTTTTGGGTTCTACAATCCGCGTTCGCTGCAGCAACACGCAACTGTCGAGAGCTGTAACTCACCGCTACATTGTTTTTCTTTTCGCACAATGCAAGCTTACGGTATGCAGTATGCAGCTATACGATGCAGCAGTCGAGGTAGTCATATCATTTCCGTATGCGGAATATGGGCATTCCCGACAACATGGACGTAGTTCGTTCTATCTGCAGCTTCAACTATAAGATAGGACCCTCAAGACTCGATTATCTTCCCAAAGTCACAGCACACCTTAAGCTCCTTCCTTAACACAAAACTTCTATCAAGTCTTTTGAGAACAAGATCACTTCGTCAAAATGTCTACACAAAACACCATGATCGAGCAGACCGGAGGCGAGATCCTCGCAGAAGAGCAGGTAGCCCGCCTTACGAAGCTACCTGCACCACAGCAGACCTATGATGCTCTTGACAGCGGCATCATTAAGGTCTTCACTAGTGCAAATTTCGGTGGCGCCAGTTTCACGATTGATACTGAAGACTATGCGAGCGGCCAGCGTCACAGACTCTTAGCGGAGAATTACAACAAGGCCTGTTGGGTTACGTGGAACCTACCATTGGGTACGGTAATGACAATGATGGAACTCGACAAAACCCCTGAGAAGAACCAGCCCGTCGCCGATCCTCGTGGTTGTGGTCGTACCGTTGAGTTGGTAGGTACTGGCAAGACGGAAGCAGTTAACCTGATCCAGGTATACATGAATGCTTGCGTGAAAGGATTCTGGTGGCGAGAAGTGGATCTATCGATGGGGGCCGTAGAGCTTTTTGACGCTTATCTGCGTGACGTAGGCGGAAGCCTAGCATACACCCGTCAAACTCTATTCTTGAGCGAGTGGGCACCAGGGGTTCTCCATTCATTCAATTTCTGGTGGATGAACGACCGAATCAGTTCTGCGCGTTGGCACACACTTCTTAATCGACAAACGGTTACCCTTTTCGAGCATGCCAACGGCACTGGGTTCGAGTTCAACAACATCCGGGCATGGGGAAAAACCAAGGAGGCCTATGACCTCCACGTTGTCAACCACGGCAACAATCTCAGTGCATTTTCGTGGACCTCAGTCAGCCCTGTCAAGGAAAAGATCGAACCTATCACCATCAGCCACGATCGTTCAAGCTGTTCAATGCTCTACAACGAAAAGAAAGGCGTGAACTACAGCACTCAGGCGCAGCCAAGCAAGATCGCGCTCATGGAACCTGCAACTCAAGAACTCACGATCGAAAGCACCGATGCAACAGCTACCTCAGTCAAAGCCTGTCTGCAAAGCACTGTTGGATCCGGCTGCGAGGAGAAGGAATCCTACGACGTCCAATGGACACTTTCCGTCTCACACTCCTGGGACGATGCCTCCGCCAAAAGCAAAACATACACGCACGCCGAAGCCCTGACCTTCGAAGAGCCACTCCACATCTCTCCACGTTCTAGGTACATCGCCAAGCTCTACGTACCGGTCCGAAAGCTGGTCCACGAGGAGTACAAGACCAAGGCCACACGCTGGTACAAACAGCGTATAATGGGTTGTGTGCAAGATGGCAACCTGTACAAACGAGATGAGACGGTGACGGTGCATGTGAATGGGACGCTGCACTATTCGCCTGAGATGATCTGGCATGAGACTAAGCTTGATAGGTAGAGGTTGGGTGGTGCGATTAGGTAGCGAGGGCGAGCGGGAACGATGTAGTGAATATATAACAGTATTTTAATTCTAGTTCGCAACTTATGACGGGATTGTGAAGGGTGATATAAAATGTGCATAAAGATGAAGATGAGATATTTGCGGAGTGAGCGATCAACTGGCAGACATGTCGCACGTATAGTTGCCTAGGCCTGACGTGTATGGCAACTGTCAGTGTTTCAAGGGCTCATTTACTTCTGACAACGCACATTCTAGCCCAAGTCAACCGGACGAGTCATCTTGTTACTATTACTCGAGTACTACTGATATCTAAGATGTCAAACGAAAAACCGCACTGCTACTTTCTAATTACATTACACCTAAATTGTCTTCTGATGGATTCCAATGGCTCCATTACCTCCACACATTGAGTTGGTGTTACCTTGACACCTCATAGTGCATTTCGAAGGCTGCGGAGCGGGATCCCTTTTCCAAGTGTTTCCACAGAAGCACTGTTTGCCAAACTCAACACCATGATAGCGAAAGCTCTGGCAGATCTTCCCGCATTTCGCGATCGTCATCTGATCGTCCGTTACCATAACATCATCTAGCACACGACTGTTGTGGCTATCCCCGTAACAGCCAAGGTACGTAAAGGGCTTTTGATTCCATTCTTCGACACAGGCAGTATGGTTGTTACGGGCAACGTCGAGCGCTTGCTTGGTGGTCTCCAACTCATTCTCGAGTTCGGTCTGGCGTGCGGTGTGGGCCTGTTCTTGAGCATCGCATTGATTCTTGAGGTTTTCCAGCTTGGTTGCGTGGGCGTGTTCTTCGTCGTCGAGGTTCGTCTTCAGTTGATCTGCCAACGCCTGTTGCGCAGCCAAGGAGTCTCTGCAATTGTTCTCGCGCTGGAGACATTGTTCGTTGTCTGCCTGGCAAGTGTCCGGAGAAGGCTGGGATGCACCTGCGAGGTTCGCAGGCAGCGTTTGATTGAAGGTGATGCCGTTGGAGCAGGAGCAGGAGCAGCTAGGCGGTAGTGAAGGATCCATGCATTGGATAGATGGCTTGACACCTAGTCTTGAGTGAGCTTCGCAAGGTGCTTCGAGTTTTAGGTTTGCTTACCATTGTCGCACTGGTACGAGTTTCCGAAGAGATCGATTGAGCCAAGCACGTGCTGCGTGCCCTGGGCATAGCTGACCGTGCACAGAGTGCCGGCAAGCAAGACACTGAAACTTCTCATCGTGATTGGAATAGGTTAGTTTTGAAGGAGTTGGGGAGGTATGAGTGAGATATTCGCTTTAGTTGTTTCTATAGCTGCACCTTATACCGCATTTTCCAGCGACTCTTTCCTTTGTTTCACGCCATTACGCCATCATAGTACCATTTTCCAGATTAGGTCATTTTGCAATAGCGTATAATTTGTTTATCCACACTCTAGTTCCTTCATATGCCGCTAGGTAAGACTTGCGACAATAACTTTGGAACGCTACCAGGTGTTCAGGCTGGAAGATCTTGTAAGAAGCAACCGGCGTTCCCAGATTTACCAGCCTCAACAAACATTTGTTTTGAGGAAACACCGTACCAGCCCGACTAACAACAACTCTTGCGCGGTACCTTCGTTACGGTTGGTCGGGGATGAGGGGTTCCGGGAGAGAGGACCAAAGGTCATAAGAAGAAGACTTTCCACACAGAGTTAGCTACACCAACAGCTCTTCTCGGACACCAACGCCCTGCTGCAACTCGCAACCATACTAGTTTCCAAAAACATGCGTACCTCCGCCTCTCTCACCACTCTCTTCTGTGGCATCGCAAGCGCACAATCCGCTTTAGACATGTTCTCCGGCATGCCAGTCATGTGTCAGAATGGCAAGTAACTACCACTTTGTAACGCGCCTCTGTTACTGACACAATCCCAAGGCCAGCAACCCGCCCTTACATGCTCGGACCCCGTCCCAGAACCGTGTAACTGCAAATGCAGTGACGGAATGGTTTTTAACCAGACTCGTCCCGATCCACCGACTATTCTTGTGCCAGAGCCGGTTTCGGAACAGCTTGCAGAAAAACCTTGTCTGAGCGATGTTTTCGTACCCTGGACGAACATCGACTTGCCTCACGCGCCGGGCACATACGAGCCCTCGGAGATGTACGACAAAGATGTTGAAGTACCAGAGGAAAGCATCTTCGTAGTTGCCGATTCGGCCCAGAGGTGCCAGCACTTCGAGGTGTTTGTAGATGGTGAAAAGGTAGGCGTTACTAACGGCGACGGACCCCTCGATGCCTCCCCCTGCGGGCATGCCGAGAAATGCATCACAGAGAACGGAGGCAGCAAGGGATATTTCACTCTACAGAAAGGTTAGTAAACGCCAAATCCACGATAAACAGGCTCTTAAGGCTAACGCTCTGTGTAGGATCACACAGAATTGGTCTTCGATGGATTGGGGTCACAGACGCGTGTAAACATATTCCTGTCGGTCGTGGCTCGTACCAGATCTACAAGAAATGCTGATCTGACTTTTTTGGATGTCGAAAGGCTAGCAGGATAAGTTGCGTTATGAATATATCCGTACAATGCTTAACTAGTGAATGCAAATCGCGCTCTTAGCTCTTTTGCCGAACAATTCCTGTACATTCAACAATAAGTAATCGCGATTGCGACGTATCCACTCACCTGAGTGTGGTGAGAACAGCTTTCACGTTGCAATGATCAAACACTGGACCTGTGGCGAGTTTACGAAACCTTCCTTCTCTACATATACCGTCAGAGCTTGCGGCGGAATAGACATTCCACCATGTACATTCAGGCCTTGGCAATCACTGCAGCCCGCTCGAAGTCCTCACGGTCACTTCTACAACTCCAGATCCCTAGCTCTGTACTACGTTGCAAGCCCAGCATGGCCAGCTCCCGTAGCACCCGAATCACGCCTTCGACATCACGGAACATTACTGACATCGTCCACCAGTACCCGTCACCGGCTATGGGGTCATCACCACCAGAATACTCACGGCAGTCGTATGATCCTATCCCAGATAGTAGTGCGCACAATAATATGAGCATGGCTTCACCGCCACGGCCACAAACTCCGGCCATGGCCAGGGAGCTCAACTTTCACCAAGCGAACTCGACGCATTCGGGATATCTTGATTGCGCCCAGCTATTCGGTCGTACGCCCAGTCAACACCACTCCCGTCGCACTCACCCGACTTCCATCTCCAGCCTACAAAAGCAATCTTCCCGTACCCCTCGTGGTGGGTGGATGGCGGCCAGCCATCCTGAGCCACCTATCGAGGACAGCAGCGTCTTTCTAGACGTCGCATCTGGCCTGAGATGCACCCCTAGCGGCATAACCACCTTGGACGTTGAAGAGGATACACCGGGTCGCTTCTCACCCACCGCGCAGACGCCTACGAAGCGCAAGACATCGCCTGCTGAGGCGGCGCTGCGGGAGCAGTTCAAAAAGAGCAAGGTAGATTCAGGGACTAATCATGCTTTGAAAACAAGTACTCGTAGGAAGTCGAAGTGGGCCGGTCGTGTCTTTGATACTCATCGTTCGGGGTATGTGTCGCCCAAAACGCCTTCAGTAGCATCGGATGATAAGGAGTCGGAGTTTGGGTATGTGGATCCGGCGAGTGTACGGGATGTACTTGCGCGCTTGAAGGCGGGGGACGGAGATAGGTCGAGCGAAAGTTATTCCGACGTGGATGTCCTGCGTCGTAGTAAAAATGCACTCTTTCACGCTTCACCAGTTCTAGACAGGACACCGCCGATACTTTCGGAAGAGGTCTTCTTGGAGTCGCAGCAACCAGTCAGACCGCCCGCTGCAAAGACACCAACTCAGGGACGTACATCGCCAGCTAGCGATTAAACCAAATTTTCGTTTTCGCCGATCGTAGCTGCCATCGACGTCGCTCCCCAGCCAGCACGTCAGGATCGCGCCATCACACCAATAACCACCAATCTCTCCTCCAGCCTCATCACAACGACAATATGCCAGGCACCTGCTGCTCCAAGCAACCTCAAAGGGCTCACCTTCGCCCAAGCTATCGCGATAATCTACTGTTGCACGACAGTCGCAGCATCGCACCAAGCGTTCCTCAGTTTAGGCGGTGACATTGTCGCTATGGACTTGATCATGGGTCTATGTGGTGCTTTCCTTTCTGGTATCGCTATCTGTATAGTCCTGCAATTGCTGCTAGGCGCTGGATTGCGACGCGTGCCTGGTGATGTTCTGCGACGGCGTGGACGGGCATGGGGCGTCGCAGTTGAGACAGTTTGGGAGGAATTTGAAAAGGACATTCAGGAGCGTCTCGGTTAGGGGTAGGCGCATAAGTTATATGGTGTCTGAGTGCTGGTATGGAGAAAGGTTGTTTGACTGGGCAACAATTCATCTTTGTTTACGTAGGGCATGATCTAGACCTGGGAGTGCACCACATCACGGCATAATGCAATGTTAATTGCTTTTATGGTGTCATGCTTCATTTAATGCGTTTCTCCCTTGTGTACTTAGATCTCTGCATGTGAGGACGAAGGTGTTCGCAACTATCGCAGGGTCCGCTTAGTCTAATGCTCCTTCACTAGAAACTCACTTCTACATCGTATCCACATCCATAACCCATCGCGCCTCCTCCCTTCATCCCCACCATCATTCCTGCGGTCGACGAAGACCCTCCTCTGCCGCCCGATCTCCCGTCAATGATTCATCCTCATCGTCAAACTCCATCACGCGTCGGCGCGCCTCTCGAGATCTAGCCTCGTTCTCCACCTGAACATGACGGCGCTCCTCTTCAGCCCGTGCCTCGATAAGATCCTAAACGTAAATCGTGGCATCGGTGAGCTTGGTGATAATGAGGTTGGCGATTGCTCGAGGGGATCCTGGGCCGTTGTTATCTATAGTGTGTTAAATTCGGTGCAGCGAAATGTCTGGGATAAGTGCCGTAGAGGACGAGGTTTTGTAGTGCGGTGTAGATGGCGAGGTCTTGAAGAGCGGCGTTGGGAGGTTGAAGTAAGGAAGACAGTTCGTGGATTTGTGGTCGCTGCTTTTGTTGCTGCTAGAGTGTGCATGGAACGAGGTGAGTCGTCCCTTCACCTGCTTTCCATGGCTCGTGGTGGACCCTTAACCGCCTTCAACGAACGATGTGCCACACCAGCGGGCCAGAGGTTCGATCAGGAAATGTGAAATTCGCATTCACATTCGATCTCCGCTTTGGAGTGCCCTCACCAACATTCACTCGTTGCGCTGTCAAATCTGGTAGCCACATACGCATGGTACCAATGGGTGTTGCGAGACTTGACAAGGTAACTCGACCAAAGAAGGCGAGTATCGAAGTGAATAGCGGAAGGACAGCGGTGCGTTATCATCCGAGAAGACGAAGGCGCAAGACTGTTACAGTGAGAGTAAGTCGTGGGGCTGCTATTGGAGCACAGCCCGCGCATGCTCGTATCGCAATGCGACTGGGGTTAAGGGTGGTGTCGCAGCTTTCGCGTCAAGACTGACGTAGGTATTACTGTGACGGTTGCTGTCACACGAGGCGTTGGGGCCTGCAGACGTCTTCGTCGAGCCACTAGCACTACCGCGATATCTGGATTTGAAGACTAAAATATGAGAAGGCATGGTAACTGCTAGCCTTTGATGGAAGCCGTGTCGCAAAGCACGTCGCTGATGTAGATGCGATACTTAGGAAAAGCAGAGCGCGCTATGGCGGAAAGCTGATATGGTGCCTACTGGGCGTCGGGTTACGGATGTGTAGGTGAAGATGTTGTGCGCACCGAGACGGCGCTCGGTTCAGTCATGTATGTCGAGCTGTGACGTGTATGCGGGCGTCATCTACCACAGGGTCTGACCTGCGGCTTCCTCCAAGTTCTCACCACATCACTATGTACGGAAGCTATCAAGGGGCATGTTATATCTTCATTCATGCAACTGACAGTCTTAGCTGCGACCATGCTCGCAATCGCTACCAATTGAGACACCAAAACACCATGCAGCCTCAAGACATCTACTCGGTGTGCACTTGCATATCACAGCCCCGAGCGACGCGTTCGAAGGCCTCAGCGAGCACGTCGACCATCATCATGCGCATCTGTTCAAGTAACTGTTCGCCCATGCCGGTAGTCACACTGGCTACGAAGAACACAGGCACCAGCAGTACATCGCGGTCAACATCCTCAGTCCAGTGCAGCTGACGCAACATAGCGGCATAGATTCCGAAGACGATCGCCATTTTCCAGAGACTAAGAAGTAGACTCTTGGGTCCTTGAAGAGATGCGCAGAGCAAGGCGACCGCGTACATAGCCATGACACCGAATTGAACATCTCTTTCTAGGTGCGCATTGCCGATTTCGAAAGGGCCAATGGTGAAACGCTCCGGAAAGTCCCCGATCTTCCTATCGTCCCTCATCAAACCCTCAGAGGTAGCTGTTCTGGCAAAACCAGTCGCATCGATCTTGATGACGAGGTTCAACGGGTTGATGTTGCTGACCATGGGATTGCCATCGCCTTGAAACTTCCGGTTATGTTTGGCGAGTGCCTTGGCGATCTTGCTGGTGACATACTCACGGATGCCTTGACTGAGCGAACTGTCGTCGTCAAAGATGTTGGACGCGAAGGACTTGCGGGGGCTTGGTTCGTCTTCATCCAAGAGTGTGCTGTAACCGTGCTCGTCGGCGATCTCGATTGGACGTAGGATTTGCGGCGACATACGAGCGGTCTTGAGGAAGTTGTTCGTGCGCTTGATGCTGATGGTCTTGTATTGCTCCAGGTTGGGGTCTTCGATGAGGCCGCCGTGCTGGGGATAAATGGGGCTGTCTGCACCTTTGTCAGTGAGCGCATAAACATCATGAGCGACTTGACGTACTAGGCAGTGTCTGACACCTTGCGGGGTCCGCGATGCTTGCATCTGAGACATGGCTGATGTTCTCGTCTGCCTCGGTGTTAGCATGCCGTATTGAAGCGCACTGAGTAGACCCTTACTGTTCATGGCCTCTGCGATCTTGTGGGAAGAACCCAATGGCAACCCGCTTCGCTTGTCGGCATCACCAGCTGCGCGTGGAGACATATCCTGGCTTTTGGCGACCTCGGATCCAAAACAATTACGGTCTGCTTCCTCAGCATGCCGTTTTGGAGAGGCGCTATGGGCTGGACGAGGGAAGGAGGGTGGGGTCTTCAAAAGACGCTTGGTTTGCGACTTCGTTAGTAGCACAGCATGCGAGCGTCTTGCACTATTGCTATTCGACCAGCGGCCAGCATCGCGTATCGGAGTCTTGTCTTTCGCGCCTAGCTCTGACTCTTCGACCGCTGTAGAACCAACCGTCTCACCGTCACCAAGCTCCTGTTGGCTGTACATGGACTGCTCACTGTGTAGCAGACCAATCTGTTGGAATCCTGGGCGCACATCTGGCAACGCTAAAAGGCTGGAAACGACGGGTGGCGGCGATTTCTGCAGGGTAGCGGGACTGGATGGTGCGCTCGATCTGGATCGTTGTCTGAATAGTCCACGGAGGCGGCTCGACTTGCGATCGGTCTTCGGTGTCGCGTTAGCGGGGGCGCTGAGGCGAGCCATGTCGGTATCTTTGGCGGTGACAAGCGCTTCCTTAGGTGTTGCGGATCACATCTGTGGGAAGTGGAGTGAGTAGAGGGAATGGGTTGCGGAGGATTTTGGCCGCTGTCGCACTCGGCTAAGCGAAAGTCCCAGTGAAGGTGAGTCTGCCCAGGGCCAAACGCGTCGACACTACACAAACTAGTCTTTGCGTTCGGGAATACGATATGACGTACGATCCTGCAGTGGGTATGTGCTCGCTACGTAGTTGCGCAAACAGTCTCGTGGTACTGTTTGATGAAGCGCGTTGATTGCTTGCATTCACAGTCAAGCGAACGACATCCAGTTCCAGTAGCAAGAGCAAGATAGTGGCAATCCTCCTCATGGGTCAAGGCGCAATTCTCGATCACTACCCGGCAAAGCGCATTTGGATCTTGCATCTTGCCAGTGGCTCGTTCGAGGACGGAACAATGCATCCACTTTGGAGATTAATGATGGAGCGCTGTCGCAGACATCAGGTTTGAGCTTATGAACTTGACAGCAAGCTATCAGGTTAGTACGCCAGAAAGTTAGCTCGTAAAGTGTAGGGCGACTGGTGCCTACGATATTCGACGTGGGCGACAGCGCAGGCTCCTCGTGTGGGTGCTTCACAGCTCAGTTCTATGGGCATTGTGCCAGGAACCCAGTTCTCTATTTAAAGACCATCATGCTGGCCGACGGTCTGTTGCACTCGATGTTCCAACGCTCTGGCTTATCACTCTAGAACTGTATGGACACCTCAACGTGGCGCTCCGCATGTGTCCCCAGGAAAGAGCCCTAGATACTCAAGAAGAACGGAGGAACATTCGGGCCGAGCAGCTGATAACGGGCTTTTTACATCATTCGTGGTATCGACCAAGCGGGGATGCGTGAGCTTCGTGAATGCGCATTCCGTGCGATGACGTCGTAACGGCATATGGCTGAACTAGACCGATGGCAGAGTCTGTACAAGAGTGTCAGCAAGAAGCAGAAGAAGGTAGGCCAAGCACGCGCGTCATGATGCCAGTTGCTCAGAATGGATCAGACGCTGGAGAACACCGTTGGCTACATCAAGAAGCTCGATGAGATTGAAGAACTGATCTATGTGAACGCGGCCGTCTCCAAGAGCATGGCCTTGCACGCCATGATTTTCTACGGCATCAGCCAGGAAGAACTGGATGAGCACATGATGCAGGCAGAGAAGGACAATCGCCAAGCAGACAAGTTCGCGACAGCCCAAACGCTAAAGTATTACGTCCGCGGCTGGGCTGACGAAGGTTCTAAAGAGAGAAACGAAGCGTTCCCATGCATACTGAGCACGTTGAACGCCATCCAACGAGAGTCAGCCGATAGCGCACCGCTCAAGGTACTGCTTCTGGGCTCTGGAGTCGGCCGGCTAGGCCACGATGTCGCCAATCTCGGAGGTAGGTGTGGCGCGTAGGAGCAGAAGAGCGGCGACTAACGTAGAGACAGGCTTTGAGGTTACGATCAATAAGTGGTCAATGTTCAAGAACGTCGGCTACCGGTACATCAAAGCGCAAAAGGACGCGCACACGGTCACCATACACCCATTTATCGACGGGATGTCGCACCATGCAACGAAGGCCTACATGATCCGGAGTGTGACGGTACCCAACATCACCCCCAACCCTAGTGTCCTGCTCGTCGAGGGCGACTTCAACACCGCCTTTGACGACCAATCGGGTCACTATGACATCATCGTCGCCCATTTCTTCATCGACACGGCGCGCAACCTCATGGCCTACTTCGACACCATTCAGAGGATATTAAAGCCTGGTGGTCGATGGATCAACTTCGGCCCACTCCTGTACGGCACCGGGCCCTTTGTACAGCTCAGCCTGGAGGAGATCATCGATGTTGTTGAAGAGATGGGCTTTGAGTTCGAAGACCTGGGCGATGAGTGCGGCGAGTTGACGTTTGAGGGCAAGAAGGTTCGGAGCAAAGAAGCAGAGTACGGGTTCAACCGAAGAGCGTTGACGCGATATGCGTATCTCGCGCAAGTTTGGTTGGTGAAGAAGACTAATCAACATAAGGCGAAACCTTCTCGCAGTGGACGAACCAAGAAATAATAGAACCATGGCTATGACGTCACCCGTACTCAGATTTCGGGTGGCAGCGCTATCTCACCTGAAAACTGAGTAAGAACAACACCACAACGCCCAACTATCACTATCTCCACTCTGTCGCCTTTGTTATCAATGCTTTCTCTTTCCTTTGTCTTTCATTTGTTCTGCAAGCGTGCGATGCGTATTAAAGTAGCATGATAGGACCATGCTACAAGGAAGGGGAGGTTTGTGCCGGTGCACAGGGTTCCCCGATGCAGATCCTGATGATCAACCATCTGAAGATCACCTGGAAGAAGAACTACTTCCAACAAGAGCCCTTTGGACTTGCTTCTTCTCCTTCATCATCGTCTATTCAACATGCTTTCTTCGATACCACACACGTGTACAGTACTCCAGACCTAGAGAATCTCCCTAGAATGAGATCATCTCTTCTTACCAACACAACGTCCTTATGCTTCCTTGTCCATACTAACTACTCCATGTGCTCGTAGTCGTACATCTTCATGTCCTCCAACACCCGTACAGTATCAGTTTTAGCAGTATTTGTCTACAAGGACATAGAAGAATCACTATTCTGGCACGTTGGCTGTGGGTCTGAATGAAGGTATAGAGTTTGCATATTCATGATGCGGCAGAGTAAAAAGGATGTGAGGAACAAAGAGGGCTGCATGGTATTGCTTCTTTCAGAAGAGATTTCGATAAGTCAGGTCTGCGCACGAAGTTGATGTAGTGTTATTTGTCCGGCAGGGTTTCTACCCTTTACCTTTAGTATGCTATCGGAGCCCCTCTATCCGCCTCAATCCTTTTTCGTTCATGTTGGCAATGTATATCGTGAGTAATCCCTACAACGCGGTCTGTACCGAGCAAAGTGTTATAAAGCTAGAAAGAAAGCATAATAAGATCGACTTCGGATATCTGGGTTTTACTCAGATCTGAAAGCTAGGGCTGGCAAAGAAGGTTGAGATCAAAAGCAATCGTCCAAAAACAGATATGCTGGAAAAGAATTCTCCCAACAAACGTTCTTAGGTAGTTCCGGAACTCCCCCCACTCTATGCCAAATGCATTGCCTGCTAAAGGATACTGTTATGAAGATCTTAGTGAGTCATTAGTTGCCCTAAGTGTTCGGAAGCGGGTGAGTAGAAGAAAGGTAGACCTAATGGTATAAAACCGCTGCCTGACCACAACTTGTTCCCGTCAATCAAGACCCCAAACACTCTCCTCAAGCACTATTCGTCTACTCAAACATACCATGAGATTTCCCTGGATTCTCTTTATCTCTGGCCTTTGTGCCAAGGTCCAAGGCGGTGACGTACAGCAAGTACTCGGCAGCTCTCTCGAACTTTCTGGGACCTTATACACATGCGAGAATGGTATGTAAAACTTAATAATTTTGTTAGTTTGCAGAAGCTTACCTGATAAACTAGGTGTTAAGCCATCAATCACTTGTACGCACCCGTCGCTGCACGAACACAGCTGCTCGTGCACTTGTACGAACGGTCTCAGATTCGAACAATCCCTCCCATCTTCTGTCCAGCCCGGTGGAAGCAGCAACAATTCTTCTCTCGATGCCTGTCAAGCAGCCAACGACGAATGTCTTGTGCGCGAGCAAGGCTTAGCAACCCAACTCGCAGAGAAAGAACAAGAGCTCCTCCAGCGACAGGAGGAACTTTTAGCGGAAATAAGCAAGTACAAGAGCAAACCCCCCGTGTATCAGGGTTGTTACGTCGAGCAGGCCAATCCATCCAACATCCTAAACGCACGCAAAACGAACAGCCAGAGTCTGACATTGGAACAATGCTCTACTATATGTGAGGGGTACAACTATTTTGGCGTCCATGGTGGGTACATTTGCATGTGTGGGCAGGCATTGAAATCTGGGGCGGCTATAGGAAAAGAGGAAGACTGTAATTCTCCCTGCCGCGGTGACAAAAGTCAGAAGTGCGGTTCCGCTTCGATGACGGCTGTATACTCTCGCTCGAAGTGATGGGCTGAAGCTCAGTTGGTGAGTTCCTACCGGAGAGGCTGTGCCCGATTCCACTCGGATCGGACTGTTTTTGGTGAGGGAGATAAGGAGCGATAGAAAAACGAGGAGTGGGATCGGGGGAGTGGGATCGGGCGACTTGGGGTTAGCCGTCTGATGGGATAAAAGATATCTAAAGAGACCATTTCATGCAAAATGGCCGTGCAATTTCAACAGTCCGCTCAGATTCTTCATAGCTCTCCCAACCTAACCTAACCTAACCTAACCTAACCAATATGAGGCCGGGTGTGAGGCCTAGTATATTATGCGCCGGGGTATCAGACCCTGATTCTTCCTAGTCGGGTAATCGTGCACCATGACCCAAAGACGCGTGTATGCAACGAGAATCAGGTGCTGATTCTAGAGCTACATGGCCAAGTCGACTCAGCCCTATCCCAGGGCGCTATCCCAGGGCGCTAGAGCTACATGGCCAAATCAACTCGGCCCTCTGTCTAGTTTCTCAATCGCTGATTCGCTCGCTTACGTTGAGTTGTACTGTGCGTACGCTTACGTCTCGCCTCACCAAAACTCTATGCGACTGCAGCGTGTTCAAGCGTCTAGGTATAATCTAGCACAGGCTCTGCGCGCTGGAGTTTGTCTAGGCTTATTAAGATGCTGGCACACTCGCAATAGTATCGTACGTCTACTAAGACACTATCTGCCACTTGCATTACCGCCCGCGGCGCAGTTCCTATCCTACGCAACAGGATAATAGCGTGTAATAAAGACGAGATAGGGGGAAATTATAACCAGCCACTTCTTTTTCTTATTATTATGCATTAGCTTTAAATGCCTGTAAAGTTACAGGCTTGCTAATAGAAAAAAGATAAATATATTAAGACTATCTTGCGCGTTCCTATAGACCTTTTTTATTACCTTACGGACTATTAATTATAGATATACATCCTGTGCGGTATAGGCGTTAAGCCTAAGCATTACCTAATATATCTTATAAGGTGGTATACTAACTATTTAGAGGTTAATACGTTAAAAAAAGCTAGGATGCTGCTTATTAAAGAACTTATGCTAAAAGGTGTAACGGGCTGAACGCCCTTCAGATAGCTCCTCGATGGAATCTCGGTCTACTCGCAGAATCCGGGTGCTACCCTAAGCACCCGGATTCTATCGGCCCGACTGTTACTCGGGCAACTAGCGTTGTATATAGATAGCTGCGTAGCTTAGGAGCTTAGCCCTCTATCAAATACAACCTCTGTAAACCTTACGTTTGCTCCCCGGAGCGCAGCCCCTTACATTTTGTATTTAATCCCAATCAACAGAGCCTTACTTTAAGACTCTGTTAACGCGACGCGCGTCAAGCTCCTTAACCGCCTCTTCTGTTACGTGCGAGCAGGTTCATCTTCCGCACAGGATTAGTGTTGCTCTGTTGCCCAAAAGGCTTTCAGACAACAACTAGGCATAAGCTATCGCGAGATTACTAGCCTAGGACTGCAGCTTCGCAGGACGCTCAGTCAACGCGCTACCGGCCTCGCGCGACGCCCAGTGGTGAACGATTATTAGGCAGCTAGTGGATCCTAGTCTGCGAGCGAATACCGTTCACAGGGAAGCCCTACGCGATACCTCAACAGTACTAAGGTGTAGGTCCTACTATACACAAGACCCTTCGTAAGAACGTACGTAATAGCAGTAGGTGAAATCCTGTTAAGCTCTTCGAAGGCCGAAGAGGCAGGTCTAGTTAGCCGCAGTACTAGAACTATCCGAAGACTATTCAGAGTCGCTAGGAAGACAGTTGTACGAGCGCCCGCTGCGCAAGTCCTATCGGTCCTCTATTAAACGAGGCATAGGCCACGATACTAAGTTAAAGTACTGACTAGTGCGAGAATCGTGAGCGTAAGGTAACTAGGTTACTAAAAGTCGCGACTGCCTAACGACTACCGAAGGTCGTTCAGAAGGGCTTTATTATTGCGAGTAAGCCACGGAAGCCCTATATAGTGACAGGCTACAGAAGCCCTACCAGTCCTCGCCGTAGAGGAGTAGGCTACTACTCAGCAGTTTACGGGAAACTAGCTGCTAGTGCAAGAACAATCAACTAGCGAATACCAATCGGAAAGCCCTATAAAGGAAGCAGGCACACACACACAAGATAAGTTTCTAATAGAAGATTAGAAGATAACGGATAACGTACCCAACCTTAACGTTAATGAGCTATCGGCGTACGCGTCGGCTAAACACCTCGCAGGAGTGTTAGACGAGGAGATACAAGAAGACATCATTCGGATGCTTAGGAGTGACGGTTAGAAGGACGCTGCGATAGCTCTGATGATCAACAAGATCGCTAGACGCACTAAGCAAGCGAGAGAGTCACCTAAGGGCTCACCAAAGGCTTCTCAGAACGCAACAACAGCAATGCTAGCGGCTCTGACCCAGCTCACGCAGATAATAGCACCTATAACCTCCCGGTTAGAAGCACTAGAACAACGGGAGCGCCAACTATCAAAGCCCGTCCACATACCCGAAAGCCGTTCAGACCTAACCCTCTCACCTGTACTCCTAGAAGCACGCACAAAGACGAAGTATCCTTACCTAGAACTGTTTAATGGAAACAGGACGAAGTACTCTTCCTTTAGATACAAGACGAAAGCTAAGCTGTGCAACGACTACTAGGACGCACTAGACAGAATAAAGATCGCCTATGTAGTAAGTCGTTGCTCTAAACGAGCCTCAGACGTTATCCTTCCTTAGGCGGAGCAACACCAGGAGTATAGTTCGGTAGAAGACTTATAGCACTTCCTTAACTAACAATACGACGACCCACACCTAAAAGCGAAAGCATTAGACTAGCTGTCGAACCTACGGTAAGGAAGACGCCTAATCCGAGACTATCATATAGAGTTCAATAGGTTAGAACTTTAATCAGGCGTACAAATTAGCGATACCTAGAAGAAAAGTATGTTCTCGAAGGGACTTAACGTTAAGATCTAGAAGGCCTTAGTGCTAGTAAACGAAAACCTCTTATTTAAGCAGTTCGCACGCGAAGCAACCTAAGTATTAGACAGCCTCTACTAGGTGAATATAGCGACACGCAGCCGAAAGGAGTTCAGTCAGCAGCATAGTTATAACCCCTAACGACAGAACTATCAGAACCGCGCGAGAACGCCTTCACCGCTAGAGGACATAGACTAGGAACCTACGAAGGCTAGTAAAGTGAGTGCGAAGGATAGGAGACTAAACAGCGATTAGGGAAAGTGCTATAGCTGCGGTGAAGCTGGGCACTTTGTAAGGAACTGTAAGAAGGGAAGTAAGCCTAAAAGTACTAGGGTAAATAAAGTAACTCAGCGTGAGTCCTTACACACCTGTAGCTGTTATACGAAGACACTAGACAGCAGCGACGCAGAGGACCTAGAGGACTTGGGAAAAGAGTAGCTCCGAACTAGAGTCTTAGTTTGGAGCCTCTGAAGATAGATCGGCGAACATATAGCGAATGGAACCAGTTTCAACATTAATATATGAAAACATAACCCCTTACAGTATACCTAATTGTAAACACAGTCTATAACGCTACTGCGTTAATTGACAGCGGGTGTTTGTGCTACGCACTAGTCAGCAGGAAGTTCGCTCGCTGAAGCCGCCTTAAGCACTTTATGATCACCCCTCAGATAATTAAGGGGATTAATGGGAAGTTATCAAGAATCGAGGAGGTCTCTCAATTTGAGTTCGACATACACGGCCACCGAGAGGTCGCCTACGTATATGTAATTAATTACATAGACGAGGACGTCGTCCTAGGGAAGGGGTAGATAGACTATCAAAACGTCACGATAGCTCTAGCAAAAAAAAGCTTATATATCTACTCAAAAGGCCTTTGGGTGAGGTGCAACGAAGGCGTTACGACCAAGAACGTAGCCAGCCAAGTTAACGCCGCTACATTTGCGGGTCTTATAAAAAGATCAAAAGACCCAGAAAGGAGAATCCAGGTGTTCGCTGCCTCAATTGCGGACATTAATAGAGCTTTAGCGCCAAAGAAGGCAGCAGACGTGCGCGCGCTGCTGCCGAAACAGTATCAGGAGTTCTACGAGCTCTTTAACCCAAAGGAAGCCGAGAAGCTCCCACCTCACCGAGGTCCAGGAGTAGACCACAAGATTGAGCTGGAACCAAAGGACGCTCAGCCGCCATGGGGACCTCTCTATAGCATGTCAAGAGGCGAGTTGTTAGTTCTACGGAAGGAACTTACGTCGCTGCTCAAGAAGGGGTTTATCCGTGTGAGCAGCTCACCAGCTGCCGCCCCAGTGCTGTTCGCAAAGAAGCCCGGAGGAGGGCTCCGATTGTGTATCGACTATCAAGCCTTAAACGCAATCACAAGGAAGGATCAATACCCTCTTCCGCTTATCCGAGAGACGCTCAACAGTATTAGCAAGGCTAAGTGGTTCACGAAGCTAGACGTTATCGCAGCGTTCCATAAGATTCGCGTCGCACCAGGCGATAAATAGAAGACAGCCTTCCGAACGAGGTTCAGACTATTTAAGTGGCTAGTTACCCCCTTTAGCATAGCGAACTCCCCAAGCACGTTTCAACGGTACATTAACTAGACTCTAAGGGAACACCTTAACGACTTCTGTTCGGCGTACCTAGACGACGTGCTAATCTATTCTGACGGAGACTTAAACCAACACCAGGAACACGTCCGAAAGGTGCTCAGCAAGCTGCAAGCCGCAGGCCTGCAGGTCGATATCAAGAAGTGCGAGTTTGAAGTTAAGTCGACGAAGTATCTTAGGTTTGTGATAGAAGCTGGCAAGGGGATAAGCATAGATCCAGCAAAAGTAGCCGCAATCCGCGAATAGGAGGCGCCGAAGACAGTTCAAGGAGTAAGATCGTTTCTTAGTTTCGCAAACTTCTACCAAAGGTTTATCAAGAATTTCTCGCAGCTATCAGCGCCATTAACAAGGCTAACAGGCGACGTCCCCTTCTAGTGGGGCCCTAAAGAACAATCAGCTTTCGAGAAGCTAAAGGAGATCTTTGTTACAGAGCCCTCCTTAGCAGCATTTGACCCAGACCGTGAAACGGTGCTTAAATGTGATTCGAGCGGCTACGCAGTGGGTGGGGTACTATCGCAGTATAACAACGAAGGAGTCCTACGACTATGCGCGTACTTCTCACGGAAGAATAACGTACACGAGTACAACTACGAGATCTACGACAAGGAACTGCTCGCAGTAGTACGTTGTCTTGAGGAATAGGACTCTAAACTACGTTTAGTAGAGAAGTTCAAGGTAATTACAGATCACAAGAACTTAGAGTACTTTATAAAACCTAGGATGCTAAACGAGCGTCAGATAAGATGGTCGCTTCTTCTAGGCAGGTACAACCTAGAGCTGTTGTATCGGCCTAGCAAAGAAAACGTGAGAGCCAACGCGCTCTCAAGAAGAGAACAAGACCTGCCTGAAGGGGTAGAAGACGAACGCTTACAGAAGCGGTTCGTACAAATACTTAAGCCAACAAACTCCTACTACAAGGAGTCAATTAAAGAGGGTTCAGATAGCAAGACTCTAGTAATGACAATGCGGCTACGAAGCTAGAGAGGAACAAAGGCAACCAGTTTGTTAGAAGACCAGTCGGACGAGCTCGAAGCGCAACACCAACAGAAGGAAGAGGCTGCTTACCTTACCGAAGAGGGTTCAGAGCAGCCCCCCGCCAAAGAATTAAGAGGGGGGCAGAATAAGCTCGAAAAGCTCTAGCAGGAGACAGCAGCGAAGGATCAGGTCTACCAAGGAGCAAAGCAGACGATAGAGGATCAAGAACAGCGGTTCCCAGTAAGCTTAGGCCTAAAGTACTCAACCAAAGACTGCTCAGTCGAAGAGGGAGTCCTGTTCTATCAAAGACGTAAGTGGGTACCAGACAGCGACAAGTTAAGAACGGCGATTATCAGCAACGCCCACGACTCACTAGCTACGGGTCATCTAGGCCGCGAGTTAACGTATAAGATACTCGCGAGAGACTACTTCTGGCCAGGTATGACAAACTTAATCTGAAGATACGTCAGGAACTGCGACACGTGCGGAAGAAGCAAGTCTTAGAGAGAGGGCACGCAAGGCTTCCTAAAACCACTCCTAATACCTACTCGGATCTGGAAGGAGCTCTCTATAGATTTTATTAAAGGACTACCAGAGAGCGACGGCATGACAAGTCTAATAGTAATCACTAATCAACTTAGTAAGGGCACGATCTTCGTACCGCTCCCAGATACAAAGACGGAGACTGTTGTCCGAAAGTTTATCAAACGCGTAGTTACATACCACTGGCTGCCAGACGCTATCACGTCTAATAGGGGTAGCTAATTCGTAAGCGTTCTCTAGGCTAGACTATACGAGCTCCTAAAGATTAAACGGAGACTATTAACGGCCTATCACCCACAGACTAACGGCGCTACAGAGAGAATGAACAGCGTCTAGGAAGCGTATATTCGATCCTTTACAAATTAGGCTCAGAACGACTAGGCACGACTCTACCCAATAGCTCAAATTGCGATCAACGGAAGAAATGCAACGTCAACAGGGATATCACCATTCTTCCTCCAGCACGGCTATAAAGTGGAGCCTCTACAGCTAGAAATAGGCGACAAGAGAAGACTGCGAAAGCCTGCCGAACAGCTTTCAGACAAACAAAAAGCAGCAGAGATCGCGCTCAAGCTACAACAAGCTGTAGAGCTAGCCCAAGCAGGAATAGCAGTCGCCCAGCAAGAACAAGAGAGACAGGCGAACAAGACTCAGAGGGAGGCACAGAGTTACCAAGTAGGCGACAAAGTATAGCTGAAGCTCAATCAGCAATACAGCACAGGGCGAAACTCAAAGAAACTCAACTAGAAGAACGCTAAGTACACGGTGGTAAAGGTAATCAATAGCCACTCAGTCGAACTAGACACGCCCCCAGGCCCACACCCTGTTTTCCACGTCGATCAGTTAAAACTCGCTAGTAACGACCCGCTCCCAAACCAGGTTCAGGACAATTATCAACCACAGCCGCTGCAGGTAGAAGAAGAGGACGAATAGGAGGTAGAGGACATTATAGCAGAAGAGATACGCCGCCGCAGGAGAGGGCGTAAGCTATATTACGAGGTGAAGTGGAAAGGGTTCCACCAAACAACGCTTGAACTAGCAGAGCTACTCAAGGACGCTGAGGCAGTAGATCGCTAGGAAGCATTCACAGAGACCGAACGAGACAGCGAGGGCCGCCTCCCAGAGGGGTTTCAGAGAGGTGATGTAGTATCACTATAAGGAGGGGGGTATTGTAACAGGCTGAACGCCCTTCAGATAGCTCCTCGATAGAATCTCAGTCTACTCGCAGAATCCGGGTGCTACCCTAAGCACCCAGATTCTATCGGCCCAACTATTACTCAGGCAACTAGCGTTGTATATAGATAGCTGCGTAGCTTAGGAGCTTAGCCCTCTATCAAATACAACCTCTGTAAACCTTGCGTTTACTCCCCAGAGCGCAGCCCCTTACAAAAGGTCTAACTAACCCTAATCTACTAGAGTTCTAACTTCCTTAACTAGGACTACTTACCTTACTACACCTCCCTATACACAAAGGGCTATCCTGCCTAACGTATAACTACACTTATATAGCGAAACAGATTATAGAGAAACACTACTAGAGGTAGTACGCAGAGTATAAACACGCTCTAAGTCGCCTATTAAAGGTTAATACGCTAACTATATCTAACTAGAAGAAAGTGTCCTACTAGCGTCTCTTTATATATAGCTATAAAAGTTAATACTTTACAGTCGTTTTGCTAGCTAAAGTAAAAGAGGAGGAAGAAACGCTGTAGTGTTAGGATATAGCTGTAAAGCTACCTAAGGCAGAGTATATACGCGCTTAAATTAATAAAGCGCTAGAGTAGGGAGACTAAGAAATAAGAGCTTTTAAAGATAGGATTCTAGATAACGCTACGCTAACTAAGATTTCGCCGTAGCTAGAAATAACGCGCTAGCTAAAATATCTTTATAAACATTTATTTATCAAAGTCACCTATCTTATAAGCCCTACTAGCTTAGCATTAGAGCCTCTCCTAGTTAAGTTCTTAGATAGCCTAGACCGCGTCGTTAAGTAAGCGCATACTTCTATATAGGACGATAAAGTTAATATCTTTAATTAAGCGCGTATTAACAGTTTTATTTAGTGTAGGCGAGCGTTTAACTAGCTACTAATAATCAAACTACGTAACTTAACGTATTAAAGTTATAAGTAAGTCTTTAAAAGGCTAACGTGAGCCACAAGCGAGCTAATCACACAAGCGAGCTGATTACTTTGCTAAGACAACACCACCTCCTGCTATCCATCACAATGTTATAACTACCTAATCTTGAATTACTTTCCCGCGCAGATAGGCTAATCCTTGCCATCCAAGCTATGAAATCTAATACATTACTAAGTCAGCGACGCGCTGCTGCTATCTACAACGTTCCTTAAAGCACGCTTAGTACCCGACGCGCTAAAACACCTGCCCGACGCGATATCTATCCCAATTCATTAAAGCTAGTAAAGCACGAGGAAGAGACGATAATCTAGTATATAAGGAAGCTTAACGCGCGAGGTTTTGCTCCTACGCTTAGCTACGTACGAGAAATGGCTGATCAGCTACTTGCTGCACGTAGTAGTACCTAGGTTGGCCAGAACTAGGCTACTAACTTTATACGCCGCAAGCCTAGTATCAAATCTTAAGTAACTAGGCAGCGTGATCTCCAGAGAGTTCTATGCAGCGATCTAGCTATTATCAGCCCCTGGTTTGATCTTGTACGTAGCGTTAAAGCTACGTACGGTATCTTAGACGAAGATACCTATAACTTTGATGAGACTGGCTTCTAGATGGGTGTTAGAGGGTTAGTAAAGGTGGTTACAGCTTCTGAAAGGCGCCTTAAGCTATTAGGAGTTCAGCCTAGCGATCGTGAGTGGGTAACGTTAATTACCGCGATCAGCGCTGGAGGCTAGGTTGCTCCACCCTTTCTGATCTTTAAAGCAAAGCACTACGACTAAGCCTGGTACTATAACCCTAAGGATTGGAGAATAGGTGTTAGTAATAACGGTTAGACGACAAATGAGCTTAGTATCGCCTGGCTACAGCACTTCATCCGGCATACAGAGGCTCGAATAGTGGGTAGTCACTGGCTACTTATTCTTGATAGCTATGAGAGCTATAAGTCACTTGCCTTCTAAGATCTATGCGAGGAGAATAAGATTATCACCCTCTGTATGCCTCCGCACGCTTCCTATATCCTACAGCCCCTTAATGTGGGGTGTTTTGCTCCCTTGAAGCGGGCGTACAAGAAGGAGATCAATGTCTTGGCAAATAGCCACATCAACCACATCGACAAGAAAGCCTTCTTAACCACCTTTACTTAGGTATTTGGTAGCGCGTTCTCAAAGGAGAATATCATATCTAGCTTTCGAGCAACTGGCTTAGTACTATATAACCTAGGGGCGGTGTTATTAAAGCTTGAAGTCAAGCCTCGTACGCTATCACCACCGCTACTAGGGCTTACCACCTGGCAGCCTAAAACACTAAGCAACGCTATTGAAATAGAGGCTCAATCAGCGCTTATATTTGACCGGATTCAGAGGCACTATAGCTTATCACTAGCATTAATTATTGAGATGATGAGGCAGTTTAAAAAAGGGGCGGATATTATGGTACACTCTTAGGTGCTTTTAGCAGCTAGGGTAGCTGACCTTAAGGCAGCAAATAGAGCTGCTTCTGAGCGTAGGAAGCGTAAAAAGAAGCGAATTCAGGAAGGAGGGTCCCTATCGCAGGTAGAGGCTGAGGCAATAGTTGAGCAAAGGGACGTTAATGGTCAATTTAAGAAGGAGGCGCGTGATAGGAGGCTGCGCGCAGGTGGTAGTAGAGGTGGTATCCGACGCTGTAAGACATGCGGTGAAACTGGGCATAACAAGCGCATATGCCAAAAAGATACAGTAGAAGTAGATAATTAATTTAAGCTACTGTACGTTGTAATAGCTTATCGTGGTGTTAAGTTGTTCGCGTTTGAACGTAGGGTGCTGCATTTAGTGATCAGCTCGCTTGTGTGATCAGCTCGCTTGTGGCTCACGTTAATCTATTTTGTATACTAGACTATACAGCCTAAGAATTATATTAAACTAGCTTATTATCTAACTACTCACTAGCTAGGGCACCTTAATAAGATAATAGCTATTAGCGAAGAGCTTATAGGGCTTAAGTAAAGTTAATAGATAAGAGAAAGTAATAAGTAGGGCCCTAACACTATATAATACCGAGGATCACCGCGAAACGCCGGCCACCGCGAAACGCCCGATCCGTGCATGCAACACTAAAACCTCAACAACGTGTAACTCTATCAATATGAACTCAATAGAGGCTGCACTCGCAGCTATAGAATCGCTAGAATCTGGAGAAAAACTTGTGTATGCGCAAATCGCGAGAAAGTATAGTGTTGAGCCTACAACGCTCGCTCGCAGGCATAAAGGCGCATCAACCTCGCTCGAAACCCGCTTCCAAAATCAGCAGGCTCTCCACCCACAGTAAGAACAGGAGCTCCTCCTCTATATCAAACAGCTTACTAGGCGAGGCCTTCCACCAACACGAGCTATGATACGAAATTTTGGCTCACAGATTGCGAAGAGACAGCTTAGAGTAAACTAGGTCAATCGCTTTATCTACCGGTATCCTAATAAGCTTATCTCAAAATAGACAACAGGCATCGACAATAGTCGCCACAAGGCTAATTCAGGGAGAAAGTATAGTCTCTACTTTAATCTCCTGCGCGAAAAAATTGAGCAGTATCACGTTAAGCCTCGTCACATCTACAACATGGATAAGAAGGGCTTCCTCCTTAGTATCCTAGGTAGATCAAAGAGGATCTTTGATAGACCCTCGTACGAGAAAGAAAAGAGGAGGAGCACTATCCAGGATAGATCGAGAGAGTGGATAACACTGCTAGCCTGCATCTGCGCTAATAGATCTCACCTTAAGCCTGCGCTCATCTACAAGTCAGCCTCAAGCTCCATACAGGACTCCTAGCTACAGGCGCTCGATCATAAGACTCATCAGGTTCGAGTCTCCTCCTCACCCTCTAGCTAGACGAACAACGATATTGGCCTCGCGTGGCTTAAACAGGTGTTCGATCGCGGTACAAAGGCAAAGGCTCGATCTTCCTATCGATTACTTATCCTTGATGGCCATAGATCTCACCTTATAATGGATTTTATCGAGTACTGCAATTAGAACAAGATCCTCCTTATAGTATATCCACCTCATGCAACCTACACGCTGCAGCCGCTCGACGTCGCTATGTTTAAACCTCTCTCCTTAGCTTACTAGGCTAAGATATCAGATTTTATGGAGAGGAGCTAAGGTCTTACCTTAATGAGTAAGAGAGATTTCTTCCCCCTCTTCTACTAAGCCTGGCAGGATTCCTTTAAGGAAACGACGATCCTAAAGGCTTTTGAGGTTATAGGCCTCTCACCCTTTAACCTAGAAGTAATCCTTTAACGCTTTGCTATATCTCCTCCCTTAAGCGATAGCGAGTCCTCAGCCTTAAGCGCCTCAAACTGGAGGAAGACTAAAGGCCTTCTACGTCAGGTAGTGAAGGATCGAGGTGATAGACGAGCTCAAAAGCTAGGCCAAGCTTTCCACCAAATCTCAACTCAAAAGACTCTTCTTAAGCATAAGGTGAAGGGCCTACGCGAGGCTCTAATCAATGAGCGAACGCGTAGGAAGCGAGGTAAGCCTCTCCTACTACAGGAGCCTAAGGAGTATCAAGGTAGAGCTGTATTCTAGTCTCCAAGGAAGGTGAAGGAGGCACGTGATCGTCAGCAGCTCCAGGAGCGCGAGGAGGAGCAGCTACAACACCAAAAGGCTGAGGCAAACAGGCTTCGTGAGGAGGCAAGGCATTCAAAGGTAAGGGAGAAGGAAATAAGGCGTCAGGCAAGAGATGCGGCTAGGTCAGTAAGGGAGAAGGAGAAGGCTAAGAAGGCTGCTAAAAAGGCTTCTAGGGCAGCCGCTCGCAGGACTGCAAAACGACTCCAACAAGCTCTCAAAACCTCCCAAAAGAGTAAGAAGCGTAGCCTCAAGGCTCCTGCTAGAGCTACTACTAAAAAGAGAGCTATTATAAGGCCTGCAGGTGATAGAGAGCCTCAAGGTGCTGTCGCAGGCGCACCAGCTATCCAGTCACGACGCGGCCGCGCAATTACTACTCCAAAGCGATATTTGTAGCGCAATATGCTATATAGCCTCTATAGACCATACTTCGAAAAAAGATCGCAATAATAGCTATTATGTGAGGCTCTATAACCTCGAGTTGTTAGGCTGTTTTGGTGTTCGGATCGGGCGTTTCGCGGTGGCCGGCGTTTCGCGGTGATCCTCGGTAATTATTAGAAGATAGGCTTAACTAAACTTATCTCTATTTCTATATCTCTATACTTAACTATACGCTTAAAGGGGACCTTTTTAAGAGTATAGTAATAGGGTTTCTTACCGCATTAGGAGTTAATCCTAAGAAAAAGATCCTTTAAGACGCATCTTCCTTTATATTATACTTATCTACTTTTATTAAGATATTATAGATACTTATTATCTAGATATCTATCCTAATAGTAGAAGAGGGCTAGATTAAGCACCTATTAGATATACTAGATAAGATACATAAGCGCTTTATAATCTATAGAAGTTAGTTACTATTTAATTAGGTACTATAGTTACGAGCGTATAGAAAAAAGATTAGAAATAGCTCTATAAGCCTAGGCTATATCTACTAGTCTAATAACTATAAATAGCTTATATATAAATAGCTTAAGCTAAGTATAGCTAATTTTAAGAAATTTATTACTACCTAGGTAGCACTAGTACAGTCTAAGCTAGAGTAGCTCTTTCTAATCTATAGTAATAAAAAGTAAGAAGATATA
The DNA here is from genome assembly GCF_042100115.1 of Alternaria dauci. NCBI lineage: Eukaryota > Fungi > Ascomycota > Dothideomycetes > Pleosporales > Pleosporaceae > Alternaria > Alternaria dauci. The sequence goes on from NC_091280.1 coordinate 2,603,481, forward strand.
ATCCCTACGTTTAAACTACGTAACTTAAAGGACAACCTAATAGAAAGCGCTAAGGGCTAGAGTTTTTATAAAGATCCTTAAAATAAAGATATTTTACTAGAAGGGAAATAATAGATACTTAATCGCGTCTTAGAAGCTAATACGCTACGGGCTAAATTTATAGAGTTATATAAGAAAGATTCTAAAGTTCTCTAGAAAGTAATAGTAGTAAAGAAGTATATCTCTAAGATTAAATTATTCCTTAAGTAGCTCTTACTCCTTATTTATATTACTATAGGCTAACCTACTTATAGTATAGAGATCCTTAGCTTACGTTACTATAATATAGTAAATAGGCACTATTAAAGTATTTTTATTAAGGATAGACTAGTTAGTATAGTAACTACGTACTATAAGGGATATAATATTATTAGGTCTATAAAGATTATCTACTACTATCTTCCTAGAGAAGTTAGTAAGCTTATTATTTACTACCTATAGCTTATCTTACTATTTTAGAGAAGTCTAGACCTACTAGTTTAGGAGAATAAAGTATCTTAGTTACCTTTCCTATAGCTAAAAGGTAATATATCTTAGATTAGTACTTATCTAACTAATACATTAAAAGATAAAGTATAAATTTACCTATAAACCTATCTAAATATTACTTACTATAGATACGTTACGATTACTATATTACGCATCTATCTTAAAAGTAGTAGATTTAAGTAGGACTATAGTATTAAAGAAAAGATATTAAATAATTAGGTAAGCTATATAACGTAGATAGTAGGGTCTATATACGTACGTAGACTAAAGGAGGCTCTTAGAGCTATAGAGGCTAGAAGAGCTAAGTATTAGATAGTTAGTCGCGAATAGTATAGTTTTCTTAGGTTCTACGCTTACTTACCCTATACTAAGCGTCTAGCTTTATTTAATATATTAGATAAGGAAGGTATACTAGTAGGTAGTAATAAGAAGTAAAAATATGTATAGGAAGATATTGTAGGCTAAGCGCTATAAGGAATATAAACCTTATTATTAATAATATAAAAGCTAAGCTAGGACGCTATAAATAATATAATATACACTCTCTCCTAATTTCTCTATCCTAGGGCCCTACTTAGGATTAGCCCTTACCCTAGATAATATATACTATAATATTTACTTTTACTTACGTATAGTACGTTATAGGGGGCTCGCCCTAGAAGACTTTAAGGTACTAGACTAATTAGGTTCCTATAGGCTAATAGCTCTAAAATTTAGATATATTAATTAGCGCGTTAAGCTATACGTTAACACTAATTTATAGCCCTATAGCTAATAGGGTTAATAAGGTTAATAGTGTTAGGGTTTAGTGTTTAGAGGTTAGGGTTAGATTATCGCGTTATAATACCCTAGACCCTAGGGTTTAGAGTTATTCTAAGATAATAAGTAGCGAGGAAGACACATCTATAATATAATATATAACGTAGAGTCTATAATAACTAGTAGTTAATTTTAAAGAGTTATTTTACGCTATATTATATGCTTAACTTATTATTATAACTATTATACTACTATAGTAGAGAATAATATTATAGGTAAGTATTTTACGTATTTAGTTAAGTACGCGTTAGTAGTATATAAAGAGTACTAATATAGCGTTTTACCTAGCTAGATTAAGAGCTATATATAGCGCGCCTATCCTACTAAGTAGAAGTAAGCGAAAGCTATAGTAGAAGAAGTTAGTAGTTAGGCTAGTTTAATCTAGTATACTAGTAAGTTAGAGGTGCCTAGCTAGATAATTAAGCCTATCTATTAGTTACCCGTATACGAGGATAGATTAATATATTAGGTTAACCCTAACTATTACTACTAGATATTCTAGAGTAAAGGCGTAATAAAGAAGTATTAGTAAGTTATGTATAACTAGTTACTAGTAGGGAAGAGTAGACACCTAAGCTAGGTTAAGTAGAAGGAGATAAGAGAGCGTATTAGCTAGTATTATAAGAAAGTGTATTACTAGTGTTTATTAGTCTAGGGCTAGGGCTTATAGTATTTCTAGGTCTACTAGCCTAGTAATAGTAGCCTAGACGTTATACCTATTAACAGTGACGTAGCGTAGGCGTAGGTAGGTAAGGAGATAGCTAGGGCGTAGGCTAATATTAAGACCTAGGCGCAGAACACTATTAGGAGGGCGAGCGAGACGAGGTGAACCTATAGCTAGAGTAGACGTAGTAGCTGCCGTATTTAGTTAGTATAGAGTAGCCGGAGTTAATAGCGTATATTAAAGAGCCCGTAGCTAAGCTTAACCCTAGAGGTAGGTATAGAGACGAGTAGTAGGCTAAGCCTATTAAGGCGGCTATATAGGAGGCTATAGATAGGTTAGCGCGGTTTAGTTAAGCGTCTATCATACGCCGTATTAGCGTATTTATACAGCTAGAGGCTATCTAGACAGAGAAGTACTAGATATAGTACTAGCTATTACAGCTATATATAGACGAATAGTTAATCGTTAAGCACGTACGGCCGTAGTAGTAGATAGTAATATTTTTTATACGCACCTAGCGTAAGCACGCGTAGAAGAGCCCCTAGTACTAGTTTATACACTAGTAGCAAGACGCGTAGGAAGCGTTTATTAGAGAGATAGAGAGAATTACAGAAGGAGGGGTAGACGAAGAAGAAGACAGAGGTAAAAAGATAGATATAGACGGCGGTAAAGAGGGTATAGCGGACGACGTTAACGAGGGTATCAACAAGATAGAGGTAGCCTAAGATACAACCCCTAACGCCATAGTTAAGCTAACAAAGTTATTAAGACTCTAGAAAGCGTATTTAGAGTTTTACATTACGTTATTAAATTAGTCTATTACGCGCAAGGAGTACAACAGCCTATTAGTATGTACGTTAGCGGTGTTAGGCGTTAAGGAGGACAGGTAGAAGGGCGCAGAGTAGTATCCGCTAATATTGTCAGCCGTAATCAAGGTCGCCTAGTTCATAGTAGTGTAGTAGGCGTTAGAGTTATTAGAGCCGTTAGACAAGAATAAGGACAAGTTAGACGACGACAACGATAGCGCGTACGAGAGCGACAGCAGCTAGCTACGCTAACGCTAGCCTAAGGGGTGTTTACAGTTTATACAGGAGATAATAGATAGGTTTATAGTACGAGGCAGCCACAGACCTATATAGTAGATGTTGGATTTACGGACGTACAGGTTAAAGATCTATTACAACACGACGTCGCGCGGGCATATAGAGTGGACAGGCGGCGATAAGTTATTATACAAGGGGTTACAGTTCAATATAGCGCAGTTCCGCGGTATAGTGCACGGGCTAGCGAGTGAAAGCCGGCGGATATTAATAGAGGAGTTGATGTTTAGTAGCAGCAAGGCCACTAAGCTAATACCTAGCGTTCCGTAGGAGAGCATGCGAGACAACCTGACTGACGAGCGGCCTAGATAGAGTTTTTTGAAGGACTATCGCACGCGTATACTAGTAGATAGGGAGAGATAGTTATTTGAGCGGGTAGGGAGAGACGCTAGCATCTAAAACAGGTTCATAAAGCCAGGAGCGCGTTCCGGAGTAGACTAAGAAGCGGTGGAGTGGTACATAGGGCGCGTTGTTAAGTTCTGGGAGAAGTTAGCCGTGTTACTGCATATAGCCGGAGGCCAGCCAGCTAGAGGACTAGAGATATTGAGCGTCCGGCACAGCAACACCATCCAAGGAGGGCATCGCAATATATTTATCGAGGACGGCATAGTCGTGTTTGTGACGCGGTACCTAACCTAGTATATTATGCGCCGTGGTATCAGCCCCTAATTCTTCCCAGTCGGGCAATTGTGCACCCTGACCTAAAGACGCGTGTATGCAACGAGAATCAGGTGCTGATTCTCTCCCCTTACAGTCTAGTGTGGTGCCACCCCTTAATTTACGTAGTTTAGGACTAGCGTAGATCCCTAACTAATCGCATCCTCCAAGTAGCAGAATGCACATTATAGCTGCCTTTGGTAACAAGTAATATTCTTACCGTTTGCTTGTAATCGTATTAAAAGCGTAGAGATGGCAACAAACTAGATCCTGTCAACACCAGCATCTATAGCGAACCACCTTGTACGTCACATCGATCACCAGATTGCAGTTACTAGTCGCTAATCTCGCATTCTGTATCGTACAGCAACAGGAGCTAATTGTTCTAGACTATGTCACCTTCGTCGCAAGCGAGAAAGTAATTATCTGCACTCCGTGTTACACCGCCGTACCTCTCAAGGGCTTAGACACCCACCTGCGAACTTGCCACTATATTCCTCGTAAACTACGGCAAATGACGATAGCACGATTTAACAGCGTGCCTACCGCGCAAACCTTCAATAATCTAGTACCTCGCCAGGACGGATCGGCGCCGCTCTCCTACCTTCCTCCGCCCGCACCTAGATTCTGTTGTCCTCACTGTACAGAAGGAAAGACAATCAACTAGGATCAGATAAAGAGGCATGTAAAGGCGAAACACAACATTAGCGCTTCTAAATGCGTGCAAGAACAATCTAAATACGATTGTTACCTGCAAAGCTAGATAAAGTACTCGCCGAAATACTAGGTAGTGACCCGAGATACTAGCTCCAGCCAGCTGGAGATCGAAGGACAGCCGCACTCTACAAGCGAAGAGGAGCACTTGACACGAATGGAGGATGAAGAGGAAGAGCAGCGCTTCGATGGCGGTCTTAACACAGTAGCACTAGACGCAGAGCTGGAGCACGACGAGAATACTGAGTGGCTTCGAGGCTGTGAGTGGCCGACATGGTTTAGAGACAAGCCTATCCATCTTGTCGTCGCAGCTGCAGCATTGCCGTCCGCGAAGACATCAGAAGATCTCTCGCTAGGCCTTTGGAATGGTTTCGAATGCGTGAGCCCAGCACATACAGAGAGGATTATCTAGAAGCTACTAGAGGCTAGCAAAATCGTGTTTCAGCGATGCGAATTGACGCTTAAGCAGACTCCGCGTGTTTTGCGATGCTGGCTTCGGAGCTGGACCCCTTCCTTTCTTCCTTACCCGTTCGAGCTGCCTCAACGCGAACTAACCAAGCGAAAGTACTACGTCATCCACGAGCGGTTTCTTTGCTACATATTCCGAATCCTAGCGCTATCGCGTAACATAAAGGAGCCCACAAACGACATATCAGGACTACAGCTAACTACAGCTCAGCTAGCGATAATAAACCATATCTGGGACCATCTTTCTGTTGTCAGCCAGCAGGCAGCCAGTAGGGTATTGCTCGAACCATCACTAAATAGTGTCCATGAGAATCTCTTCCAGCTTCTTGTTATATTCTGGACGGACCTGTCGCACGATAGAAACATAAGCCGTAGCGCTATTGTGCATTTCTTAGGTGTTTTGGGAATTTATCCTACAGAACTATGTTTCCGTAAACCCTATAATTATACACTATTTATATCAGCGCTCCTATAGGTGGGGCGTCTAATTATCCTTAAGTACGCTCTACCGCTTGCACTATACTACTATCTCAAAGTTCCTTGGCCTAAGCGTACTGCCTACGCCGACTAAGCACAGCGACTGCGTGAGCACATTCGACCTAAATATCTTTAACGAGGAAGTCTTACACCGGTCGGCTATCTTATTAAACGACTTCAGCATAGACGAGCGATTGCTAGGCGCGAGGGCCCCCGAACAAACATATCCTGGTCTTCTGATGGCTTAACGCTACATATCGCGGACACTTAGGTTCATATGCGCTAATTTCGCGAAACGATCTATAGCGTTATAGTAGGATCGTAAAGCCTTGCACAAGAGCTCCTATTTGACTAGTGGCTAGATGTTTAGCTTAATACTGTGCAAGATGATCTTGCGACCTATCGCCTAGGGTTCTTATTTCTGACACACCCCGCTAACAAACTCTAGGGGTCTTTTCGCGATCTAAGCAGACGAGCATTCTCAGAGTAAGGCGGGTGTTCGTTAGAGATAAGAAGAGGAAGAGCTAAGCTAAAGGAGTACCTAAACAAAAGCGATACGTTCATTCGTCTACTTTATGCAGTAATGCACATGACAGACGGCATGCTAGCACGCGGAGAAGAGTTTAGGGTATTATGTTGGGCTGATATAGTCTCTGTGCGACGAAATATCTTTATTTACAAAGGGAGGGTAATACTTATTTTTGCGTACAACAAAGTAAACACGAACACGAACAACTCCTTCTATATCGTGCGCTCTCCCTGCCCTCTAGTACAAAGGATCCTTTACCTCTATCTCGTATATATCCGTCCGTTCCGCAGTCTTATCAGCCGAAGTTTAGACGTCTTATCTAAGAAGTCAACAAACCCCTACTTGTTTAGTACACACGACAGCGCGACAGCGTGCTTCTCCCCGCATTAGGCCCACTTAAGCCTAAAATATTTGACAGCTACATGTGCTGTTCTGATGACTACTAGTCTATACAGGCAAACTGTAGTGAGCATTGCTAAGAAGCATCTCCCCGCTCTCGTTAAACTATTTGACCCTAACACGCCTAAAGATTATCATAGTTTCCTCTAGCTTCTTTCTTTCTAAACAGGTTATAAACCGGTTACGCATGCTAGCGCATACGCGCTTAAGTATGGTTTTCCAACCAAACTCTAACCAGATCTTATCGACCGATACCTCGTAAATAGTTATATATGGCACGAGTTTACGTTGACCTGAGAAGAGGATGTTCTGGATCATAGTCTAGCAGCTACATACCATGCCCTAAGCAGAACCTCGCCAGTTAGCTATTGCCCAGACAGCGTCACTTTGAGGACACTAGAGTGTGTTACACCAGAGCCGAGCGATGTAGACTTATCAGATAAGCTCTTGCCTATTCAGACGCAAGAGCAAAGACAACGAAGAGGGAAGAAGCGACGTAGAGAGACTGAGAGCTGCAGTCCTCTAACAAGAAAAATTCTTGTTATGCAGCAATAATTGCACGACCTTATCCAAGAACGCGCTACGTTAAAGAGAACACGAGCTTCACACCAAAACACAAGCCGAGATTACAGAGAGTCTGATTTAGAAACTGAGCCAGCGACCAGTGATTGGGAGGATAGAAGGGGGCTTCAGAGAAGGAGTGAGATTCAATCTGTACTTAAAAAGGACGTGAGGCGCAAAGACTATAGGTCAGAAGCGCACAGTACTCGCACTTTAAGATCTAATAAGCGGAGGAGAGACTAGTACATAGTTAGTATAAAGTAGACTATTTCACAAAGTTCACTACTACTACTATAAAAGCAATTAAGCTCCTAGAGCCCCTATATAAGGCCAGGTGTGAGGCCTCATATTCGCTTAAAGTGGCTTAGCGCTAGGGTTTCCCGCTTTTCGCGAGGAAATTCTGACCCCCAACACCCAGCAATAATGCACTTGTTTAAGTTTGTCGCCCATACAAAGTTAGCGCAGATTTACATACGCTATCGGTCCCTAGAAGCTTAATAGGCGCAGCGCTATTCTCTGCATTTAGGGTTAGGGTTCTGTAGCAATAGAGAACCCCGTTTAGGATAGCTGAGCGCCCATTGAACATGACAAGTAGTAAGACAACCCTAGTGCATAACACGCAGATTAATACAACTAGCCCCGCAAAATCTCTAGGGACAACTGCGATGCTGTGTTCTACTTTCTTAGTGAGTATAGCGTGCTAGTTTGTAAGCAGCACCGTACTAGAGTAATAAATCTCGACCGGCACTTGCGCGAGCAGCATAGAACCCCCATTGCAGTGCGACGACAGGTAGTAGACTATTTCGCACGGTTTACTGCTGTCAATCCGAAAGAAATTAAGCCCCTAGAGCAGCCGGCATGCCCTATTCAAGAGCTTAGGACGCCGTTAGATGGTCTTAAGTGTTAAAGGTGCAGCTTTATCACGATAGATAAAGGCAACATGAAGACACACTGTAGAAAACTGCACGAGCTTTCGTGGACGGGTAATAAAAGCGTATTATATAAGTCTGTAAAGGTGTAGACGTTTTTCCGTAGTAGGGGGTTGTAGAGATATTTTGTAGTTAATTTAGGTGTTAGAGAAAATAGAGAAAGATTAGACTAAGATTAGGTCGTTTAATAATAACTTAGCGGATAGCAGAACGTGTAACAGTAGCTTGAAGAGGACATGTAAGTAATAGCTGAGGCTGTAAAGACGGACAAGACTGGCTGGTTTAAGAGAACTAGGTGGTTATCGTTTCTGCAGGGCCGGAATCTAGCCTATCTAGGCTATCAAGCCCGCTTACCTAACTAAAACGAAGCAAAGCTGCAGCTAGCTGCTAAGCTAATAGAAGAACTAATTAAAAAATCCGTTTATAGCTTAGTAACGCTTCTACAGGAAACACGACGCTAGCTTCGTAGTGCGCAGTAGGCGGAAATCGATTAACGGCCGCTAGCGCGACTACAGAACCCCGAGAGTTAGGCAACGTACACTAGCTATATAGTCTGATTTATCTACTTCTATCTCCGCATCGTTACAGATGAAGAGCGTTAAGTAGATAAATATATAGCACAGAGGGATTAAGCTGTTAGCGTTAATAGTATAAGCGACGAGGATACTAGCATAGAGAGCGAGTACGACGATAGCGACATAGAAGGTACTGTTAACAGCAATAAAAACGACGGTGTTATACTACTGCGGTAACCGCGTCGCGTTGTACAGGCTAACAAGATAAAGGATGCGCGCGAGCTGTTCACGTAGAAGGATAATTAGAAGGCGCTAGTAATCTAGCTATAGCTTACGCTAGGTAACCGCGACGCAGCTGCTTAGACAAACGCGCTACTTAACTCGCTAGCTTCGTTTATTCTTATAGGCTATAGCAGCGATAAGTTTTTAAGTGGTCTGGTGCAGTATCTGGCTGTGCTAGGCATCAACACGCAGACAAACCGCTTACGTATAGTAAAGAACTTCTCGTACATACTTGCTGGCGTGGTCTACTACGTTCGCGTACTTGCAGCAGAAAAGATTCTGCCCGCAGCCAAGCGTAATGATCAGACGGAAGAAGACCGCGAGCGATTCTTAGCTATGCGCAGGCAGTATCTAGCGGATGGCTCGTATAGTCTAATAAGCATTATGCTGAGTCTTCTCGCGTATAGTAAGCACGCAGCGCTTAACGAGGGCAATGCTGGCAACGCATACTAGTCCCCTAACAAGAAGGTGTTTTATCTTAGCGGCCGGCCGCTTATAATTAAGCGTTTCCGCGCGATAGCGCAGAGCATAGAAGCGGAGGCAGAGGACACGTTTTAGTAGATGTGCTAGGTTGATCGTATAGCTAACCACTTTACGGTAGATCTAGCGCAGATTCAAGACGACGTTACATTCACGACTTAGGGCAGGTCGTTTGTTACTACCCTAGGCAACCGTCTGTCTAATGGGCTAGCTTAGATACTAAAAAGGGCGCGGGGCACAGAGAGCGGCATGCAACTACAGATGTCGGACAGCCGGTGGAGAAGCAACAAGGTGCGGGAGTATCTACGGTAGGTAGATCGCTTCTTAGCGCTACTGCTAGGCTGTGTGCATATAGAATTAGGACAGCCGGCTCAAGGCTCTAAGATTGTCACGATACGGCACCGTAATAGGCTGCTACAGGACCGCGATGTCTTTATTGTAGACAGTGCTGTTATAACCATCGTGCGGTATCATAAGTTACAGTCTTAGTGGGACAAGCTAAAGGTAGTTCTGCGCTTTCTACCGCCGCGATTAGGGCAGGTAATAGTATTGTACTTAAGCTACTTACAGCCCGTTTCGAGAGTATCTTATAGCAACCGTGCTTAGGGGCGGGTTAGACAACTATATCTAGAGTAATAAGTAAGGCGTATAGGGTATAGATTAACTCACGAAGGTACTACGGCGTAAGATAGGGAAGCGACTTAGCGTCAAGCTAAGTACGCTAGGCTACTGTCACACAGCTATTAGAATCGGGCGGGCAAAAGTAGGGGAGTCGTTTAGCAAGGGCTATCAAGACGAGGTTAGCGAGATTAATAAAGCGGAGGTAGACGAGGATAAGGAGGACTTAATTAAGCTGCAGAACTCGCGAACAACGGTTATAGGTGTAGGCAACTACAGTGTGTCAATTAATATCGTTAAGTATCTTAGCACGCGGTCAATTAATGCGTTCTAGGCGCTAAGTACCGCTTAGCACCGCTTTTTAGGTGTAGATAGACAGGCTAAAGCGCCCGAGGAGCGCCAACTACCGCGGAAAAGGCTGATGCGAGAGAGCATCTTAGGGCTTCTAATGCTTCCAAAAGCGAAGGCCGTTTACGTAGAAGATGCGCGAGCTGCGGCTGTGCATTAGGCGCTGCAGCAGGTGCTAGGGAAGCAGGACGTTAGGTTTTACTTAATAGAGCAGGAGTAGGCTCTATACGCAGTACTAGATAAGACGACACCGCTTATTGTTATACTTCCGATAGGAGGAGGTAAGAGCTTACTGTTTACGCTGCCGGTATATATAGAAGAGACTAGAGTAACAGTAGTCGTTATACCGTACCGGGCGTTAATTAAGGACTTAGTAAGCTAGATCTGTAACTGCGGTATTAACTGCATAGAGTAGAAGCACAGTAAGAATAATCCAGCGTCTGTAGTAGTTGTTAGCGCAGACGTAGTAGGCGACATTACGAGTAACGGCAACTTTCTAGGGTATACTCAACTAATAAAGGACAAGGGGCTACTGTAACGAGTCGTAGTAGATAAGTGTTATCTACTCTTTACAGCGCGGCACTAGCGGGCAAATCTACTTAAGGTAAAGAACTTACGACTGCTTAGATACCCAATTATATACTATAGAGGTAAACAGTACTACTAGTATAGGGTTAGAGGTAAGATAGTAGCTATAGAAGTCTACCCCTAGGGGTAAGATAGTATCTATAGAGTACTACCCTTAGGGGCGAGATAGTAGGCGTAGAGTGCTGCCCCCAGGGGCGAGATAGTAGGCGCGGGTTGCTGCAAGTTACTGCAAGTTGCTACCCCCGGGGGCGAGATAGTAGGCGTAGAGTGCTGCCCCCAGGGGCAAGATACTATAGAGGTAAACAGTACTACTAGTATAGGGTTAGAGGTAAGATAGTAGCTATAGAAGTTTACCCCTAGGGGTAAGATAGTATCTATAGAGTACTACCCTTAGGGGCGAGATAGTAGGCGTAGAGTGCTGCCCCCAGGGGCGAGATAGTAGGCGCGGGTTGCTGCAAGTTACTGCAAGTTGCTACCCCCGGGGGCGAGATAGTAGGCGTAGAGTGCTGCCCCCAGGGGCAAGATAGTAGCCGTAGAGTGCTGCCCCCAGGGGCGAGATAGTAGCCGTAGAGTGCTGCCCCCGGGGGCGAGATAGTAGCCGTAGAGTGCTGCCCCCGGGGGCGAGATAGTAGCCGTAGAGTGCTGCCCCCAGGGGCGAGATAGTAGCCGTAGAGTGCTACCCCCGGGGGCGAGATAGTAGCCGTAGAGTGCTGCCCCCGGGGGCGAGATAGTAGCCGTAGAGTGCTACCCCCAGGGGCGAGATAGTAGCCGTAGAGTGCTGCCCCCAGGGGCGAGATAGTAGCCGTAGAGTGCTGCCCCCGGGGGCGAGATAGTAGCCGTAGAGTGCTGCCCCCGGGGGCGAGATAGTAGGCGTAGAGTGCTGCCCCCAGGGGCGAGATAGTAGGCGCGGGTTGCGGCAAGTTGCTGTAAGTTACTACCCCCGGGGGCGAGATAGTAGCCGTAGAGTGCTGCCCCCAGGGGCGAGATAGTAGCCGTAGAGTGCTGCCCCCAGGGGCGAGATAGTAGCCGTAGAGTGCTGCCCCCGGGGGCGAGATAGTAGCCGTAGAGTGCTGCCCCCGGGGGCGAGATAGTAGGCGTAGAGTGCTGCCCCCAGGGGCGAGATAGTAGGCGCGGGTTGCGGCAAGTTGCTGTAAGTTACTACCCCCGGGGGCGAGATAGTAGCCGTAGAGTGCTGCCCCTAGGGGCGAGATAGTAGGCGTAGAGTGCTGCCCCCAGGGGCGAGATAGTAGGCGCGGGTTGCGGCAAGTTGCTGTAAGTTGCTGCCCCTAGGGGCGAGATAGTAGGCGTACACGTAGCGCTAATGTTACTGTCGTTATGCTTGGTGAAATGCTGTGTCTGTAGATCTAATGAGTGAAATTGCACCTCCGCCTGTCTACTCTTCGTAGATGGTGCGTATAGTAGTATCTAGATAGTAGATGTAGAGTGCTGTAAGTTGCTGCCCCTAGGGGCGAGATAGTAGGCGTAGAGTGCTGCCCCCGGGGCGAGATAGTAGGCATAGAGTGCTGCCCCCGGGGGCGAGATAGTAGCCGTAGAGTGCTACCCCCGGGGGCGAGATAGTAGCCGTAGAGTGCTGCCCCCAGGGGCGAGATAGTAGCCGTGGAGTGCTGCCCCCAGGGGCGAGATAGTAGGCGCGGGTTGCGGCAAGTTGCTGTAAGTTACTACCCCCAGGGGCAAGATAGTAGCCGTAGAGTGCTGCCCCCAGGGGCGAGATAGTAGCCGTAGAGTGCTGCCCCCGGGGGCGAGATAGTAGCCGTAGAGTGCTGCCCCCGGGGGCGAGATAGTAGCCGTAGAGTGCTGCCCCCAGGGGCGAGATAGTAGCCGTAGAGTGCTACCCCCGGGGGCGAGATAGTAGCCGTAGAGTGCTGCCCCCGGGGGCGAGATAGTAGCCGTAGAGTGCTACCCCCAGGGGCGAGATAGTAGCCGTAGAGTGCTGCCCCCAGGGGCGAGATAGTAGCCGTAGAGTGCTGCCCCCGGGGGCGAGATAGTAGCCGTAGAGTGCTGCCCCCGGGGGCGAGATAGTAGGCGTAGAGTGCTGCCCCCAGGGGCGAGATAGTAGGCGCGGGTTGCGGCAAGTTGCTGTAAGTTACTACCCCCGGGGGCGAGAGTGCTGCCCCCAGGGGCGAGATAGTAGGCGCGGGTTGCTGCAAGTTACTGCAAGTTGCTACCCCCGGGGGCGAGATAGTAGGCGTAGAGTGCTGCCCCCAGGGGCAAGATAGTAGCCGTAGAGTGCTGCCCCCGGGGGCGAGATAGTAGCCGTAGAGTGCTGCCCCCGGGGGCGAGATAGTAGCCGTAGAGTGCTGCCCCCAGGGGCGAGATAGTAGCCGTAGAGTGCTGCCCCCGGGGGCGAGATAGTAGCCGTAGAGTGCTGCCCCCGGGGGCGAGATAGTAGCCGTAGAGTGCTGCCCCCGGGGGCGAGATAGTAGGCGTAGAGTGCTGCCCCCAGGGGCGAGATAGTAGCCGCGGATTGCCGTAAGGTGCTGCCCTTGGGGGCGAGAGTGACTAACACTCACCGCTAGACTTACAGCGGCCTATGCAAGAATAGACGGCTTCTCGCCTACTTATACCTTGTGTAGTATCTCTCTATTGCTTTCTTACCTTCTCTTATCTCTTTTCCACTTACCTTAGTTTCTGTGTTCTTTCTAACAACGTTGCAATGAAGCGCCCTCTAGCAAACGTTTTAACCAAAAACAGCAAACGGCAGCGTACGAATGATCCAGAGATTGAAGAGACAACTCCTATCCACGAACAAGCTGCGCCATACCTACTCGCTATAGCGAAGTTTCCAATCGATGCGCTTAGCGCAGAATGGAGTTTTGGTGTCAATAGGTCTATTGACACAGCACACCAGCGCCGCCTCTGCGAGATCTTTAACGAAACTGGTATTCTTCGACGAGACCCTAGCCACCAACTGCAGATTGCCTGTTCTAAGGAACACGTAGAGCAGATGCTTCATCATCTGAAGGTGGAATTGCCAGCTCAGAGCACAGTTACTTCTGCCACGTTTGCGGATAAGGAAGGATTGGAATGGCCGTCGTTCAAGAGCTGGAAAAGCGTGACTGGAGGGACAGCGGAACTTATTACGGGTCACCATCGTGTAGAGGCATTCAAAGAGTATCTTCGCCTTCGGCAGTTAGGAGAAGAGGAGAGGTGGTGGGTGTGCCGCATCTACGATAAAGGCGGGTGCCCCTTAACGCGCGTACTGTGAACAACAGCCCCTAACCTTTTTAGACACGCTACCACCAGACACTCGTGTTAAACTTCGGGCGAATCGGGCCGATATTACGCTCCCTGACAATCATGGCCAGATATGGTCCGAGTTAACCAGCCTGTTCTGCACAAACGCCAATCTCTTTCAAGGCTCAAGCAAGTCAGTTGAGAAAGAGATGAGAGAGCATCTTCAGCTTAGTAGCCGCGTCAAGTTCCCAATACGGCGGCTAGTTACCCTGTGGAGAAATCAAAACTGGCAGCCCCTGCTTACGCGTTGGTGTTCTACCGCAATTGGGCAGGCAACGTTTAATCTCTCCACTTTTGAGTGGATGGCTAGTTGTCGGATAGATGACGTATGTGTAACCCGCCGCCGAAATACTCTGACCTGTCTTGCTAATCTACTGTCTAGCATTGGTTCGCTGCGTTTGAGAACGTACTTCGCATCTCTACATCTATTCGAAAGCAGTATGGGGTTGACGCCAGTTTAGCAGACTGGAACACGCTAGCTAGCCTGCCCCAGGCACGAAGTCCCCATGACGTACAAGACCTGTTCTACCCTGGCGAGGAGTTAGACAAGGATCCTGGCCCTTCCCATACGCGCCGGCAGGGCTTCTTCCCAACTCTAAGCAATGAGGCCTACCATGCGCTATACTCCACTGTACTTTCAAAGCCCACACACACGTACACAAACATCCTCGCTCTCTTAAAAACCCCGAAGAAAGAGGGGAAGCTTATGAGGAGTATTATGACCCACGTCAGCCAATGGGTAAACAGCGGATCCGCCAAGGTGTCTGACAGCGACAACAACAAACCCGCACTGCGGAAGTATCTAGTGCCCGTGCTGCAGAGCAGGCATGCCGGCCAGGCTGATCAAAAATCTCTTGACCTCCAACAAGAAGTACTGCAACACGTACAGCAAAATGCGGAAGCATTCACAAGCTCTATACTAGACCGCTATATTGACGAGTACCCAAGTGCAGAGATCAAGAACTACGGCGCACGCTTCCAGCATAAGGTGTGGAGAGAACTGCTGTCAATTGTGACCAGTTTCACAGGGCCAACCTTGCACAACAAGCACTTGGCGTGCCTAATTCAAAGCGATACCTACATAGCGCGAACGCCTACAATCGCACAAATCGCGTGTGATGCTATCTGTCAGGTCCCTGAAGTCGTCAACGAACCTGCGCTCCAGTCTACTAGGGCAGCAAACGACTTGCTAGAGACAATTCAGGTCGCAATCACTGAATGGATGTCTAGACACACTCTAGAAGACTCTGATAATACAAGTCAAGAGGTTCCGCTGCCCGCAAGGCACTCTAACGCCGAGTCTAGCAGAGAGAGAGAGCTCAATCTGACAGTCTCTGAAGCGGCACGTAGCGTTTCAGCACGGTCGAGTTCGGACCAGCTTACCCCAGAGCTAATTTCTCACCCCTCAACTGAGCCGCGCATACCCAAGGCATCCCAGCAGACCAAAGTTCAAAACAGGGGGATTGAGGACTTGAGTCTAAGCGACCTTGCTGCAGCCCGAGAGAAACACCGTCAGAAACGCACCCTTAGCGACCAGGTAGCTGTAAAGGGCAGTGCTTCTCTAAGCGAAAAGACCCGAAAGAAACACCGTAAGAAACACACCCTTGGCGACCAGGTAGCTGTAGAGGGCAGTGCTTCTCCAAGCGAAAAGACTCGACAGAAACAACGAGGGGCTTGGAGGAAGTAATCCGTATCTGACCCTAGCCCTAACCCAATAGACACTGTTCCTCTCCTCTTTCCTCTGCACTGGATATTGTGATTCTCGATCATCATCTATCGATCTACCCTACAAGATCCTCAGCCCTTAGCCAACGTACTATTTTATATAATACTGTTCTTATCATCATGTCTTTAGATCTTGCACAACAAAACGATAGCGATTACGATAACAGCAGTGCTGGAGAGGAGGACGGCCTGTACCAAGATGTGCAACCTGATGAGCACGATAGAGAACCTGACGAGCATGATGGAGAAGAATACCACGAGAGCAGCCTTGGGGACGAAGACGCAATAGCGAATAATCAACTTACCTGGGCTATTGACCACAGCGGAGGTGACCACCGACTACCTGGTGAGTTTAAGAGCATCCTACTTGTACGCATATAGTAACTACGTAGTAGTGAAGGGATTTATCAAGATGATAGACAGCCCCGAATTTAACGGCAGTAAGGCTATTGGAATGCTGCAGAAGCGATACACGATAGACTACGGATCGAGGCGCGTTGGGTCCCGACCAGCCAAGCCTGAGGACAAATTTATCCCTGAGTTCCACCTCGACCTTATCATTATCATCGGCCGGCCGCTCCAACCCATTGTGAAGTTCTCTACGTTCTTCGACCACGTAACAATCAGCTTTAAACACTGGCGAGCTCCATACAGCGCTAAACACAGCCACGGACTGTCGTTTGATATGGAGCATCGTACCTTCCGTCTTGCAAAGGGTGGAACGCGCGAATCTTGGTTTATTGTTATGCACCCTGTCGATAGCACAGTAGACCCTCTTCTGTCAGGCAGCGAACGTCGCAAACGCCGCGAGAAGGCGTCTGAGCACAGCGCTCTCAAACCCTCCCATGCCCTGTTCCTTACGTCGTACATTAAGAAAGTCTTCCTTACAGGCGTATTACTTGGAGAGGGTGTTGAGGCTTCTTGGAAATTGGATGGACCCCAGTCGCAATCGATCTCAATCGTCAAGTGGGAAACGTTCCAGGAGCAGTTCATGGAAGGGTGGCCAGAGTACGTGCGCAAGAACACGCAGGATCCGTTCTGGACTGAGAACCTGCCAGCGTTCCATGCGTATGACTACGGGCAGAACCTTCCAATTGAGTTGTCTACTGAGCAACTCAATAGTCTGCCTAAGGAAACCCGGTTGCGCCCTGATGACGAGACGTCTGACTCTGATGACGAGACGTCTGACTCTGATGACGAGACGTCTGACTCTGATAGCGAGACGTCTGATTCTGGGAATGATTTGTCAAACTCTGGGAATGATTTACCAAACTCTCAGAATGATTTATCTAACTCTGAAGACGCGGCGGCTAGGTCCGAAGGCGGCGCAGAGGGGGCTACGCCCCCACAGAGCGGTACACAAACAGGCGATCCAATTCCCCCGCCGCACGACCATCAACAGCCGTTTGATAACTACACACAGGATCTTCTACGCGCACTAGAGGACAAGTATAGACTGGAGAGCATTGAGACGGTCTCCTACGCGCTAGCGGTCGACATCCACTCAATAGCATCTTCCAACCTCCCTAACGCCTCTAATGACGTCGGTGTCATTCTCGCACCTGCGCGCTGCCTCCTTGCCAATCGCAACAACGTTGTTCGCCAATACCAACACCCGCGCGACTTTACCTTCTACCCTCTTGCCTTCCATCCATCGTACGGCAACTTCTCCTCCGCGCAGCCCCCAGCATTCCTACGCGACAACGTGCTCGCTGTAATGGAGGACAACATGAGCTATCAGAACAACGGTGCGAGCGTGTTGACTAGTGGTTATTTTCAGGCGTACTCCAACATTAAGCGAACTATACGCCATAGCCCCGGCAACTTACTTGCTACCAAGGGCATTGCCACGGCTGCCCTGACGCTGCCAGATCAGGATGGCAACCTAAACCCTCGGGTAGCGGCGAAGCGGCAGCGTTTACTGCGGAAATTGCGAGGCGAACAGACTCCTGATAACCCTACGTCTTCCCAACCGTTCGCTCGCGAGCAACAGCGGATTAAAGCCGCTATAAAGGAAGAACTGTACGCGTTTAGGATGGAGCAAGTTCTGTCTGTGCAGGTGTCGCAGTTAGCTGACGGTCAACGGAATTTTGCGACAGTGCTTCAACCTATCCTCCAGCTAATCCGGTACTTCTCGCTGGAACAACCTACCTACATTGATGTCCTCTTCGCGTTCAAAGAACGCATCTTTCCAAAGGTTCTCTCCTCCTTTGCTAGTCTGTTCGCGCACGCATCAGACGAGTTTTATCGTCGCTTCAAGGCTGCTGGCTCTAAAGGGCTGCCTTTTGCCCTAGCGGAAGGTGTGGCCGCATTCGATCGCCTTGGCAGCTACTGCTTTACTGGGTTCCCCCGGTCTTTAGTGGGCTCAGTGCTCGGGCCTCTCTGCACCATAGAAAGCATTGAGCAGGGTGGGTGGCCGTTTATCGACCCCAACATGCTCAATCTGCAAGGCAGTGGCCATGCTAACCTAGTGCGTTGGCCGCGCATGGACAATGGACGACCTATTATGATGCACGTTGCTTCCATTCGCCACCACTATGGGCCCCAGGTTGCCGCTTATTGTCACAGCGAGGTATGGTTCCGTGAGCTTGGTGGGCTCACAGGTAAAGGGCCTCGTGGCGCAGAAGAGTTCCTAGTAGAGGTGCTCGAAGAGATGTGGAAGCCGCAGACAATCGCTTTCGTAACACACCAATTCTATCGCGCTCTGAACAAGGGCGGACGGGGCAATGCTCAAAGCGTAAGCCTAACAACACTGCAGGCACGACAGGAGGCGCAAGAGCAGGTGACGCGTTGGGCTGAAAGCGAGCACCCCTTCTCTGCAGGGTTCGTGCAATTAGCGTTTCAAATATCAGCCGCTAACACAGTACAGGGAGTACGAGTCGATCTTTCCTGTCTTTTATCCAGAAGCGACTTCGGGTTTAAGAAGCCAGACGCGACGCGACTTTGCGCAAGAGCTCTACTGGGAGTGTGTTAACAGCCATGGCCAATCTAGTAGCTACCTCTTTTCAAAGAACGCGAGCTGGTTCACTGTGTTACGCGCTGCCGTGCAACACGCCAGGGCCAAGGCGATGAAGGAGGAATACTGGATCAGCGCCATAATGTCAGCTCTAGCGGCGTGCCGCATTGACTGTGTGCCTGGTTCATACCATGGCCGATTGAGCTACCGGAGAATGACGCGGCTAGTCGGTAACGTTCCGGCCCCATCCGCTATAGCGGCGAGACCGGGCAGCCTCAAGCGGGCAGCGATTGAGGCAGTACACCAAGCAAAGCGGCGCTCGCAAACAAAGAGTACTATCGACTTTGGTTGCCAAATCCCTTTTAACGCCATCCCGCCGCTAGTTGAAAAAGGTTTTCAGCAGTTGGACGGCCAGTTCTCAAAGTCCGGCATGAATCAGAAGGTTCGTGAACACTACCACAGAGCACGTCAGTGCCTCATCGAGTGCTTAGGTCAGCCAAAATGCGATCTAATGCTCATGTTGGTGTTAACCCTTGCATCCTCTTCAGCTACCCCTACTGTAGCGGTGAATGCGACTGAGTTTTCCAAAGGACCAACCAAGAACTCTGAAATGTTTGCGGCCGCCTTGGTAACAAGAATGCTCTGGTCTCTTCGACCAGATTACTTCCCGTCGGAGGAAGACGATGGTTGGGTGCTTTCGGTACGGGAGATGACGAAGAAGATTGGTAAGACTTCCCTAAGAGAGGCCCTTTTCCCAAGTAAGAAGCATTGCTAACATAGTACTATCTGGGGTAGAGCACAAAGGTTGCAACAACCGCTTCCTTCGACAACTGCAATGGATTCGGGTTACTAGTGGGCGTCGAGACTCCCCAAGGAACAGCGACATAGCGATCAACTATGATTCCGTTCTTGAGAAGAGACGTACAGAGTTAATGCGACTACGGAGCGATGCTAAAGGTTTTATTCAATGCGTGTTTGGTAGTTCTGATTATGCATGGGTTGACCGATGTCATACTATTATACAGGAGTCCCCAGTGTAGAGTAAGCTATTATAGCTTCCACTATAATTTTACATCTTCTCTCCTATAAAACACGTATATACTATATACATCTTCTATCCTATACAGCTTTTGAAGAGATTAATACACGTTACGTAGTGTTATGATTTTTTAAAATATTTCGTATTAACTGTAAATTCAGAAAAACACCAACCCCAATATTAACCGTACTATCGTTGTCGCATGTAATCCGTTTCTTAATCTTAACTGTGTCTCTTCTCTACTATTTACATAATTAACGTAATAGTAAAAAGACGCAGGCACTAGAGAATAGAGCCTGCGAAGTCTACATTGCATTAGTGGCTGAAGTAGCACAGTGTAGAGGCATCCTATTACTATTCTCCGCAGGCAAAGGTAATAGCACCTTGCGCGGCAACCTTTAAGGAAAAGAGAGGAAGCCGCTATGTGTTTCGCTCTTCTTTGTAGTTATTTGTAGATTTGTAGCCTGCGGTGTTGTTGACTTATCTGTATCGCAATACGACAGCAGCTTCCTAGCAGGCTGTAATCGTCGAGAGCCACGGTACAGCCGGTGACTTAGACGACAGACCTAGCCTAACACTAAATTGGCAAGCTTCCGCAACACGGACGCATACACCCCACCTGCTAATAAGCACCGCTATGACTAGCAACTCTCGTCTACCTCACTACTTCCGTAGAGTGTCGCTAGAAGCTCAGCATTGTGCTCTTCGAGCCCATCACTCTTTTTCCGCAGCGCATAGTTCAGGGTCGTCAGGTAACCCGGTTTATTGTTCAACCTATAGGGCTTACAGGACAGAATAATTCAAGTACCGACATCTGTCGCAATGGCGCCGGCGATGCCGGGATACTTTCCGATGCGTCAGAATCAGTGTCATCTTCGGCTTCGCTGTCTGGAATCTCTGTTAACCCCACCGCCGTAGCTAGCGCATTCGCTTCAATGCTAAGCCTCTCCTTTCCAGCAATCGGCGCACCAGTAATTCCATCCGGCCCTAGCCAGGCTTCGAGGGCCCTGCTTGCCGTGCAAATTTCCGGCCGTTCGCGCTTCACTAGCTCAAGAAAAACATCGCGCTGGTTCTTCCGCAGCACACGCTCGAGCCAATGGTTTGAGACCTCTTCGTGGGGTATGAGCAGCAGCGATCCCCAGCCTAGAGCTTGAACTATGTCGAACCATCGTGTCGCTCGCTTTAGGCGGTAACGAAAGGCTGCGTGGTCAGATTTAGATGGTGATTGGCAAACCAGATGGACCAAATATGTGATAGCCTCTGTTCGTGCCTGGCCCTTCCCGTACCTGTTGCGAGTTCTGTCGTTACTGGCTAGACGATCAGCGACCTGGATTTCGTCGACCTTGCGAGCGTACGCCTTCCCTAGCAAAGCGAAAGCCCAGCGAGTGCCAATGTTTACAGCTGCAAGCATCGTCTCGTACCGTGTGCACATGTCCCAGGCAAAGCAGAATGCATTGTCGGCATCAGTATGAAGTGTTGCGCTACTATCCACTGACTGCGACATTTGCGTCTGGGTAAGAACATAACGATCTACTGGTTTTACCAAGAACGGCGTGCCCTGTTTCCGCCAATTATGCAGGAACTGCGCAGCGCTGTACTGCGAGGTTGCATTTCCAAAAGCACGCGCTTTTGCTAGCATGCTGCAGGCAGTATAGTAGGGTGTTGGCGAGGCTGTATAGAAATCAGCATCTTCCGCGACTTTTTGCTTGAAGATCCAAGAGATCGTCGGCTCATCGTCTGGCGCAATGCTGCCGTACGCCATACGTTCCTGCGCAGGCATCTTCTCAGGCGGTTCCTTTAAGCCTATCGCCTCGAGCTTTATTACACGCGATCTTTCTAGCTTTCTTGTACGCCGTAGCTCTGCAAGACGATTCTTGTTTGTAACTGTTGCGGACCTCTTTACGGATAGAGGCGTCGTCGCACTCTGGTTTTCGCTGTCCTCGTCGCTTGTTCCGCGCTCGTGTCCCCCCTCCGCTCTAGCTGTGTCTTTGCCAGCGTGTACTGTCATAGTGTTGACTTCGCTAGCCCTAGCCGTCGATTCGTCCGCGCTGTCCTCCTGTATTGCTAGGCGGTTTAAGCTGTTGGCACGGATCTCGCTGCGAATAGGCGATGAGGAGGCTGGACGTTTACGGTACGGCACAAGGTCGCCTGTAGCCCTCTGTGCTGATGGCGGTATGCTATCGTCCTTGTCTGAGTCTATAGCCATGCGGTCCTCCGCGATGCCTTCCGTTGGCGTCATTAGCCGCGCTGTAGTTAAGTTTCTAGGCTCTAGAGACTTACTACTAGCAAAGTCCATAGCAGCGCTTGTGAGACGCCCCCAATTTTCTGCGTCAAGTGTGCTGGCACCCAGCGTCTCTTTCAGCAGCCATATCGCATCTAGTGTCGAGTGGGCTATGAAAACCGGCTTGCACGCTTCGTCGTCGCCTACTTCTGGAACGATCCATCCCGCGTATCGTACATCGCCTGGTACACGGCATGGTTCTGCGAGACGACGCGCAAGAAATCTGCTGTAGGACGGGTTAGGTGGGCTGTATGCTAAGTTGTTAGCGACTGTAGCGTCCCACTGTGCAGGAAAGCCTCTTCCGCTGTGTTTATCCTGACAATGGTCACTATCGAGCTGTAACTGATCCATTTTAGAACCAAGGCTGACGCTCTAAGCCAGCGATTAGTGTGTGGGTAGAAAAGTAGTAAGAATAACAGCAGAGAAAAGAAGACGTGGCATGGAAAGCAGGGGGCCAGGGCGTGCCGGCAAGGTGCGGCATATAGTCGCACCGACTAACAAGGTAGAGTACGGTCCCTAATCCCAGAAGAGGTCGCGTCCTTGAGTGTAGAATACATGTTATTTCTCTTTTTAGAGTGCTATTCTTATATAATATTGAATACTAAAGTTTAGTTGTTGAAGACACGAAAGATCTCAAAGAGGTAGTCCTAGATAGGGAGGGTCGCTCTGCCTCGTACATCTAAGAGCGCAGTTCCAAATAATATAACACTAGTATTTGCCTTTAGAGGTGCAGCGTGAAGAAGGTTGGAGCGCCAGCCCTAAGGTAGTTAAAGCGTCCGAATGTTCCAGCTGCAAGGTTGCGATATGGCTTGGGACGCAAGTTGCCGCAACGGTTGGTTGCCAGCGAGGGCAAGTTACGCAGAGACCACGGTATGGCTTCATACACCTACTAACACCTTTTGGGCAACTCTCTGGACTGTCCAAGGTACTGCATGACAGAGTTGTCAACAATCAAGCCAATCAAGCTGGGTGCCCCAGCTTAGCTTGATTAGTGGGTACCTCTACCTCAGCTTAGCTTGATTGGCTTGATGGTTAAAATTAATAAGCTTGGCTTGTTTAGCTTGATTAGCTTAACAAAATTAATCCCCCTTTCAAGAAGCTTAAAAGGGGATAGTGTAGGGGTATCCTTATATAATCTTATCACCACGTGATCTTATCACCACGTGACCTT
Organism: Alternaria dauci; assembly: GCF_042100115.1. Classification (NCBI taxonomy): domain Eukaryota; kingdom Fungi; phylum Ascomycota; class Dothideomycetes; order Pleosporales; family Pleosporaceae; genus Alternaria; species Alternaria dauci. The sequence goes on from NC_091280.1 coordinate 2,626,584, forward strand.
ACTTACTTACTTTAACCTTCTTTATAGAGTATTAATTCTATCAAGCCAATCAAGCCAAACAATCAAGCTAGCTTATAGTAGCTTGGCTTAATTGATTTATACCTCTACTCTAGCTTGGCTTGATTGATACGCCAGCTTGATGCCCCAGCTTGATAGCGATCAAGCTGGCTTGATTGTTGACAAGTCTGCTGCATGAACAGACGGTTGTTGAACCAATGAACAAACTGATTCCTAATGGTTGTCGCTGTAGAGAAAACGTCGAGGTAGGCAGTATACTCAGTCCTGGACGGCACGCTGGGACTCTGCCTTGGCCACTGGTTCCTCAGATCTTCCACGAACGAGTCGATCGCCCTAGTTTGATTCTCCTGAAATGCGGCGTGCAATCCTGTCGTGATGCTGCTGTTCAGTCTCCGATTCTCGCTTTGGTAGATTCGCTTCATTGGAATCTGCAAACGCCTTGGTGTTGCACAGCACCGTGTTCCGAATCGCATTCTTGTTGAAGTCCTGTCCCTGGTCTAGCTCGTATTTCAGTGCAGTAGGTGGCTGTACCGCCGAGAGCTTATATACCCTATAGGCTGCAGCTAGAGCCTGTATCGCATCCATGTCTGACTTTTCGGCGTAAGCCGTCGTACAAAACTATGTCATTAGATCACGATATGGCTTGGGAAGCAAGTTGCCGCAACGGTTGGTTGCTAGCGAGGGCACGTTGCGAAGCGGTTGCGATATGGCTTGGGACGCAAGTTGCCGCAACGGTTGGTTGCTAGCGAGGGCACGTTGCGAAGCGGTTGCGATATGGCTTGGGACGCAAGTTGCCGCAACGGTTGGTTGCTAGCGAGGGCACGTTGCGAAGCGGTTGCGATATGGCTTGGGACGCAAGTTGCCGCAACGGTTGGTTGCTAGCGAGGGCACGTTGCGAAGCGGTTGCGATATGGCTTGGGACGCAAGTTGCCGCAACGGTTGGTTGCTAGCGAGGGCACGTTGCGAAGCGGTTGCGATATGGCTTGGGACGCAAGTTGCCGCAACGGTTGGTTGCTAGCGAGGGCACATTGCGAAGCGGTTGCGAAGCATGGAGTAGTATTTAGTGTGGTAGGTTGCATTCGGCCTGACTCGGAAGACCACGCGCCCGCAAGTCAGGCTGACAGCAGCGCTTCCACTCACAACGTTACCTAGGTACAGCAGTAACTTGCTATTGCTAACAGAGGCAACTTTCTAGGCTTCCTACAGTGGCAGCAGTAGGCAATACGTACAGCGTTACTCTATGTTAGTCTGGTGCGCCTATATCGGTATTGAGTCATGGGATCGATTTTGTACTACAGACTACTTGAGAAAGTTACAGTATGTCTCCGCGATTTCCGGGCAGTCATTCCTTCAAAGTATCTCAGTCTTGCGCCTTTATCGTGCTCTGAAAATAGCCTTTAGCTTGGAGGTTCTTGACTATCCTCATGTCAATGGTGTCTCGGCATCCTTGAGGGGCAGTAGTTGTCAGCCATTCAACGAAGACTTCGGCGAACCTCGTATTAATGCGATGTTGGCGTTTCGCAGCCTGTTCAGCAATATGCGCGTTACTCTGAGGCTCAAGACCATGCAAGATGTTGCCCTCTGTAAGCGATATTGACTGACACATCGCGCCCGTTGCACCCACGAGAATATAGACGCCATCGTCGACCTTGCCGCCCCCCTCATCCCAGACCTTCTTCCACTTGGGTACTTCCTTGTCCCGTGTCACGGCGTTGTAGGCATGAACAACGTGTTTCTCTCCAAACGTTTGGCAGATGTAAGCGTAGATCAGAGCACGTGACAATGTCGAGCTCGCGAGTACGACGTACTTGGCTCTGTACTCTAGGGTTTCTCCTTGGTGTGCGCGAGGACGGGGATGGGGAATGGTCGTCTTCTTGTTGCGTAGCTCTTCCAACGTCTTGTGAATGTATGCGACCTTGGCTGAGCCCTTGCAAGCCTCCAATGCAATGTCCCAGATGAATGAGTGTCGAATTGTGTCGCTGTTCACAAGAGCTGTGCGGAGGTTTTCGTTGTTATTACTGAGACTGCGGTGAGGGTCGAGGATCCGATCTCCGATAAGCTGGTCGGCATCCCAATTGTTGATTGCGGCCATAAGGTTAGGAAAGATGCTGACATGTCGCGCAATGCGGTAGGCCTCGGAGTCTGCGACTGCGCCTGGGGGCATGGTGGGCTTGGACTTCTTGCTGCTCTCTCCCCCTTGGTCTTCCCAGGCCTCCACTTCCTTCTCGTAATGCTGTTTGACCGCGGCTAGCACGCGAGACTCTTCTTGTTCCACGTTAGCGAAGTAACACGCATCGTGCTGCAGATACGTGAAGTTGACAGTAAGCTTTGCTGTGACAACGTTGAGGGGTTTGCGCCAGGGATCCAGACTGTCGGTGTCGCGCATTATGAAACACCACCGAACCATGTCCCGAAAATTGTTCAGCATGTCCTTGATCTCGCCGGACTGGAGTTGCTTGTCGAGCGCGGACTGTACTTTGTTCTTTTCCTTCTCGGTTTTACAACGCTGCATCCCGTCGTGATACTTCTTGTAGCTATTGAGGAGCTTTCTCCACACTGCAGTACAATCTACCCCTTTCAAATTGGCTAAAGCTTTGGCGCCTGGATCGGTGGACTGCTTTTGTACTAACCGCTGGATCACGTGGTCGGCGAATCCTAACACCAGGTCGACCCCGTTCGTGAGAGCTGTGCCCGTCTGACCTACTATACCAGTACGATGATCATTGGGCCTGTAGTCCAAAATGGGGTCGATGATGTGGGTGTAGGTTTGAGTTTTTGTACCCGGGGCGGTATGCAGCTCGTCGACCATGATTATTGCAGCGCAACCAACGAATGTGACCAACCACACCTCGACCCTCACACCTTTGTCGTCTGTCCATATTTGCATGCGACGAGCCTGCCAAGGGCCGAGACCATCAAGCGCAGGCAATCGTGAAGTGTCCATATGCGTCTTGGCGCACAGGCTCAGCTGTGCTCTCAACGCCGCCCTCTTCTTAGTATGCCTCTTGTCGGTCTTTTCTAACTGTTGTTTTAGCCTCTTGTACTGAGGGGGCGCAGAGGTATCGACAAGCGTGCCAAAGATCTTCGTCTTCCAAGACTCGCGAGTTGAGACTATCAAGAACCTAACGCTCGTCTTTTGAGGTCTGAAGTCCGATGTCTCAGGGACGCTGTTTGCCCATTCCTTAGTCGGGTTGTTCAACTTCCACACCTTGTTGTACTCCCCATAGGCCAATCGTGATTTCAACCAGTTAGGGCGACGGTTGACTTCATCCCACTCTTTTGGTGTCATGCTAGAGTAGATGCTGTTCTTCGCACCGCCATAACGCTGTACAATCTCTTCGCCCGTACCGTGCAAGACTATCAGCTTCGGTGGCTTGTACTCTGATCCTTGAGCCAAGTGGGCGCTGCCACCCATGATCATACGCCATGCTTGTACCAATGTTTCAAGGCCTGCTGCACTCGCAACAAAGTAGGTGCATCCAAACAGATTCGGCGTCTCTATCTCGTCTCCGTTCGATTTGAGAGCAGTGTAGGGGAAGTCTGGCGTCGCGCTGATGCCGAGGCGCTGGTACGATCTAGCAAAATTGAGATACCATATGAGGACATCGGTGATCGTCTTGCCCATGCCCATGTCGTCGGCGATGACAAGTGCTCCTCGGTCGCCGGCGAGGACATCCAAGCCATCCTTGGCGCCGACCAACTGATGGGGTAGCGGGTGGAAATCTGGGTTTAAGCCGACCCCAGTTCCGAGGTTGATCTGGTCGCCTTTGAGGTCGTCGAGCGCAAGGCCGAAGGTTTGCGCGGCTAAGTCCCACAAGTCTATGTTCGACTTTTGCGCGTGCGCAAAAGCAGACATACCATCCATCTTCACCTTCATAGTGCTCGAGAAATGCGCGTTTGCCTGGGTCTTAGCTTGTTCGTTCAATGGGGGTTGTTCCGGTTCGCCTTCGTCTAACATGCATTCTTCTAGCACCTCTTCATCGTCTACGAGAATGTCCATGTTGTTACTAGACTCGCTGTCACTAGAATCGCTGCTACCACTATCGTCGCTGATATGTATTGGGTCGTCTAGTCCGCTACCGTGGTAGCTATTAGAAGGGAAGGTCTCGACAAACTTGAGAAAGGACTTAGGTGCGCTGGACGGTGGTTTGGCAGGTCTGGCGAGCGGTAGCAGATTCACGGGTGTGAACGACGAGGGTTGAAGTGTGCGGGGGAAGGCGATGCTGTTATTCCTGGACATGTATGACGAGAACGGACCTACAGGATGCTGCTTGTGTGCGCTGTTGCTAGGTGTGGATTCTTCCCTCGACCAGGATAATGGATGTATGTTGGCCGCCAAATCTAGTATCTCCTTGAGTGTCTTGGGTGTAAGCTCCTTACTTTCCGGTGGGACGGCTTCGGAGGAGGCAACTTGCATGTGGGTGGCATCTTGTTGCTGGTCACCTTGCACCTCTGCTGGCGGGGCGGGCTCGGAGGAGGCAACTTGCATGTGGGTGGCATCTTGTTGCTGACCATCTTGCACCTCTGCTGGCGGGGCGGGCTCGGAGGAGGCAACTTGCATGTGGGTGGCATCTTGTTGCTGGTCACCTTGCACCTCTGCTGGCGGGGCGGGCTCGGAGGAGGCAACTTGCATGTGGGTGGCATCTTGTTGCTGACCATCTTGCACCTCTGCTGGCGGGACGACTTTGGAGGAGGCAACTTGCGTGTCGGTTACGTTCAATCTAACCGTCGTGACAAACACTACGGCTGTGCCAGCTGGGATTTCTCGCATAGCAAAGTTGAATCCACCTTGGCTTCCAATTCCGATATGCTGATTTGCTCTTGGAGCGATAAACAAGCGGCCCTTGAAGTCGAATCCATCGAGTCCTAGGCCTTGCGCAGTTTCGTAGCATTGCTCAGCTTCGTCGCGTAGTTTTTCCCAGTTGGGGATGCCCTCCTAACATATGTCACTGAATTCGACCATGCTGACTACTTCGCTGATCTCTCCATCCTTTACGGCGCATATATGTACCTGTGTGTCGAGATTTGAAGCGGTTGGCATGGGAGGATTAGCAGGCTTGTCGTTGTTCGGAGTAGGCGTGAATCCTGTAGGAACGGTTCTGGATCGAGAGCGCTTAGGTGGGTGGTCTTTGGAGTTGTGCGTTGATTCTGGCGATAACTCGCGCTTTTGGAGTGTAGAGGTTGCCGTCAAGGGGTTGGGGGTTGGGGCTTTAGCATGGTCGCCTTCCGCTTTACGCTTCCTCAGGCGATTGAGAGAATGTGTGATCAACTTGCTAATCGCCATTGTCCTCCACGCCTTGGGTTCGTTGCGGAAGTCGGGTACGGACTTCCAGACCAGGGCGTGTAGGTTCTTGTTCAGGTCTTCATTGGCAGTGTCGCTGAGCTTTGCTGCACCTCGATTGCGTGCATCGGGGTAGTTGTCCACAAGAATCTTGTCAATCGTCCTGGCTATCTCCTTTTGTCTGGTGGCGTCGTCGATGCCGAAGCCGCGGAAGATCTCTGTTTGGTTCCCCGAGTAGCTAAGGGAGCTGGGGTCGCCTGCCGGTGGATGGGCGGGTGACTGCGTGTTATCGTCCATCCTAGTCACCCGTGGTAGAAGGTGTATGCAGGTTGACGATGCTGCGGTACGTGGTGGGTGGGTGGTGTTGCGGCGAGCGTCGCAACGTTCGTGTTGTGGCAACATGCGCGAGGAAACAGCCGGAGAGCGGTGAAAAGTGAAAGGGGAAGCTCCCAGTAATTTTAGCCTCGTCGCCCGTACTGAGCCTAGTAGAACGATGACCAGGAGTAGGGCATAGTATAGCCACCCGGTTCTGGCGTGAGCGCTCACTGTTGAGCATTGCGGGTACAGCGCACAAGACTCTGACGCGGGCTCACGTTGCGTACGCGCGAAACAGAGAAAGTTGATAAAAGATATGGGGATCACCCGAGTGTATAGAAAGCGAGCAGAGGGAGAAGAGAGACAAGGAGCAGGGAAAGTAGGGAGAGACATGGGGATCACCCAAACGCAGTTCTGGCCGTCATCGTGAACTGAATCGAGCATAGAAGTTGATAGAACCAAACAAAAGAAAGCGAAAAGAGATATGGGGATCACCCAGCCGTAGGACTAACTGTAGTCGCGAAGGAGAGAGCCAAGACGTAGCCGGCTACACGCTGCGCATTGCTGTGGCCTTGACGCTCGCTAGATCTCCCATTCACCTTGGCATGTCCTCGCTTATTTGTATGGCCGGTCCGATAGTTATCTTCCTATTGCCCAAAGGTCGACTGGCTGTCCACTTCTGTCTCTTGGTACCAACTTGTAGAACTCGGGTGATCCCCATATCCTCTTCGCGTCCCTATCGTTCTCCATCCAATCCTTCTTTTCACGTGTCTTTATCTTGCTCCTCGCTTCCTCACGCACAACCCAAGGTGAGCAACGCAAAATTTGCTTGGCGTTAGCGTCTCTCGCGCTCGCGCTACCTAGTCCTGCACAAATAACACTTTCCTCCACACCAACTACTTGACACCTTCCCCGAATTGCTTCTCTTGAAAGCAAACCACTCTCAACGTCGATATCTCTACCTACCCATTGACCCTTGTCGGTAAGTTGTTGTGGCCTCCTGTTCCGCTGATCGATTGCTAACGATGTGCTGTCCGTATAGAAACAAAGTCTCACCTACCGTTGAAACTCTGTTTTTGCATATCGTCCAGCATGGCCGACCAGTCTGTCATGCACTACATGGTCAATGACCGGCCGACGTCGGCGCCGCATGATACAGAAGTCTACGACCAGGGCATTGCTGTCTTGGAGGCACCCGGCAAAGACTCTGTCCAGCTCGGAGGCCTTCCCGACGCCCCTGACCGAGAGAAGCACGCCTGCTTCACCTGCAAAGAACCAGGCCACAGGGCCAAAGATTGCCCCAAGAAGCTCGAACAGCAAGCGTGTTCCAACTGCGGCGAGGTTGGCCATGTCTACCGCGACTGTCCCACGAACGAGTGCTTCAACTGCGGTGGTCACGGGCACCTCTCCAAGCAATGCCCTAGTGAGCCAGCAGCAGACCAGGGCCCTAGGTGCAACGGCTGTAACCGTCTCGGCCACGTTGCCTCGGATTGCTTCTATCCCCAGCCGATCAAAACCCGCAAGTTTCGTGCTCCTAAGGAGGACGCCTCCAAGGAGGACGTCTCCAAGGAGGACGTCTCCAAGGATGGCAAAGACGAGCTTCCTCCTGCCCAAACCATGGCCCCACCACTGGATAAACCTAGCTTCACAACAAAGTTATTCACTCGGAAGATCCCTCACTATGTCTCCTCCGTTAGTGTAGAGATGGATATTTCCTATCCGAGCGACGACGCTAGTATCACCCTCCGTGGCCACGCTCATCGGGCAGCCTCCATTACCCTGACAGCCCACAACATCGTCAACTGCACTGTACTTCCCATGAAGATCACCGATGAGTTCTTCACCTCAAGGGTTTCCCAAGAAGATGTTAAGCGAGCTGCTAGTAAGCTTGCACTCAGCGAACTAGGGATGCTCCTACACTTCCGCTTCGACCTCCAAACCGAACAACCTGACGGACAACCTCTGAACTCCCGCCCCCTCTACGGATTGGGGTTCTTCTCCCACCAGAACTTTGGGATCTTCGATGAAGTCATCCATCGTGCTCGCGATATCCTCGAGAATGGCGGCGAGGGCACCGTGCTGCACTTCTTCACGGTCGCCACAGAGTCAGCACAAGAGCGCATGGATACCGTGTACAAAGAGATGCAAGCTCAATACAAGAACGACCCGATTCTGCTCTACTGGAAGGACTGTCGTGTCAACCCTCAGACTGGCATGGAGATCTCTGTCGACAAGCAGCCGAAAGGATTCAAGGTCCCTCCCCAGTGGGCATTCCAGAACAACACACAGTACGTCACCGTGCACTACCAGAACCTTGTCCACGAACTGCGCAAGGCCGCCAAGCAGAAGGGTTTCGAGATCACCGACACCAAGATTATGAAGGTTCGCGGCGGCGGTGACCGGTTATACTACGCCGAGCTCAGGGTACCAGAGGGCGCCAGCTACCGCGAGGGCGCCTTCGTGGACATCCAGTTCAGTCCCTACCAGGAGCAAGCGGACACCTGGCGATTTGAGATCAAACCGTCCGCAGGCATCACGCCCGCTAGCTACATAGGCGGCTTTCTCTACCGCCCTCGCTTGGGTGCATCCTTCGCCGAGCAGCCCCTGTTCAAGGAGGGCGTTCACTACAGCTGTGCATTTAACTATCGTACTTTGCCTGAAGCTGAAGAGGCATTGCGTAAGCTTCGCGGCATCTACGTCTTTGCTCGCTTGAACCCTGCCACCGTGGGAATTAAGCGCCAGATCAACGCCCTTAACCATTACTTCCGAGGCGGCGATGCCTTTAGCGATGTCACTCAAATCCTCCACAACTCCTACCTTCGCTTCCCAGACGACAAGATCGTGGACTACTTCGCCGGCATGTTCGCGTATTTGGGAGACAACGGTGCTAAGGACAGCATCATGGAGCGTCTGAACCGCTCACTCCAACCCGACGTTTTGCAGAAGCTTCGCGCCCTTGCCGGTGGTGTAGCGCTCATCCAAGGTCCTGGTGGCGTTGGCAAGACACGCATCATCGAGGCTCTGGCTGTTGCGCACTACGAGGCTCAACAAACTGGCGTTATCCATGGCCTTGGTCGCCTTGCTGCTTTCTGGGTCACGTCGCCGTTGAACAAGCAGCTCGACGACGCTATGCTCAGGATCTACACGGCCTGCCTAGAGCGACGGAAGGAGCTCAAGGCCGCTGGCATCCAGGCACGTTTCCCTATCGTAATCCGACGCCATATGAAAGAGACGGAGACAGCGGTTGTTCGCAAGGAGTCCGAAGCTGCTCGCAACGTCCTGCTAAAGAACGAGAAGCCGCCCTACTTTGAATACATCGAAGAAGAGCACTTCACCAAGGACCAGCTGAAAGAGCAGGCAGCGGCTTACCAGGAGAAGTCCAGTGAAGACAGGCGGACCATGGCGTTCCTTGACGCACTGACAGTGGACTCGCAATTCCGCATCCTTCTTGAGACGTCCGAGACAAAGTCGTCTTTCACCGACAAGCGACTTCAGTTGGAAATGCTGTCGGAGGGTGCGTGGGTTCTGCGCCTCGCCGGAGTGCCGGAGCGTAATGCCGATACGAACGAGTTAGTGGTACACGAAATCGCCCAACCAAAAAAGTACCGCGATTTCCGTTTTCAGCTCGACCTCTATGCTTCAGGCCAAGAATTCGACGCCGATGACATGCGCCGACTGACTGCTCTCACCAACGAGATCATTAGGGACCTCGCTCAACTGGCCGTAGCCATTGGCATGACCTCCGACGTAATCTCGCAGCCGCGTACTCATACGCTCGAGCAGCCGTATGCCGTTCATCACGACGAGGCTGGCAAGTCAAGCGAGTCAAGCACGCTCGCTCCTCTCGTGTACACGCACGCCTATAATAACGAGGGCCCGCTGATGGTCGAGCGCAAGGCCATAACACCCCACCTGTTCTTCGGCGATATCCATCAGCCAAAGCCTTCTGCTGCCGGTGGTTCGGAGGAACGTCACGTCTTCAGTGATCAGCAGGACCTACCTTTCTTCCATCGTGCGATGCTAGGCGGCTGTACCACTATTTACCTGCACACACAGTACCGCTTCAATTCCGACATCAACGCTCTCACCAACCACATCCTTCCTCGTGGCCGTATGGAAGTGGCCCCCGGGGTAGATGACCGGGAAGAAAACATTCGCGCCATGGAGATCGCGATGGAGCAGTTCAACATTTCCTCCGGCCATCGCGTCATCTTCGTCAGCGTCAAAGGTAGCCACGACATCGTCGGTGCCACCAAGTCTCGCTACAACAAGGACTTCATTCCCTATACCCTCCGGGCCGTCTGCAAGATGATCGCTGGCGGGTTTTCTGGTAAGCAGGTCGCTATCATCACCCCGTATGTAGCGCAAGTTGCCGCTATCCGCTTCGTATTGGCTAGATTCATGGAGCACTTAGCCAATCAGGTTGACGAGGAGGAGCTGTTCAAACTTAGCGTCCAGCTGCGAGACGTCGAAGTCTTCACAGTCGACAAAATGCAGGGCGCCGAGAAGGAAGGTATTGTATTCGACACCACCAACGCTGGCGACCTCGGTTTCGTCAAGCATACCACACGAATGCTCCTAGCCGTTGGACGCGCGCGTTCCCTCCTCGTTATCGTTGGTAATCCTGTGAGCGTCCTCGCCGAATACACTGGTGCGACCGACAAGGACAAGCGGTACGTCAAGCTCGCCTACTACAAGGTTTGGAAATGGTGCCTAGACCGAAAATCCGCCATCCAATTGCACGTTGATCCAGAATTGGCTCAAGGTTGGTGCGAGTTCAACCCCCCGTTCAATGTCGCCGAGCATATAGAGGCCTTCGCTGCGGGCTCTCAGGCCACTGAAGAGCCCATAAAGATGTTTCCCGATGCCAACTACGGACCTCTCCCCACATTTTCCACAGCCTCCCCCGTCGACGGTGATGGAATTGATTTCTATTCCGGTGGAGATGACTGGAATCGGGATGACGCCAAGGACAAGCCAAATGATGATGGGGTTCCTTTCTATTCCGGTGGAGATGACTGGAATCGGGATGACGCCAAGGACAAGCCAAATGATGATGGGGTTCCTTTCTATTCCGGTGGAGATGACTGGAATCGGGATGACGCCAAGGACAAGCCAAATGATGATGGGATTCCTTTCTATTCCGGTGGAGATGACTGGAATCGGGATGACGCCAAGGACAAGCCAGAGGGTGAGGATCACGCCGACGATGGTGGAGACGAAGCCAAGGACAAGCCAGAGGGTGAGGATCACGCCGACGATGGTGGAGACGAAGCCAAGGACAAGCCAGAGGGTGAGGATCATGCCGACGATGGTGGAGACGAAGCCAAGGACAAGCCAGAGGGTGAGGATCACGCCGACGATGGTGGAGACGAAGCCAAGGACAAGCCAGAGGGTGAGGATCACGCTGACGATGATGAGGATCACGCCGGCAATGATGAGGGTCACGGTGGAGATCAGTGCAGCAACGTAGCACACGACTGGAACCAGTACGATTGAAAAGGTTCTAGAGACGCTGGAGGTGATTTGGAGATCAAGGAAGACAAGCCTCCCAGTAGGATAGTGTGGGACTAGGCTAATATCGATCTCTTCTTGTTCTTTGAAAGCCAGTACGTAGTAATGAAGAGAAGTAGTAGAGTAAGAGTTTATGCGCTTACTCTATTCCTCTTAAAGTGATAATACACTGTATCAAAATAATAAACGTGCTGGTAAAAGACGCAAGCACAACACTGTTGAAAGACACTGTAATAAATCGCGGTAAAGGTGTGTTTCCTAAACACCTTGAGTTCACCGTATGCAGCTGTATATGTTTGACAATAGATGGGTTGGAAGTAAAGCCCTGAACTTCAAGCGGTTCTGGAGAGTTGCGGCTACGTTGGGGAGAAGAGGAGTTAAGGCAGAAGAGGATTTTGGAGGAGAAGTAATAATATACTGTATGTAGAACTTATACGGGTGTATAAAGCTGTAATATGTAGTATAGTAAGGTACAATAGGTGGTACAATAGTTGGTAATATGTACTATAGTATGTTGTATTATACATTACGATATATCACGGTTGATGTTGCAGCAAGTTGAGGTTCATGTTGCAGCAAGTTGCGGTTGATGTTGCAGTAAGTTGCGGTTAATGTTGCAGCAAGTTGAGGTTCATGTTGCAGCAAGTTGCGGTTAATGTTGCAGCAAGTTGCGGTTGATGTTGCCGCAAGTTGAGGTTCATGTTGCAGCAAGTTAAGGTTTATGTTGCAGCAAGTTGAGGTTCATGTTGCAGCAAGTTGAGGTTTATGTTGCAGCAAGTTGCGGTTGATGTTGCAGCAAGTTGAGGTTTATGTTGCAGCAAGTTGAGGTTCATGTTACAGTAAGTTGCGGTTAATATTGCAGTAAGTTGCGGTTGATGTTGCCGTAAGTTAAGGTTGATGTTATAGTAAGTTAAGGTTTATGTTACAGCAAGTTACGGTTTATATTATAGTAAGTTAAGGTTTATATTATAGTAAGTTAAGGTTTATATTATAGTAAGTTAAGGTTTATATTATAGTAACTTTTAATAAATATTAAAGTTAGTATTACCTAATCTTTTAAAAATTTATACATCTATTAGTATAAATAGTTAGTAATCCTTTTACTATATCTTTAAAAAATATACTTTCTACTAAATATATTTATAATAATTAATTTTTTTCTTTCTTATTTATTATTTAATAATATTACTATAGAAGTAATAAAACTAGACTACTTTTACTTTATAATAATAAAGTAATAAATAAAGAAAAAGTATAAAATAAAGCTAGTTAAATTAAATTTTATTTAAATAAGTAGAATAATAAATACTAAAGTAAGAATAAAGTTATTAAGTATTTAATTAAGTAATAAGTAAAGATAGTTTAAAGCTATATTAACTAAATACTAGTTACTACTAAGTAAGACTTTCTTATATTATCTTTATAAAAGAAATTTATACTACTATATATAAAACTTAAATAAAGATTAAGAATTTATAAAGTTTTACTATAATTAAGAAACCTTTTAAAAAAAGTTATTTATTTTACTTAACTAAGGGTAAGTATATAGTATATAGTAATATATTAAATAAGATTTTTTTACTTTTTTATTTATCTATATTCTTATATAAAGGTTTACTTAGATTTAATAACTTTTAACTACTTTATAAAAAGAAGAAAAGAGTATAACTTATATTTAAGATAAAGATATTTATAAAGTAAAAGAATAAAATATTTAATACTTTAAAATAAAAAATATTTTATAAAAATTTAGTATTTTTTCTTTAAGAAAAAAAAGTATAATAAAGTATTAGTAACTACTAAGTATAGTTATTTAAAAAATAAGAAGTAGTTTTTTATAATTTATTATTTTATAATAACTAGTTACTTCTAATTAACTTACTATATAATAGGCTAAAACTTAATTAGCTTATTCCTTAATAAGATCTTAGTTATATATATAAAGTATACTATTTATAAAATCTAAGTAGTAAGTAGTTTACTTAGATTCTATACTAGTATACTAGATAAATAATACTCTAAGCTACTACTTCCTAAATAACTTTTAAACTATAGCTTTCCTTAACTTCTTTTCTTATTTAATAAAATAATAGTATACTTATATAATAGCTCCTTAAGTATAGCCTTTTATATACTACTTCTAACTATATAGCTATTTTTAATTAAGTAAACTAGTAGAAAGAAATAATTTTAAAAGTAGTATTTATTAAAAGTTAATAAAAGATTTAAGGTAAAAATAAATTTTTTTTTATTTTATTTAAAAAAAGAGTTTTTAAGTATTTTAAGTAATAGTTAGTATAGTTTTTTAAATCCTTTATTACTAATAGTAAGATTTATTTCTAAAGTATATAGTTTTATTATTTATATTACTATATAGCTAATAATATTATAAGAATAAAATAAATATAAACTTTACTACTATTTTACTTTAACTTTAATATAAATTAATCTTAAAAGCCTTAAGTAACTAAGAAGCCCTAAATAACTAAGAAGCCTTAAGTAACTAAGAAGCCCTAAGTAACTAAGAAGCCCTAAATAACTAAGAAGCCTTAAATAACTAAGAAGCCCTAAGTAACTAAGAAGCCCTAAATAACTAAGAAGCCCTAAATAACTAAGAAGCCTTAAATAACTAAGAAGCCCTAAGTAACTAAGAAGCCCTAAATAACTAAGAAGCCCTAAATAACTAAGAAGCCCTAAATAACTAAGAAGCCCTAAGTAACTAAGAAGCCCTAAGTAACTAAGAAGCCCTAAGTAACTAAGAAGCCCTAAATAACTAAGAAGCCCTAAATAACTAAGAAGCCCTAAGTAACTAAGAAGCCTTAAATAACTAAGAAGCCCTAAGTAACTAAGAAGCCCTAAATAACTAAGAAGCCCTAAATAACTAAGAAGCCCTAAATAACTAAGAAGCCCTAAGTAACTAAGAAGCCCTAAGTAACTAAGAAGCCCTAAGTAACTAAGAAGCCCTAAATAACTAAGAAGCCCTAAATAACTAAGAAGCCCTAAGTAACTAAGAAGCCTTAAATAACTAAGAAGCCCTAAGTAACTAAGAAGCCCTAAATAACTAAGAAGCCCTAAATAACTAAGAAGCCTTAAGTAACTAAGAAGCCCTAAGTAACTAAGAAGCCCTAAATAACTAAGAAGCCCTAAATAACTAAGAAGCCCTAAATAACTAAGAAGCCCTAAGTAACTAAGAAGCCCTAAATAACTAAGAAGCCTTAAATAACTAAGAAGCCCTAAGTAACTAAGAAGCCCTAAATAACTAAGAAGCCCTAAGTAACTAAGAAGCCCTAAATAACTAAGAAGCCCTAAGTAACTAAGAAGCCCTAAATAACTAAGAAGCCTTAAATAACTAAGAAGCCCTAAATAACTAAGAAGCCCTAAATAACTAAGAAGCCCTAAATAACTAAGAAGCCCTAAGTAACTAAGAAGCCTTAAATAACTAAGAAGCCCTAAGTAACTAAGAAGCCCTAAATAACTAAGAAGCCCTAAATAACTAAGAAGCCTTAAATAACTAAGAAGCCCTAAGTAACTAAGAAGCCCTAAATAACTAAGAAGCCCTAAATAACTAAGAAGCCCTAAGTAACTAAGAAGCCCTAAATAACTAAGAAGCCTTAAGTAACTAAGAAGCCCTAAGTAACTAAGAAGCCCTAAATAACTAAGAAGCCCTAAATAACTAAGAAGCCCTAAGTAACTAAGAAGCCCTAAGTAACTAAGAAGCCCTAAATAACTAAGAAGCCTTAAATAACTAAGAAGCCCTAAGTAACTAAGAAGCCCTAAATAACTAAGAAGCCCTAAGTAACTAAGAAGCCCTAAGTAACTAAGAAGCCCTAAATAACTAAGAAGCCTTAAGTAACTAAGAAGCCCTAAGTAACTAAGAAGCCCTAAATAACTAAGAAGCCCTAAGTAACTAAGAAGCCCTAAATAACTAAGAAGCCCTAAATAACTAAGAAGCCCTAAGTAACTAAGAAGCCCTAAGTAACTAAGAAGCCCTAAATAACTAAGAAGCCCTAAGTAACTAAGAAGCCCTAAGTAACTAAGAAGCCCTAAGTAACTAAGAAGCCCTAAATAACTAAGAAGCCCTAAATAACTAAGAAGCCCTAAGTAACTAAGAAGCCCTAAGTAACTAAGAAGCCCTAAGTAACTAAGAAGCCCTAAATAACTAAGAAGCCCTAAATAACTAAGAAGCCCTAAAAACTAAGAAGCCCTAAATAACTAAGAAGCCCTAAATAACTAAGAAGCCCTAAATAACTAAGAAGCCTTAAGTAACTAAGAAGCCCTAAGTAACTAAGAAGCCCTAAGTAACTAAGAAGCCCTAAATAACTAAGAAGCCTTAAGTAACTAAGAAGCCCTAAGTAACTAAGAAGCCCTAAATAACTAAGAAGCCCTAAATAACTAAGAAGCCCTAAGTAACTAAGAAGCCCTAAATAACTAAGAAGCTGTAACCGTTAGGGTTAGGGTTAGGGTTAGGTTAGGGTTAGGGTTAGGGTTAGGGTTAGGGTTAGGGTTAGGGTTAGGGGTTAGGGTTAGGGTGTAAGGGTTAGGGTTAGGGTTAGGGTTAGGGTTAG